>NC_058374.1:100680000-101880000 GCF_018350175.1 Felis catus
AAAAGTGGAAAGGTAAAATAGACAGGAAGTGAGATAAACAAAGGTAATAGTGGTAGGGTCAAAATAAAACTGTCTGACATGAGGCTGGTAGATTGAAGACCGGTAGGTTGTATTCAATCTCTTGAACACATTCTGGCATATGCCTTTCAAGCTATGCTTGAAACAGCCAGATCAGATCAGAGAAAACCTACCATCAGCCTTTTTTTTTTTTTTGCATTTCTAATTTTAAAGTGAACAGTCATCTTCTCCCAAATGTTCTCACTTTCACTTCTGATGGTTAGAGTCATGTCCACTGCATCCTTCTAAGGGTAAGACTCAGATTCCTATTTCATTAACATGGCTGTCAGCTATTCACTGGGTGCCGGGCTGGTACGTGCACATATATCAATTCTTTTAGGGATTACATTGTCATCTTGGCTGAGGTAGAATTTCATATAAATAACTTGTATTGCCACAGTTTAAAAGCCATGTGTAAATTTCCTAAATCCTCTTGTGTGTAATATTTGCCTAATAGTTTGTCTCATCTGGAATATTTGAAAATTTAGTTCCGTATGATTTAGATGTGGTGTCACAGGAAGTCTTTGCAGCTAATTTTCTTTCTCCGTGCAGAGAAGGACATATCTGACATAATATAACCAGTCACATCGCCAGGGTAAGAATAAATAGCAAGCTATAAACAAACAAATAAGAAATCAAGTCATAAAGGGAAAGAGCACTAGAAATGTGGCCAAACACTGTTATTGTGGAGGGACCTGAGACTGGCATTAAATTAAACAAGTGGGCCTTGGGGCGCCTGGGTGGCGCAGTCGGTTAAGCGTCCGACTTCAGCCAGGTCACGATCTCGCGGTCTGTGAGTTCGAGCCCCGCGTCGGGCTCTGGGCTGATGGCTCAGAGCCTGGAGCCTGTTTCCGATTCTGTGTCTCCCTCTCTCTCTGCCCCTCCCCCGTTCATGCTCTGTCTCTCTCTGTCCCAAAAATAAATAAACGTTAAACAAGTGGGCCTTTGACTATGCTGTGCAAGTGATTATCTCCTCTGAGAGCAGTTGTTCCTTCCTGGGTTATCTGGGTCCTTAAGGCTCTTGTATGATCTAGCAGGGTCAGAGAATTGTTTTCAGAAGTGTAGGAACAGAAAGAACATCTTAACTTATCTTGGACAAAGCTTTGCATGTTTGCCCTTAACTTCATTTTCCAATATACCCTATCATTTCTGACTGCCTTTTCTGACCCTGACACTTCAGTGTGTTTATCTAGCCCCAGTTCTGTATCCCCTTTCCAGTGGGATGTTGGTTATTTTATCATGAATTAATACTATGACTTCAAACTAGAATGCATGAGTAAATCAACACTTACCCACTACATGATGACTCCCTATCATATTCCTGCAGTGAGCCTGGTCTTCTGGAGAGATGAGATGAGCAGGAGAGAAGCCATAACCTCCGTATCCCTCCCACCCCCGACAATGACATTCCCCATGTCTGCATTCCAGGAGCGTGGACACCCATCATTTCTCATTCTGGGTTCTCCAGTTCCCTTCCTGTTGTATACATCATGTGAACCCATGCAATAGGCAGCTGCATGGTTTATTTACTTGATCTGGACCAGCAGGAGAAACAAAGATTCTCCTGATGTGCACATGCTTAAGTTATCTCCTTTGCATATAAGTCATATTATTCCCCATTCTTTGTCTCTAGTAAAAACTTCCCTCAGAATACCCCAAGAATAATAGTTTATAATTTGGGGTACTTATTAAAATCACCTGGGGAACTTATAAAAGTCAGCCTTTGAAAATCTCCCAAGTAATTCCAATACGCAGCCAAGTTGAGCTCTATTGCCCTAGTCCTTCTACCAAGTTTGAGCTAACAAGGCCAAGAGTAACCATGCCTCTAATTATCATCTAATTATTAATTTGCATTTCCTCATGTAATGTCATTATGATTGGGTGGGGGAAACCAGGAGTGGAACATGTACAGCTGAGTTTAAGACTTTTGCCTCTACTTGGTAAAATGTCTTTCTGTGTTCTTGGCTGCTGTCTGTCACTCTTGAGGTTAAAAGAACGCAAACCTCTCCACACTTCTTCCAGTTTGCTCTTTTTGTTTTGTTCTTCTTGCTCCACCAGGTCAGGCTTTCTAGAAATTCTGGCAGATGATCTACAAAATTTCCCCAGAATTTATGGGGAAAGCTTAATGCTTTGATGACTTTCCTACCTCTTGACCACTTGACTTCCTTCTCTGATCGATGTTTGCCTCTCAATAGTAGATAACATTTTACAAAACAGAGTCTTCTGAGGAAAGAGAATACAAGAAACTTTGGCTGATGAAAGGGTTGGTGATTTGAAAAATGCCTGTGCTCAGGGAGTTTGTTACCTCCAGGATAGTGAGGGTTGAAGGTAGCTTGGGCTGATTTCTCTTCAAATTTGTATCAGTGCCTAACCAGGACCTTTACCAGAATTGGCCTCAGAACCCACAGACCAGGCCACCATCCTTGAGAATTGGCCTGCTTTGACCTTGGGTGGGTTCAAATTAGGTCAAATATTGTTGGTTTCACAAGGCCTCCAACTATAGCTGGGACCTCTTCTTGTGTTCACACTGAAGCCACTTACGGCATGGTTCCCTTTGAAACATCAAAATTAGCTCATCCCATAACCACACATATTCATTCTGTGGTTATCACTTGCCTAGCATCATGATCTGTGCTTCTTATTATGAAAGGGGACCCAGACTCCACTGCTTACCCTATTCAAACTTCATTCCATCATAAACCAGCTCTCCTAGATCCTCACTCTCTTTATAGAATGTTCTTGCTACTTCTTTCCCAGAACGAAAATATGGCTTTTCCATTAATTTATCATTTCCACTGTGTCCCTTCAAATGCAGAGAACCACAGAATTGCAGGATGTTGTCAGTTTTCTGCCTTCTCTACAAAACAACACCTATAATTCCATGCTTTTCTTTTTTACCTTCATGAAAAAAGATGCTGCCACTCGGAGCTTTCTGCCATCTGGAACGACGTCCTCTGGCCCTCTTAATCCCCGTCTTCTACTTTCCTATTGGGTAGTCCCTCATATTAATTAAAAATGCATGCAACTATTTTACCATCATCCTCTTGCTTGCAAACACAGAAAAATGAAAGCTTATATACTATAGATAACATGTAAATATTAGAATGTGTTTTTATTTTTTGTAAGTGATATCATTTTGCACTCTAACCTTCATTGCCTTCATAGAGGGAAAAATAAAACCAGAAAAAAATGCTGTCAAAATCTTAAGTGCATCCTTTTGAAGTATGGAGTCTTTTAAAACTTTTAATAGTAATTTTTGTGTTGTTTCAGAGTCATTTGGATAAATGATCATTCAAGTCAAAGTTATACTCCTTACCAGGGCAATTTCTCCCCTTTCTTTCTTTTCTTTTTTTCCTAAAGTTTATTTATTTATTTTGAGAGAGAGAGAGAGAGAGAGAGAGAGAGTGCGAGCATGAGCAGGGGAGGGGCAGAGAAAGAGGGAGAGAGAACATCCCAAGCAAGCTCCATTCTTTCAGTGCAGAGACCAACATGGGGCTCAAACTCATGAACCTTGAGATCATGACCTGAGCTGAAATCAAGAGTTGGACACTTAACCGACTGAGCCATCAAGGCACTCCAATTCCTTCCCTTTCTTAAGAGCAGTTCTCTCCTTTCCTCTTAAGATCGCAGATATTAACAGACTCTCTGGCATGGAGGCAAGGGCTCCTGGTCTGAGCTTTTCCAAGGCCATTTCTAGTTTTAAATGCAGTGTGCCTCAGTTGATCTTACCTCTGGGCATTGGTGTTGGCTGGGGTGCAGCTGACTGCATCTGGTTCTTGCAGAAGGTATCCCGGCATTCATGGAAATCACTGGTGCCCAAAACAGATTCCATTTGCATGGGTCTTACATTCTGTGGTTTTCTCATCCTTAGCCCAGGCCCACTTCTGGTTCTCTGGCTCTGTCAGCACCTCTGTGTATCCTTTGGGGGAAAATTAGGGAGGCCTCAGATACTTCCTCTGTGCCACACTGGAGAGTGTGCCACTGAACTTCTTTTACCTTCCTTTGCCCTTTCTCATCACTTGTCACAAGGTCTCCATAAGACTTCCAGCCAGAAGGTAAAACACAAGCCTCCCTCTGCTTTTAACTTCTCAAATCTCTGATTTCTGTGGGGATTTATGCCTTTTGTATCTTCCTTTCTTTTCATCTATACTTCTCAAGTGAGTGGCTTCCGCTCCCACCATGTTACTAAGACTACTTTTCATAAGGTCATGAGTAATCTAACTGCCCCCAATTTTTTTTTTTAGTATTTTCAGTATTTTCTCACTGCATCTCTCTGCTTTGTTTGACACGCTGATTCCTTTATTTTCCAAACTCTGTGCTTTGCTGGTTCCACTCAGAACTTTTGGCCTATTTCCTATTTTGTTTTGCCTTTTATTGCCGGTGTTAATGAGAATTTTGTCCTTGAATTGTTTCACCTCTTATTATGGCTAAGTCCAGGAAAAGGGGACGTTCTCCCTGGGTGATTGCTTTTATTCCCACGTTAAACTACATTCTTTACACTGCTATTATAAAACAACAACAACAACAAAAACAAACTAAAAAAGTATATCTCCAGTTCAGAACGTTCCTCCAAACTTTAGACTCATATATTTAACTACCTCCTAGATATTTCCAGGCCTTTCAAACTGAACTTGTACAAACTGAACTCATTATCCTTCCCAGTTTCTCAGAATGTATTTTTCAGTCTCGAATGACACCACTTTCTCTCTAGCCACTAGGGTTAGAGTACTTGGGAGTCATTTTTTGCTCTTTTAATTCTTGTATCTCTTATATTCTCACAGTGAATCACCAAAGCCTGCCAAATTTATTCCTATTTTATACTAATTTATCAATGATCTCTCAGTCATCACCTGTGTATCTATGTCTGTGTATCTATGTATCTACATATCTATGTATCATCATATATCAGTCATCTTCCATTATTTGTGTATGATGAAAATTTTTCTCTCAAAGTTTACATATTATTAAGTGGTTAAATGTAAATACAAATAAAAATTTAGGAATAGGGACTTCTGGATGGCTCAGTTGGTTAAGCGTCCAACTTCAGCTCAGATCATGATCTCACAGTTTGAGGGTTTGAACCCCACATCAGGCTCTGTGCTGACAGCTCAGAGCCTGGAGCCTGCTTTGAACTCTGTGTCTCCCTCTCTCTCTGCCCCTCCCCTGCTCACCTACTGTCTCTCTTTCAAAAATAAATAAACATTAAAAAAATTTTTGGAAGGGGGAAAAGAAATAGTATGTAGCTTGTGAAGACCCACATTGTAATTATTAGTGCTGTAATTAAGCCTCAAAGTCAGTGCCAAACTTTTGGGTAGCCAAAGAAAAAATGAGATTAGGTCAGTTACCTAATTCTTTTTATCACAGAAAACAAAGAAATTTTCGTAAGCTGTAAACTCTGATTAGCTGGTTTTGTGTTGGTAAAGCTATGTTTATCTTTCCCTTTAACCTTAAATTGCCCTTTTAACCAACTCTCCTTCCAGGGCAAATCTCCTTGGGTACTTAGTGCTCCTTGAGCATTTGAAGACCTCTCCTTCTCAAAAAAAAAAAAAAAAAAAAAAAAAAAAAAGAGAGATCCTTCCCCATTTTTCCCAGTCTGTTCCAAACTTAGGGCCTAAGTTCTTTGCTTATGGGAGCCCCAATCCTTCTCTTTGTCCTGCAGCTATGTTTTTTGACCTTGTCTCTGTTTCTTAAAAGATCAAGTCTCTCTGCAACTCAGCATTTTAAAACTGTCAAACTCAATTTCAAGCAGATGTCTACATGTTAAAGATTTTAGTTGAGGTCTAACTTGTATTCTCTTTTGGATTAAGATATGCCTAGACAAGTTTGTGGGTCCACTGGGGCTGGCTCTCTGGTGCCTTATTTCATAAAATGGTGGGAAAGTCTTTGAAGAACTGTGCTTGCATTAATGCCAAAGGTAGGATATGAGAGTGCCATTTACAGTTATTATTTGTGAATGAAGCAAATAGAGTAGCCTTTAGGGAGATGCCTGTTAGCCTATATCTAGGCATGGAGGAGAGTAGTGTCTCCTGGCTTACAGCAAGGAGGCCACGCATATACAGCATCAGCATCAGCTATGCCGTCCTCTCCACTGGGAACAGAGCTGGCTGTGATGTGCCTTTGCAGAGGCTTCCAAGTATGGGGTGGCGGTGGAGAGCTCAGGCTGGGGTGCCAGACAGAGGTGGATTGGAGTCCTGGCTCTGCTCCTTCCTTCTTTGTAGCCTTGGGCAACTTCCTTTACGTCTCTGACCCTGTTGTTGTAAGAATTAAAAATCGGTCATGTGGAGTACTCAACATCATATTTGGCGTATAGGTGAGGGCTGAATAAATGGGAGTTGTTATTACTGCTAATATCATCATCATCGTTATCAGGTATCATTGTAGGAACGAGGAGCAAGGGAGGAGCAAAATGGTAAGCTGCATGGGAGATGAAAAGTTGGCTTTGGGGGTTCAGGTGAGTCACACATAAAGATTTTATAAACTAATTGAGCAAAGGAGGTTGAGGAAGGTTAGGATTCTTGGATTATATGATGTAAGAGAGCTGAAGAGTTATGTAATCTTATTTCCTATCTGTACAGAATGAATTATGGCCAGACTTAGGGGTATGGTTATAAATGTTAGGATGAAAAATGGGCCATCTTATATTCTAGAGAGTTTGTTTGTTTAGGTTTGGAACTGTTTCTGAAATTGGCCTTTATCCTATGAATACTGTCTAACCTATAAATACTACATAATACTTGACCTTTTATAATATTTTATAGAGTTGACCACTCCCTCTTTCTTGAAATTGTCTCCTTGCTGGAGGCTTCTACAAAACCATTTTCTCCTGGTTTTCTTCCTACCATTCAGATCCTTCTTTCTGGAAGCCAATTTTTTCCCCTTAAGTTTTCTCCCTTTTTGGGGGTGCCTGGGTGGCTCAGTCAGTTGAGTGTCTGCTTTTGGCTCAGGTTGTAGTCTTGCAGTTCATGGGTTGGAGCCCCATGTTGGGCTCTCTGCTGTGTGTGAAGAGCCTGCTCTGGATCTTCTGTCCGCCTCTCTCCCTTTCCCTCCCCTGCTTGTGTGCGCGTGCTTGCTCTCTCTCTTGAATAAATAAATGAATACAAACTTTAAAAAAACTTAAAAAAAAAACTGTTTCTCCCTCTTTGAAGCTCTTAACTATCCCTATGTCCCAGGACTATGTTATCTCTTTGCTCTTCTTATCTTTTAATGATCTGTAGGACATGCCAAACCTATGGCTTAAAGCACCATTTATAGGCATATGACGTGCAAATCTATTCCAAAGCCTGACCCCTCTCCTGAGTTATTGGGTCTATATACCCAATCATGGCAGGATGAGCAAAAAAGGCTTTAAACAGAATTGGTGGAACTAAACTGCAGCTATAGAAACAAACAGGGAAATTTCCATTTACACAGGGGCCCATTTGGCCCCTGATATGTTTCAGCCCCAAGTTTAGGTGGAGGCATCTTGGTGGAAGTGTACACATACTGGTCCTGACAGCTATGTCAGATGGTTTCTACCACTTGCCAGTTGCATAACCTTGGGAAGTTACTTAACCCCAGAAAACTTTCACTTGGTCATCTTTAAGATAGGGAGAATGTATATGCCCTTTTTACTTCTTGCCTTTTAGCCCAATGGATGCTTCCAGGATCTACATATATTCTTTTGTTGTTAGATTTTATAAGTTTTCTTCATAGAGTATTTTACTTTATTTATTTATTTAAAATTATTTTTTTTAATTTACATCCAAATTAGTTAGCATATAGTGCAACAATGATTTCAGGAGTAGATTCTTAGTGTCCTTTACCCATTTAGCCCATCCCCCCTACCACACCCCCTCCACTAACCCTCTGTTTGTTCTCCATATTTATGAGTCTCTTCTGTTTTGTCCCCCTCCCTGTGTTTATATTATTTTTGTTTCCCTTCCCTTATGTTAATCTGTTTTGTCTCTTAAAGTCCTCATATGAGTGAAGTCATATGATATTTGTCTTTCTCTGACTGACTAATTAGCATAATACCCTCTGGTTCCATCCACGTAGTTGCAAATGGCAAGATTTCATTCTTTTTGATTGCTGAGTAATACTCCATTATATATATATATATATATATATATATATATATATATATATATATATATACCATATCTTCTTTATCCATTCATCCATCGATGGACATTTGGGCTCTTTCCATACTTTGGCTAATGTTGATAGTGCTGCTATAAATATGGGGGTGCATGTGTCCCTTTGAAAGAGCACACCTGTATCCCTTGGATAAATATCCAGTAGTGCAATTGCAGAGTGTAGGGTAATTCTATTTTTAGCTTTTTGAGGAACCTCCATACTGTTTTCCAGAGTGGCTGCACCAGCTTGCATTCCCACCAACAATGCAAAAGAGGTCTTCTTTCTCCACATCCTCACCAACATCTGTTGTTGCCTGAGTTGTTAATGTTAGCCATTCTGACAGGTGTAAGGTAGTACCTCATTGTGGTTTTGATTTGTATTTCCCTGATGATGAGTGATGTGGAGCATTTTTTCATGTGTCAGTTGGCCATCTGGATGTCTTCCTTGGAGAAGTGTCTATTCATGTCTTTTGCCCATTTCTTCACTGGATTATTTGTTTTTTGGGTGTTGAGTTTGATAAGTTCTTTGTAGATTTTGGATACTAACCCTTTATCTGATACGTCGTTTGCAAATATCTTCTCCCATTCTGTCGGTTGCCTTTTAGTTTTGCCGATTGTTTCCTTCGCTGTGCAGAAAGAAGCTTTTTATTTTGATGAGGTCCCAGTAGTTCATTTTTGCTTTTGTTCCCTTTGCCTCCAGAGACGTGTTGAGTAAGAAGTTGCTGTGGCCAAGATCAAAGAGGTTTTTGCCTGGTTTCTCCTTGAGGATTTTGATGGCTTCCTGTCTTACATTGAAGTCTTTCCTCCATTTTGAGTTTATTTTTGTGTATGGTGTAAGAAAGTGATCCAGGTTCATTCCTCTGCATGTCACTGTCCAGTTTTCCCAGCACCACTTGCTGAAGAGACTGTCTTTATTCCATGGGATATTCTTTCCTGCTTTGTCAAAGATTAGGCGGCCATATGTTTGTGGGTCCATTTCTGGGTTCTCTATTCTGTTCCATTGATCTGAGTGTCTGTTCTTGTGCCAGTACCATACTGTCTTGATGATTACAGCTTTGTAGTATAGCTTGAAGTCTGGGATTGTGATGCCTCCTGCTTTGGTTTTCTTTTTCAAGTTCGCTTTGGCTATTGGGCATCTTTTCTGGTTCCATATACATTTTAGGATGATTTGTTCTAGCTCTGTGAAGAATGCTGGTGTTACTTTGATAGGGATTGCATTGAATATGTAGATTGCTTTGGGTAGTATTGGCATTTTAACAATATTTGTTCTTCCTATCCAGGAGCATGTAATCTTTTTCCATTTTTTTTTGTCTTCTTCCATTTCTTTCATAAGCTTTCTATTGTTTTCAGTGTATAGATTTTTCACTTGTTTGGTTAGATTTATTCCTCGGTATTTTATGGTTTTTTGTCCAACTGTAAATGGGATCGATTCCTTGATTTCTCTTTCTGTCGCTTCATTGTTGGTGTATAGGAATGATTTCTGTGTGTTGATTTTATATGCTGCAACTTTGCTGAATTCATGAATCAGTTATAGCAGTTTTTTGGTGGAATCTTTAGGGTTTTCCATACAGAGTAGCATGTCATCTGCGAAGAGTGAAAGTTTGACCTCCTCCTGGCCAAATTGGATGCCTTTTATTTCTTTGTGTTGTCTGATTGCAGAGGCTAAGACTTCCAATACTATGCTGAATAACAGTGGTGAGAGTGGACATCCCTGTCTTGTTCCTGACCTTAGGAGGAAAGCTCTCAGATTTTCCCCATTGAGGATGATATTGGCATTGGGTCATTGATATATGGCTTTTATGATCTTGAGGTATGATCCTTCTATCCCTACTTTCATGGGGGTTTTTATCAAGAAAGGCTGCTATATTTTGTCAAATGCTTTCTCTGCATCTATTGAGAGGATCATATGGTTCTTGTCATTTCTTTTATTGATGTGATGACTCGCATTAATTATTTTGCGGATATTGAACCAGCCCTCATCCCAGGTATAAATCCCATTTGGTTGCGGTGAATAATTTTTTTAATGTATTGTTGGAGCCAGTTGGCTAATATCTTGTTGAGGATTTTTGCATCCATGTTAATGAGGGAAATTGGTCTATAGTTCTCCCTTTTAGTGGGGTCTCTGTCTGGTTTTGGAATCACGGTAATGCTGGCTTCATAGAATGAGTTTGGAAGTTTTCCTTCCATTTCTAGTTTTTGGAACACCTGCAAAAGCATAGTTGTTAACTCTTCCTTAAGTGTTTGGTAGAATTCCCCTGGAAAGCCTGGCCCTGGACTCTTGTTTTTTGGGAGATTTTTTATTACTAATTCGATTTCCTTACTGGTTATGGGTCTGTTCAAATTTTCTGTTTCTTCCTGTTTCAGTTTTGGTAGCGTATATGTTTCTAGGAATTTGTCCATTTCTTCCAGATTGCCCATTTTATTGGCATATAATTGTTCATAATACTCCATTATTATTGTTTTTATTTATGCTGTGTTGGTTGTGATCTCTCCTCTTTCATTCTTGATTTTATTTATTTGGGCCCTTTCCTTTTCCTTTTTGGTCAAACTGGCTAGTGGTTTGCCAATTTTGTTAATTCTTTCAAAGAACCAGCTTCTGGTTTCATTGATCTGTTCTACTGTTGTTTTTTTTTTGTTTGTTTTTGTTTTTTGTTTTGTTTTGTTTTGGTTTCAATAGCATTAATTTCTGCTCTAATCTTTATCATTTCCTGTCTTCTGCTGGTTTGGGGTTTTATTTGCTGTTCTTTTTCCAGCTCTTTAAGGTGTAAGGTTAGGTTGTGTATCTAAGATCTTTCTTCCTTCTTTAGGAAAGCCTGGATTGCTATATACTTTCCTCTTATGACCGCCTTTGCTGCGTCCCAGAGGTTTTGGGTTGTGGTGTTGTCATTTTCATTGACTTCCATATATTTTTTAATTTCCTCTTTAACTTCTTGGTTAGCCCATTGATTCTTTAGTAGGATGTTCTTCAGTCTCCAAGTATTTTACAGTATTTTACTTTAAAGGGGAGAGGGTCCTATATACAATTATGACCATGTTGAGGAATATCTTTCATTGGCACTATTTTGTTTTAAATTATTTCTTCCCTATTGGTTTAATCTAGCTGTCTGGAGCATGTATTGTGCTGTTTCCTTGGAAACCCAGCCTTTACACTATTGCTTAGAATGTCCCAAGGTTGTCCATTATATTCCATCACCTACTTACAAGCATCCAACATATTAGAATTGGCCTATAACCTCTAGCAATCTGTTACCTACATTAAAAAATCTGATATGGTTTTTCATTTATAAATTGTTTTTTAGATTTTTCTTTCTTCGTTGGCGTGGAAGCAGAATTTCCCCCACAGTTTTTCTCTGAATGCTAGTTGTTGTAGTCTCTAGTGTTTATGACCAAGAAGTGTATTTTCTGTTGATGAAAGAAATAATCCAAAGATGTTCCCTTCTTTTAAGCATGCTTGCTTCAGCAATTCAAAGTAGGTGGAGAGACTTTCCCTCTGGAGTTTCTAGTATGCTCAAACAATGAAATAGGTTGAAAAGAAAATTTTAACCTGCTATCTTCAATTTATCTAAGCCTGTTTTTCCTTTCCTTACCATCCTGCTTTGTGGGGAGTCTGGATTCCTTGTTCTCAGTAAAAAGATGGTGATAGCCTTTCAAACCCTCAGTATTAGTCTTCTTAATGTTTATTCATTGTTAAATCTGTTTATTTCCTCTGGCCCTAAGCTCTACAAATATATGGTATACATGATGTATACACCTCATTGCCCTTGAGAAAATCACTTTCTGCACTCTCAATTATTGGTACATGAAAAACATGAATGCTGATAAAAACAAAAAACAGAATTAAAAATAATGTTCTACTGGGATATGCCATTTAATTGTGTTAAAATTACAAATATGTCTATTCCTGGTTCCTTGTCACTGGATTTTCCTCTGCTTTTCCTAGTGATTTTTTTCCTTTTTTTCCAAATGAACCCCTAAGTTGATCTACATATTTACTATTTTCTAAATATGCCTTTTTAAATCATTAAGTTAACTTAAATAGATATACATTTAGGGCATAAAAATTCTACTTGGGTGGATTAGTAAACATGATATTTATAGTACTTTAAGCCAAGTTCTCTTTTGAAAAATAAAGTAGTATATGAAGGAAATGTAGTATAAGACATGCATATAGCTATTGGACTTGCTTTTAAAGTCCTCTGTGTTAGCCTGTCTTGCAGCCTAGAGAAGAGAGTCAATATACTGTCAGAGAAAGAGCATTGCTCTGCACGTTGGCATATGTGCATGATCTCAGCTGGGCCATGTACCAGCTGTGTGACTGACTCATTTACATCCCCTTCATGGATTTCAGTTTCCTCACTTATAAAAGGGTGCAACAGGGCACCTGGGTGGCTCAGTCGGTTGGGCGACCGACTTCGGCTCAGGTCATGATCTCACGGTCCGTGAGTTCGAGCCCCGCATCAGGCTCTGTGCTGACAGCTCAGAGCCTGGAGCCTCTTTCAGATTCTGTGTCTCCCTCTCTCTCTGACCTTCCCCCATTCATGCTCTGTCTCTCTCTGTCTCTAAAATGAATAAATGTTAAAAAAAATTAAAAAAAAAAACAAAAGGGTGCAGGCTGTTAATATATTTCCCATTTACTGACAGGGTTATTATGAAGATTGGAGGAGAAAAGCTATAGAAAAGTACTTTACCTCAGACTATGGAAAGAAATAAGAAATCTTGGATGTAAGCCAGATCATGTACTGAAGAGTTTAACAAGTCCAGGGAAGAGTTACCATATTACCCTTACTACTTTGTAAGTGCTCTTAGAGCTAGCATACATGTCTTCCACTTTCGTCATCTCAATCCTTCTCAAGCTTTAAGGAGTTTTCTCACTTGCTTGTGAAACACAAAGCTGTCTTCTGCATCCTTTTTCTTTTACAGGTTGTCCTATCACGTGAGGGGCAAATACCCTCTTTCCAGTCTTGCCTGTTCTCAGCATTAGTTGGAGAGAATTTTTCCATATCATATGTCCATGTTTTCCTTCTCCCTATACCTGAACTCATACTTGGAAGGCAGAATGATACTGTGAAAAGGGCACAGGACTGACTGAGATCCGGGAAGTAGGTTCCAGTCATGGTGCCAGTCATAGCCAGCTTGATAATAACACTTGCATGGCATGGAATCTGCCTGTGCCTCATATTTGTAGAGTTGCAGAATCTCTGAGTTTCAGAGAGAATAACAACAGCACGAGATCATCGGTGTACCCATCCTTTAAAAAATAAAAACCTGTTTGGGGCGCCTGGGTGGCTCAGTTGATTAAGCGTCCGACTTCAGCTCAGGTCATGATCTCACAGTTTGTGGGTTCGAGCCCCACATTGAGATCTGTGCTGATAGTTCAGAGCCTGGAGCCTGCTTCGGATTCTGTGTCTCCTTCTCTCTCTGCCCCTCCTCTTCTTGTGCTTTGTCTCTCTCTGTCTCTCAAAAAATAAATAAATGTTAAAAAAATTAAAAGTTAAAAACCTATTTAATTTTTTGCTCAATATTTCCAATAATAGGGATGTGATAGGCATGTGATGTGATAGATTTAGGAGTCAGAATTAAATTTAAATCTCTGATTAGCTACATGTTACTTGTGTGACCTTGGGAAAGTTATTTATACCCTTTATGCCCCCAGATTCTTCTCTTTAAAATGGAAATAATAATATACAAGATAGGGTTGTGGTGAGGACTGCATGAAATGATGCATGTAAAGCACTGGCACATGGTCAGGAACTCAACAAATGGTGATGGTGATGGTTGTTTCCTTCTTCTTCCTCTTCCTCCTTCTCCTCCTCTTTTCTGTGTAAAAACTTTTTTATAGTTTATTTACTTTTGAGAAAGAGAGAAAGAGAGAGAGACAGAGCAAGAGCAGGGGAGGGGCAGAGAGAGGGGGAGACACAGAATCTGAAGCAGGCTCCAGGCTCTGAGCTGTCAGCACAGAGCCCAGCATGGGGCTTGAATTCATGAACTATGACATCATGACCTGAGCTGAAGTTGAGTGCTTAACCAACTGAGCCACCAGGTGCCCCTCCACCTCTTTCTTTTCATTATTCCTGGTACTATGTGGTTTCAGACTCAATGAGCATTGACAGCGATGGAAAATTATTCCCTTCTAAGATAGCCCAGTCTTAATTTTGTAAAATTATGATGGTTAGAAAGTTTTCTTCCTAGTCAGCACGAAATTACTTCACTTTATCTCTAGACATTCTTTTGTCCAAATTCTGACCTCTCAGATCATGACTGCTCTTTGTATATTTGAATATGGCTATCATGCGCCCTGTATTACTCTATTCTCCTCTAACTTCTTTCTTTTTTCTTTCTTTCTTTCTTTCTTTCTTTCTTTCTTTCTTTCTTTCTTTCTTTCTTTCTTTCTTTCTTTCTTTCTTCTTTCTTTCTTCCTAGAGAGAAAGAGCATGAAGGGGAGAGGGCCAGAAAGAGAGAGAATCTTAAGAGGCCTGATGCAGGGCTCAATGTTACAACTATGAGATCATTGCCTGAGCCAAAATCAAGAGTCCAATGCTTAACTGAAAACACCACGCAGGTGCCCATCTTCCCAATTTCCTTCAGTCAACTTTGATATACCAATTTTCAAATTACCTTTGAACCGACATGAACTTGATATCAACGCTTTTAATCAACATTTATATACTACGATGTAATCGTCTTTATTTCTAAGACCTTTAGTGATCCTTCAGGCTAATTTTCCCTTTCTGTGTCTGGAAAGGACCAGAGGTCACTCAGCACATGGGTCTATCCTCATTTATGTCACCAGTTCTGCCCACTTTGATTCTGTACCTGAGAGCAGACACTTTTTTCTTTAAGCTTACAGTGTTCTTTATAGAGTTTATGGAGAATATAGGGTGGCATTTTCGATTCTGTGATGATTTTTATACAAACAAATGTGTGGAAGCACTAATCACATTTTTATGTACCCTAAAGGGTTAGATTGACTAATCAAATTGCATGTTTATTGTGTCCTCATGAAATTTGGACCTTTAAAACTAACATACAGTTTATCAACAGAATAAGCCTGTAAAACAGAGAGGTTGTAAGCATTACCCCTTCAGCTTTACAAAGATTTGAAACCGGAGGCTTCCCAGGGGCAATAATCAAATGACTTGTATAGTACGGTTTCTCCCAGCTAACCAGCCAGTGGATGGGTTTGTATGTCATTGCAGACTGGCCAATTTTGAAAACATACGTTCTATCCTTTCCCACAGAATCACCCTTTATATATTTGAAGACACAATTTTGTTTTTGTTTTTCTTTTTTTTTAATCTTTATTTATTTTTGAGAGGGGGAGGGACAGAGAAAGAGGGGGATAGAGGTTCTGAAGTGGGCTCTGTGATGAGAGCAGCGAGCCTGATGCAGGGCTCAAACTCACAAACCATGAGATCATAACCTGAGCTGCTCAATCAGCTAAGCTACCCAGGCACCCCAGAAGACACAAGTTTGTACTTCACTTTGATACAGGGCAGGGAATTGGTTTTACTCTCCTTCGCATATCTTGTTCTAACATAAGACCCAACTCCAAACTTTCGCTCACTAAATCTTGTTAAATTGAATTGAAACAAGGACTGTAAGAGCTGAGTGAACAGGTGAATTTAGTTCTGAAGGAGACAGAGTATACAGACATCCATAAGGTGCATTATATTACCTGGAGTTGTTAAAAATTTTAAATCAGGTTGCCAATTCATATTCTTTATTTTTATCAGTTGATTATAGCATACATGGATCAATTTTGATTATATCTAAAGCCAAAATAATTCTCCAAATTGTTTTAGAATTCAATATTTATTACTATTAAATAATTAAAATATAATAATTATACTTTTCCATTTTTTCCTGCACTCATCATTAATGGTTACTATAGCATTGCTTATGAATCAAAGATGCCTTAGGTATTGTTTCTTGTTGAAAACATTTCTTTCAATCATTTGTTTCAACATTTGTAGAATTCGCAGTAGGAAAAGGCAACATGAAAACAATACTTACTAATTATAATCAGTTTCTATGGGAGAGGAAAGGGTTATTTTTTATTTATCGCCAAGGGTAGCCACAAAACTAGGAAGGTTTTCTTTATCTACAACTATTCTTATATAAAAGGGTTACATATTTGAGTGATTGTTCAGTAAGTAATGGAAGGATACTATAGAAATAAAGGGTACATAATCTTCCTTAAATGCTAGATCCACAAAAGCTTGCTGTGTCTTCACTTTCTGAGTGAAAACTCTTTGTTCCAATGAGCAGAAAGAATAAAACAATATTTTTTGAAGGACCCTAGAGAAAATTCATTGTACTGGTCAGATGAATTGCATTCAAACAATGGATGTTGTGAGCATGTGAATCATTCCTTTCAACTCTTTAGTGCTAATTTTGCTATGATCTTTTCAAATACCTGTGATATTGTACTAGTCCACAGTCAATAACACTAGGACTCTTTTCTGCCTTAAAGGCAGGTATTAAACTAGGATCTAATGGTCACTTAAAGACAGAAAAAGAAAGAGAGAAATGGACAGATGTATTTGGCCTTGGTCCCCATATTTTCTGGTTATTCCTTTAACCCATATCCTACCTAATACCTTTCTCATCAGGGACTGGTTTGGTGTAGTCCCAGACTGAGGCTCCAGAAAGAATTTATCTGAAAATCATTAATTGCTTGCATAATCTGGCCTAGGATAAGACTTCATTAGGACTTCTGAAAGGCTGGAATATTCCAGTCGTTCAACAAATATTTATTAAGCACCTACCATGTACCAGACACGGTACAACCTTAGGCAACAGGAACCTCTGTGTAGTGTACCTATATAATTTTGGACTGCTTAGCATTTCTTTGTAGTTCTCAACACCATCATAATTTTGTTTTAGAGAGTTACCTCTCTCGCATGTGTGTAGTTTTGAAGGGCAGGAAAATCCAGATTTGTACCTCTTCCTATGGAATTCAGTGGGGCTAGATGCTTTCGGCCCTCCTCCTTATTTGCCCAAGAGAACGCATTAAACCTCTGTTCAGCTAGTCGAATGTCTGTCCTGGCCTTGAATTTGAATTGACTGAATCAAACACAGAAGTGATCTTTGGCACTCACTCATGAGGACATAAATGTTTCTACTACGAAGCCATTGCTGAGATTTCTTTCCCAGCCCTCCAAACTCTCTTGTCCACAGTGGAAACTTATTCTGATCTCCTGTCAATTCTGTGAGTATATTAATCCTACCCTCATATTCTTCCAATACATTCGTATGTAGAAGTTGGGCAGAATTCACTTCAGTTAGGGGCCTTTACTGATGTATCCTAGCCCAGAGCTAATGACCACTCTGGTATCCCAAAAGTTCCAAGGACAAAGCATTGCTTTAGAGGGGTTCAAATGACTGACTACCCTGCTTGTATTCATACATGAGAACACCTAAATTGTACCATATCCTGGATAGTGAGGGCTCAGCATTTCATAGGATGTTTGACTGACACCAAGAACTTAGGCAAGTCTAGGCAACAAAGTTGTTTTCAACAAAGAAGATAACAAAGGGATAGGAGGTTCTATGTCCTAAACAACTATCAGCAGAGGGAAGAAGGCAGAGGTGAAGACATACCTTACAGGCCTGTGTGAAAGGAAAGAACAGCAAAGCCTAGTTCAGCCTCAGGATGAAAAGGACTGTGGGAAGTGAACACAGACATTGCAATAGTTTCCAGATGGGACAGAGAGAAAAAGGGAAAATGAAATTCCCACAAGTCGTGAGAGAGTTGTGTGGAAATATGAAGGAGACAACTGCCAAATTTGGATAGTGACATGGTCAAGGCCTTGTCCCTGGGGAGTCCATGAGCCTATTAGCAATCATGCTTTCTTGAGAATGTTCACTTACACAGAGGCTTGCCTTATCTGCCCACACACAGACACTCCGGGCCTTCCTTGTTTTAGGCCAGATCCTATAGGGATTGTAGAACAGGGTACTTCCATGGCCTTACCTGCATGTGTGTGTGTGAGAGAGAGAGAGAGAGGTGGAAAGTGAAAGACGAAAATACAGACAGAGATAGAGACACACAGTGAGAATGAAAATGTGTATGAAGGAGAGATGGAGAGAGGTCAGAGTTCTAACTTCTCAGGACTTCATTCTTTTCCTTAAAGAGATAACCTCCTCTGTAGTTCTTATGCAGTCTCTTCAAATCACCCCCTTTCTCTTGACCCCTCTTTGTTGCATACCTGCTTATTCTTCCTGCTCCTCCAAAGCAAGGCCCTGGTCCTCGAAATTTGCTTCTTCCTGTAGCACATTTTGTTCCTGTCTCCATACCTTTCCTTTACCTTTCTTGGGGGACTTCAGCAGACTCAATACTTGCTCATTTCTTCTGCCATGTAAGTAATTATCTTAATATTTTATTCAGTGAGAAAGCTATTCTAGAAATCTAATTTTCTTCCCAAGAATTGCAGAGCCAATTTGGGAGCTTCAAACATCTGTAATCCCAGGACAACTTAGGGATTTAAAAAAAAAAAAAACTGAGACATATAAAAATTTCAAAACCATAAAGAACATTTCCAAGGTGAATGTCTTCTCATTCTAGATATTTTTATCTCTCCAGCACAGTTTCGCGGTAGCTTTTCCTTACCGTTCTTTTCAAAGCACTTCTTTGCAGTTACTGATTTTCAGCCTCGGTGTCTTTTCAAAGATGCTTTTCTGGGGACTGTTGATTTCAGGCCATTTCAACTGCATGAGTTATGCAAGTGTGAAAACTTTTTTAGTTCTAAAAAAAGATGCTCCAGCCTATTTTTTTGTACTCATAATAAAGGCAAAAGGATAAAGACTGAATTTGGGCATTGGTGGAAACTTTGCAAGGAAAGGAAGAGCTGAAAAAATTTGTATCCCAAATCAATATCACAGTCAAAGCTAGAACAGAGGACTGATGACAAATTAACACTCCAAGATATGCAAGGAACCACATTTTTATTATAGTTAAATTTACATTTTTATTAGCATCACCCTGGTTTTGCCTCTCAGATAATTTAAAAAAACACACAAAAAGTTATATTGAGTATGAGTAAGAAGTTATATAAAGACCTAGAAAATACAATGTATGCAATGAACAAAATGAGTATTTATCAAGTTTTAAAAGTGGTTTTTTGGTCAATTAATATTAGTTCTCCAGTAAGCGCATTGCACTGTGGGACAGTGCCTTTGAGCAATTTAGAGTAAGGGAAATTTAAAATTTAACTACAATCTCTGTAGAGATTTAAATACAGTGTCTCTTGTGTTTCTTGGTGTCTATGTGTATATACACACACAAATTTAAATAAAAGCTTAAAACATACCTTATATATAAGACATACATATAAAACAAATATATACGAACCGTCGCTTAGGAACTTTCTAGGCATTATTGAATTCCCTGATATCTCTTAGAAACAAAATATCTGTTTCTAATAAGCTTATTTATATGAATGCCAAATGAAATAAAATGTCACAGGCAAGATGCAGAACTCATTGAGGAGTTTGTTGACTATTTTACCAGTGGTTTTTCCATGTCTGGTGTTGATTCTATTAATGAAGAACATGTGTCCTCTTACACTTAATTGTGGAAAACTTCATTATCAGAGGTAGAAATAGCACAAAGATGAACCTCTGGACATGGATTCCCTCTCCTTTGTTTATCAGCATAACCTAGTCTGGATTTCCTCTCTCATCTCCATAGTCACCATCACAAAGAGGGCAGTGACTGTCCCACCTTAGAATCATGGAGTTTTCTTACTTTTACAATCTAAGTTTCTCTATTAGGATCATTCAGCTGCAAGTAACACTTTTTAAACAAAAGAGACTTTAATTTTCCTACAGAGTGAGAAGTCTGGGAATAGTTGGTTCTAGATTTGGTAAAGAAGACCAAAATTCATATCAAGGAACAAGGAGTTAGTCCTGTCTTTCTTCTCTGTCATCCTCAACTTTATGTTTGGTTCTTAAACTACAAGATGGCTACTGAAAAAGCATCATGGCCTCTTGACATGATGTTTGATTAGGAGCACGGGCTGGGGAAAAGAGCTCTTCTTGTTTCAGGAAGACACATTTCTCCCAGAGGTTCATTATTAGGCATTCCTTCATGACTCATTGGCAAGAATGAAATCACATATTCTGCCATTCCTACCCCCACAGCTGCACAGAATATTGGCGAAATAGCTGGCTAGCAAAGGAGAACAGGGTTTCTATGATTGGATTAGACAAACCAGAGTCATCTTCTGACGTTGAGCACATTGACACGCCCCCACCCTGCACCATTATGATTCCTTTGGCAAGGAAGAAGTGGGGAAGTCTGTTGAGTAATTACGTTTTGCCAGTTTCCCAGCTGTGATTTCCATGACATCTCCCTCTGTCTGATATTACTTAGCAATGGGAGTCTTTTGGATGTTCACCTTGGGTTCTAGCCCTCCTCTCAGGAAACCCCCTCATTATTGATTCAGAGAGAAAAACAGGTCTAACGCATCATTCCATAGCTCATCACATAATTCACAACTTCATATTTATGTGCTTTCTCAACTCATTTTTTTTAAACCTAAGAGGTTTAGTTTCAAAAATGCACCTTTATCTTTTTTTGCCCGCAGCTATGGCTGCTTCTGTCTGGGTACAAAATAAAAGGGACAAAACGTCTGTGTGTCTGGTAACTTTTGGTTGTCTCCTCTAATTTCAGGACCCATAAGCCTCTGCCAGGAGATAGCTTGTGATGTAGGTCATCTATATTTTCTTGTTTCTACTTTTAAACACTCTGCTGGCTGTTCTACCTTTCCCATGAATGTTTAATATGTGTAATGATCCTGCCAGAATTGATTTTTCATTATAGAGGCCATTTTCCAAAGAGGTTTGTCACTATTTTTAAAATAGTATTTTAGCATGTTTATAAAAGACAGTTCTAAACTCAATTTTGTGCAACAGTTTTTTCACTGATAGAAAAAAGGATTTTTTAAAGGTATTTTACATTATTCATGTTACTGATAAGTTGGAAGGTTTGAAATTATCCATTTAGGTTTTAGTTACATTTTTAACAATTGATTCTTTAAATAATTGAAAATAGCTGGTAAGTTATTCATGTTCGAGGGTGTTATGTAATATTTACAAATCAGTGATTTGCCATCAACATAATACATTCCATCTAGTGACCAAGCCTGAATATTCTTGCCATCTAAAATGAAGAAAAATGTGGGTGGCTCAGTTAGGTGAGTGTCCGACTCTTGATTTCAGTTCAGGTCATGATCCCAGGATGGTGAGATGGAGCCCTGCATTGGGCTTTGTGCTGAGCATGGAACCTACTTGGGATTTTCTCTCTCTCTTCCTCTGCCCCTTTCACCTGATCGTGCTCTCTCTTGCTGTCTCTAAACAATTTTAAAAAATTATAAAATGAAAAATGAGATGTGAATGAGAATGAATGTCTTAGTTTTGAAATGGGTGTTTCTTTTACTATTTTATATTAGAGCTTTCTTAATTGGATTTAATTGTTCTTTTCTCCCATTATTTATTCATCTTCAATTTGACTTTCATAGCTAAAAGAATGACTGGCTTTCATATTACATTGTCCCTATTGTCTTGATCACCTGAAATCAGGTATAGGTGTCACAGTTAGTTCTTAATAGGAAGATTCAAAAAGTGGCTGGTGGTGAAGAGAGAAATAGGACTATAGAGGAAGATCCCAATTGCCCTCTCTGATAATTTATTATTTAAAAAAATTAAGGCTTTTTAAATATGGGGAGGCATCTTTACCCCCTATTTCTCCACACACCCACTCACCCTCCACATACAAAATTCAAAAGGACTTACAAAAAGAAAAGAAAGATAGCAGTTATGGTTTCTTGGACCCTAAATCTTACCTGCAGATTTTTACAATGAAATGGAGGAAAGAATAAGTCATTATTTCTTTCCTTCATGTTCTTCAGAGCCATGCATCCCAAGCTATCATAGAACTTAGCAAAATAGCTTGGATACTGATTGAAGAGGCAGACTCAGAGTCTAGAAATGCAAAATAACAGCCCATATGCCAAACCACATGCATTGTAAGGCTTGGTACTTCTGAGGGAAGATTTAAAAGGCGACAAAGAATTCCAAATTTGGAACCCACAGAGACATCTGGTATCTTAGAACTTTCCACTTTCCCTTGGCAGATATTTCAGCTAATTTTCCCACCTTGGTCAGAGTGTATAATTCTTTCTTAAGCTTATTTTAATTTTAACATATTCTCTCTATTCAACTGTTACTGTGAAATGGCCCTACTCTCAGGACCAGCCACTTAATTTTAGCACTTAAATCATTTAACAATTTCTTAGAAGAACAAAAATAAGGGGGAAGAATTTAATTAACATAATGGGTACATCATCAACTTTTTTGTGACATTTATGTATATTTCCAACACTTGGTCATCAAACAGATGCATGTGGGAAAAAAAATGACAGATGAATCAAAATGTTGAAGAAAACACTGCATTCCAAATTGTGATTTTCATCATCAGTGTGCATGTGATGGCTCTTCAGCTTCAAGTAGATATTACCAAAACTATCCCAGGAGGTATCTTCATTATGTTGTTGCTTTTTACAGACCAGTCACTGGTAGCTGATCTGTGTCTACTTGAAGAGTTCATTGATTGGGTCCACACTTGCTCAATGTGGATAGTGGGATGGGAAGGGGATTTGAGATTAATGAGGTTTTGGGCCAGTTACTGTGCAGAATGTTCTAAGGGGTGGGGGGGGGGTAGGAGTTAAGATGGTAGAGAAGTAGGGGAACCCTAGGCTTTCCTTGTCCCTCAAACAGAGCTGGATTGAGGTCAGATTACTTGGAACACCCAGAGTGTCTGCAAAGTGGCAGAAGGATTTCGATAGTTGGAGGGAGACAGCATGGTAGGTGCGAGGTATGTGGAAGTGAATTGAGGGAGAGAAAAATTGCGGTGGCGCAGAGGGGAGAGAACACTTTTCATGGAGAGACAAAAGGGAGAGAAATAGAGAGAGATTGAGAGAGTGTGGCATTGGTTTTGCACAAGAGGAAGAATGTACTAAGGGGTGCATACAAGGATTATTGAGTAGCAGTGAGTACTTAGTTGAAATTCAATAGTATAAATATTGAGTACTGTCAACCATCCCTATTCAATGACAGTAACAGTAGCCTAGAATTGTGTTTATTTTAGAGCTAAAAAGGACCACCTAATTGAACTTTGCAGCTTACAGATGAGGAAACTGAGGCACAAAGAAGCTAAATGAGTGGCGTGGGTCTACAAAGCAAATGGCAGAGCAATTCTAATGCCTACACCAGATCTAAGGATAGTGTTTGTAGGGATTTCAAAGTATGAGTAACTTTAAAGTAATTGAATTTCAGAATTTTCCATGGATTCTCTCCCTCTCTGTCTCTCTCTGTCTCTCTCTCTCTGCCTCTCTCTCTCTCTCTGTCTCCATCTCTCTCTCCCTCCACCCTTCTCCTGTCAAAGAGAACCTCTTGCTGGAATTTGATCTTGTCTTTGCGGAGCGATTTCTTGAACTCCTGTGTCAAGTCTTATCAGAAGCAAGAGAAAATGGCAAACATGGGAACGTATGTATCATCAATACAGCTGACCAAAGATTTACAATTAATAGATGGTCTCTTTTGTTTTTAATATCTACATCTGTATTTATCATTCGGTAAATTTAATTTTCTCATGTTCTAAATTCATTTTTAAAAGTTGCCACTTTCCTGAGAATCCTTTACGAAATGGTCTGAAGGGTAAGTAGTGCCACAACTCCCATTGGACCCCTGCTTATCATTGGTACCACTTACATAGTTGCAATACCGTTGAATGTGTGCCCACTTCATACTTTTGTATCATGTGTCTAACCTGGTGGACATTAGGAACCGTCCAGTGTGGCTGACCCTTTGATCCCGTTTTCTAAAATGGGATATGCTCTAGGTTAAAGTACAAACAATGATGGGTAATCAATGCTACATTAAGATATGACTTAGAGATTCCCTTGTAATAACAATAATATAGAAGGATATTTTTTTAATGTTTATTTATTTCTGAGACAGAGAGAGACAGAGCATGAGTGGGGGAGGGGCAGAGACAGAGGGAGACACAGAATCCGAAGCAGGCTCCAGGCTCTGAGCTGTCAGCACAGAGCCCCACGCGGGGCTCGAACTCACAGACTGCGAGATCATGACCTGAGCCGAAGCTGGACGCTCAACCAACTGAGCCACCCAGGCGCCCGTGGAAGGATATTTTAAGTGTGAAAAATATTTCATAAAATAGATACCCCTAAAATATCCCTTTAGAATTACTAGTCATTATTTTTGGGTATTGAGATTATAATCATTTAGATATATTTTATATGTATATTTCAAAATTTCTACTAATGAGTCCCATTTTAAACAAGAAAAAAATAAAATATTATTTTCATTAAAAGAATAGCCGGGGTACCTGGGTGGCTCCGTCGGTTATGCATCTGACTCTTAGTTTCGGCTCAGGTCATGATCTCAGAGTTCATGGGTTCACAAAGCCCCTCGTCTGGCTCTGTGCTGACAGTGTAGAGCCTGCTTGGGATTCTCTCTGTGTATCCCTCTCTCTGCCCCTCCTCCTCTTGTGCTATTTCTGTCTCTCTCAAAATAGATAAATAAACTCTAAAAAAAAGAAATAACCAGGTGAGTGTAAAAATTAAAGCATAAAAAAGGACATCTCTTTGCTCAAGGTAACAAATCATATGAAAATATATTGTGGCTTGGAGAATTTGGATGAATTTTAAAGAGAGTGGAGGTAAAAGTAACTGTATTTTTCTGGTTGGTGTGACAGAGAATGTTGAGACGAGAATAACAACGTGCGCAAACAGAAAGTATCATTGGAATAATGTTAAGGGTGATAAGATTGAAACAATATTGTCTATAATAACAAAGTACCTAGTTTCTTACATGGAAACTCAGTTGATACTGTACTAGAAACACATGGGGAATATAAATAACCTGAAAATCAGATGTATGAATCAAATGGAGTAATAATACTTCATAGTTAGGAAGCATTCTCTTGTCTTCATTATCACTGTTTCTTCACATAGAATGGTGTACACAGAAAGTGCTTCTCTAGGTAGAATCCCACATGTTATAAGACAGCAGAGCAGTTATTTTGAATGTTCCTTTAATGAAAGAGGAAACGTGCTTGAAGAGAGCAGATGATCTGCTATGGCTGAAAAGGTCTTGATATCTTTTTCTAACCTTATGGTAAAAGTACCTGTTCTATATTTTTGTGCATAGGTTTGTATTTTGCCCTCCCTCATTCTCTTTTTGTTAACTAAAATGTTACCCTTATTCTTTATATATGGCTGTTTCCAAATCCTATCTTACTATTCAACCTATTTTGATGAAAAAGAAGGGTGATATTTAAATTATTTGTCAACCGGAATGATGTGGGCAATAATTAATCAAATTGATTACTAGAATAGGTACCAATTCATCGGGATGTTCTACAAACAAACGCCATAGCCATGTAGGTATGTTTTAGCTAAATATCAACCTGCCACAGAAAACCCAACCCAAACAATGTTAAGGAATTCTGGGTAATTTTTTGACACACACATCTGGGCTGTCCAAATGTGGACTGTTTTTAGACACAACAGGATCCAGGAGCACAAACAATGTTGTCTCTTTCTCTTTGTTCTTCTTTTCTCTGTATTAATTCCAGTTTTAGAAGGGCTCTTACCTTGTGGTGCAAGATGACTTATAACGGCTCCTATTTCCTTAGGGTAAATGAGTATCTCTGTTGGTTGTCTGGTAAAAGTCTTGGGACTAATTTTGAATTGACTCTGATGAGTGTCCATCTTGTGGCCAAGGGGCTGTGATACAGTAAGTACTGAGGACGGAATCCAACTCCATCCAAACCATCAGACTAAGATTGGGGGAGGAGAGTTTTTGAAGGAAAACCAGGGCTGTACCCAAAAGAAGGGGGAAAATTAGTGACCAACTGTGGATGTCTACTCCGCTCTGTTGCCTTTGAGCTCTCATAAAACTTTATTACTTTAAGTATTTTTCTAAATTATCAAAGAAATACACTCTCACTTAGAAAGCTGAAAGATAAAGTAAAATATAAGAACAAAGTAAAAAAAATGACATGTTACTGAGTTAGAAATGAAGAAAAAAGTTGTAATGTCTGTAACAGCATAATTCATTGCAAATAGTGAAGTGCAGAAGAGTTAGCTTACTATGACTTAAAATCTGCCAAATTGATTTTATTCTACTCTCTAGTATCTTTAATGTTTTCCTGTGTAAACCAGATTATAGCCACAGTTTTTATTATGGCATTATAAAATAAGACCGATAATAATAAGACCAAGAATTGTTTTTCATAGTGTTACTCGAACTTAGTGTTATTATTTATTTATTTATTTATAATTTTTTTTTAATTTATTTTTGGGAGAGAGACAGAGTGTAAGCAGGGGAGGGGCAGAGAGAGAGGGAGACACAGAATCCGAAGCAGGCTCCAAGCTCTGAGCTGTCAGCACAGAGCCCGATGTGGGGCTCCAACCCACGAACTGCAAGATCACAACCTGAACCAAAGTCAGACGCTCAGTGGACTGAGCCACCCAGGCTCCCCTAGTGCTATTCTTTTATTAAAAAAAATTTTTTTTAGTGTTTATTTATTTCTGAGACAGAGCATGAGTGGGGGAAGGGCGGAGAGAGAGGGAGACACAGAATCAGAAGCAGGCTCCAGGCTCTGAGCTATCAGCACAGAGCCCGATGCGGGGCTGGAACTCACAAACCATGAGATCATGGCCTGAGCTGAAGTCGGTCACTCAACCGACTGAGCCACCCAGGTGCCCCCCTAGTGTTATTTTTTAAATATAAGGTAGGATAAAGTATATAATTTGTATACTGAATTATCAAGTAAATATTAAGTTACATATATACATATACATATAAAATATGTATATATATACATATGTATACATATAAAATACACACACACACACACACACACACATATATATACATATAAAATACACATACTACATACTTTAAATAATGTATATGTTATAAATGTGAAAGACAGGTAAGTTGCATCCAAAAAAGTTGGTTCCTAAAACTTCAAGGTCATTAAATCTTAGGAAATTGTAGTGCCACAATCATATATGTCTTTGAAAAAATACTTTGACCAGATAAACCTAATACTGATCCCTGTGCTAGCCCTGTTGGCCTAATACTTAACATTTTAAATTAGTGTTTTGGGGCGTTAACCCAAATGAGTGACCCTTTTTGGGATTCTTGAGTCAAAAAGTACAGCCATGACTGAACAAGAACTTTATCTTTGACAATCCACTACAGCACTATCTAGTAGAAATGTAATGAAACTCACAAATATGCACTACATATGTCATTTAAAAGTTTCTATTACTCACATCAAAAACATTGTGAGAATATATTTTATTTAACCTAGTGTGTCCAAAGTATTATCAACATGTAATCAATATAAAACATTTTAATGACATATTTCACATTCTCTTTTTCATGTTAATTTTTAAAAATCCAGTGTGGATTTTATACTTACAGCACATCTTAATTTGGACTAACTGCATTTCAAGTGCTCAATAGGCACATATGTTCACAGATCTACTAGGCAAGCGAGAGTTATTTAGTCAATAAGCCAAGATGATAATGATGATGATAATAATAAAAATCTGAATAGAGACCTGATTTCCTAGTGCATTCCTTGACAATTTTAGTCCTCAGCCTGCCTACATAAAATTGGATCGACCATGTGAAATTGGACAAGATTATCTGTTGAGGTTGTGTAAGCAGGCTACAGAGAATTTTGGCTTTACTGTAAACTATTTTCATGTATGTTACTTATACTGAATGTACACATAACTCATGTTTGTAAATTTCAGGTACCCAACATTGTTTAGCTAAACATCCTTACCCTTAATTCCAAAGCATAATGATTTAAAGTCAATACAGTCACTCACAACATACCCAGTAGCAGCAAGGGAAAGTTCAAGGTCTTGGAAGTACAACAGTAGGCTTCAAAGTGATTAGTAGGGTGTTGTTTTCCTGGTGTAATGGCATGTTATACACATTGTAATCAATAAAGGTACAGTTGGAGAAAGACTTCTGCATCTTGGCTTATTTTAAATGGCCTCTTTTAACACTTGTTTTATTTAGGTCATGAAAAATGAATTTTAGTATAAACCAATACCCAAAAGTTGTGGCAAGAAATGAGCTTGGTTCTGAATCACTGCAAATCTGGGGAAGTATGGGGAAGATACAATAGACATATAAGTTGGTTTTATGTTTTTTAAGAAATAAATCTAAAGCTAGTTAGGTGGATCAATTACTTAAGCAAATTTATTGGGTTGCACTGTACATATATTAAATGGAAAGAGTAAGTGGGACAGGCCTATATTTTAAACTAATGCATAAAATCAATAGGTACCAAGTAACTCTTCAACCTGACTATATTTATAATGACTTCATGTTCCACATTTACCAAAATTGTTCCTGTTCAACTGTTCCTGTTCCATTTTACCTCACTTTTGGCTTAATAAGCATATTCCATGTCTAAGATATATCTATTTCTATCTCAAAAATCAACAAACAATACCACTTAAACTTTGGGAAAAGTTTCCAAGCGAGATCTAGTGGTCATGAAATTTTCCCACATAAGGTAGAATTTGGAGCCAAGAAAAAAATATTTATGTTCAATGTCATTTTTTCTCCAAATTATCACCATGCTTGCTTACCAGGATCTGGTATGGATTTAAATTGTTATTCCTTAACTACAAGAGAGAGTACATTGATACCATTTCTGAACTGGGAAAGTCATATCGCAAGTGCTGAATGAGGTATATACATGTTAGCATATATTATGAGTACTGAATACTTGCCAGGCTACCTTGAGGAAAATATTTATGACAGAATTTAGGAATGCTGGATATTGTATTGACTCACATATATTAAATCTCAACAGAAATAGAGATTCTTTGTCTTATAATTTATGGCACTTTATTGTTTTTTTCATTGTGGAAAAATCTTTAAGAAAAAAAATGTAGTTAACAAAAAAAACTCAAGTCCCACCTAGCAAAGTATACCCAAAAGGAAATTACAGTACAGGTAAGTTTTAAGTCAAATCCTCACCAATTCCTACAGTATTAGTAATGAGTCTCAATTTTCAAAAGTCACTTATTTTTAAAAGCTTAAACTTAACCTAAAAGACTTTAAAGGAAAATAAACTAGAATGAACAAACATGAGAAATGTTTGTCTTTGAATGAGGGATCTAGCACCTTGAGTTGTCCAAAAAAGTATGTCTCCCCAATGTGTTCACGGCAATGTGGTGTAAAAGATCCATTCAATGTACTTAAAACCACTTTAACTCAGATAACATCACTCTGAAATACACAACCAAAATGTTATTTGAGAAAAGCTGAAAATAGTTTTAGTTTACTCATTATCACATGCTAGAAGAAAGTTTGCATGAGAAAACACTGCAAAGGTAATTTTTTAATCCAGATTTCACAAACTCATGGTGCAAAATGGGTCCCACAGCTTCTTCTAAGAGTAATAATTGCTTTTCACTGCTTGTTGTATGCCTGTGAAAATTTGATTGCAATAGTGCAAATGTTCCTACAAAACTAATCATATCCACCCATGCTGTTCTGGCCTCAATAGCCAGCCCCATAACAGCCACTCACAGACTGGCTCTCGAGGCCACTGTAAGTAGGCTGGGCTGACACTCCCATGCCTTGCATCATCTGGCTGCTATACGCCCCATTGCTGGCCCCAGGAGTGGAATTCAGGAAAAGGTCTATGTGCCTGTGTTGCGTGTTGGCCTGGTCTTTGGACATAGCTGCCACAGCTTTTTCGTGAGTGGCAAACTCAACATCAGCTCCGCCGGTCACGCTTCCATCAGGCCCAGTCTCAATATGCACTCTCACAGGGTTAAGCGGAGAGAAGTTGTAAGTGTCGTTCTCTGTGGGTGTGTATGGCAGCCCTCTCATGTGGACACTGTCCAGTGCTACTCCTGACAGTGAACTCCCTGTCTCCATACCTGTGGTCATCCGTGCCTGAGGGACAATAGCTGAGGTCTCTCCCAAACACATAAGTGGTAAGCTGTAGCCATCGCTGAGGCCGCCGTTGTCCTCAGAGCCCCCATAGCCTGCACTATAATCACCAGACCTCATCCCCTCCGGGCCCGCTTGCTTGATGATGCCAATACACCTCCTGGCTGTGCCAGGACGATCTTGGGGCCTTGGCCGCTGTATAGACATGAACTTCACAGACTTTGGACACTTCAGCATACCTGCACCTTATTCTCTCCTTATGCTTCCTTAGGGCCTTCTCAGCTAACTCCTTTGAGGCAAAACTACACAAAGGCGTCCCCTCTAATCTTGCCCCTGAGGTCCACAGGCAATGTGATCCTGCTTGGCATAATTTCCAACCCTGAGAACTGAACAATTTCTTTTTTGGTGCCTCCAAATGGGGGAGCTCGAAGCCGCACAAAGCCATCATTGGCGGTGTCAGCACTGTTTGGACCACGGGGCTTCAACACTCAGTCCATCTCGGTTCTGTGGTATGCTTTCCCTGTCTTTTTTAAGGGCCATTTTTACATGGCCCTTACCACTCTCACCAAAAGCCTCACCACTCTGCCTTCTCTAGAGTAGATGAAATGAACACCTGCAGCCCCATCATGTATTGTGCAGTCAGAAAGGAAATTCTGCAGATCCTCAACAGAGCAGGATCAGGGCAGGCCACGGAGCTTGACCACAAAGCCTTCACCTCCCTCGGGCGCAGCCTCATGGACGCTTGAGAGAACAGAGGTCAAATAAACTTGGATGCAGCTTTTTTGTGGCTTAAAGAACAACTCTAGGATAAGGGTGGGATGCCCACAGTTGGAGACACTTCTGGTAGGTGACAAATTGCTGAGGGGAGCAGGACTGGTCAAACAAGTGCAGTTTACAGTCAAAGAACCCTTAATTCCGCCTGACACTTGAAAACGCAGAAGGCTCCAGGAAAGTCCAGGTGCATCTCCTTCTGTTACTAGCCTGAAATGGAAACTCAACTGGCTGTAGGCAAAGGTTTCATAGGAGGGTTGAAACTGAGCTTTTAAGCTTGCAGCCCTCGGCCGCCAGGGGCGCATCTGAGCAATGTGTCTGTGGGAAGCACGGTGAAGGTCACAGGCACTGACAGGTGCAGGAGGAGCTCACTGAAATAGGCTGACAGCAGGCTTGTGGCACTTTCTGAATGAGAGGATGAAAAGCAAGAATCGTCATCAATTATGGAAAATTATCCCTCGGAAGTAAATATTCCCTCTTTCCAATTCTCTTCATTTTCTCCACCTGGAATTCCAATGATAAAGACTTTAACCAATTCTCTATGACTTTTAATCTCTCAAAAATATATTTTGGGGTGCCTGGGTGGCTCAGTTGGGTGAGCGTCCGACTTAGGCTCAGGTCATGATCTCACAGTTTGTGGGTTTGAGCCCCGCATCGGGCTCTGTGCTGACAGCTCTGAGCCTGGAGCCTGCTTCAGATTCTGTGTCTCCCTCTCTCTCTTCCCCTCCCCTGCTCGCACTCTGTCTCTCAAAAATGAATAAACATAAAAAAAAACTTTTAAAAAATGTGTATTTTAAATATATATATTTTTAATTTTAGAGAGAGGGAGAGAGCACTAGCAGGTGCGAGGGGTGGGGAGGGGGAGGGGGAGGGGAAGGAAGAGAGAGTGTGAGAGAGAGAAAATCCTAAGCAAGCTCTACCGCTGAGCATGGAGAGGCACCTCTGTCCTGTCTTTAATGTGTGTTAGTGTTGCATTCTGGATGATTTCATCAGATCCATCTTTCAATCTACTAATTATTTATTATTTTAGCTCTGCTTAATCTACTGTGTAACCCATACAGTTTAAAAAGAAACATTTGTGAAAGGGAGGCCTGGGTGGCTCAGTCCCTTAAGTCACCCACTCTTGATTCTGCCTCAGGTCATGATGTCACAGTTGGTGGGATCAGTCCCACATAGGGCTCTGTGCTGAAGTGCAGTGCCTGTTTGGGATTCTCTCTCTCTCTCTTTCCCTTCCCCGCTTGTGAACGCACGGTCTTTCTCTCAAAATAAATAAATAAACCTTATAAAAAATGTTTAAACATTTATAAAGATCTTTGTATGCTGAGTTTTTTATATGGTATCTTGTTCTTTTGAAGAAAACATGAAATACGCATACATATGAGTGTAGAGCTTATTAATCATACTGAATATATTTTTCAGTGGGTTGCTTTCGGGTGCTACTTTTTCAATTTTTTATTCTTTTTTGTCTACTTCCTGTGTTTAGAAATTATATGTCCTCTGGCTAATCATTTAGTGGTTAACACACATTTAATTGTGGTAAAATGACATTACATTCATCATAATCATTTTAAAGTACAATTCAGTGGCATTAACTATATTCACAATGCACAGCCAGCCCAAATTGCACACAATGTACAATTAGAACTATATATTTCCAAAATTTTTCATCACTCTAAATGGAAACTTGTACCCACTAAGCAGTCATTCCCAAGGTACCTGGGTAGCTCATTCGGTTAAGTGTACAACTTCAGGTCAGGTCATGATCTCACAGTTCATGGGTTTGAACCCCGTGTGGGGTTCTGTGCTGACAGCTCAGAGCCTGGAGCCTACTTTGGATTCTGTGTCTCCATCTTTCCCTGTCCCTCCCCTGCCTGTGCTCTGTTTCTCTCTCAAAAATAAATGTTTTAAGAAATGTAACCAGTCGTTCCCAATTCCCCTCTCCCCCCAGCCCCTGGCAACCACAAATTGGCTTTCTGTCTCTATGGATTAGCCTATTATGTACATTTCATGTAAATGGCATCATACAGTATGTGGTCCTTTGTATCTGGCTTGTTTCACTGAGTGTAAGGTTTTCAAGGTGCATCCATGTTGTAGCATGTATCAGTAACATGTGCAATAATTGTCTTTATGGCTGAATAATATTCTATAGAATGGATATCTCACATTTTGTTTATTCATTTATCTGGTGATAGACATTTGAGTTGTTTTTACCTTCTGGCTATCGTAAATAGAGCTACTATGAACATTCTTAACTTTTTGTTTGAACACCTATGTGTAATTCTTTTGGGTGTATATCTATGAGGGAAATTACTGGGTTATGTGGTAATTCCATGTTTACATTTTTGAGGAAGCACCAAATTGTTTTCCACAGCACTGTACAATTTTATATTTTTACCAGAAATCCATAAGATTTATAGTTTTTCTACATCCTTGCAAATACTTGTTATTTTCCTTTTTCTTTTTTTTCTTTCTTTTTTTTTTTTTTTACTACAAATAGTTTCTCAGTGTGCTTTTCATTTGCATTTTCTAAATGACTAATTCAGTTAGCATGTTTTCATGTGTTTGTTGCCTATTTGGATATCTGGAGAAATGTCCATTTTTAAATTGGCTTTGTGTCTGCTGTTGAGTTGTAAGAGTTCTTTATATACTCTGGATACTAGACGCTTATCAGATACACGATTTGCAAATATTTTCTCCCAGTTTCTGGATGGTCTTTTCGCCTTTAGAGTATCCTTTGATGGATGAAAGGGTTTTTTCAAATGTTTAAAGTTTATTTATTAATTTATTTTTTTTTGAGAGAGAGAGAGAGAGAGCGAGAGAGAGCACAAGTAGAGGAATGGCAGAGAGAGTGGAAGAGAGAGAATCCCAAACAGCCTCCGTGCTGTCTGCATGCAGAGCCTCACGGGGCTTGATATCATGAACTGTGAGATCATGACCTGAGCTGAAATCAGAGCCAGATGCTTAACTGACTGAATCACCCAGGCTCCCGTATGCATGAAAGTTTTTAATTTTTATGAAATCTAGCTTATCTATTTTTTCCTTCATTGCTTGTATTTTTGGGGTCACATTTAATAAACCATTAACAAAGGGGGACCGGGGTGGCTCAGTCTGCTAAGCATCAGACTCTCGATTTCAGCTCAGGTCATTATCTCCTGGTCCATGAGTTCAAGCCCTGAGTTGGCTGAAGCCTGCTTGGTATTCTATGTCTCCCTCTCTCTCTGTCCCTTCCTCAGCTCATGCTCTGTCTCTCTCTTTGAAAATAGTAAACATGAAAGAAAGAAAGAAAGAAAGAAAGAAAGAAAGAAAGAAAGAAAGAAAGAAAGAAAGGAAGAAACCATTTACAAACAATTGCCAAAGCCAAGAAAATTTTCCCATTTTCTTCTAAGAGTTTTATTGCTGTAGAGCTTAAATTTTGATCTGTTAACTATTTTGAGTTAGTTTTTGTACATCATTCTTTTACACGTGAATATCTAGTTGTCCTAGCACCATTTGTTGAAGAGACTCTTCACCATTGAATAGTCCTATGGAACTTGTTGAAAATCAATTATAAAGCCTCTCTTCTACCCCACTCCCCCCCAAAATTGCACTCCCTAGCTCTTCCTCCTAGGTTTTTGGCATGTCTTTTGTTTGTCCCAGCTTTCTCCCCTAGCCTCCTACCCCCAGGCAACAGCAACCTGCTCATTGTATTTGTTTTCATTGTTTTTGAGGACCACATAGCCACTCCACTCTGATAGAGTTCAGAGTTAGGCAAAACAAAGGGGAGACTTGCATAAGTCTTTGAAGGGAACTCTAGCAAGGTCAAAACAGAGAAACACAGTTCCTTGGGAATCAGACTCTTTCTGCTCTTCTGGTTCTAGGTACCCACCCTGGGAATGCAAGCTGCCATTTTTAAGAATGCCACCATGACAGGAAAGAGGATGGAGCTAGAAGTTAGAATATCACAAAGATCTCTTACCTTTTTTTTTGGAGGCTTTTCTGCTGGCTGAGTCTGTGCTTGGTTGCCGTAGACCTGTTCTCTTCCAGGGTTGTGATTATAACAGGGTTTGTTTAGTTTTGTTTTGCCAAACATTTAGGGGTTTAGGGGCAGGATGGCTCCTGGAGGTCCATACTCTGCCATATTTTCTTCTATCACCCTACCCAAATATTTTGACATGCATGTCAAATTTAACAAAGTCTAAAAGATTTTACCCTTCTCTCAAAAATATAAGGTTTTAAAAATGCTTTCATTCTAATTCCTCCTGCCCAACTTACAGGCTATTTTCCTCCATTATCTTAGTTTTTGGCTGCTTATATATCTTCCATGATAATAATGGTTATGATAATGGCAATGAGGATGATGATGACTGTTAAAATGCTTAATTAAGTTTTCTCTTATTTGCCAACATAATTCCTCATTATTCCATGGCAAATCACAAAGTCTCCATATCTTCACAGTCCGATGTGGTCGCCATTAGCCACATATGGCTATTTTACACTTGAGATGTAGTTAGTAAGGCTGAGGAACTAAATATTGTTTTATCTGAGTCAGTGTAAATTTATATTTAGAAAAAAAGAAGTGGAAAATCATTTTCTGTTAAACATGCATGTATTATTGTCATAGGACTCCATTTCACTTTAAATGTCAGCATTGCAATTTCACTGTGTTGTAAATATAAAATAAACACTGGATTTCAAAGACTTATTACGAAAAAATAAATGTAAACTATCTCATCAGTAATTTTTTATTACTCAGTAATTTTTTAAAATGATATTTTTAATACATTTGGCTAAATAAACTATTAACATCAGTTTTTCACCTTTTGTTTTCAATGGTCATAATGTGACTACCAGAGAATATAGGATTACATATACGTTTCTATTAATAGTGCTGCTCCAATCAATGTGATTTCCATCTCTCTGATATATATATATAAAAAATTTAGAATTTCCCTTACTGAAGGTGACAAGCTCTCTGTGTTGTCTAAAATGTCTATTTTATTTTCATATTTCAAAGATAGTTTCTTTGGGTATAGAATGCTAAGTTGATATTTATTTTATTTCAACACATTGAAGATATACCATTCTACTGTCTTCTGGCTTATACTGTTACCTTCAGGAAGTGAACATTCAGCCTAGTTGCCATTTCTATGTTAACAATCATTCATTATCCTCTCGATAGTTTTAAGATCTCCTTTAGGTTGATGTTCTCCTGTGCTGTGTCTAAATGTAGATTTCTTTTTATTTATCCTATTTGGAATATATTGGGTTTCTTTGAACCGAGGTTTTGTGATTTTCAATAATTCTGGAAATTCCAAGCTGTATCTCTTTACAGAGATTCTCTTTCCCATTCTTTCTATTTTTCCCCTTTTGGAACCCTAAATAGCTATACATGAGACCATCTATTTCTAGATTTCATGTGTTTTCAGTTTTCTTCATAGTTTTTCTTTTTCTTAGCTACATTCTATTACTCTATTGTTTAATCAACACTGAGTATTTTTATTTCATCTATTGTATATTTTACTTCCAGAAGTGCTGTTTAGGTTCTTTTTGGTCATTTGTTGCTCATATATTCAAGCTTCTCATTTAATTCTTTAAATATGTTAATTATAATATTTTTCTATATCTGACATTGTCACTCTCTGATTTCTGTGGGTTTGTTTCTGCAGCTGTTATTTCTACTTGTTTTCATTCATGTTATCTTCCTTTTCTTAAAATGTATTTTATGAGGGGTACCTGGGTGGCTCAGTCAGTTGAGCGTCTGACTTCGCCTCGGGTTTGATCTCACCGTTCATGGGTTCAAGCCCCGCGTCGGGCTCTGTGCTGACAGCTCAGAGCCTGGAGTCTGCTTTGGATTCTGTGTCTCCCTCTCTCTCTTCCCCTCCGCCACTCACACTCTGGGTCTCTCTCTCTCTCTCTCTCAAAAATAAACATTAAAACATTTTTTTTAATGTATTTTATGAAATTTAAGTGTAAGCTGCATTATTCCTAGGACTACATCTTTAGGAATTTTTTGAAACTCAAACTAAAGGTAAAATCATCAAAGAGGATTCTTATTTGCTTTTGCCAGCCACCTGGGGGACATTGTTAACCCAGAACCACTTTAATTTTTCCACTTAGGTATTTTTTTTATCATATAGGTAATATGAATGTGCAACAAAACCTGCAGGTGTATTGGTTTATGGATACAAATTTTTTGAAGAGGATTTTTTTCCTCCTCCATCAAATGGAAAGGCTGCATTAGGGCAACTTCCTGGCTTTCTCCTTCTATGTAGCAGGTTTATTTCTAATTCATTATTACACTGATAGAGGTAGGCTGTGTGTGTGTGTGTGTGTGTGTGTGTGTGTGTGTGTGTGTTGCAGTTTGAGATCCCTTATTAGGTTCCTAACTCAGGTGGGCCCAAAACTCCAACTTTTGTTACCTCATGTAGAAGAGTCTCATGTAGAAATTGAAATGAAACCTCAGGGTCTCCAGGTGGGCAACAGAAATCTTCAGGGCAACAGCCAGTTTTGGTGTCATTTTCCTTTTAGGATTTCAATTTTCAGTGCATTTTGAGGACCTGCAAATTCTTTGCTTTTGTGTCAGTGCAATAATGTGCTAAAAATATTTTCTTTATATAGTATCCAGCATTTAAATGCTTTCAATTAGTGGATCATTCAGTGTATTTTGTCTGTCATAATGTTAGGAAATAAAATGATCTTTTGTTCCTTTCTCATGGATTTCATTCCATCTTTTATTTCTCATGTATTTTTAACATAATTATTTTATAGTTTATATCCAATAATTCTTATATCTAAAATTTTTGACAGTCTAATTCTCTGTGTTGTGCTTTTGTTGTTTCTGTTGACCCCTCTTTTCTCATGTGTTTTGGATGGTGAAATATGGGTAGCAGGGCTTCATATATGGGAGTCTTGTGAGGGAGACATCCCTTCATGCAGGATTATTTTCCTCTTTTAGGTAGCGTGGCCATTTACCAGTCTGGGCTATTTTAAGTGTTGTTGCTTTGGGATTTCTGGGATTATATGTGTATAAAATCCAACACCAAACTCCATTGAAGGCAGGCCTGAGCTATTAATTCTTTGACAGTCATGTTATACTCCTGCTCAGAGCCCAGGTTGGGATTCATGCATTTTCTTGCCTTCTTTTGCTGGTAGTAGGAAGTCTTGGTTTGTGTCTTGTTTCCTTGAGGATATAGCCTTCCTACATCTGTGCTTTGATCTCAACTGCAAGTCTCTCCTGGCTAGTCCCCAAGGTCTTGGCTTGCTTCCTATCCCTCTCATGTCTGCTAAACGTTAGCCTCTTGGTTTCAGGATCAGGAGAAGGTACAAGATCAACCCCGGTTTACCATCAGTCCATCTTGCCACTCTGATTTCCAGCAACCTGGTCTGTGAGGCCTTCTAGTTCCTTTTATATCTCATTGTTGATTTATTTTCTCTTTCTAAATTTATTTTTGACAGAGATTTATTTGTTTCATTATTTTGACCCAAGAATCAGCTCAGACTTTTTAAGATTCCACTGTTTTGCTGTATTCTGATGTTAAAACTTAATTTTTTATCCTACTTTTCATTGTTTTATTCTGTTTTGTTTTTATCTTTGTTATTGTTCTTTGTTTTTCTTATTAATTATTCCCACACTTTTACTTGTAAGCTTTCCCACACATTCTGTTTTGGATACATTTTGTTGGCATATATTGGCTATCTTCACTTAGCACGTGTTGCATATCTTTAAGTCAACAACTAGTGGAATTAAAACGTGATATATATTGTTCAAGTAACTGAAGATAAAAACTAATAAGCATAGTTTATGTTACAAAAGATTAAAACAGTAAGTGAAAGGAATCACAGAACCTACTTTCATTAAAGGGAATAAAACATTTGTTATCTACCAGTTATAGAATAGGGAATGGTTTGAATCTTTATTTAGTATAGAAGTTTAAATAACTTATAACTGATGTATTTCTTTAAAAAAATTTTTTTAAGTTTCTTTATTTATTTTGAGAGAGACAGAGACAGTGTGAGTGGGGGAGGGGCAGAAAGAGAGGAAGAGAGAGAGAATCCCAAGCAGACTCCACACTGTCAGCACAGAGCCTGATGCAGGGCTCGAACTCACAAAATGAGATCAAGACCTGCACCTAAACCAAGAGTCAGATGCTTAACTGACTGAGCCACCCAGGTGACCCCTATAACTGATATATTTCATGCTTTCTGTTCTTTGTTTTTGCTTTTGCCTTGTTACTGGTTTTTGTATTCTGCTTTTTGCTAAACTAGTATGACTATTTGGATTGTATTTTATGACCGAGAATATGAACACTTTTTAGAAATATTCTCCTGACACTTGAAAATAAAGATTTTACATAGCTAACTATATATTTGTTCCATTTATTTAATTATATTATTCTTCTATATGAGACTTTCTATCTTTGTAGATATGTCAAAGGCAGGAAAAGGTATATTAAAGTCTCCCATAAAAACTATATTTTTGTATTTTTCTCCTTGTTTTACAACCCGTTTCTGATGTGTGGGGTGTGTGTATTTGTGAATCTGGGACCATAGTTTACCGTCTGTCAAGGTTCATGATTTTTATATCTTTATTGAATATTGTACCTTTAAAAATTTTTTTTAATGTTTATTTATTTTTTGAAGCGGGGGAGAGAGCAAGCGAGTGTGCGTGAGCACGAGCAGAGGAAGGGCAGAGAGAGAAGGAGACATAGAATCCGAAGCAGGCTTCAGGCTCTGAGCTGTCAACACAGAGCCTGATGCGGGGCTCGAACCCACGGACTGTGAGATCATGACCTGAGCTGAAGTTGGACACTCAACCGACTGAGCCACCCAGGCATCCCGAATATTATACCTTTTGATTTTTAAATCTTGAATTACATAGTATTTTACCCCCCACCCCAAATATTCAACCTATATTTATAGCCAATTGTAAATATCAGAAGTAAGGTATCATCTTTTATATTTTCTTTATGTAAAATGAGAAACTTAACACACCTTTACCCACTTTCATTCATTCAATCAAAAAATACTTCTTGAATACCTATCATGATTCCCTAGGCACTATTCCAATTGTGAAAAATAAGTATAAAAGTCCCTGCCATCTTGGAGTTTAATTCTAGTGGAGAGAGACAGATAATAAACAATAAGTAAGCAAGTATATGACCATATTTCATTGATTCAAAGAAGTATATTTTTTCCCCCATAATTTAACATCTTTGAAATCAGGATGTCTTTACAATGGATGATTCATCATGTTCAATTGGCTGTGCTTTTTTGGGTAGAATATTTTAAAAATGGTAAGACTCAGGCGCCTGGGTGGCTCAGTCAGTTGAATGTCTGATCTCATGGTTTGTAAGTTGGAGCCTTGCATCAGGCTTACTGCTATCAGCCTGTCAGGGGAGATCCCGCTTTGGATCCTGTCCCCCTCTCTCTGCCCCTCCCCCACTTGCACTCTCTCAAAAATAAATAAACATTAAAAGAAATGGTGAGCCTTATAATTAGTGATGTGTTATATTAAATGAAATATTATAGTATATCCAATGGTGATAAATGCTATGGAGGAAACGAAGGTGGAGAAGGGGTATGGACATTTCTGGAGAAGTGTTGCATTTTTAAGTAGGATGATCAGGGATGCCTGCCTCCCTGAGAAGGTGACTTCTGAGCAAAGACCTTAAAGAGATGAGAGAGTGAGTAGGACCACTGCGTGCAGTTGTGCAGGTCATACACTGCTTTACTTTCATGATTGCCATTCATATGGATTACGTGAAGAGCCTTACAGCTATGTTCAATGCCTATGGGAGGGAGCCATGTGGATATCAAGGGGAAGTAGGGTCTAGGCAAGAGTACATCATATGCAAGGGTACTGATTCTGGTGAGCACCTGGCATTCTCAAGGCACAGGGTGAGTAGGGGGGGGAAGTAGTAGGGGATGTCAGAGAAGTCAGTAGGGGTCAGCTTTTATAGAGTCCTGTAACCACATTGGGTCTTTGACTTTTACCTTGAGTCAGATGGGAAACAATTTGAAGATGTGGAAAAGGCAACTGATAACATCTGACTTACATTTTTGAAAAGGACCACACTGACTACAGTGTGAGAAGAGACTACAAAATGGGACAAAATAGGATACGATAAGATAGGTTAGTAGGCTTACTGCAATAAGACAGGTGTGAGACGAAGGTGCCTGGGTGCAGGGGATGAGAAGTGGTCAGGGTCTGGGTACGTTTTGAAGGTATGTAGGGCCACAGCATTTGCTTATGGATTAAATACGGGATGCGAGTCAAAGAGAGGCATCAAGGATGTTTCCAAGTTTTGGGGGTCTAAGCAATTGCTCTCACTTCCCTGTTTGTTTATATAATCTAGGGTTTAAAACACAAATTATACATATAAAATTACTTTTTAATAACATATATTTTTGTGAAGTACTGTTACAGATATTTATATTCAGTTTTGTAACAAAATTTATTATGCTTACATGGCACTAAGTTAAACTGGTTTTAGTTCCTATCTGCTTTATTATCATTCCTTGGTTTCTAGATTTTGCTATTATTTGAGCTGTCTCAATATTGACCTCTGTCATAACGTTCTACTCTGTATTTTGTTATTAACAATTTTTAGCTCAATATGGGATAGGATGTATAGACAATGAGAACAAGGACAATGACACTTTGATTTCCTCTGTCTACCCATATGATAGAAAGATAGATGTTTGGTTTTCTGCTTGGTATAAACTGTTGTTTCGGAACCAGGGGAATGACAGAAGATGGAAAAGTGTCATCTATCTACGTATGAGTCAGCCCAGCCCTTTCCTGTGGTGTAACAGGGGTAGGTCACTGATGTGATCTTTCAGTCTGGTTCCGTTGACCTTGCAATGAATAAATTTCCCTGATTCTGGAGGCAGAGTGATTATCAGGACCTGTTCTTGGTGTTGCTCTTTCTTTTTGCCTTGTTCTTTACCTTCATGTAATCTCATGCGGTGATGGTGCAATGTGTGTGTTAAGGGTGGTTTGTTAGACGTTATTTTAAGCTGGAATTCAGAGTCTTTAAATTTAAAACTAATTTAACAAGCTGCCTTAGTTGAAGAAGGCACCAGCTGAGAATAACTTCACTTGTTAAAGGGCCTTTATCTCCATTGGACTAGCAGGGTTTTGACTTAATATTTCAAAATGGCACTTTTGTCTTCCTATACAATTGTCATGTGGAGAATTTTTGGGAAATTATGTCTTGTGTGACATCATACATAACACCTTACTCCTTTCTCCTACAAAGACATTTAGTTTGCGTTTCCTTGAGCAGAATTTGAAAGTAAAGCCACTCCCATATATGCAAGACCACATTTGGATCCTGAGGGAAGTCTATTGCTTTCATGTAGACCCAGAGAATTAAGAAGTTAGTTCAGAAATTTAGGAGGTAACATTTGAATAATATAATGATGTGGTTTGTAGTCAACACCCTGCTCTGCCTCGGTTGTTCTGTGCATTGTCATGTTGAGGTATTATGGAAACTGCCTATATCTAAGCTCCTTGAACACAAGTGGAACAGCAAGTAACACTGGCTTTGCACCGTCCCCAGAAAGCCATCTCTAAGAATATAGCTTTTATAGCATATATATAGGAACAGTCAGTTCCTATATACTTCTGTATACATTTTTATTCCTGAATTATGTATGGGAATGCAGTAAGTATTCTGGGGTGAGTCTTTACAGACAAAATAATATTGTCCCTTTTCAAATGTTGGACACGGCTAGTGCCAGCCCACCAGGAAGGCCTGAAAGCCTAGCCATCTGTCAGCAGAAAGAAAGAAGTGTTACCAACTGAAAGCGAAATGGTCTTTCACTGAGAGGAGTTCTCCTTAGGATATTCTAGTCATCTTTTGTGAGTTTTGCTCCATTGAACAATGAAACCAAAGCCTGCTTAAGCATGGCTTCATGATTCTGCAATGAAGATTTTCTCTTATGGGTGGTTGTACGTTGACAACATTCTATTAAATGACCTTTTCATGTAAGTTAAGTTTAATGGGATCAGGAAACTGGTAGCTGTATACCTAGAATTGCTATTCCCGGAAAAACTTTAAGAAAATATTTTAATATCTGATGGAAATTACAAATAGCCGCTCATCCAGAGGACATTGATAGAAGGAGAGAAAATGGGAAAGGATAATGTCAATTTATTTTTATTTCTTTGTTCTTCCCTAGGAAGTAATATGTGGTTGAAAACTTGGATGGATGGTGAGGGTTTTAGGCCATACTGTGAAACTGTTCTCTTGATTAAGCAATCTTATTTACAAATACAAATGTTATTTCTACGCACCTTCTATGTTTAAGTCCTCTTCTACATATTATGAGAACTTAAAAAAATTTTTTTAATGTTTATTTTTGAGAGAGAGACAGACAGTGCAAGTGGGGGAGGGGTAGAGAGAGAAGGAGACACAGAATCTGAAGCAAGCTCCAGGCTCTGAGCTTCAGCACAGAGCCCAGTGCAGGGCTTGAATTCACAAACCATGTGAATGGTGACCTCGGCCAAAGTCGGACACTTAACCAACTGAGCCACCCAGACAGCATGTATAATGAGAACTTAAATAACAAACAACAAATATTAGAATAGTAGGAAGAAAGGTCTTTTTTTTTTAAAGAAAGTTTATTTATTTTGAGAGAGAGAGAAAGAGCACACACAAGTGGAGGAGGGGCAGAGAGAGAGAGAGGGAGAGAGGGAGAATCACAAGCAGGCTCCTCACTGTCAGCGTGGAGCCCCATGTGGGGCTCGAACTCACAAACCAGTAGATCATGACCTGAGCTAAAGTCAGATGCTTAAGTGACTGAGCCACTCAGGTACCCCGAGAAAGGTCATATTTTATACAAACCATAGTAGAAAATAATCAGAATCAATTTGCATTGTCATTCCTGTCTGGTTGCTAAAGAGATTATTTTATTTTGTGGAATTGTGGGGACTAATATTTTCTAGTGTTTATGAAAATATGGTTAATTTTCTCAAGTAAAAATAAAAAACCTAAATATTAGCATTACAAATCCCTCAATTACTTTAATCTTTATTGCGTACTATAAACAATATGCATAATCTTCTGTAAATGTCTCTCAACCTCTATAACTTTGGGGAGATTAAAATGTTAAATTTCAATATTACACTTCAAATGTTTGAAGCCTAATAGATAACTAAATTAATGAGAACACTATGTGCCATTGGACACATTGTGGCTTTCTCTCTTTTGTCAATATTGATTGAAATGGTTGTGGAAAGTGGCCAAATTAGACTAAATCTTTTAAACAATAGAATGTGTAAGAATAAACTGTATTTACCTTTGGGAAACATTAAGGTACATGATTAGAAAAACAAGGTCATTCCTATCTCTTGTTCTTTGATCCTAGTCTCTGGTTGGTGCTTTGTCCTGCTATCATAGCCTAGTAACCTGCTCTGGTGGAGAAGCCACAGCTGCCCAGCTGTGCTAAATTATCTCCAGAATTCATTCTCCATCTGTGGACACTGTAGAGCCTATCATTATAGCCTTCTTTTAGGAAAACCTGTACTATAAAGACAAACTCACAAGGCAATCTCACAGATCATTATTCACACTATAGAGGATTTGGGGCAGTTGGGATTTGCAAAGGGAGTTACCTTGTGATTCCTGAAAAAATCAATCTCCTGTGTCCAATAAAACACAAATTGACTGCTACATTTTTTATTTTTCATTTTTTTCGGCAGAATTTTCAGCAGGACTTACTGAGCAAGTAAGTAAATTGAATTCTTTCTAAGCATTTTTAGGAAGAGAATATTGATTGTCACTCAAGAGATCCTCAAAATTGTTATTCCTTATAATTTTATGTCATTCAGATCTTGAGCAGGAATTTAAATCCAGATATTAAATATTTATTAATATTTCTTTCTTTGCTGGATTGCTTCCATTACCACCAAAGGATGGGTTTTGGTCCAGGAAAGTGATCGTTATAGCTTTTTAGTGGAATGACTTACTGGTTTATAATGTGAAAATTCATCAAGAAACCTGTAGAATATTGGATGGCTATTCTTATAAACATTACTGTCTCCTATAAGTTACTACACCCTGAATTGTAATTGTCTTTATTTTTTGTGTTCATGGGCTTACATATATGCATGTGCTCACACACACACACACACACACACACACACACACACACACTTTGCATAGTCATTAGAGTGGGTGTTAAATTGCTATATTCCTTCAGTTAAAAAAATAAGGGTAGGAGATTTTCATATCTAAAACCTTAATATTGACATCAATGAAGTATGCACATGGGAATGTGAGCTATAGAATTGGGTCTTTTAATAGCAGTTGCTGGCTTGGAATGCTTTCTAAGGCCAGGTTCAAATCTGTTCTAAGGCAAAAGAAGATGTTTACCTTAAGAATCTAAGGCACAGGAGCTCAACTGGAGACTGTTTGCTGCACAAATAAATGCTAATGCAATGGAATGTTATTTGCGTCAGTCTATTCCTAAATACATTAATTTTCTCTTTTGCTATTCCAAATGTTCAATTAAATTCTTCAGCCTCTCCCCCCACTTCCCCCCTGCCCCCCGCCTCAACCCGCACCAGGAGCATAACTTGAACATAGAATTAGTTCCATCTGAAGCAAGACTTTTTAACCTGTTGTTTCTTGGGCTGCATTTGTACATTTCATATACCAGTTTTAAAATGATTCAATAGTGAATTTGCAAATCATGACATAAAGTAATACCATTAGTGCACTGAAATATGTGGCTAAATGAATGCTGATTTTTAAACCAGTATTATCTTTTAATTATCTTTCAATTAAGTTTTTTTCCAACTATAAACTTTTACAGCACATTTTTAGTCTGTATCTATTTTCATATTTATTTATGCTACTGAAAAGAAACTGCACTAAATGAAAAAAATGGATTTAACATAAAGACCCAGGTAGAGCTATGCAAATTGGAGATATAATAAGACAGTATAAATATGTATCCTTTTTTATGGAGCTAATGAAAAGATGTTGGGATTTTATTGTGCTTTTATTTTATAAATTAATGGACATTGTTATCATTTGAATCGTACTTTGGAGAATGCTTACCACTTTTTTTGAAATGTCTGTTTCCTACAATATGTCTCTATTAAGAGTTAACAGATTTATGTGGCACTAAAGGAGTAAAAAATAATGTAATGAAGAGCCATCTATCATTGAAATAGACTCTCCTTTTGAAAGCTCATATTGGAAAATCTGAGGCAGAGTGATGTAAACAATATCTATAAACCTTGAACTTACAGAAATGATGAGTTACCATTTTTATGGAATCAAAATCAAAGGCCAAAAAGGAACAATTTGAGGCCATCAAAAAATCAGGGTCACTGCTTCATGTGCCTGCCCTGTTTCGACAACGGGTGAACTTGCTTCCTTTCTTTAGTCTTTGCTGAAGGAATTTCAGTGCTTTATATAGGAATTTGACGCTCCATGCAACCAGAAGATTTTTACTTATATATAAACAAAGTGAAACATCTCTTTATAATTTAGGTATGGAAAATAAATTTATAATAGTAGTGCATGTAATTATATATATGTTATGTAAAGCAAAAATACCTATTAAGATTAAAGGAGTCTTTGCAGACATACTACATGTAATGTGTGACTCTTGTTTGGATTCTGATTCAAAATGAGGCCTGAAAGGACACTTTGAGATACTGGGAAGATTAAACATAGTTTAGAATGTAGACAGCATTAGAAAGACTGTATTAAATTTTGGGGGTACCATAATAAAATAGTGACTAAAAAAATCCTTATCTGTTAGAGATAAGTAATGATGTATTTCTAGAAGAAATGATTTGGTGTGTGGGATTTGCTTTAAAATACTCCAGAAAAAAATCTGGAAGAAAGTTGAGAAGCAAGAACAGGAGAAAGTTGTTAGTTCTCAAAGCCGAGCAGAAACATCTGAAATCTTCCATAATGAAAAGTTGGGGGAAAAAAAAGCACTCATGTCAGCATATACATATTCAAGGGAGTATTATCTTAAAAGTCATCTTGGAAGGTTGTATGCTTATTAAATAGTTATTCCAGCAGTAACAACACCAGTTAAACAGCTCTGAAAAGCGTCATTTGAAAATGTGCTCATGACAGTGGAATTCTCAGTATGTGGCCCACATAGCTCACGTCAGGGTCTGGGTTTCCCTGGGGGAGCAAGGTACAGGAGGGAGTCCTTTGTCAGCAAACATACTGCATCCAAAGGTAAGAGGGGACTTTTAAGTCAGAGACTATTTGGAAAAAGAGTAGTTCAAACATTGGAGAAATCATTGCTAACTTTCAGTTCAAAGAGTCAGAAGCGGAATCCAGTACTGGATTCAAGATCTATGCATTGGAAACAGGGTGGAGATTGAGAGAAAGTTGAGAAATACTATTGAACTCAAACAAGCTAAGTAATCTAATGTTACTAGATAATAATGAACACCAGTAGGGTGTCTGTTGCTCTATTAGGTGTGCTGGTGGATGGGCGGGGGATAAACAAAGGAGCCAGCATAGGAAAATTAGACACACTCCTGTAGAACTGCACTTCACTTTGGAGCTCAGGGCATATCACCCAGTTTGGTCATCTACTTCTGATCACTGAACTTAGCTCTGAATGACTATTGTCAATTTTCACAAATTAGACACACCCTGGAGAGATGAAGCTTTGCCAGTCTGCACGATATTCAAAAGAATTTGCCCCAGGTTCTGAAGCCCATTCCCAAATGAGGGTTTGCAAAAGACTGGAAAATAGAATCCTTGCAATAAACATGCAGCTTCTTTCCTTAATGAGAACATAGCTTGTTTACAAAATATAAAAATTCCATTATGTTTTTTAGAATTCAGCCCTATCACTTTTAGTTATAGCTCATAATTGTTATTTACTGTAATTTCTAATTTAAAGATGTTAAGAGTGGGTTGCCTGGGTGGCTTAGTCCCTGCATCAGGTTCTGTGCTGGCAGTGCAGAGCCTGCTTGGGATTCTCTCTCTCCCTCCCCCCCTCTCTCTGCCCCTCCCCTGCACGCGCATGCATGTGTGTTTGTGTGTGTGTGTGTGTGCACACTCACATGTGTGCACTCTCTCAAAATAAATAAATAAACTTAAAAAATAAAGATATTAAGATTAACTAGCATAACTAAATTATAATAATTCATAGGAAAAGTGTGTGGGTGTGTCTGTGTGTGTGTGAGAGAGAGAGACAGAGACTTTTACTTCATTGTCTTTGAACAGCTGGGGAGTTCTATCCCCTTACCTCCTACTCTAAAGGAGGAACCTGTCTTGGTTCTTATAACCTTGACTCTATCATCAATTCATGTGAGAAGCAACACTAACTCATCTAAAAGGTTGCCATATTCATTCATTAAATGTCATCTGCCTTGCCATATATCACAGCATGAGAAACCCTTACCTTCCAGTTGGGAACAAGAAGGATAAATATAGTCACTTCCTTTCCTTCCCTTGGAATCTCTGACCACCTAAGCAGACAAAGATGAGGGTGCAGCTGATAATACAAAGCTTATGCCGACACACATCCCCATTAACACATTAGGCAGATGAACAAGAGCCCTTATGACTGCAGTCTAGGCAAATCACTGCGAAGGTGCCCTTGATCCCGCAGGTCCCTCTTCTGTTGCCACCTACATGAGCTGGAGACCCCTTTGCTAGTGACACTACCTTGGGGAAAGGAGGGAGGAAGACATTATTAGCAAGAGTTGCTTCTTCTTTGTAGTTCTCACAGTTCTCTTGCACACCTGACATCTGACACAATGAATGCATTATCAAATCATTAGCCCCCATCAAATAGGAGGTGACTGCATCTTCTGTCTGTCAATGCTGTATAGATCCAGAAGAGAAGCAGTTAAGTGTTAATGGATTTGCTTTAGGCATTTTACAACCTATTGGTCCTAATTAGACTGAAAAAGGGTTGCTATAGACAACCTGGAATTTAAATAATGTATTTATTCTCCTTTATTCTTCTTAAACATTTCATCGAGAACTTAGGGGAAAAAAGAGAAATATTGTGAAACAGTGTAATTTTGTTTTTTCAAAACAGAGCCTAAACCTCACTGAGTTATTCTGTGCCATTGATGACGTGGCTTAGCAAAATTTTAAAATAGTATCTTGAGCATAGTGCACTCAAGAAGCTTACGTGAAGTATCACCTAAACAATGAGGTTGCAAGAGAAATTTGAATTGATCACTAGAAACACAAAGCCAGTTGTAGAAAAGCAGAGATTCTCCAAACAAGGAACAGGGATGGTATCTGAAAGCAGCATGGGTCCAAGTAGCGTTAAGCCTGAAGAAGTAAGAACAGAGGGGTCACTTATTATACGAACTTTAATGAGCTGTCTTAAAGCAGCAACAGCAGAGGTCCTTTGAAGTACCCAGAACCCTCAGAAGACAACATTTGGAGAGATATACAGACATTTGCAATAATCAATAGGAACAGTGGCAAAAGCATTAATTAAAGCTGTTGCAGTTCCTTGCAATCCAAGGAGGTTGAGATTTCGGAGAATTGTAGTACAGTAAATGGAATAAGGAAGCCAAAGCTCTTTGTCTCAGATGCAGGCCAATTTTCCATGCACAATCAAATTTTACTTCTTATATCCCCTAACAGCTGCTCTAAACCCACTGAGGATTTGGAAGTCATGATACAATATTAGTAAGAAAATTAGAGTGGTAGCAAATCACAAGTTGCTTTCTGAGCAACACAGTAGGAGGTCAGTTAATATTAAATATCCATAGCCTGTGTGCACACACTCACATTTCCTAGGAGACTCTAAGCAAAATACAGCCTTTGGGGATACACACTTAGTAGCTTTTGCATAACAATAACCAAGATGCTGATACCAGCTAATGAAATTCTGATGCTGAAGAAGGGCCCCAAAGGCTCAGAACAAAGGCCTCTAGGAAAATAGGGATAAACTTCTTATTTAAACAGTAAACAACCAATCTCATATATTTTTTCATTTAACATATATTTATCGAGGGCCTTCCTCCTATCACTTTGGATAGGCCCCAGAGAAGTCATAGTGAGAAAATACAGACTCTGTCCCTGACCTCAAGGAGTTTAAACTTAGAGGGAGACAGATTTCAATGAAACATTCACATAAATAAGTGTATATTTACAAGCTGAAATTACTTTGAAGTGACGGTACCTGGTGCTATAAAAGCATCTAACAGAAGACACTGACCTTGACTATGAAGGGTGAACAGGGAATATGAGGGATGACCAGGAATTCTAGAAGAAGAGGAATTGAAGAGAGTTCTTGTTTGAAGGGAAAGTATGTGCAAAGAACCTGTGGCCTGAAGGAGCATAATGCTTTAAGAAACTAAGATAGGACATTTGGGGACAGAGAGCGAAGAGTAAGATGTAAAATGAGGTGGAGACACACAGGTAGGCACCAGACCATGCAGGGCATAAGAATATTCTATCCTGTAATTACGGCAATGGGAAACCATTGAAACTTAGGTAGATAGTTGTTGTGAGCCTTTTGGAGTGATCACTTAGGATAAAGTGTGAAGAATGAGATGGAAGAAATCAAGAAGATTGCTGTAGGCAGTGGCTCAAGAAAGAGGATGGCAGTCTGGACAGAGATGGTAATGAAGTATGTGGAGAGCCATGAACAATTCATGGAGAGATATTTAGGAATTAAAATAGGAATTAAAGTTTTAAATATGAGAGGTAGTAAATGAGAGGGAAGTGTTGAAGATGAATCCTAGATTCTGACTTCCTTAATAGGATAGACAAGATATTATTTCCTTGAATAGACATCCCTGGAAAAGTAACTGGTTCATTACAAGTTCATAAGTTTATTACAAATACATTGAGTTTGGGGGGTAACTGATGCACATAAGTGGAGATTTTTCATTCCTATTAGATATTTGGGTGTATAAATTTGTGTGACATTGAAATAAAGCTAGTAATTGAAGTTAGGGATGTACATGAAATCATCAATAGAAAGAGTAAAAGTAAAAAAAAGAATATGGCTATGACCAAGTCTAGAAGAATTGTATTATTTAATACAGTGGTCCTCAAAGTGTGATCCCTAAACCAGCAGCATGGGAATCACCTAGGAATCTATTGGAAATACAAATAAAAAATTCTGGGGGTGAGGTTCAACAACATGCCCCAAACATGTCTTCAGGTGTTTCTGATGAAGTTTGAGAACCACTAATAATGGAAGGGTGGAGGAGACATGTCTGTAAATATTACTGAGATTGAGATGCTTAACAGATGATAAAAGGAAAACCAAGAAAGTCATTAGAGCCATTAGGAAAAGGGAGGAAAGTAGTTCAAGGAGAAGATCAAATTCAACAGATTCAAATGTCATTGGGAGATCAAGTGAAATGGAGATACTTTTGACTCTAGAGAAAGCTGTTTCAATCAAAGATTGAGATGAAAATATACTGGAGAGATTTTGAAGCATGAGTGAGAGGGGAAGAAGGGGATAAGTATAGACAACTCTTTTTTTTTTTTTAAACTTTGGATAGACTGAATCTGGAGGAGAAAGTGGAGATGTGTTTTAAAATATTAGTGTCATGAACATGTTTTAATGCTGAGTGAAATGATCAGCTTGAAAGAGAATGCAGAGGAGACAGAGGTAGTATATCAGTAATGAGGGTTCTTAAGAAGGCAAAGGGTATGGGTTCCAAAGCACAGATGGAAAGACCGTATTCAGATCCACTTTCTTATAGCTTACGGATGAGTAGAGGACACTGTCTCATCCCATTCTCCTTCGTGCTTACTCTGTTCAAGCCACATGGACTTTTTTGTTGTTCCTGAACATGTAATAAAGTTGTCCTTCTTCAGGACCTTAGTTCTTGCTTTCCTTCTTGATCTTCCCATGAATGACTGGTGTCATGTGAGTCATAACTCAAATGCCTTCTCCTCAGAGAAGTTTTCCTTGACACTATATCTTATGTTGCCATCCTCTCTCACCATCTCTGATCAAAACCTCATCCATTACCCTATCTCTTATTCCTCACAGTACTTTTCCCTCTCTGAGGGTATCTTGGGTATTTGCCCACTGTCAGGGAACACCATGGGACAGAAAGACTTCCCTGTTCACGGCTATAGCTCTAGAGTTCAGGACAGCACCTGGAGTGTGGTGGGCATTCTATAAACATTTGTTGAAGGAAAGAATAAGAGAATGGGTGCAGAAATATCTATCTGTTTGTACATTCGATAGAGGGAGATGAGGTGGAAGGGTTTCTTTCCACTAGATTTTATTTTCTCTCCAAGTATGTAAGGGAGGTCATCTTCCAAGACCAAAGGTCAGAGGAAATTGAGGATGTTGATTTGCTGAAGAGTGGAGAATGTTTTAGCTAGTCCAGTCGGTGAGAGACTGAGTAGACTATATAATCCAGGAGTTCCAGGTGGTATTGAGAATCAATTTGAGAATGATAACCATGAACTTAGAGCGGGACAAATTGCTCTGCTGAATGACTTTCTCCAGTGATACTCAGATAAATGGGAAGACACAGGAAAAGCTGATAGTACATTGGGATTGGTGTTTTCTCAGGTGGGGCCAGAGACTGTAGAGTATTAGCAAGAATGTTACTGAGTACCAAGGACTTTAAAGGGTTAGAGAGTTTAGCAGGAATAGTTGATCAAGAAACATGGAAGTTGGGAAAGTTGTAACCAAAGATCAGGATGCCAAATTAGACATGTTCTGAATCACGCTTTCATGATGACAGGAAGAGTGTGAGGTTGAGGTGGATGTGGGAGAACTCATTAGAAATAAAGGTCAGTGAACTGAGTTTTTCACTTCTAAAATCTTTTGAAGGCCCAAAACATCTTATAAACCAACCAGATATTTCAAATCATAATACAAAATACTTAACTAAAAATAACAACAGGTAAAATGTGTCTTACCGTAATGCTACCATGCCATTTTTGTGTTGGTCTTAAAGTGGCATCTCTGAATTATGAATGATAAAGTAAAACCTCATTACCTCATTTCACTAATTAATAATTAGTGATAAATTATTTAGCTGGGCTGATACTTTATTTCATTAGTAAAAGCTACAGAGTAAGAAATGGATTTGTATATTGATTCTGTCACCTTTCGGTGGGTGTGTTGGCCTTGGGCTAGGTTCCTAACTACTGAGCCTCTGTTTTGGGATTTGTAAAAAGGAGGAAAAATTAAATGTCACACAGCATTATTGTGAGGTTTAAATGAGAACATGTAGGTAAAAATGTCTATAAATGATAGTTGTCATACAATTAGAAGGCCTTAGACTCTATAGAAAAGATATTTGTTATGGAAATAAAAATTATAATAAGACTCAGCCAGATGCTTATCTTTCTTACAATTTTTAAACCTTCTTAGAAACATTGTTTACAAATAATGCATATAATAATTATCATTCTTCATTAAAAATTTAAAGTGGACCAAAATAACTGTCCTGTTTGTCAACTGTACCTAAAATTTATGAAAATGTATATATTAAAAAATACTTTATAATCTTGATTTTTCCTGATGTCAAAGAGGAGGCTTCTTTTCTCAGAATATACACTTATTTTGTTATTCTAAAATATGGCAATTCTAGCGCTATGCCTATGTGTGGGTAGGGGTGTGTGTGGGTGAAGGGCATGGGTGGGTGTGTGTGGGTGAAGGGCGTGGGTGGGTGTGTATATATGTATATCATATCTGTGGCTTCTGTAACTTTTTTTTTCACATAAAACTTGATACTCATAATTTTTATTCTCATCTGGACTGGTTTAATTATGGAGGCATTGATTTTCAATATCAATAAATAGAATAGATCGATACAACGTGTTTACTCAAATCTACGGTCTGACCAGCTCTTCCAAATCATAACGTGAAACACTTAACTGAAAATGAGAACACAGCATTATTACATAAAATAGACACAGAATATTTTATTGCACTTTTGTAGTACTTTTTTTTTTATTTTTAGGGAGACATGCATTTACCCAAACCTAGTATTTGGTGTTGTGAGCAGAAAGAGACAAACGCAAAAGGTAATTTATTGTTTTATCAAGGGATGAGGACAAACCTCATTTTTACAATATGATCAAGATTCTAAAATAACTCCAAATTTTCTCCTTACTGACTTGACAACATGTGCATACCTCCCCCGCACCCTTTTTAGTTGGTAAATCAATGGGATAGAATTGAAAGCAGACTAATGACTCCTACGTATGAAAAATTATGTCTGTCTGCTCTCCAGTGTGTGTTGTCCACGCACTGCCAAATGAAGATGCCACTTGAAAGTTCCCATGAATATTTGTTTTGATTACTTACGCTTAGGTTGTCTCAAACTATTAAGAGCAGGAAGCTGTTTTTTTCCACATCAACTCACTAGAGTCTGAGCTCACCTATCCATCAAGTGAAAATGGTATTTAATTGGCAGCTGCTGAGAAAGTTCAAAGAACAGTCATCAATACAATTTCCCATGCTGTAGCTGTTGCCTGAATGAGACTTGCCAGGATGCCGGCAAATGTGAACCAATTTTCAGTAAACATTCTGTTATTTTAAAATCCTTGGTGAGGAAATTCTTAATATATGTTTTTTCCTCCTCTTATTTTTGGGAAATATCTCACTTGGGAACAATACAAATCTTTGTATCGTAGGTAGAGTAAGGGAAGTAGAATATTTAAATGTTGACAGAAGGGAAAAACAGGTTGAACACAATAATATTTGTAACAATGATGCGTGTTTTTCTTTTTTCCTTTCAAGTTGAATACAAAGTAGGAAATGTAATTAGGTGAACTAGGTTAGTTTCTTATTAATGCTGTCTCGTGATTGAAAAAAGCAATGATGCAAATTCTCCTTCATGTTTTTCCAGCTTGTTTTGGAAAATCCTAGTACCTTGTCAAACATCCGTGGTGTTCCAAAAACTGAAACAGGATAGGTGAAGAGGCCTGTAGATAGGCTTCACTGTCCTCCAGGCCTTACTTTATTTAAAAAAAAAAATTTTTTTAACGTTTATTTATTTTTGAGACAGAGAGAGACAGAGCATGAACAGGGGAGGGTCAGAGAGAGGGAGACACAGAATCCGAAACAGGCTCCAGGCTCTGAGCCGTCAGCACAGAGCCCAACGCGGGGCTCGAACTCACGGACCGCGAGATCATGACCTGAGCCGAAGTCAGCCGCCCAACCGACTGAGCCACCCAGGCGCCCCCAGGCCTTACTTTAAATGACTCTCTCAGCAATGCTTACTTCACTTTGGAATCTTTTTCCACCCTCTTCAGGGAAAAGAGCTCTTATGTGTCTGATATTCCCGGTGTCTGGCATCCCTACCAGAACATAAGAGGCATATGATAAATACCTGTTAAATGGATGAATGAATGAGTGAACTGCAACAACATATATACCATCTAACCTGGAGTTGAAATACAGCCCTGTTTCAATCATGAAGTCACATCTGTATTGATAAAACATCAGAGCTGCAATGGCAGGGGAAGGTCCGTGTGTCTTGTTTTGGTCTAACCATTGACTAGGAGGCCTTAAAATGGGACTTTACAGGCTGATTAAAAATATCTATGTGATGACTTGGTTATTATTTATAAAAGAGTAAGATGTACGTGAATGATGGTATGAGTTATTTATGCAGTTCTAATTTTCCACAAATATTGAGCATTTGTGGCAATGAGTAGAAGTTTTAAAACTGAGAACAACAGGTTTTTTTGTTTTGTTTTGTTTTGTTAAGTCTGAAATAAATAGGGCATCAGCAAAGCCATCTGAGGATGTCTTGCTGCCTGAGTAACCGGAGGTGGGAAGACACATTCTAGAATTCGTATCACTTAAGCCAAGGCAGGAGAAATTCCTGCCGAGGATCAAGTTCGGATTTAAATTTGATGGGAGAAAATAAATGTTGGCAAAGCTCAGAGAGGCTAACAGTCATGGATTTGGGCATCCCTCATAGATCCCCAGCAGAGGTTTGAGTATCAACTTTGAATAGAATAAAGGATTTTTATTTTAATAATTTAATAGTTTGTCAGACACATAGAATTTGGGGAAAAGGACCATTTTCATATTTCACCATGACGTCAATACCTCTGCTGGATTGCAATGTCTCAATCATGTTAATTTTACCAAATAGTTCTTTAATATAGTGACTATGTTTGTCTACACTGCTTTTGGTTTGGCCTCCTTTATCTCTTTTACCTGGATCACTGGGTAGCCTTCTGACTGGCTCTTATTTGATTCTCTTTTTTTCATTCTTCAGTAAATTTGCTGCATTCATTGATGTGATCATCTAAAACAGGAACTGGCAAACTCAACTGCTGTTGTAGTGTGTAAGCAGCCATAGACAATACATAAATGAATGAACATGGCTGTGTTCCAATAAAATGTTTTCTATGGGCATTGAACTTCATATAATTTTCATGTGTCACAAAATATTATTCTTTTGATATTTTCCAGACATTTAAAAACGTAAACAACCCATCTTGCTCGTGGGCCATATAGAAACAGGAAGCAGGCAGCCTTTGGCTGGTAGACCATAGTTTGCTGATCCCTGTTGTAAAGCAAATTTAATTATAACTTCTTGACTTTCTATCTTTAAGTGGTAAGTTAGGTTATTAAATCACCTGCTGTGACAGTTGGCCACTATACATTGGCTTACATGGGGTTAAAGTTGATATTTATTTTTGTGTACCAGTCTAAGTGTAATTAGGCCAGGGTATGTGTGGAAGCCCTATGGAGCTGGGGACCCAGGCATCTTCACTCTAGTTGGTCCTCACTGTGCTGCCCTCATCTGCATGGTCCAAGTTGCTTCACCATCACTAAATTTACATTCCCAGTGGGAAGGAGAAGAAGGGAAGGAGAGGGCAAGTTTCCTTTTAAAAGCATGACTTCAAATTGCACATATTACTTTTGTTCACTTCACATTGGTTGTAACTTGGTCATGTGGCCACCGCTAGCTATTGAGGGAAGCTGGCAAATACATTCTTTATTCTTTGCATTGAAGTGTCCAGTTTACAATCGTGCATGCTAATAGTATGAGAAAGAAGAAGGAATATGGGGGAGAGGGCAACTAGTGGTATTTGTTCTCTCTCCATTGTATTCTGAGGTAATACCCTGGCTTTACTAATATGGCTCGATTTCCCATTCCAGTGCAATTTTCCATCACTTCCCAGTTTGAATCTGTCCCTTGCTAGAATATGAGCTGCCTGAGGGCAATATTTTATTTCATCTTTGTATTCCTACTAGTGTCACTTAGAAAAATCTCCATCTATATTTGTTGAGTGAATAAATGACAGGATGCTTTTGTCCAGCAATATTAAGCTGGACTTTGCTGGCTGTCAGGAGTCTATTAGACTGTGTGAAATGAAAAGGAAATAGGATTAGTTAGGGTCCTCTGGTTGGAAGGAAAGAAAATTCAGTCTCAAAAATTTAAATAAAGTAGAGCTTATCAAAACTACACTACCGCACTCACAAAATCAAAAGAAATGCTTACAAAAATAACCAGGTAAGAAAGAAGCAAAGGTGCATGGAAGATCTTCGAGAGTTCTAACAATGGGTGCCCCAGCTCTAATGTCTTCAGTCTCTGTGGGTCTTAATTCAGTTTTCAGACACCTGGGAGAGGGAGGATGACTGGCCTAACTTGAATCAAAACCACCTTGTGCATTAGATATGGTGGAATATTGTCAGTGATATTTCCAACAAAGTAGAATGGAGTGGGTAAGAGGAAGTTCCTTAAAGAAAGGAGTTCATTGCGTAACAACAACAACAACAAATAGAGGACCATCATAAAGGTTTTGGGCAGCAATAACATTTCTACTCCACCACTGCTCCTTGGAGATGCTACTCTCACTCTGCTGTAGAGATAGCGTATTGGTCTTGAAACTCTATTCTGAAATTGTGGCATGGGGGCTGGAAGGCAGTAGACTTTCCTTTCCTAATTTGTCATAAGAGTCTTAGCTTATGGAGATGAAAAGCTCTGTCCCCGTGAGTCTTGCCAGGGTATCCGTTGCGAAAATTTGCCAGTCTCTCTACTATACTATCCAATACAAAAGAAGGATAAAAATGTAGAAAAATGCCTGATGACCTCCCAAGGAGAGACGAAATGCAAGAAATGTAGACTTCTTTATTTTTAATAGTCCTTCTTGGATCTAATTATGAAACATTGATTCACCTTTTTGATTCGTTGATTTCTCCAACACAGGGAATAGAGACCATACTGAACAACCTTATTTTTGCTGCTGTGTTGTTATTGTTATTCTTCTTCCATAAACTCAAAGAAGAAGGATTTATTGTAAAATTTATATTTATCCAAGATAAAAAAAGAAAACTATAACTTCATCAAAATTGCAGAAAATATATATAACAAAATATCTTGAACATAAAAGTGACATCAGGATTGAGACAGAGAATGAATATAAGCAGGAATTTAGCAAAAAGCCTGAGAGACTAAGCTAAAATTCGACTTCAGAGAGGAGACTCTTGGACAAAGATGTCCCTAGAATTTCTTGGACAATGACACAAGGTTGGTTGTAGAGCTTTGGAGGGGACCAAATTATCCTGAGGGAAATTGTGGGCAGACTCATAGGAAGCTGCATTAGGTGTAGCAGATACAAGCAAATGGACTACACAGAAAACGATTGAATACACTGAAAAATTACATAAAATGTCATCCATTGATCAGTTAGGGTTCATTCAGTGCAAGGAATTAAACACTACATCCCTTTAATTAGCAATCTATGAAATACATATGATGCTCAAGGTTGTTAGAAGGAGAGAAGAAGTAGGTTCTAGGATGGGCCTCCAGGAATAACTTCTGGAAGATTTCATAATTTGTTTAGGGGAGCTAGCACCTGTAATATTAAGTGGTGCTATGAGTTCAAGAACACACCCCATAACTTTGATATCAGATTAGTCATCTATAATGAACCAGTTCTGTAATGAAGCTGCTGCTGTGGACAACTTTCTCTCATTATCCAGGAATCTAGAGAATGGGCCCACAATTTTGATCCAAAGATTAGAATGAGATGACACGATCATTTCTTAACAACTGCACAGCTGGTAAACAGATTCTGAATCATTGTTGCAGAAAGCAACTTCCTTTTCCACGACATTGATTGCCAATAAAAAGACCTAAGAAGGAACAAGAAATTCTTTCACCTGACTTTGTCTCCCAAATTTCACATAGGAGCATCCAATTGACATAACTGAATTTGCATGAAGAATCTTAGATTCAAAGGAGTCTAAATATTTTAAGTTTTCCAGCTTCTCCAACTAAAAGGAAGATAGAATGGAGCTTAAAAAAGCTAAAGCTAACCTCCAATACCACATACCTGTGATGTTTACTTATCCGTATTTATGTATACGTATTTGGTCATGTGGATGTATCACTTGTACCATGTGAAGCCTAACTGTGCCTTATATGCTTGTGCTCTGTGTGTATGTGTGTAGTACTTAATTAACCTATAACTGAAATGATTTCTGAGGAAAATAACACCTATAGGAAAAATACATATATTTGTAGCTAAAGAGAGAAGTGAAGCAAAGTTGACCTTCTGTGTGGCTTAGTAACTAATGCATTTATACATAAAACAGGCTAATTTTTAAGAAGAGCTTCCAAAAGTCAATAACCTCCACCTTCAATGATTCTTTGAGTCTTTTATTTATAGATTGTCTTTCCCACTCTCATTTCCCCCTTACATCACAGGAACTCTGGCCTAATGTAAAGTGCTTCATCCTGGTGAGGTATCAGCTTGCCCTTTAGTTAGTCTTCTCCTTTATGCAGCAATACAGAGTGAATATAACCACAATGAGCTAATTTTTACCTAATTTCCTTCTCCCAGGGAGCAAGACAAGGGATTGTAGTTTGACCTCAATAAAACAAAATGGATTTGTATTAATGGCATACTAGTGAAAATCCATTAAAGTCATTTTAGATAAAAAAAAAAATTGTTGAGATTTTCAAACCATATTAAGGTTTTTAGTATAAAATAACTTTATAATTTTTCTTATCACTGAAATAAAATTAAAGTGCAGTTCTCTTCTCATTTCTCTGGTTGGAAAAAAAATGCGAAGGGTTTGGGTTAACCACCCTACTGAGCTGAATGTACACAAATGCAAGTGAAGCTTTTCAAGATGCTAGGGGGCGATTCGTCCAGGAAACAGAGATTCATTTGAGGCTATTCTTTAGCAGTACTTTTTGAGCCTAGGGAAGCAGTACATTGGGGAAGGAAGAATCATGCTTGAAGAGTAAAGGTTCCCAGATGTCTCAGATAAACACAAATAAACAAACATAAATATTAATAACTTTTTGTAAAATGAGGTGATAAAAGGATTAAGAAGGAATGCTTTGTGGTTGTTGCCACTGTGGGGATTTTTAATTGGCTTTTTCACTCAATGGAAGATAAAGGCCCTATTTAGCTCCTTTTCTTCTGCCTCAGAGAATGTGTCAAGACCCTTTAGTCACTGCAGGGCAAGAATATGTATCAGGCAGACTGACCGCAGAAGGGCAGAAGGTCGTCAAAGCTAGAACAGAGAAAAGCCATTCCAGGTTAATAACTAATTCATGGCCAGCATTTTATACAGCACATTGGTTGGAGAAAATATACTTAGGAATAAAAAAAAATGGGTAAATAATTATAAGGCAAATTTCAGCAAGTCCACAAATGGAGATTGAAAATGATATCCTCAAGGCAAAAGGGTGACATCCCAGAATAGGGCAATGTGGACCAGTAGATGCAGGACGCTGTGGCAGAAACTGACTAGATACAGCTGTTTCAAATTCTTTCCCTTGGTATTTTGCTTTTCTAAATCTCTCTACCCATTGCATGTGATTGAGCTCTGATCAACGCATGCGGATAAAAGGGGTTCCTGCCATTATAATAAGAATGTGCAGATCCCTTTCAAATTTTGCTCATTAGCTGGTGTGCATCTAGAAATTCTATTGATGGGCTCTGAGGTTTAGTCACTACTAGATAGAGCCCAGCAGAGCCACCAGTTGGAAGGAGCCTATAATGGTGTGGAGTGGAAGACCCTTCCATCTCATTCAATCTGTATTAATTGTGACCCAAGAAAGAAAGACACCCTTCTTGGATTAAGCCACTACAGCCTATGGGTTGTTCATTGCAACAATCAGCCTAATAATAAATCTAATAATTAATAATTTGATATTATTATTAAATTTAATATAATAAATCTAACTAATAAACCACAGAATAGCAGAACTTGGAAAGATGCAAGAAGAGATGTTCAGACAAAAATACAGAATAGAAACTAGAATAGACCGGAGAGTTACCTGATAAGGATTTTCTAGCAGAAATCCTTGGATAGTGTTCACAATCACTAACCACAAAATTTCATCAAATTTATTAAGTTCTCATTCAACTTTTCGATTTACTTATTCTCACTTGACATGTTGTATTCCCTAAAGTGTTCCAAATTGAAGACCCTCTCCAGATTTTATTAAATAATTAAATCATTCTACCAGAAGTGGAAATTCCCTGAAGTGAGGTTCTGATGCTCCCAGTAGAAATATCATACGAGTATAGTATGCATTATGAATGCATGCTAAGATGCCATCAAAATCATTTGTTCATTCATTTGTTCATTCATTCACTCAATCAACAAACAGAAATGAGGAATACAGGTTCCAGGCACAATTACTGAGTGGGTGGGAGAGAAGGGTGGTGGCCCCAGTACCCCACCTGTGTTCCACACCCCATTATTAGTACACTTTTTCATTTCAATGTAGCATTTTGAATGGTTGCTTCTGAGTCAGTGACAATAATTTTGTTCACTTTTCTCTGCGATACCCATGTCTTTGAAACTCAGCAGTTTCATAGAAAACAAAGGATATAAATCCTAAAAGACAAGACTTCAGTGAACAGCCAAGTAAAGATTGGTAACCCCAGTTTTCATCATGATTTTTTTGTTTCTACATGTTATTAGTCCCCTTAGATTATTATGCTTACTTGAGTAAAAGAGGTCAGCTCAGTTACCTGTGCTTTCTAGGATGTACACAAATATGATATACAAATAGGATGTTTATTGGTCCTGAGTAAGAATGCAAGTCAGAGGATAATATCTTTCATTTGCAAGTTTGTAAATGATTTCATTCAAGTTCAAATGTTGAAGCAACAATTTTGCTGCAGACATTTTTGAATGTGAGATTGAGCTTTTATTGCTTGAAAAGGAGTCATTTTTATACAAATAACGAAGCAAAACACCAGGAAACTTGATACAGAATCCCCAAATCAATTTTTACACCAGTTCTTCTCCCCACCAAGAAAATATCATAATTTTTCTTCTTTAGAGTCAGTATTAATTAAATTTCCCTTTAGCTTCTACTAGTGCTCTCCTCCAACGTCTACACAGGAAAAACAAAACAAAACATTTCTTTATATATTGTAATTACGCTTGCTTAGGATCTTCCTCACTAAAATTTGTTTTATGTTCTTTATGTAGATTGCATTTAAAAATTCAATTCCTTGAATAAATATCTTTATTGAACACTGTGTGCCAGGAGGGGTGCTGATGATCATTAAAAACGCTATGGCTTTTCCTCATGGAATGGGGGTGATGATATTTATCAAATAGTCACATAAATAAAATGACTACTTTGATAAGTATAATGAAGGGGAAACACATGAAAAAATGAGAGCTGGTGAGTGAGCTGAGTGCTTTCCTGAAGGATGTGACCACACAGCTGAAATCTGAAAGAAGAAGGAATAGAGTATCCTTAACCACTTGCAAGGTAGGGTACTTCGGGAGTCAGGGGTGCAGACAGATTTTCACCATGTTTTAAGTCCTTGAAGTGGAAGGAAACAAGAACTTATTGGAGAAATCAGAGGAAGGGGCATATGGTAGATCACAGAAAGCTAGAGAAGGTGGGAGGCTCTGGAGAAGGCATTTTCATAACATGGAGGTACAGAGTTGTTTCCCAACCTCCCAATAATAATGAAAAAAACCATTGATATGATTAAAACTTGGGGGTGGGGGTCCACCATATAATTTGTCTTTGGCTTATTTTCCCAGTTCAAGATATTACTTTTAGAAAATTAATTAGAGTATTTCCTGTCATAATATATAGTGAAACACACAAATATGAGCTACCCCAGACATAAAAATAGGGTCAATTTCACTCTCCACAGGAGCAAGAGTATTCTTTTTTCAGAAACAACAGGATTCGGAATTGAAGAATCAAGGCACAATTTGTGCATACTGAAACCTTACCAAAAGCAGAGATAAGCCAGTCTATTCTAAAAAGTATTATTGCTTACTCGAAGGACCTTTAAGGTCTTTTCATTATCATCTTGGGTAAGATCATTCAGCTTGATGGGAGATTGAGTGTTGTGCCTAAGAAAATACTGTGAAGATGGTAATATTATATTCCCAGTGGATTGAAAGCTGCAGTTTCCATGAAATTATGTAAAACATATCAGGGAAGCTCGCTCTTTACGGCGATCTATACTCACAGATTAAATTTTGTTGATATATGTGCAATAGAATGGAGAGATTGAATAATGAATTATTTCTTGATATTTCACATAGAAAGAGAGGGACTTTTAACAGTTGTCTAAGTGTCTGAACTGAAAATGTAAATGTGGATTGGAAAGACAAGATTGGCAGGATTTCTACTCAGAAGAGGAAGTGGAGAATTTCATTTCTTTTCTACCCTAGAAAAGGACTCTTGGCTATATCATGGACAACAACCTGGCAAAACTAATGTCTTCAGTCTAATGCCTACTCTGATACAAGGTGAGTAGCAAAGCTCCAATGCTTGGGAACATAACAGCAATGAGATTGGCAAAGAACCAAAGGGAAGAGCGTGACACTGTTAGGGACAACCTGGAGTTGTATGCATGACCAAGAGATGATTGGCCTTTCCTGACTTATTTTTTGAGCATTGATTTATATGTGTGGTACATAGTTTTTTTTCTTCCTGTTTTTCTCTAAACTAATTTATATTTCTAGATTCTATTTTTCCTAGAATGCTGTTATATAGGCAATTAAGGTACTTATATTTTCCACGAAAATGACTTTCCCCGAACTTCTCTCACCCACTAAGAGTAGAAATCTGATATTTGTGTTGTTGGAAGAAGGGAATGTGCTCAAAGGTGTTTGGATAGGCTCTTAGTTTTTGACAGACTTCATCCATGGGAATTTTTTACTCATTAGTACACCTCATGGATTCAAGGATTCAGATTTCTGTCTTTGGTAATTTTAAGGTGCTTCCAGAGAAAAATGCTGGTTCTTTTCCTGTAAGGCTTGTATTAAGTGCAAACACATGGAATCCTAGCCTTCCTAAATTGAACAAAATCTTAGAAGTCAAATCATCCAGCCTCTTGGTTTTAAATTTTTGAGAAAAATAAGGTTTTGGTATAAACAGTCTAATGAAAAGATAGCTGAACTTGAAGCCAGAATAGTTGTTTATGACTCATCCATTGATTCACTGTGCACTGTTTGCTTGGCCTTTAATCTGTACTATATTTTGCAGTAAGCATATTATGGGAAGACCCACTAATCTGTGTAATCTCAGACAAATTATGTAAACAGAGACTCTGTTTCTTTATCTTTTAATTGGCGATAACAATAATAATCCCTTGTGGCCAGATTGGGTTGGAGGGAAAAACAAACAAGGTGGACAAAAGGTCCTTTGCAAATCCCCTATGTTTCTGAAACAGTGGATGGCACTGACAGAAACCCAGGGCAAGGTTGATAAAAAAGAGTTGGTGGTTTCTACTCTCCTTTCTGCAGTAAGTAGAGAAGAGTTTGCAACTGCATCTCTTAGCCTCTGGCCTCTGGTTTCTCTAGTTTCTTCCAAACTTTGGAAGTTTATTTGGGGGAAGGACTATTGGTTTTACTGTAAAAGGAGTGGAGCTGAGTTTGAAGTTTGGTTGTACCTATCAGCTGTTTGACCTTGAGCAAGCTTCAATATTTCTTGAACTTTATTTTCCCATCACTATAATGGGGTTTTAGAACATCTGTATGCTTTAGCTAAAGCAAAGAGATATAGAAATGCTTTCTTTCTCAGGGCACCTGGGTGGCTCAGTCAGTTAAGCTTCTGACTTCAGCTCAGGTCATGATCTCACGGTTTGTGGGTTTAAGCCCTGCGTTGGGCTCTGTGCTGACAGCTTGGAGCCTGGAGCCTGCTTCAGATTCTGTGTCTCCCTCTCTCTCTGCCCCTCCTCTGCTCATGCTCTGGTTCTCTCAAAAATAAATAAACATTTAAAAAAATTAAAAAAAAAAGAAACAATTTCTTTCTCTTACCTCTGCTGGGCTTAATCTTTTATTAGGTAAAGTAAGTTGGGTAGTATGATTTGGGAGGAGGTCTAAAATATCTGAGGAGCCCTTGGGTGGCTCTGTTGGTTGAGCATCCGACTTTGGCTCAGGTCATGATCTCATGGTTTGTGAGTTTGAGCCCTGTATTGGGCTTGCGGCTGTCAGTGCAGAGCCTGCTTCAAATCCTCTGTCCCCCTCTCTCTTTGTCCTCCTGCTCATTCTCTCTCTCTCAAAATGAATAAATATTTTTAAAAATGTTTAAATATCATCTGATATTTCTCAAACTTCCACAAGTTAGGGAATATAAAATGGTACAAACATTGGAAAACTGTTTTACTAGAAAGTAAATATACACCTACCTTATGGCCCAGATTGATCCCCCAAAAGAAAACATGTGTCCACACAAAAATTTCTGCATGAAAATTCAAAGCAGTTTTATTCATAAAAGCCCCAAACTGGAGAGAGCCAAATGTCCATCAACAAGTGAATGGATAAATAAACTATGGTAATTCCATGCAATGGAATACTATTCAGCAATAAAAAGGAATGAACTACTGAATGCATTTGCAACAGCATGGATAAATCTCAGAAATAGTATGCAAAGTGTAAAAAGGTCAGATGCACAAAAAAATATATCTTGTATGATTCCATTTATACAAACTTCAGGAATAGCTGCAATTAATCTTTGGTGATAGAAATTAGAACAGTGGTCGTTTAAAGGAAGGTTAGAATTGATTGAGAGGTAACCTGAGGAAACTTTCTGGGGTAGCCTAAATCTTGAGTGGGATGGTAGTCACATGAATGTAGTTAATACCAAACTCTTCATATTTTACATTTAAGACTTGTGTATTTTGCTGCATGTAAAATTTACTCAATAAAAATGTATCCACCAGTAAAGATCCATTCAACTTGGTGACTTAAAGAAGAGGAAGCAGGAAGCGAGAAGCAGAGTGAAACGTTCCCTTCCTAGTGTGGGTTAGTTTATTGTTTTTGTTATTGTTTATTGCTTTTTATTATTATTGTTATTAGTTTATTGCTTTTATTAGTTTTATTGGTTTTGTTGAACAAGAGAAAGTTTAGAACTTGAAACACTTCTATTGAGAGTAAGCTTGGAGTTGGTGAGTTATGCTGAAACTCTGAAAACAAACATTTTAAATTTTATATGTATATGGCTCTAATGATCATCCTAAGATATGTTTGGAGCGATAGGTCTCACCTGAGATGGTGTGTATAGGTTAGAAGCATGTGAGCTTTTTGGATTGCCAATTACAGGGAGTATAATTAACTGAGGGTCGCAGGTGTCAGGCTCTGATATTCACCACCAAGTTTGTGCTGAGGCCATGCCTCCCACAGGCTGTGCTCAGCCAATACCTAAGCACACCTGGGACGTTAAGGCAGGCCTCTCCCTGGGAGAGATGGGTCTCCTTTGATAGGCAATTTTGGCTTGAGGACCTTCCCACCCATCTCCCATGACCTTTCCAAACTTCTTTTTGAATGTCCTGCTAAGACACATCCTACCCTCCTCCCTTCTTTCTCTCTGCTCTCTTTCCACTAGGGTACACCTATGTCAACGTCTCACTGCCCTCTCAGCCTCTCCCCATTTTCTCTTACAGGTGGGTCCCTAATAAATTTCTTAAATATGCCATTCTGTCATGGTGTCTGCTTCTTGAAAGATCTGACAAAAGCATGTGTGTTATGTGTGTGTATGGGTGGAGAGAGGGAATCAAAATCTTATGGTATCTTCTAACCATTCCCAACCTCCTGGCCCATTTCTGTTGGATACCCACAGGTTAACAGAATCGTTAAATTTCAGACACTGTGACAATATTATAAAACATTCACTAAGCCCTCTCATGCTCTTTCTTACAATAAATCTGTAGCAGAAGGCCAAGAGAAGCTACAGCTAAAAAACAGTTCTTAGGCCATTCATAATATTTAATTAAAGCTAAATTTTCACCTGTTTTAAATTTTGCCTGCTTTCTTTCAGGTCCTGTGTTAGCATAGGTAGTTGTATTGTGTACTTTTATTATGTGCTAGTGTAAATCTAAATCTGGCTTATGTATACCTCTATATTTTTTCCTTAAAAGATAATTATTTTTATAATTATAGTGTACATATATAATAAGATACATTATTTCTCTCTGAGAATAAAATTTAAAAGGCCCTCATAAGATAAATCTAAATCTGGCTTATGCATACCTCTAGATTTTTTCCTTAAAAGATAATTATTTTTATAATTATAGTATATATATATATGTGTATATATATATATATATATATATATATATATATATAATAAGATACATTATTTCTCTCCAAGAATAAAATTTAAAAGGCCCTCATAAGATAAAGTTTGAGTGAGCTGATTATGGTACACAGAACATTAAGAGTAGGGCTTGCTGAAGATTATTCATTAGTAAGCTATTTTTAAAAATATGCTTCTTTTTCCAAGCTGTGAGATGATACCTACATGAGTCAAATGACTTGATTAAATCCACTCAGAAGATTTGGAGCAGGTTAGGGTTAATCCTGTTGGAGACCGTAGTCTAAAAGAAAAATGGGAGAACTCTCCTATAAAGTATGAATGATTTGTGCTTTAATAGAAAGGGCTTTCTTTAAAAGGAGACTTGAGGTTATGTAAAATATTTCTGAAAAGGTACCCTCAAAGCTATTAATGCTGAGTGCTTCTGAGGACTGAAACAGAGACCTGGGCTTGGGAAGAAATTTATACTTTGCATCCTACACTCCTGTTTGCTGTTAAAAAAGAAAAGAAAAGAAAAGAAAAAGAAAGAAGAAAGAAAGAAAGAAAGAAAGAAAGAAAGAAAGAAAGAAAGAAAGAAAAGAAAAAAACAGAAACCATGTGAATATCTTTTTAAATAAAAAAATACTCAAATAAAATCTAAGACATGCAACAAAGGATGTAATAAGGATATAATTTTGGTGAATTCCGTTTACAGTTGTAAATGGAGATCAGGAAAATGAATAAGTGACTAGACATCTTCATGCTAACCTTTAGAAGAAAGAGTATGACTATTAGAGAAATCAAGAAGGGGATTGTTCATTTATGATATATTATATTTAAAAAGGCTTTTTACACAAATCATGGTTGTAATTCTATAACTGAGTCATTTGGTGTCTACTGGTGATTCATAACTTACTGGATACTCTGGTTAAAATGTCAACACTGCTTAGAATGAAAATGCAGTGGTACCAAAAAGAGAACTGCAATATCTTGGGGAAACCAGCAGACCATTACTCTGTGACCAAGCTCTGTTAAGTGAGCATGATCTCATAGTTTTCTGTGGAATCAGTCTCAGTATGTATGAGTGTGATTAATATCATGCATTATGAAAGCTAATGCTGTGTATCTCTAATGCTCATGACTCTATAACCACAGATTTAAAAAAAAATAACATGCAACACATATACAGGGATAAATTTCAAAGAACACTTACACGTTCAGGAGCAACTTTATTAAATGGGCGTCATGTTTGTTTTCTTTCACTAGGTTCCAGAAAATCTTGATTTTAGAAATCTACAGTTGATTTTTTTTTAAATCAACAAAAGGATCTGAATATCCAGCTGTGTTCTTTTTTGCTTTTCAATTTTCCACCAGAACTCAACTGTGAATTGTATGGTTCCTAAAGCAGGATGTGATTCAGCTGGATCTTTCCACCAGTCTGCTATAGACCCAGTGGGGAAGGCCCTGGACAGGGACTAGAAGATTATTTTGGTAAATCTGTAATTCGCAACCTAATCTCCTGATGCCTCATTTTCTTCCCTGCCCTTTCCAGAGCATTTGTGAAACTAATGAGGTGATAGATTATCCAGGAAGTGTTTTACATTCTTAGGAAAAGGGTCTGATCTGTGGAGTAGAATGGTAGCCCCGCAAAGGATGCATCCACACCCAGGACCTATGAATAGATTTAATTTTTTAATTTTTTAAATTTAAATGTTTATTTATTTTTGAGAGAGAGAGAGACAGAGAGAGAGCATGCACAAGTGGGGAGTGGCAGAGAGAGACACACAGAATGTGAAGCATGCTCTAGGCTCAGAGCCTGATATGGGGCTCAAATCCATGAACTGTGAGGTCATGACCTGAGCCAAAGTCAGACTCTCAACCAATTGAGCCACCCAGGTGCCCTGAGACTTTATTTTTAAAAAGGATTTTTGCAGATGTAATGAAGGATCTTGAGATCATCCTGGATTCTCCTGTGAGCCTTAAATCTAATGACAAGTGTTCTTATAAAAGACAGAAGAGGAGGGGTGCTTGGATGGTTCAGTTGGTTGAGTGACTGACTTTGGCCAAGGTCATGATCTCATGGTTCAGGAGTTCAAGCCCTGTGTTTGCAGAGCTTGCCTGGGACTCCCTCTCTCTCTGCTCCTCTCCCACTTGTTCTCTCTCTCTCTTTCTCTCTTTCTCTCTCTCTCAAAATAAATAAATAAGTAAACTTAAAAAAAAAGAAGAGGACACAGAGAAGACTGTGAAGATAAAGGCAGAGATTGGAGTTCTGCAACCATAAGCCAAGGAACACCTGGAACCAACAGAATTGGGGAAAGGCCAGGAAGGATTCTCCCGAATCCTCAGAGGGAGTGTAGGTCTATTGACACCTTGATTTTGGACTACTTATTTCCAGAACTGTGAGAGAATAAATCTCTTACTCTAAGCCATCAAGTTTGTGGTAGTTTTTATGGTAGACACAGGAAACCAATACCCTCTGGTCCTAAGTTATCATTGTTATCTGACATATAGTGATGATTAAGCATGTGAAAATTATTGGAAAAACTATACAAGTGCTATTATAAAGGTGGTATGATGTATGACAGGTTTTCAGTCGGGGTTGATTTTGCCCCTAAAAGACATCTGGCAACATCTAAAGACATTTTTGTTGTTATGGTGGGGGAGGGGTGCTGCTGGTATCTAGTGGGGAGAGCCAGAATGCAGCTAAACATTCTGAAATGCACAAGACAGGCCCTTCCCCAAGTAATCACTCAGCCTACAATGTGCAGGGTGCTAAGAGTGAGAAATCCTCACGTATGAGAAAGCCTAGCATTCTGAGATTAAAACCTTAGTTCTGCTCTGAATATGTGAGCAAGATGATTTACTCCGGGTAGTAGACCTTTTGGAGCTTTGTTTTTCTCATCTGTGAAACACTGTGATATTGATACTTGACAGTGCTGTATCAAGTGCCAATGAAATAATGTCAAGTCTTTAATAGTAATGGAGAGGATTTCATTATTGTTCCTATATATCTTTCGTACTAACAAAAATAAACCTTTGATTTTTAATTAATATAGCTAGGAAGACCACAATGAATGGATTCACTGGGCCTCAGGGAGTCCCTTTTATATGTTTATGGTTATTATCTCAAAGAGAATAGTTCTCAGAAATTTCATGACTATTACTGTTTAATGATGTTTTTCAGTGGAAAAGATACTCTGGAAGTGCTCATAAAGTTTCTCTGGGGAGCTTATAGTTTATGTCAGATGAATAACAAAAGCAAAGCCAAATCGAGGGTTGGACAGAATTTTAATGTAATGCATATAATAAAAGCAGAGATAGCACTATGTAGCTTTTAGTGCTTTTTGGTATATTTCTTTCTAATAATGACTATTACAACAGTCCTGCGAAGCTAGTTGGACAAGAGTTAGCTTCATCTGACTTATGAGAAAACTGAGGATTGGGGGAGTAATGTGCATAGTCAGCAAATGGCGGAGTTATAATTAGAACTCAGGTTTTTTCATCCTTACTCCACTACAGAGTATCCGTAAACACCAGCCCTTCAGAATACGGTTATGATAATGATCACGAGGTGTGTCCAGAAAAGTGGATATTTACCTGAGAATAAAAGGCAAGAAATTATTTGATAGACATTTCTAGGAAGAAAGATTTAGTCATTAAGACAGACAGAAAAATAATTAACCTTGTTTTGAAAGCAGGCTAGGAAAATTTCTGTGATGACCAGTTCTGGACCTTCTTAGTAGAACGTTTAGTGAACACCTAAAGTATAATGCATAGTGTCTCAGACACAGTGGAAGGGCAGAAGGGAGAAGAAATATGCACAATTTTTTATTCAGAAGGGTTATATACTAACAAAAAAATCATTTAGATCAACTTAGGCCAAAAGGGAATGGGACTTAGAGAATGAATACATTTAAGGTGGCATTTTTCAAAAATAAGATTCATGAGACTTATACCTTGAGATATAGTTCTTTAAAAAGTGAAGGATTCTTCTTTGGTTAGACAAATTTGGGACTAAATATTTTGCCATTGATCCTAAGAGGAAATGTGTGTGCATGTGTATGTGTGTGTTTGTATGTTTTCAGTTTTAACATCTCTGAATTCAAGATGTGTCTTACAAATACAATCAGCTGACTGGCAGGTTCTAGATATGCAATATATTTGAATTCTTGGCTGGTTCCTAAAAATTTCTTTGACGTCTAATAAAGAACATGCCAACTTAAAAACTTCCAAAATAGGTATAAGTGTCTTAGAAGCATATTCTAGAGATAATAGTGAAACACTTTTAGGAAATATTGCATTAGGAGAAAATGTTGTCTGGAAAAATGATAGTGAAACTCAGTTGAAAAGTGCTTCAGAAAAGTCAGACTTTGAATGTGAAGAAATTTGTTAATAATGTGATCAGTGACTTTTCCTTATACTTTCCTTTTTATATATGCATGTGAATGATATATGATCAAGGCTACCTATAAATCTAGAAAAAGTCAGTATTTTAAAAATCATAAGTGACTCAAAAAACATCATTTCCTATTTACTTGGCATTATTATTTCCTGTCTAGTCGTACCTAAAGTGATACGTGTTAGCATTAGATGGCATTTAGATTCAGTGAAATGTGATATATTTCCTTCTTGGAATATATAGAAGGGTATATACTTCTACATATCAGCATACAGAGATGCTAATGATTAGTATATTAAAGACTCTAAGAAGTTTTATAGTAGAAAAATTAATTTTCACATATATTTTATGATACCTCTCCTTTTTCTATAAAACTTACATCTTGGATGACTTAATTTTGTGTTTTCCTATCAGGTCGTAATGCAACTTTGAAAATACACCTACCTAACTTTTAAAACCGGATTTTTAAAAAAATGTTTATTTATTTTTGTGTGAGAGAGAGAGAGAGAGAGAGAGAGAGAGAGAGAGCGCAGGGGAGGGGCACAGAGAGAGGAAGAGAGAGAACCCCAAGCAGCTTCCACACTGTCAGCACAGAGCCTGATGCGGGCCTTGATCACACAAACTGTGAGATCGTGACCTTATCCGAAATTAAGAGTTGGATGCTTAACTGACTGAGCCATCCTGGTGCCCCTAAAACTGTGTTTTTGAGATAAATATTGCCTTCTTTAAGTAATAAGGAGTATTTTTATTAACTTTAAAGGCAAGTACTAAAATCAATCAATGCTATTTGTCTCCTTAATTTATTATGGGTCAGGCTTGTAATAAATTAGGAGTTTGAAGTAAGTGATTTGAAATTATTTTAATTAGATTATTAATACCTGGCCGAAATAAAAGAACATATATATTAGAGTAGCAATAGCACTTGTGATGTTTAATGTTATGTGTCAAGTTGACTGGGCCATGGGGCACCCAGATATTTGGTCAAAGATTCTTCTGGGTTTGTGAGAATGTTTTTGAATGAGATTAACCTTTGGATAGGTGGAATGAGTTAAACAGATTGCCTTCCTTAATGTGGGTGGCCCTCATCCAATCAGTGGAAGGGCTGAATAGAATGAAAAGGCTGACCCTCCCACAAGTACAAAGGCTCCTGCTGCCTGACCACATGAGCTTGGACATCAGTCTTTTCTTGACTTGGGACCCAAACTGAAAGAAGACCTTCTTCTTGGGTCTTGAGCCTGCTGGCTTTCAGATTGGAGCTATACCACTGGTGCTTTTGGTCTCCAACTTGCTAACTGCAGATCTTGGGACTTCTCAGCCTCCATAATCATGTGAGCCAATTTCTTATAACCTATCTCTCCCTCTTTCTTTTTTTTTTTAATTTTTTTTTTCGACGTTTATTTATTTTTGGGACAGAGAGAGACAGAGCATGAACGGGGGAGAGGCAGAGAGAGAGGGAGACACAGAATCGGAAACAGGCTCCAGGCTCTGAGCCATCAGCCCAGAGCCTGACACGGGGCTCGAACTCACGGACCGCGAGATTGTGACCTGGCTGAAGTCGGACGCTTAACCGACTGCGCCACCCAGGCGCCCCTCCCTCTTTCTTATATATATATCATATATATATGTATGTATATATGATATATAACATATATATGTTTATATACACGATATATCATATATATGTTTATATATATGTTATATATATGTTTATATATGTTATATATGTTTATATATAACCAAGATTATATATATGTTATATATATATGTTATATAACCCATATATATAACATATATATGATTATATATTATATATATATGATTATATGTTATATATATATGTTTACATATACAAATAACCAAGAATTGCTGCTTATATATATATGTTTATATATATGATATAATGTTTATATATATATGTTCCTGCTACTCAAAGAGTGGCCCTGGATTAGCATTGACATCTTTGGGAGCTTACTAGAAATGCAGAATCTCAGGCCCTCAGGCCCCGTCCCAGACCCAGTGAAGTCGAGTCTGCATTTTGACATGATCCCCAGATGATCTGTATGCACATTAAATGTGAGAAGCACTTCTTTAGAATATTTTGAAGTCTTGCCTATAATTTGTGTTACTGAAGAAGAGTACAAAAGAACCTTATAATTATTTGACATTAATACTTCAGGAGAGACATAATAGGGGGATTGTGACAAGAAATTTTTTTTTAAAGAATTCTACATAAGATTTGATGAACAGTTTTGCAATGACAAAAAAGAAAAAGATTATCTTCGAGGGTCGCCTGGGTGGCTCAGTCAGTTAACAGTCCAACTCTTGATTTTGGGTCAGGTCATGGTCTCACGGATTGTGGATTCGAGCCCCGTGTTGGGCTCTGTGCTGACAGTGTGGAGCCTGTTTGGGATTCTTTCTCCCTTTCTCTGTGTCTCTCCCCCACTCAAGCTTGCTCGCTCTCTTGTTCTTTCTCTTAAGATAAATAAACATTAAAAAATGATCTCTGATTTTTTATTCTTAGAAAATTTCTAGATTTATCAGTTTTGAAATAATAATACACTGCAATGGACACCTGCTTATCTTTAAGGATTAACAAGAAGATGTCTGAAATTTGTTTTACAAAGAAACCTTACAGATATCAGTCTAAGCACCTCCAAACGTTTTAACATTTATTTAGAGTAGATTTCATAACTGGCCTATGATGACGTGTGGCCAATAGTCATGACCATTTACTAATAATATCTTGAATTTTCCAATGCTAAGAATAACACTCATACAGCACTCTATTGTTTTTAAATCAGCTTCACATACATCAATAGCCCAAGAGATTCTTTCCGTAAACTTGTGGAATAGCTATAGGGTATTTCTTCTGAAATACTTTTACAATTATTCCTTCACTTGTATTTTCATCTTTTTAAGTCAGAAAAGTCAGCTTGAATTTAAACATCATGAATATTTATTGACACTGTTTGAATAATTTTATTATTTTCAATTCTTTTTAGTTCTGCGGCCCACCAAGAGTAGACTGGCTTGTTGTTGTTGACTGAATTCTACTCTGCTTTATATTTAATGTGGCAACGAAACCAAGAATTGCTGCCTTCCTTTTCAGTCTACCTGTCTCCTTTCGGTGTGCAATAGGGATATATCCACGTGTGATTCAGTGGCATCTCTGCTTCTGGTTTCTGGGGAAGTAACCGTACTTAGTAATTATCACCCAAAAGTGACTGGCTATTGGGCAGAGATGGAGTTGCTGTTGTATCTGTACGTCTAGGATAGGATTTAGTTGTAAGAGCAAATCATAGCCTGTCACACTGTAATTTTATCTTGCCCACGGGACATTTAGGCTCAGGAGGTTACCCAGGGATGCCAGGGAACAGCTGATGCAGCTGAGACTGGTTCCCTGTCCTAGGGAATTGGGCTGCTCGTGTTTAGGGGAATGACAAGGATGAGAAGGTACTTGTCTTGGTTTAGATGAGGCAATATTTTCCTCTGCATACAGGAAATAAACTGCCAGTTTAGAATGTTGCATTATTGGGGTATCGGGGTGGCTCAGTCGGTTTAAGCGACTTTGGCTCAGGTCATGATCTTATGGTTTGTGATTTCAAGCCCTGCGTTGGGCTCTATGCTGACAACTCGGAGCCTGGAGCCTGCTTTGGATTCTGTGTCTCCCTCTCTCTCTGCCCCTCCGTCACTTGTGCTCTGTCTCTGTCTCTCAAAAATGAATACATGTAAACAAAAAATTAGAATATTACATTATAATACTTGGTATTTAGAAGAGCTTAGTAATGCAAGCAATGAGGAAATTACTTGTTGGTAGCTATTCTACTTCACAGATAGATTTTTATACTTTTTAGCATACATCAGTGTGGTATGAGGCAAAATGATTTTGGGGGAGTAGGAGTATCGCTGCTATGAGACCAAACCCTTAAAAATGTTTTATTATAATAAATGATGTGAACAACATCTGGTTGTTTTTTAGAGAAGATTTGAAATTCCCTGGTGGATTTTTTAAAATAATTTATACACATAGAAATGGGTCAACAATTAGGCTGATTACTCAGAATTTATATTTCTTTGTAAAACCAGTTAACTGTTCACAAGGGTATAATGGAATGAAAAAGACTATGATTTACAAATGCAAAGCCATAAAAGCAAAGGGCAGGGAGACAAGGAGAGCTGATAAAGACCATAGACTCATTCCATGCATAATTATATGAAATTAACTCTTTGAGAGAGAATATAAAATTGCAAATTATTTTTAATTAATGTTAAAATTTCAACTTTTTTTTTAATGTTTATTCATTTTTGAGAGACAGAGAGAGACAGAGCATGAGCGGGGAAGGGGCAGAGAGAGAGGGAGACACAGAATCTGAAGCAGGCTCCAGGCTGTGAGCCATTGGCACAGAGCCCGATGCGGGGCTCGAACTCAGGTACTGTGAGATCATGACCTGAGCCGAAGTTGGATGCTCAACCGACTGAGCCACCTAGGTGCCCCAAAACTTCAACTTTTTAACACTTACCATTGTAATCACTCAGGTTCTATCATAACCCCTCCAATCTCTCTCTCTTTCTAGGTTTCTTCCCACTTTTAAGTAAGTACTTTGCTCCACCTTGTTACAATAGAATAAAACAAAATAAAAAAACCCCTAGCTTGACCCTACTGTTTCCCGAGGTACCGCTTTATACTGTTCAGTTCTTTCCCTGCCAAATTTCTATGTCTGGTTTCCACACCCTAGGACACTGCCGGAAATTTTTCTTGAAACATTTCATGTAAGTAAAAACACCTAGCACATAGTTGGCATTCAAACATTTGTACCTTTTCCTTTGCATAAAATCCAAGGGTTTACTTTCAGACTCTGTCTTCTCTGATCCCCCCACGACATTCAATGCTATTGACTTCCATCTGGTTGAATTTCTCTTTAGGTTTTCCATGTCATCTCTCTTTTCAGATTTCTGTGAAATCAGATTAACTGGCATTCATTTCCATTTCCAAGTCAACACTGCCCTGTCTTTTCGCCCATACTTTCTTTGACCTCTTTGATGACCCATATTTTTCATCCTACTCTTTACCCTAAATAAGCTCATCCATGAGGCTATAATCCTCTAAAAGTGAAATACTCCCAATTCTGTGTAGTAACTTCTAATCCTCAACCATGCTCTAAAACTGTCTATTAGATATTCCCACTTGCAAGTTCTACTGTTAACTCAAAACTAGTATTTCTCCAACTGAATTAATTTCTTATCCTAAATCAGCTACATTTACTTAACTCCCACTCATTCATAGCTTCAGCATTACTCTCATCGCTCAGACTTAAAATTTTATTTCACACTTGACTTTATTTTTTTCTTTCCTTGTTTTTATTTTTTGGTCTGTTAAGAAGTCTAATGCATTTTTAGGTTCAGTAAAGCTTTTCTTGAGAAATGACTCTATATCAACTAGAGTCGATATACCATCGTTTCCACCCCCAACACCAATGTTGATACTTTCTCTAGTATTTGTTAAATCACAAGACACTTACTTGACAAATAGGAGACACCTTTCAATTATGTTAATATGTGCAGAATAGAATATCATATTTTACTTTTTTATTAAATCTCTTTCAAGAAAGGTGCCAAAATTTTGCCTTGGAATCATAAAAGGTGTCAACAGGCTTCATCTTCCTACAAAGATATAAGGGTTCTTCAGTAGTAGGGTAAAACCACCTTTGATTCACAGTGTTACCTTCCTCAGAAGAGTATTAGCTTTGTGTTTGGAGAATATAAGATGAAAAACCGCGTGACACCTGGGGAGGGAAACTGAAATGGTCTCTGGGTGGCTGACATTGAACCAATCTGGACACCAAAATGTTGAAATGAAAGCTACATGCGGTGGGAGCTCAAGTGAGGGCACTTTATTCTCGTGTAGCATTGAGGGGGTAGGTTCCTGCTTCCTTGCAGAACGACAGTGGCTTGCACTTGGATCTGGATTGTCATTAATTCAGTGGTGGATTGGCATTGACTCTGGAATTTTGTAGAACCTAGATTCAACTGGGCCAACCATATAGCAGCAAGAAGCAATGCACATGACTTTAGTGTTCTTCCTGTTCGGGTGTGCACATTGGGTTGTATGAACACTGGGGGTTATGGTTGATGGGGCAAGGGAGGGTTCTAAAGAAGGTACATGACTACCTATAAATAAAGACATTAAGGGCTCAAGATATTATTTGGAAAAATGGATGAGATTTTATTGTATTTACATTCCAAGTTTTTAGGGCATTTTATATTAGTTTCTTGTGCAAGCACACTATAATTTATCAGGAATACAGGTTTGCTCAGGATGGTCTTAGTTTACAACAGTTAAACTGGTGTAGTTTTGAATAATTTTCTCTTTTACCTTCAAACATTTCCTACATTGCAAGATATAGTGTTACCCTCTCTAAAAATCTCCAATTCTGTGGGCTTGGGTTGAGGAGTGGCTTTTTACATCCCATAAAGTCTCTAGATCTTGGGACTTCGGTCCTCAGACAAAAAATGTCTTGTATATTTTGAGTCTGCATGCATGATGAAAAAGTTATACTTGACCAACAAAAACCTACCTAATTAACGAGCTTCCCACCAAGGACCAGGTGGCTGCCTCACACGTCCATTTTTAGGCAAGGCAAAGAAGGAAAGCAGGTTTCCAGCTTCTTCCATCCCACCCAATGGGTGGGATGTGTGAACTCTGCTCTGAGGTGTTTATTTCACAAAAACAAGAAGTATAGGATAGTTCTGTAGTGAAGGGGTGGGCAGGATAATTCATTCTTTTGAAAAACAGAGTTAAGGCCCACTAGCAAGACACAGCTCAATGAATCTCAGGCTCTCATCAACTGGATTCACCTCTCTCTTTTTTGGGTACATGTAAGAATGTTGCCTTTAGCTCTTTTTCCTCACAGGAGGAAATTTTAAGGACAGTCCCCAAAATACATGGTGTATGTTCTTCAGGCTATGGTTTTCTGTTGGTGTCCTTGTTCCCCATATATCTCTTTTCTGATATAGTCTATGCTTGATCACTGCAAATGTAAAAATGAATTCAGTTGAACTTTCAGGGCTCTCTACTATTTAGACTCTGTTTATGACCATAATCTCACCTATCTTGTTATTATAGGCCCTGATCAAAGATTGCTTTTTTCCTACCAGTACAGTCTCAAATTTCATGGGCATGGAATTGAGCTTGGGATCTGGTGAAAATGAAGATTCTGATTCATGGGTCTGGCTTGAGGCCTGAGATTCTGCATTCGTATCTAGTTTCCAGGTAATGAATTTGCTCCTGGTCCTCTGTACTACATTTGGAGTATCAAGGCCGTATATAGCCCAATTAAAAGCTCATTTTAAGCCCATTTCCTCAGAACATTCAAATTAAGTGTTGCAAAATTGTCTTTGGTTGTTCTTAATGGCAGACTACTCATTTGTAGTATATCTTCTCAAGTATTACTATTTAAGTGCTTCATTTTCACACGCTGTCACCCCCGGTAGACAAAAAGTTTCTTTACAGCAAGAATTGTTCTCTGTAACTTTGGAAATCTCTTCTAGTGGGGGTCATACTCCCACATAGTAGGTCCACAACAGATTTGCTGATTGATTAATCGTCCTTAAGGAATGCCTTCTTACCATTCCATCCCGTGAGAACTCCTGAGATATATTTAAATTTACACTTTGGCAACAAAAAATGTTTTAAGCAAAATTATAAACTATAGTAAATGAGGAAATCTCAGAATACAGAAGAAAATGTGTATTTGAATTATTAAATTACAATGCTTATGCAAGAAGTAAAGGCCTTTGTTATATTAAAGATAATATAAGTCCAAATAGGCTTTAAACAGGACGCCTGGGCGGCTCAGTTGATTATTTGACTCTTGATCTCTGCTCAGGTCATGATTTCGTGGTTCTGAGATTGAGCCCCACGTTGGACTCTGCACTAACAGTGCAGAGCCTGCTTGGGATGCTCTCTCTCTCCCTCACTCACATACTCTCTGTCCCTCTCAAAATAAATAAATAAACTTTAAAAACAAAACCAAAACAAACAAATAGGCTTTATGGACAAGGTTAGGGGAAAGTATGCATTAATGTATTATTGCTTTGATTACTTGATATGTACTCTGGAAAACTCACAAATCATGGAATTATAGGTTATAATCCTGATGATTATTTCCAAAATTATTTTAACTGATTCTTAGACACAAATATGATCAGCTTGTGTGGGTAGATCACATCCTTATGGAGTTCCTGTTAAAGAGTTTTGAAGGATTTCAATAGTTAGATGTTCTACAGAAATAACATGTAAACTCTCTTCTTTTTAGAATTTGAAACAGAGTTGGAAACCTCCCACAGACATCAGGATATAACAGCCTGTAGAAGGGCTGGTGAAAAGTTTAGGGAAAAAGAAAAAAGTAATAAAATGGTCATAAATCCTGACTACAGACTTTGGATCTCAGTTTTCAAATGAATATATTGATTGAGTCATTTCCTATAACTCTCAAAGGTAGTCAGATGCTCTTGAGTAAATTTTATGGATATATGTGTTTCAAAATAAGTGCTTTGCCAGGGGTTTACACTTGCCTTCAGTAGAACAAATATCTGTCTGTGATAACTTTAAGCTTTTCCTCATCACTTCTTAAGGATCTCAGAGTTCAGGAAATAAATTGGAAGAGCAGCATATTTTCTTATCATTTATACAGTATACTCTATGAGATTTTTGTTCAATTTTGCTTCATTTTTAAATTAATGAATATTCCTTGGGCATGTGCCAAATATTCTTTGGCATAAGAATGGCCAGCAGTCCATTTATATTTCTGCACTCGAGCCCTGTTTGTAGCATTGGTAAGAAAGAACTGGTTCCTTTCTAGATGTTTTCAGATACATTAGTACAGATTTATTGTAAGGAGATAATCATTTATCTTCACCAGCACCAGAAGCCATCATTCTAACTGGATACTGTATACAATTAAAGGTGGGAGACTTGAATAAACTTTGATTCTTATGCAGATTGATGATAACTGGTATTAACACAGAACAAACATAGTTGTTTGACAGGAGTAACTGCCACCTTTTTAGGTAAGACTCCTGATTAAGCTGGGAATAAAACTGGCTTCATAAGTGCTTATGACTTCAAGTTTATAAATTACTAGAAAAACCTCACTAGTCTGCAAAACATCAAGGAGACAGACATTAGCATTTCACATCTGCTCTCCTATGACAGTTATTACAGGAGCTGAGATATGACTCCTCATTCCCTGTCACGTGATTCAGTCCCTATCCATCCTTTTAGGATCTCGGATTGCAGATTGTGACTTGAACCAAGTGTTTGTGCAGAAGAGCTATGCTGTGAGTGAAGTGTCCGGGGTTTCAAAATGAAGTATCCGGGTTTGTCATAAGCAGAAGTGGGGTTCTTATTAAGTTAAATAATATGTTCCTTTTAAGAAAGAGGAAATATTTAAGAATTTTTTGAGAACAGGAAGTCAAAGCCCATGTGTACATACATTCTCTCATACACATGCTTATGATCCTATTCGGGGGTCAATAAGGAAGCATTTAAATAGTGGATTTTAATGAAATATATAAATCAGAAATATAGCTCATTCTCATCAACCATGTAGACTGAACTCCACGTGTAATATATTAGAACTCAGGCTTAAAAGTTTTTCATTCAGTAAATCAGATTTATATCTAATCTATACTATATAAAATGTAACATGTAGGTTGAATATTTTGGGATTGCATGTAGTGACAGGTAGCTGTGGAGTAGATGAAGTTAAGGAAACAAGATGTCTTCATCTTATATTTAACTTATTATTTTGCCTGAGGGCTGTATCCTCTATTTGTCTGTTATTCATATTTTTTTAATAATAAGTTAATTTTCCTATGTTTGATTTCCTAACAGCTATGGTTAAGAGGGCATTTTGTGAGTGGAAGGAGCAAATCAATATGCTGGTCTGTGCTGGTGTTTTAGTTCCTAAAGGCACCTTGCCAAAAATATCAGAAAAAAACCAATAACCCATAAATGAAAGCTAATGAAATTCCTCCCCAAACTGGCCTTAGTCAATCCCTTGGTATTAGAAAAAGTTATACTCTTGTCACCATGCTTGGTGGAATAAAACTGAGTACAATTTTACTAATATCTGTCCACACTCAGTTACTACAAAGGTTCAGAATTCTTCCCCCACCCCCCACCCCCCACGCCCCCGTTCCATATAACTTCCAGTAGGACTTGGAACTCTAAAGACATAGAAACAAACAGGGTTCCCATTAGGGGAAACGAATTTTGCAAAAGATCTGTTGATTTGATGGGCAGCACTCTCATGTTTCTGAGCTTTTGACATATTCAACTAGATTCTCTACAGGGCTGAATAATTAAGGGGTGACACAACCTTTTCATTTAGGACTTATTTTGTACTTATTGAGCTTTTCTTGAGAATGCGGCTCTGTATTCACTGATAAGTGCAATTCAATGTATGATTCCTCTCCCTATATATTGAACTACTCAAACAGAAATTCCCTTACCTGATTGTTTCTGAAAGGAAAGGAGAACACTCTTCTCTTGGTGTGTCTACCTTGCAAACACATCTTGAGATTTGATTTGCACTGTTAGTGTGAGGCAAGAAGTGGGGAACTTTTTCTAACTTTATCTTTTCTCTATATCCTCTGGCATGTAGAAAAAAAATCACTCTCTGTTCCATTTGATTTTCATGCTACCTAATTCTTCCATTTTTGCTTGTTTCCTCCAAAAGATAAGAAATGTGTGCAAGTCAGGGTTGACCAAATACTGGAAATCAGAATCTCTTTTTTTTTTTTCTCCCTCCTACTTAGAAAATCTAACAGAAACAGAGCAGGTGCCTTGAAGAAATTGAATACACCTGGTTTATTTTGCTTCCATTTTTTATTTGTTATTTATGGGAATGTGGGTCTGCTAGGGAATTCTAAGTCATAAAGCTTAAGGCAGGTGCCAACTTCCTCTTATTCATGATCTGGGTGTGACTCAGGGGTAGGGATTGATTGTTGCAGGGCTTTTTAGAGGAAACCTTACCATGGGTTAGTAGGATCAGCATCCATGCAAATATAGCATTAAGAAGGACATTTTTATGGGTCAAAAAATTCGTGAGAACAAGTAAAGGTGACTTAATGATGGAAAAATACATTAATACCGTGGACATAACATGGTTTTTTTTTTTTCAACGTTTTTTATTTATTTTTGGGACAGAGCGAGACAGAGCACGAACGGGGGAGGGGCAGAGAGAGAGAGAGGGAGACACAGAATCGGGAACAGGCTCCAGGCTCCGAGCCATCAGCCCAGAGCCTGACGCGGGGCTCGAACTCACGGACCATGAGATCGTGACCTGGCTGAAGTCGGACGCTTAACCGACTGCGCCACCCAGGCACCCCAATGGTTTTAAGGGTTGTGTACACTCTACATTTTCTAGAGGTTGATAATTTTACTGTCATAGTTGGCAGTGCAGAAAAGTATAAATCTGATACCAGTATTCAACTGAGTACCTCTGAGAAACTCACACAACTGCCGATAGCTCTTAAACCTGTCCTTAAAGAAGGTTCTTGGTGCTGCTCGTCTCCAGACCAACAATAAAGGTTGTTACGAGGCCTCTGGGAAAGAGAAATGTGATTCTGAGCACTGATGAGCACAGAAATGCAGGACTCACAGCTGGCCAGTCTTGCTCATTTTCTTCTGGGCAACCAAGGCTATAAACAAGGGGGAGTGGGAATGGCCTGGAAATCAATTTGCGGAATATTAAAAAGGTCACCATGGTGCCGAGAAATATGCTGCAATACTTGGAAGATATGATGGGCTAGACGTGTGTGCCACATCTTTAACGACAATAATTGTTACACAAGAGGGGGACATGTCGCCAATCTCCTGTTAATGGTTCTTCAGAACAGACCGAAACCTATTTCCAGGACCTTCATTTTGAGTTCTTTTTCTATTGTGACTTTGGGTAACGTATTTTGCAGCACTTTTGTTAATCAATTCTTTTTCAAATAAGCTTTTTAGTTTGAAAAAAATTTAAACCCACGGAAATGTGACGTCTATTACAACTCGTATCTATTCCCCTATGTCACCTTACATTAACGTTTGTCACATTTGCATTTTCTCTCCTGATTATATCTATATCCAATCTATATATCTCTATCTATCTATCTATCTATCTATATGGTGAGACACTTTCTTATTTTCATTTACAAATAAGAAACAAACCTTCTTATTCTTAAATATTTGTTGTTGTGGCCATGTCCGTGTAAGTTCCACTGACTTCTCTTAAGAACAGGAACACTTTCTTATGTTACCTCACTGCTACTTTCAAATTCTATTTTTAAGAGTCATCTGATTTGAAAATTTAGCTTTTTATTACCTTTTCCAAGGAGATCAACTCAAAAATGAAACAACCCCAGGTGTCTATAAATGACACTGTCCAAATGAAGCCCACCTTGTCATGCACAGCAATCTCTTTCCCCAATATTCCTACATGCCTTTTCTTGTCATTATCTTTATCTACTTTTTTTTTCCTTCTACATTTCCTCATCACAATTGATATTTTTAAAGGCTACTTACTGCTGTTCTCCATTCACCTAAGCAACTTAATTACATTTCTTGGAACTGCCTTGCTTATTTAAGTGTATATGCCTATAAAAAGAAATCTATGTGACATTTTGCAGTTTGGCGGTGACTATTATTTCCTTCAGCCTGGGTAGGAGGAGACTTCATTCAAACTTTAAGAGCTTTCCAGAGTAAGCAGTTCAGTAGCTGATGTAGTAATTAACATTGTGGCTATTTGAAAAAGCATAGGCAAATACAGGCTGGTAGATCACCGTTAGAAAGCCTTTTCTCTTGTCAGCAACTCGGCACCTGATGTTGTGGCTGGCAGCTCTTTCAGGACCCTCTCCCAGGAGCTCTCATCGGTTAAATACAGAAATGCCACTGATCCTAAAGAAGTCTCAGAAAGAAAATGCAGTTTAACAGTCTATTTCAGAACTTTTCAAAAGCAATTGCCAAGTAGAGAGGCAGGGTCTCCTACTCTAAAAAAAGAGCTTATCCCCAAAAGAGTCTCTCCTAAAGGATCCAGGTTAGTAGCCTGAAATCAATTCAAGCAGCTAAAAGGATGAAAGGAGATTTCATGGTCCGGGGTGTCTTCTTTTGAGTCTCTGGTTGGGGGTTTTCTTTGGCTGCCTGACTAGAGGCAAAGATTAGTGACACAGTGCTTGCTTTCAGTGATCTGTGCTTCTATGCTTTTCCCTGGAAGGAAGCCCAGGCTGTGGGAACGGGGGTGCTTTTAACATTTGTAGGTTAGGATGGACAGGATTTACATAGCTACATTCACACCAAGGCACCGAGAAGAAACAGTATTTACTTTTTGAGAATGACCAGGGTTTTCTTTCTTCTTAAAGCTACTACAGGAAGAGTAGCCTCTTTGGGGAAGGTAAATGGGCTGATTGGTGTAGCCAGAGAGGGCAAACTCTTCATTGGCTTTTATGCTCTAGATCTGGTGGTTTGGTTAGAGGAGAGAAGGGATCATGTTTTTTTTTCCCTAAAGTTTTTGTGCAATTTAGTACAATCACTGAATTCTTCACAGCCGTATCTATAACTGTGGTGCCTGTACCTTTTAGTTCTGAATACTGATTTTTTTTTTTTTTACCCAGTATGTAAGAGTAGGTAAAAACAAAACAAAACAAAACAAAACAAAACAAAACAAAACAAAACATGTTGCATACACAATCATCCCATAACTTTATACTTTGGGGAATTAGGTACAAGAAATTTCTTTTAATAAGCTTGGTGCGGCCCCAACACATTGGTTTCATTTTGGGATAAGTTCTCAGGGAGAGCAGAATACATGCCCCCAAAATGTGCCACTTTGGCATGTGGAGGATTTTGAGCTGAAGGTAATTAAGACCCAGCAGACTCAAGGAAAACTTTTTTTTTTTTGCTTCTCTTTTTTAATTGAAAATAATTTAGATAGAGAGCTTGTACCAGGACTGTATATGAAAGATAACTTTTTTTTTAAAAATTTTTTTTTCAACGTTTATTTATTTTTGGGACAGAGAGAGACAGAGCATGAACGGGGGAGGGTCAGAGAGAGAGGGAGACACAGAATCGGAAACAGGTTCCAGGCTCTGAGCCATCAGCCCAGAGCCCGACGCGGGGCTCGAACTCCCGGACCGCGAGATCGTGACCTGGCTGAAGTCGGGCGCTTACCGACTGCGCCACCCAGGCGCCCCAAGATAACTTTTTACATTAGAAATATTTATCTGCGTGGCATGGCAAACATTTGTTTACCAAACATTTGCTCTTCTCATCTTCCTGTGAATTGTCTTCTTCCCCTTTGAAGCCCCAGATCCCTAACCACTTCTCCTTAGCTAGTGCCTGTCTTTGGGGTCTTATACCTTTGGGGCTCCCATACATACGAAATTTGTTTTTTTCTTATTAATCTGTCTTGGGTCGATTTAATTATTAGACCCACCTAAGAAGCCAGAAGGAAAGAAAGGAAGTTTTCCACCCCTGCAGTCCCTTTTGAAAACAAAAAAATGAAACAAATTTCAAGATTCCTAATAATTATAGGGATTGGCTCATAATGGGACAGTGGTTCTCAGCGTGTGATCCCTGGAACCACAGCATCCTCATCACTAGAAACTAGAAGTGATGGTCAGGACCACCATATTTAAGAGCTCAATAGAAGTTTGCTAAAGGTAATGCTGAATTCTTAAATCTAAAGGAGAATGATGCCACTAATACCGTGTTATAAGGCAGTGGGTCCCAAAGTTCAGTGTGTCTTAGAATAATTAGGAGGACTTGTTGAAATACAGAGTTCTGGAACTCACCACAAACACTTCTCATTCAGTGGGTCTGAGGTGGGAGGGAGTCAGAATCTGCGTTTCTAACAGGTCCCCAGATGGTGCTGCTGTTGTGGGGACTCTGCTTTGAGAACCATTGCTCTGAGACAGGTTTTCCTCAATAAGAACCTCTGCAGTGAGGGTGGGCGTGGTAGCCATTAAAATTTCTCAGGTGATCTCATGAATAGCCAGCTTTATGTCCCACTGCACATCATCTCAAAATAAGTGGTTCTCGGTACTTGTTGCCCATGAGAATCATCTGGAAATCTTTAAAAAAGTCCTGACACATAGGGGCACCTGGGTAGCTCATTCGGTTAAATGACTCTTGGTTTCAGCTCAGGTCATGAGCTTGCATTTTGTGAGTTCAAGTTCCGTGTTGGGCTCTGAGCTGCTGGTGCGAAGCCTGCTGGGGATTCTCTCTCTCTCTCTTTCAATAAACAAACTTAAAAAAAAATTCCGACATCTAGATGCCAGTCCTGGCGGTTCTGATATAGTTGTTTTGAGATGCAACCTGGGCCCTGAAAGTTTTGAGAACTCCCCAGGTGGTCCTAGTATGCACCTAAAACGTCCCTTAAAGATACCCTCCAACTGTCAGAATTTCATGATGTTAGCATAGTCCTATGTAAAGGACACAACACTCAAGGAAAACAAACATCCCTCTAGGGACACAAACATTCAGTCTATAGCAAGCATGCAAAGCGTTTAACCTAGTATCTGATACATGCAATAAATATTAATTCTCTCTTCCCCTCTGTCCTAATATTATTACTACTTCCCTTATGTCACTCTTTTGTCTTTGAACATCATTAGAATCATCAGTGATGAAAAATGTCATCTCTCCCTCTCTCCCCTGCCCCCATGTATTGAGCTGCAACTCTCTGACCAATGTGCTAGGCACTTGGGGATACAGGGATAAATAAGCTACAGTCCCTGCCCTTAGCTCACCCAGTCTAATGAGGAAGGAGACAAATAAAGGGATAAATAAGCTACAGTCCCTGCCCTTAGCTTACCCAGTCTAAGGAGGAAGGAGACAAATAAATATGTATTATACTTAAGGTGTGAAAAGTGGGTACAGAGGCAGCACAAAGAGTGAGACCTAAACTCAGATGTGGGACCCTGGAGTGTTTGGGGAGGCACCCTGAAGTTGTTTAGTTTTAGGGGTTGAGCAAGTTACCCAGATGCTGTACTGGGGGCATGGGGGAGAGTGGAGGGGAGAACATTCCTGGCAGAGAACAGCCTATGCAAGGTGGGGCTGAGTAGGTGCTATTTGGGAAAGCATAGCATAAGTTAGTAAGTTCACCTTGCTTGGGAACTGTGGGGCAGGTGTGAGGGATGAAGCAGAAGAAATAAGCAGGGGCCAGATCATCAAAGATCTCTGCCAGTGGTTCTCAAAGTGTGGGTCCCAGACTGACAGCATCAACATCACCTAGGATCTTGTTAGGTTTACACATTCTTATGCCTCACCCTATTCCTTACTGAAAGGGAAAAGTTGAGCATGAGTATGGGGCCTAGAAATCTTTTAATAAGGCCTCTAGGTGATTCTGATGCATGCAAAAACTTGAGAAACACTCTTCTATTCCATAATAAAAAAAAATGGCCATTTTCCTTGAGGAAATGGTGAAGTATAGAAGAATTTTATAATTTTAGATAGGACTACTATATTTTGAAGGCTTGCTCTGGAAGTCAGGTAAAAGACAAGATGCATGTATGGAGCAGGTGTGAGTCCTGGGGGTAAGATCGTCTGGAGAGGTAAAGAAGAAATTTAAGACACTTGAGTTAGAATGTAGCCTCCGTGTTTGTGTAGGGCTCATAAAAATATATAAGGTCTAAGATATAGGAATAATATATGACTCCTGCCCACAGGATGTTGGTAATTTAGACTTCGATTTATTCCTTCTGAGAATACTTTCTATCAACCCAAAAGAGTGTCATTCACATTTATTGACACCACAGGGAGAGCCTCCTTATTGCCCCCCTCCCCCCCAGGAAATTTGTGTTGAACTGGTACCAAAAAAGGCTGTTTAGTATATGAAGCAGTGAAAGGTGATTGTTTGAACAGCAAAATAAATTGATTGGATCATAATTTGATACTCCAAATAAATATGTGTACATTTATAAACACATTCTTTGGGCTATATGTGGGGAACAGCACAAATGTGAGCCGCATTTGCAACGGCAGTGAGAGAAGTGGCCACTGAAAGCTGGTGTAGCTAGGGATAGCAAAGGGCCAGACTCGATGCTTCTTTCTGCTAGATTCTTGCTTATTCGCAGCAACAGAAGCAAGCTTGCATTCATGGCTGTAGAGAAAAGGTGCCAACTGGAGGGTGATCTGTCGGAGGACACTTTAACTAGAGGCTGAAATATACATTCAAGCCTGTTCTCCAGGGCTGAGAGGGAAGAGAAAAGGAGAGGCTTCCTTGGTTGAGAGAGGAAGAGAGAGAGAGAGAGAGAGAGAGAGAAAGAGAAAGATTTTTCAAGACAGTTGACAGCTGTATCTTCCCGCCACCACCTTCTCTCCAAACCCATGTGTCTCTCTGCTTGGTGTCTGACATAAAACAAGGAATGAACCCGCATTTGTCTCTGTGCTTTCAATGAAAAAAAGTCGGTGCACAAGGACGAAAACGAGCGCAGCTGAAAATAGGTGCATGACTTGTTGAGCATACAAATCATTTCCCCCTTAGTCTCCAAGGGAGGGGGAAAAAAAAGCCCTCTTACTCTCTCCTTGCAGCCTGTGTTCTGCATTCTGGAGAGGAGGCCGAGGCAGGTCTTCACGCACTCCCGCCGCCGTCCCCGCACGAAACTTTTCTCTCCCGGCCTGCTCTGTCCCTCCCGCCCGGGCAGAGACGGTGGGCGCCCTGCGTGCCCCTCTGAGGGCACGGGCCCCAGACCCCGAGAGGCGTCTGTCTCTTTAAATTCCAGCTGCGCGGTCGGGAAACAGCGCCACTCGGCGCCCAGGCCGGCTGGTGGCTGCGAGCTCGCTCGCTCGCGCTCTCGCTCCCGGCTGCGCGCCGCGGAGGGCTCGCTCGGCCCGCGGGCTGCTCTGCGGCGGCGGCGGCGGCGGCGGCGGCGGCGCGGGGCGGGGAGGCGCGGCCCGGCCGAGGAGGGAAGAAAGAGCGAGCCGGGCCGGGAGAGGCGCCGCGCCCGGTCCCGCGCCCACGCTCGGCGGCCCCAGCAGTTTCCTTCGGGGTGACGAGGATGTGCCTGGGCTGCGGTTTTTTTTTTTTTTCTTCTCAAGACGATTTCCATAGTAACCTGATCAAGTGGCTCAGTATCGCAAACCTGAGGATTTCCGCGGCCCGCCGGCTTGACCTCAGTCAGGTAACGCTGGGCTCCCGTTCTCTTCCATTGCAAACCGCTGCGCTCCCTCCAAACTTCCTTTTGTGGAAAATCGCCCAGCCCGACGCAGCCCGGGGTATTTGCAACAGCGTGTTCCTTCCCAGGTGCCTGCCACGGGTCTCCTTCCCTGTGCTCCCCCAGGACCTATGACCACATTATTAAAAAAAAAAAATTTTTTTTTTTTTTTTTTTGGTCGTCTCCCTCCCCTTTTTGATTTTCCCATCTCTCGGCTTTTCCCTAGACTAGTGATGGGGGCGCCGGGAGCAGTCGGGGCGGGGGTGGCTAGCGCGGTCCAGGGAGTGGCGGGCTCGGCTGGGTGGGCTGCTGGGGGCTACTTGGGGCATCTCGGCGTGGCCTGCGCCGGGCTGGGGTCGCGGGGAGGGCTGTCCGCACCAGGGCGGCGCACCGGGGGAACCCCACGGCTCCAGACGAGAGAGCGAGGGAGGCAGGCTTGGGGGCGATGGAGCGCTCGGCTGGGTGGCTGGCGAGCGTCCAAACATCATAGCTTTCCTTCCTACTCCCCCGCCCCTCTTCGGGTTTCTCTCTTTCTCTTTCCCCGTTCTCGTTTCTTTCTTCCTTTTCTCATCATCAGCTCCATTCTGTTCCCTCCCTTCCCTCTTTTTCCTCCCCTCGGTTCCTTTTTTCGTCTCCCTCTTAAAAGAAAGGGAATCGTTGGTAACCCTTCCCTTCTGCCAACATGGGAAGAGCCGTGAAACCTGCAGCGTGGCCACCTCAGCCAGGTCGTTTTCAGACTTGTCCTCATCCATCAACATATTTGTTTCCTGAGTCTATTGATCTCCCTCGATTCTGCAGAAATGCATTCTAAGCTGGGCTGTATGTCAGAATCAGAGTTCTGCAGCTCGCTTCCGTGCTCCAAGTATGACATGTATTGTAAGGGCTGAATATGTTTTTAAATCCTCCTAAGCCATGGATGTAAAGAAATCTTACGTTTTTAAAAATACGATCTTCTACAGAAAGTCTCATTATTGATCTATACGTACTCTTCTTTGAATTTTAATTTTAGGGCACTTGAGAGATACCCCCTCCCCCTCCCCCAGTTTATGAGGAACATGCAACTTCTGTTGCCTTAATTATCTCTTTAACCCTCATTCAGTTTTACACTTTCCAGTTACACGAATGAGTGGATCGTAATTAAGGTTTAGAACCTAGCTTCCTAAAGTCCCAGCTGGCTGAAGTGGCATCCTCTGGTAGAAGGTGTAATAGAGTCAAGCGGGTAGAGGGTTCAGACAGACCATGCCAAGGAATAGAGAAGGCATAGCAACTCCTGTGTGAAAGACATGAGACCTAAAGACTAGATTCAGACTTTAGTCCTGCGGACACGATAGTACAATACAACCTGACTTTTGCTTTGGTTCTTAGCATGTGTAGAGCTGTACTAGGTAGGTCTAAGTTAAAACTTATTTAAAAGTGGAGCCGCTCTAGTATGGAACCCGTTCTGCCTTGTTTATGTTTGAGGTACTTCCTCACTATGGTTTTATTTCTCCTTGAAACGAGATGTCTGTATCATGTGGAAACAAAGGGATAAGACAGGACAGCTTCCTTTTAACCAGAAATAGAAATTTTGTGGATTTTTGTTTCCCGAAAGATCTAGTTGTTACGCTCTCAAGTTTTCCTGAGGTCAAAAGATTTCATGGGTGAAAACAATGCTAATCAGTGGTTTTCCTCTGGTCTGTTTCAGTGGTATATAGTTCATATAGAAAAAGGTCTCTGTTTTAGTGAGGTCCCCTTGCCTCCTTTCCTTTGTCTGCACATTTGTTTTTAAATTCAACTATCATTGGATCTTGGGGCAGAGAATGGATCAGGAAGAAGAGAAACTACTGATATATTGGGAAGTATAACCGATAATTCTAATCAAGAAAAGATCATTACTGCCATGCCACTCCACACTGTTGGCTTTGTTTTTACCCAATTAAGAAGCTGTAGGTTTTAAATGTATTTTCATCTTCTTAATTCTACATCTAATACTTTTCATACCGTGCGTCATGTTTATCCAGTTCAGATGAATATTTACAGAAGACTTAAAATTCCCTTGCCAGTGAAATCCAAAAAAGCATGTTTTTTTCTTTCAACATTTTCTTTTTCCTTCTAGTGAGCAGTGATAGTAGTAATTAATGGTCCTACGTTGTTGTTTTCACCTGACTTCTGATGTTTGGTGTTTCCTGGTTGAGTGGGTTCTCTTGACGTATGTATAAGATGTTCCTGGCAGACTGCATGGCACTTGAATGCACAGTTAATTGTAGATTCAATGAAATGTTCATTTTTCTTGCCTTTGGTTTAAGAGATGCCATGCCCTCTTGTACATTTAATATTTTCATGTGACCGCTCCTCTTTTTGCATGTGTACATGAAGGATTTAACGTGAAATCTGTTCTGATTAATCCTTGCATGATTTGAAGTTAAATGGTGTATTAGGGACACATCATAAATTATTTACTTATTTTGAATACATTGATCCCCAAACCGTCTTTCCTCCTTGTGGTTGCATCTATATGTGAATCATTTAATGAAAGGTTGGTAATAATGAGTTACCTGTTTTATGAAAGGGGGAGAATCCCTCAAGTTTACTTACTTCAAGTCCCCATTTTCCTGCAGAGGGATTAACAGATGTTTTTGATCTGATATTTTAATAGACTGTATTGCTGAGCACTGCTAATTACCGAGAATATATTTTGTTAATTCTGAAAATGGTACAAGATAAGACATCTTTCAAGTTGTCTGGAGGGCTCCAAGTGACTCATCCTTGTTACCCATGGCAACAGGAAGTGGTTGTCCTGGGTGCAAGCCGAAGTGTGGACAGAAATCCACACTTTGTGATCATTCAGGGACTTGATAGGAAAAGTGTGTTGGCTCCTATGAATAGTCTGATGTAAACTTTCTGACTTCACTCAGAGCACTGATTCCCAGGCCTAGGTTTGCAGTTCTCCTTAGCTCCTTATTTACTTGAGGAGTGTTCTAAAATTCTCAGAAAACACCGGAGTTTACTGTTATTTTTGTAAGAGAAAAGAATTTATGGAGACATGTGCATATGTGTCTGACTTTGTGTGTAACTGGGATCATTAGGGTGAGAATATCACCAAATCAAATGAGAGTCTGTGAAACTTAGAAATGCTGGGAGTCAGGGAGCTATGCATGAAGTAGAAGCCAAGAGACCAAGGTTATATATTCCTACTTGTCACTGGATCACAGTTACTCTTGGGATCGTCTCCTTATTCACAGATATCACTTAGTTTTGTTTTATCCAGGGGAAAAATGGGCACAATAATCTTTTTTTCCTATTTTTGAATTCTCCAATATATGCGTATATGACATATATACACAGGTGTACCTTTGTAGCCTGGTGGATGCTAGAAGATACACACTGCATACATTGAGAGGCAGCAGACAAGTGTTCTGAATAAAGGAAATCTTTACTTGTGCCATTGACAGATGGGTAATGATGCTGAATATTTCTTTCCATTCAGGAGAAGGTGATTACTCTCTATATTCTATGGATATGGGTAGTAGATGCTTAATGGCTAATCACATAACCTGGTATCTAGAACTGAACAATCCTAGCAGGTACCACCCTTTTACTTCAATGCAAGTAAGTAATAAATTTCTCCCACTTTAAAACAAAAAACAGTGTAAGATCTCCTCTTCCAACACCAACCCCCACCCTCCCATTTTGTAAGGAAAAGTAATTTTCTGTAAGGTTAAGTGGACCTCAGGGTAGGAAAAAAATCCCCAGAGGTATCTTTCTGCCCAGACTTCATTTTTCCTCCCAAGTCTGACTGTCAACAATAATATCTGATATGAGCCTCTGGTGGTGATATTTCCGTAGGTCATCATCCTTCTGTGTCCCAGATGAAGTCTCAGGACAAGCAATGCAGTAGCATAGATTCTGAATTTAATGCATCATTCAAGGTGGTTATGTAACTCAGCAGTCTTGCTAAAAAAACAAAACAAACAAAACAAAAAAACTCCAAGTCTTTAAAAATTATACGTGTTTACTATTCTCTTATCTTGAAATGATTTTACAGTGTTCAGAGAAAATAACCCTGGTCCCTGTAGGGATTCAAAAGCTGCTTGTTCATGTCATTAGATTAAACAGCGTTTGTACAATGATACTTTTTGTTAAACTATGCAACGTTTTCATAAGAGCATAGCGGTTGGGACAATTGCTAGTTGTGCTTGTTTGGATAAGTACTTGACAGAATGGGGACCTCGAGATTTCACGATCTGGAAACGCTGCCAATGCACAGGGCCAAAGTTTTTTTGAGAAAAGAAGGGAAAATCCGTGTTTTGACAAGAAGTAATTTGTAACACTTCAGGTGTAGTCGGGAGGATTTGAAACAGACTCGTGTATTTCTTTAGTCTTGATTTGTATATATTTTTATGTAGTCCATTCATATGTTGAACCATGGGCCTCCTATCCAGCTTTCAGTTTTCTCTACTGGGGAACATCAAAGTCTCTAACCTTACTTGGTACCTTTTGGTAGGTTTGTAGGGGTAGCACTGAGGAAGAAATGGTACCTTTTTATATGCTAATGTTGCAAATACAAGTGAGACCACAAAGTCGGACCATGAGGACCTTTTTCAATCAAAAGAAGCATTGTTGGGGCGCCTGGGTGGCTCAGTCGGTTGAGGTTGAGCGTCCGACTTCGGCTCAGGTCATGATCTCGCGGTCTGTGAGTTCGAGCCCTGAGTCGGGCTCTGTGCTGATGGAGCCCGTTTCAGATTATGTGTCTCCCTCTCTCTCTGCCCCTCCCCTGTTCATGCTCTGTCTCTCTCTGTCTCAAAAATAAATAAATGTTAAAAAAATGTTTAAAAAAAAGAAGCATTGTTATTGAATACCTTCTTACATTACCTTATTATAGGGAACCAAACATGATGGCTACTTGATTTTATTGCCCCATTTTAAGGCAGCACTGCACAGCACTTAAAGATGTAGCTTCTGGAGTCAACTGCTTGAGTTCGAATCTCAGCTCTGCCACTTACTGTGAAGGTTGTCACTGGTAATTTTCTTAATCTGAATCTGTTTCCCCATTTGTAAAATAGTTGTTTAGAAGGATTTTTGTGAAGATTAAACGAGAGCCTCTATTAATTTAATATTTAGGAGTGTTCCTGGCATGTAGTAAGTCTTCATTGCACATTCACTATCATTATTGGTGTTGCTGCTGCTGTGGCTGAAATGTATCAGAAGGCTGTAGTTATTTTTATTAGAGTTATTTTTCTTTCCAAGTCTGATATGACGCATACAGAACACTTATCCACAGAGGAGCTGTGCCACTCTGTTTCTTTCCCTCTTCTCCCCAACCCCAACTTCGCTTTTCCCCATAGTCTTAAACTGAAAATACTGACTAGGTGCCTGGGAGAAAATAATACGAGTTTTTTTTTTTTTTTTTTGGATCCATTCTTCTAGTTTCCAGAAAAGTTTATCCTATTCTTTCTTTTTTTTATATGTAGTATCCAGATTATCCATGGGTTTTTTAAATTCAGTACTTGAAACTTGAAATCAGGATTAGCTCCAGTAGTAGTATGTCCGTTAAACAACTTAACAAGCATAAAATTCCTACCTTTGGTATACAATGCTTTTTAGTCACAACGACAACAGACTACTGTTACCCTAATGTAATCCTAAAGCAACAAGCTTTTGCTAAAGAGAGTTGCTGGACAGTTTTTGTGTGTGAAGTTATTTAAGGTCTTATGGATGAGAAGATGTCACTTGTTTAAAGATGTCATGTTTCATCTTGGCTTTTTATCTTTTGTGAGTTCCAATATTAAGACCTGCATTGAATAGGTAAGTTTCTTTATATATTAAGGGAATGTCTTCATCTGTAAAATGAATGTATTGGATTAGTATGCTTAAGTTTTTTTTTTTTTATTATTATTATGGACTGTTTTGAATAAACACAAAAGTGGAAAGGATGGTATACTGGATTCCCAAGGACCTGTCATTCAGCTTCAACAAAGTAGGTGACCTCTTAAGATCCTTCCTGATTCTCTGATTCTCTGACCATGGAAACTAACTTACTCAGGTTTTGAGACTCTAGAATATTTGATTTTAAAATAATATTGTTACTACTATCAATAATATGAATTCTGAGATAAAAGCTACTAGATTACAGGACTGAGCATTTAATGGCAAGTCAAAATAATAGACATATCAATTTAAGAATAGTTATTAAGGAATTGGGCTATATAAAACCAGTCTGAAACTATATTGAGTGTTATCTTTCATTTGGAAGCTTATTTCAAGATTGCAATAATAGCCAGCCTGCAGATGGTCTCCAGTGGTCATTGGTTGTTGCTATTCATGCCTTTCTGAAGTTTCCTCCTACATTGTACCAGGTTGTTCTGTGTGATCTATAGGATATGACGGAAGTGATGGCATTTGAATTGTGAAGCGAAGTCATAAAAGCCATTGCCACTTTTGCCTTGTTGTCTTGGATAACTCACTTTGGGAGAAACCACCTGCCATGTGGTGATGACATTCAAGCAGTCCATAGAGAATTATGTAGCACTGAGGCCTTTTGCTAATTGCCAGCAGTTTTTCAGTTTACCAGCCATCTGAAAGGGGTCCTTTAACCCTGGGGAAGTACCAGATAACTGCAGTGCTGGGTAACACACTGTATACTCTTGAAAGACCACAAACCATCTAGTTAAGGCACTTCTGAATTTGTAACTCACAGGAGCTGCATGAGTTATTAAATGTTTACTATTTGTAATGGCTAAATTTTGGAGTAATTTCTTATGCAGCAGCAATATAAAAACCTTAAACTGCCTTAGGATTATTCTTATAAATACTAGTTACTGTTTTATAGATACAGCTAATAGAGTTCTGGTCGACAGAATGCTGTTTAAAGTCTACACTTACCACAGTGAGTTATTGGCATCTTACCCTTTTATACTTTAACTCCTCAGAGTGACTCTTTTGTGGACATTATCCATAATTAAAGGAGAAGACACGATGTTTCTTCTTTCATTAGTTGCTAACCTGGAACTTAATCCCAGCCCTTCCTTTTGGCAATCGTATATGTTAGCAATTCCACTGTTGTGGAATTTTGAAAGAAATCAGGGCTGGGGGTTGAGTACTGGGACATGTTTTAGCTTATATTTAGGTAAATTTTGAGATAGTATCATAGTCTACCTTCAGGTTACTCCCAGCACACACCAAGTCCTTAATGATGTAAGCTTTCATTGTCCTACAGACTTTTTTTCTGTTGCCTACTAAATAAGGTAAGATTAAAGTGCCCAAACCCTAATATGCCCCAAATGAGACCCTGGTAACATTGTCTCTTGTAGCCATTCTTTATGAATTTGTATTTCAGGCTTTTGTGTGTATTGCTGGATTTCCCTTTTTAAAAAAAATTTTTTTTCTTTAACATTGATTTTTGAGAGAGAGAGCAAGTGGGGGAAGGGCAGAGTGAGAGAAATACAGAGTCTGAAGCAGGCTTCAGGCTTTGAGCTGTCAGCCCAGAGCCGCACACAGGACTTGAGCCCATGAACCGTGAGATCATGACCTGAGCCTAAGTCAGACGCTTAAGCTTAACCCACTGAGCCACCCAGGCGCCCTTGGGTTTCCTTCCCTTCTTAAGTGTGGTTCTGGATCATATGTATCGATCTGTTCTTCTCATTGTTTATCTCATTAAACGTTTAATGAACTCTAAAACTTGGATATTTATCATAGGTAGAATAGGTTCTATGTAAGTGCAAGGTTTTGATATATCTGAAAATGTATGGATTAGAGAACCAAGAAAAGACAATTCTGTCACTTTTTACTTAATCTGTTTTATCTATGTAAATTACCATCCATAAAAATTTAAAAGGTGACTGAATCCTTAATATGTATAAGTTGGTGCTAGGAACCTTGGAGAATAAATACTAGGAAGTAAAGTTCTTAAGACTTTAGATTGGTGTATTAGGCTCTTTTCATAAATGAGCCACCAGTCTTATGGTCTGGAGCATCAGGTGTTAGTACTTTTGCTGTGTGATTTGTTAGGTAGTGTAATTAATAGGATTCTTGCTCCTGAGAATTTTTCAGATCCGTGGTTATCTTGGGATGAAACAGTAATGGTGTTCACTGACCTACACCAATATCATGCTCTCTGGGAATTGAAATTGATTTTTTTGGGGGCGTTCCTTGGCTATTTGAACAAACCTCACCTGGGAGGACTCAGAAAACCACTAAGCAGCCATTCAGAAATTAGTTTTTAGGCCCTCGGAAATAAGTTGCATCACCAGCCTCAGGAGAAAGTTAATGAAGTTACTAGTTTTTTATGTTTGAGCACAGTGTGCAGTAAGAACTACCTTTAGAATCGAGAATAAACAAACAGATCTGATTTTTTTGTTCTTTGTGAAATGTGTAGAAATTCAACCACTCCATGTTGCCAGTAAAAAGGATCTACAGCAGATGTGTATAAAGTCTGGGAGTGTTTTCTTAGATGTCTTTTGATAAGTGTGCTTTTGTGTATTTGATGGATAATGTGTCCCATCTTGTGTGCTTGTTTTATGTGCTATGCACATGTGGCATTGCATTAATTTACCCTACCCCATGATGTAAACATGATGTTTAAACAAAAGTAAAGTTTATAGATATACATTAATTGGCTTCTATGCTGTGATGAGGATATCAGGGGTACAGAAATGAGTAAGACAAGGTCCCTGCCCTGCCTTAGAGGCAGTTGAATGTGCTTAATTTGAATTTATTTTATTTTTTTTTATTTTTCAGAGTGTTTAGCTGCTTATTTATAGCTAGACTTCACAATTTATAATGGTGAAGCCGCACTCAACCTAAGATCAGGTTGAATTATGTTACCATAATTGAGAGTTATCCTGAGTTCTACACTGTTAATGAATGCTAATGCTCTTTTGAAGGTCTCCTATATATGGCCTCAGTAACCACAAAGGCTTTTCTGCCTCCAGCAGATAAACTCTCAATAATGTCACAGGAAGTTGCATTAGAAATTATGCCATTACCTATAGCTTTTTCCTTTTTTGCAAACTAACTAATAATGTCTCTTCAGGGTATTCCCTATAGGGCAAATGTCTGTATCATACTTTGGAAATGCATTTCCACTCTGGTAGGGAAAAAATACATCTCATGAACTTTTAAACTTCCTGATGTTAGTGCTTGTTAAATGTAGAATTTAAGAATTGAGGTGGGATTTATTTGGTACTATGTTAGGGTCCCAGAAATATCTGAATCGTCCTTGCCCTTCCCTCCATCCCTGTGCAAGGACCCCAGGGAAGATCTCTGCATGCAATAGCAGCTGAATGGTAATCACAATACCATTTTATTAACGTCTTGAGATGGTGCAATTTTCCCTTGATGCAGGCGTCTTTGGAAGATGGTTTAGAATACATACTTCAGTCTTGAATCCATATATGTATATATATTTAGTCTTGATATGCTCTGGTCTCAACACAGTTTAGGGAGTGGAAGTCAAAAAGAGAAAGAGGGATCCTAATTTAACTCAATAGCCATATAAAACCCAGAAGTCAAAGGAGAGTGAGAGGGAGTAGACCTTGGTTTTGTGCTCTTTAAAGCATAATCACTCTGCCCACTAATAATTAAAGTTAAGTCACTGTTTTTGGATCTTTCCTAATAGAAGAGCAATTCCTCCTTTGAAGGGAGTGGTCAGAGGTGGCTCTGCTGAGGAAGGAGAGAACAAACAGTATGGATAAATTATGGCACAGGTCAGAATCTCTTACTGAAACCCTAGGGATAAGTATTTCAGAATGTGGACTTTCTTGTATTTTAGAAAGAAAATAGTGTGTGTCTGTGTGTGTGTGTAGTGTACACACACATGCGCGTGCATGCACACACACACACACACACACACACACACAGTGCATTATGTAACAATCTGACCATGGCCTGGGGCAGTGTCTCTTGGTTCAATAAATGACTATTTCTGTAAGGAAATCCATAAATAATCAGAATAAGTGGGAATAGTAGACAGAAGAATGCCCCTCTCCCAAAATACCACATCCCAATCCCCAGAACCTGTGGATATGTCCCTTTTCATGGCAAAGGGGACTTTGCACCTGTAATTAAGGTTTAAGGGGTTTGTGGGCCCAATCTAATGACATGGGTCCTTAAGAAAGCAGAGAACCTTTCCCAACTGTGGTCAGAGGAGATGTGATGATGAGAACAGGGTCAGAGAGGTGTGACCTGTCTTTGAAAATGGGGAAGAGGAGCATGGGTGAAGAAACACAGGTGGCCTGTAGAATCTGAATAGGGCAAGGAAACAGATTCTCACCTAGAGCCTCTAGAAAGGAATGCAGTTAGCTCAGTGAGACCCTATTGGACTTGAACTCCAGAACCTAAAGACAATACATTTATGTTGTTTTAAGCTGCTAAAACTATGGTAATTAATTATAGCAGTGATAGAAAATGAATATGGTGAGAGAGACTATATAGCCTTATTTTACTTTCTAAAGTGAAATGGGTTATAAAAACCTTGTTGATTTTCAGAGCTTTCACTATATGAATTGGATTTAGGGATTGTGGACCAGTAGAGAGAACCAGGAATCTTGATGTTTTTACCGGATGACTTGACTTTGAGGTTTCCACTGGATGACTTAATGGTGTTTGAATTTTTAGCAGTTGGAAGAAGAGCTTCTTAGAAGAAAGCCTTTTAATTGTTACCATCCTAATCTTTGAGCCTTTGCTGATTTCTTTGTATTAATCTCTATTGCCTTCCTGGATCTTACAATGGTTGATGATGGCTCTGGTTCACTGTCAATCAGATCAAGGTAATGTAGGTGAAGGGACTCAAACTCCAAGGTACTATGCAAATGCACATTGGTCCTTGTTGATTGTGTTCATTGTTATTGAGCAGCTGCCTCCTGTCCTTTCTTCCTTCTAGCCTGGTTGGGGGTTAGAGGGGAAGAAATACTGCAGGATGATTTTGTGAATGTGGCAGCAGCACTGTCTCTTCCTCTGGGCTGCCAGAAATCCTCTCCCCTCTACTATACCTCAAGTTGCCTACAGTGTGTGTGGCTACAAGGTAGGTGGCACCTGGAATGAATGTCTTATCACAGAAAGGGTGGATACCCTTGGGCTCATCCATGTACCTCATTGTAGCCATTTACCTTTAATTACATTAAAATTTTAAGTAGAAGAACTCTCCATATTCTGCTTCTTCTCATGGCAGAATCCAGGGCAAAGTCTATGTGTAGATGGTTTCTAGACAATCTCCCACGAGGTATATAAAGTGCATTTTAGAACATGGGGCAGCAGTTTACGTAAAAATACGTTGTTTATTTTCTTATGATGTTGTGCTGTTGTATTATATCCCATTATTATGAAATGATTGTAGTTGTCGGATTCATGTTTGAAGGTTATTCCATGAAATCTTTCAGAATAATGATACTAGATCTAAGTCAAATTAAGATGCTTAACTTCGAGCATGTCCCTTGCAGTGTCCTTGATTTGTAGCTGAATCTTTAGGATCGTCAATTGTCCTATTGATTCTTTTGATGTCCAAGTGCTGGGAGAGTGAGTCTTACTTTGTTAGGTGCCTGGTGTATGTGTGTGGTTGTGTGAGATTGTGTTCCTGTTTGATCTTCATTTTCAGTAAATTGGTAGGTTTTGAGCTGTACGTACTTAATGATCAAATGTGTGAATCCAAACTTTATTCCTTAGTAAAGACATAGCTCCTTTTTGCCCCAGTGCCTACATTGCCCTTATCAATAACACAAGACTTTTCTTCATCAACATTTTCAGTAGGACATTTTAAATCTTAGCTTTTGGCAAAAGTGATTGCGATTCAAATACAACTTTGCAACTTGCTCTAGACAAGTACCTGTTTTGAGACCTCATGTCTATGTAATCAATAATAAGATTTTGCTATTTATGCACAATTTTAAATAGTTTTATTTAGATCGGGGCCTAAGTGAAAATCCGGCACATTGGGAACTCTGGAGAGAAATTTTGTCCCTTGAAATCTATCCTGTAATTGCTATGATACATAATCATAAGTTTGTTTCAACACTTACTGAATACTGAATTTTAATTCAAGTGAATATTTAAAGTAGTTTCAGAACCTAGAGAGTGCCTTATTCTTCATGCCACGATGTATTGGGCTCTGGGCTATGTGCTAGAGATGATTGGGGAGCGAAGGATGTAGCCTTTGCCCTTAAGGGAAGGGAAGGGAAGGGAAGACTTGTGGAAAGGAAAACGTGGCAAGTTCTGTAGACAAGTATAAGGATCCATGGAGGGGAACAGATAAAGGAGGGGAAGGCTGCTTCTGGATGGGGAAAATGCAGTATGCTTGATGGATTAAGTGGCTTTTGACCCATGAACACATGCAGAAGTACAAGGATGGATATTGTCATTGGGAAATGGGGTAGTAAAGTATGCAAGTAAACTTGAATCTGCTCCATGGCATACGGATCCCTGGGATTTGGCCCTGCCTCCTCTTGCGTCGGGTCATCTTTATCTCCCATTGAAGGCGTGTTGAGCTATTTGTAATTACCTATAAGTATCCTGCTCTTTCCACTTTGGATCTGTGCTAACAGGTACAGTTGCTGTACAGTGAGCTTTCCATATTGAGTTTTTTTTTTTTTTAAAGAGCTCCCCTTAAGATGTAGGCATTACTCCCTGTAAATCACATCTTGATAGTTGTTCAGTCTTGCCAGCTACAAAGTTTAAGAGTTCCAGAGTTCGTAGTAAGGGATGTTTGTTGTTGAACACCACTAGTGCCTTTTATGTATTTGTTCCTTTGTCTTTTCCTGAAGCTCATCTATTGCTGAAAAGGCACTGATGGCAAAGTAACTGCTCTTAAGGATCTCACTGCTGGCGAGACCCTGAACAGTAGTTTTAATGTGAAACTTTCATAGCCAATCTAGATGTGTGAAGAAGATGCAGGGGAAAGCACAAGTGGGAGTGACCATTCCTCCTGATGGCAGGGCGTCAGGGAAGGATGCCCAGAGCGGAGATGCTTGAACTGAGTCATGAGAGATGAGTGGGAACCTACCAGATGGACAAAAGGGAGTAGGATGTTTCAGCATGTGACTCCACAAGTGGAGAAAGACCTAGGGGAACATGAGAAGTTTGGGAACAGTCAGTCCCCAGGAGCAAAAATGCGCGCATGGGTCAGGTGCAACATGGTGAAGCTGGAAGGGGAGGCAGCCCAGAAAGTGCATAATTCTAGATGAAGGAGTTTGTACTTTATTCTGGAGGTAGAAGCGATCATTGAAGAGTATTGAACAGGGATGCCATGTATAGAATTCTGTTTGAGAGGGGATATCACAATTACAAGATGGTAAAATTGTTTAGTGCAGAGCAGTACCATATAAAAAGCCTAGTCTTTGAATATGATAACACTTCTTAGAGACTTTATGTGGACAAGTGATTCAGTTTCTCCAGATCTTAGTTTCTTCATCTGTAAGTGGGAATGATAATAGCACTTGTCTAAGAATTGAGATGACAATTAGGTGGACTATTGTTGCTAAATAACCCAACTGCGTAGTAAGTGTATAATAATTAAATTACATTTATTATGCATTTTGATTTTATTAAGAATAGTGAATAGGTGTCCAGCGAGAGGTTGGCAATGTAGAAACAGAATGCTTCATTAGAAGTCAAATGCAGTGTGTATTATTTTAACCTCACAACAAAGGCCAAAATCCATAAGCTGAATTTTAAATATTTTTTGAAATCTGAGATTGTCCTGTTTACCTGCCTGAGGAAAGAGCATTGGAAAATGAGATGTGGTATAAATTAAAAAGGAATCGCTAATGTGGCCAACGGTGTGTGGAACCCTGACTGGTATTAGTCAAATTTGAGTGAGGTTATTGCAATCTCATCCCATAATTAGCATTATTGTGTCCCTATATCAGTAATGTAGAGTCATTTCATGAGGCAATCTACAAAAAACAGGGGATGTTTAAGGTTGAAAGAGTTTCCTCTGCCATGACTCAGTTGGTCCAGAGAAATGTGAGCTGAAGCCTAGGGCACCAAAATGGTATAAAGGTTGGTCATGGCTTCTGCTGGCCTTTTAAGGCTGAATAATTGTCAGTAACTTGTGGATAACCACAAAACTGTGTTTGAATATTCACTCGAAAATCATTCACATTATGGGTCAGCAGATAGTAACCATTTTTAAATGTAATAAAAAATATTTAGGAAAGACTAAGACATAGATTTAGTGGTTCTGTTGGTAAAAATGTGTGTATCAGTGAGTACAAAGTATTTCCTAAACAAAAACATTCTTACAATATCAGTACTCTTGTATACCAAGATGTATTATATATATCGTTGGTCTTTCTGTTAGTAAAATACCAAATGATATTTTTACAAGATAGGCTATGAAGTATCAATCTATGGTTTTATTAATTGATAATTATATTTTCCTTGCTATTTTATTTATTTATTTTTAATTTTTTTTTTCAATGTTCATTTATTTTTGGGACTGAGAGAGAGCATGAACAGGGGAGGGGCAGAGAGAGAGGGAGACACAGAATCGGAAACAGGCTCCAGGCTCTGAGCCATCAGCCCAGAGCCTGATGCGGGGCTCGAACTCACAGACCGCGAGATCGTGACCTGGCTGAAGTCGGACGCTTAACCGACTGTGCCACCCAGGCGCCCCTTTCCTTGCTATTTTAAAAAGTGTTTTGAATTATCTCCCTATTACCGTAGCAAGATTTTTAAGGTAATTACCATGATAATTTCTTTGGCTGAGTGTGGTTTTATTTCACTGACTTTCCAAATGATGTTGAAACATTCTGTTTCTAAACAGCAGGACTTTTTTTTTTTTTTTTTTTAAATTTTAAGTGTTTGTAACTTCTTATATAATCTAATAGAAAGGTGAAGTCAGACCTTGGTCTTTTTTGTTGAGCAGTTACTAAGGATGGAATGATGAATGATTGTTACTCTCTCGGTCATGTGAATCACCAGTACCCAAGGAAGGCACAGTCTAGAGAAATTTTTAATGATGAGTTGGTGCCATTAATGAAAAAGAAGTGGGTGGTAAATTATAGATCCAAACCCTTGAAAATTAACCTCTAGCTCCTGTTATTAGTTGGATTTTTTGCCTAGAGCTACAGTTTAATTTTTTTGATAAAGCCATTTATTGCCCTCTAAAACATATTTAAATTAGAAAAATACTTCTTTTGTGTTGCTTACCCAAAAGGAGCAATTTACCAGTGGCCATGTTATGGTTATTTTTCTCATTTGCATTCTTAACCCCCTCTTAGGGCTCTTGTTTGGAGCGGGTATAGATTTATTTGTAGAGGAGGACACATTGAATTGGATTTAGGATTAAATGAATTCCATGAATTAGAAGGATGACCTTGTAGACAGAAAAAGATTTCATTACACGTCTTCCCTGCTTCCACTATATTAGAATTTGTGTTGTGTGCCTCATGCTTAAACCTTTCGTGTGTGTGTGTGTGTGTGTGTGTGTGTGTGTGTTACATCAAAAGAATAGATGGAAATTCAGCACCCAGGCAGTGGACAATAAATTGACTGAGTTCTAATTGTGAAGATTGTAGTACTGCATTTCATTTTCCCTCCTGTCATTCTCAGCAAATAATTCTATTTACATTTCAGCCTCCAAACATCTTTGGGCATGATGGGAATACCATGCGGGCAAATGGTTTTATGGTTAGAATGCTGGTTATATGGATTTTTATTTCTTGTGTGTGTAGCCAAGTAGTGTAAAGTCTGGTGTTTTGCTCAGGTATTGAAGCTTTGCAGGACTGAGAGAGGATAAAATAGAGGGGGATGGAAGAGTGGAACTGCCCGTGTCTTTTTCTAGCAGAAATACGGTTCATGGCTGTATGCTAGAAGGGGAGGCTTTGGAAGCTTCAAAAGGATCAACCAAATAGCAGGTTCTAACAATTTACCGCTAATTGATGAGCTTTAGGTATAATGGTGTGCAATTACATGCAATTGCAGCCAACTGTGGGTTTTTTATTTTTTTAATTTTTGTTGTTGTTAAGTTTATCTGACTTTTAAACCAGATTCATTTGCTGTCTGTTCAAATTGGTTTTATTCTTCACGAGGGCCTGATTGATTTGACCAAGGACTGCACCTTCATGATAGCTAGCTGTTGACAATGGGGGGTAAATTAAAATAGCCTATGGCCAGGTCAGACTATCTCTGAGAGGTAACAGAAGAGTCCCTTAGGCCTGGTGACTCAAAGTGCTCAAATTCTGTTTTCTACTCTGGTTAAAAACAATTTTAAAAATGGTAGCTTTTAAAGTATGTGAGATACAATAAATTGTTTCCTCTTTCTACAAATTGGTTTAGAAAAAATCTTTAGGAAGAATACAAAAAAATACGTTCCCATGGCGGTTTAATGTTACCAGGAAATCACCTAGTTTGTATTTGTTGCATTGTTGCATTTATATGGTTAGTTTGGCATATAATAGTTTAAAGTTTGGAAGGATATAGTACCTGTATTTGCTCCCAATTTATAGGCAACTAAACTGAGGCTCAGAATAAAATTCAATGGTTTATTTGAAATCACAGAAGTGATTACAGTGGAATTAGAACCCTGTTTCACAAACATCTAGACTTTTGAATTCGCGACTGTGATTAAGCAAGGCATGTAGTTAGTTGCTCAGGCAATGGCACAGGGATTCTATTACAAATTATTTCTGGGGCCTTCTCAACCATGATAGGTCTTTAGTTATGCCTCTGCAGCACTGAGGGAAGCCAAACATATTTTAAAATCAGTAATGACAGTGGAAGGAGGAAAACAAGAAGCCTGATCTGCTTATTTTACTAGGCACAAATGGAAGGAGCTCTTCTTTTAAAACACTTTTCTGTTTGTGTTTTGGGATCAGTGTGTCTCATTTGTGACATAGGCTTCTGTAAAGTCAGTAGTTTGAATGAATGGTGAATTATAGTTACACAATGCAGTCTCTTTCTTCTATACATCATAAATCGATCAAATTTGACAATTTTTGTTTCCATTCTTGCTGAAAATGATCATTGTGGATACTTTGCTCAATTTCCCCAAGAGTATATGACTTAATATTATCATTTTTTTTTCGTTCTTGAAAGGAGCTAATAAAACCTGCCTCTGGGATGAATAAATACATTATTATAGGTGTTGAAATTGTTTAAATAGGAAATATTTATCCCCTCCTTGAGTGAAGCTATATTATCCCAAACATAAACATTGTCAATGAAAGAGTTTGAATGTGTCCTTCAGTCAACTCAAGATCACTTTGTATAGCTAGGGCTCAGTCAAATATCACTTTTAATCATTTAATTACATAAAGGAGATCAGGTTTTCCTGCCAAACAAATGACTGGGGAGGAATAATTCTGTAAGTGGACAGTCCTGCATGCCTCCCCTCCCCCAAACAAATAGTTTTTTGAGGAAACAAGGCTCACAAGGTTAAAGTTGTATATGCCTTAAATTTTGGAATACTCATTAGTTTAGAAGGACCATGGGAACATTTTATTGTATTTAGGAAAGAAAATTAGTTTGGCATTCTGCCCCTTCTCTCCCACCATCCCTTCCATTAGATTCTTGAGTCTCCATGTTTCCCTTTCTGTATTAACCTTTCCTCTCCAATTCTTCCAGGTGTCCTTAGGCTCAGAAGGCCAAGAACACAACCTTCTCCTTGGTGGCAACATCAGTTTGTCATAGGGACAGTATCCTGTGTCTCCTTGAAAACCGTTTTCAACTTCCTGTGGTTCTTTTTTTCGAAGCCATATGCTTGCATAGGGCTTTAGACAGTCACAAAACCTTATGCAGTTTACACAGTTAGTCATATGTATGTTCACCTCATTGAGGCTCAGTGAGGCTAGGAGATTTGCAGAAGCCATTTGGAGTGGAGATAGGAGTGCTGGTCTGATCTTAGCATTTAAACTAGGAAATTCAAAGGTAGAACAATTGCCAGGGTGAAATAACCTATTCCTCTTCCTTGTTACAGCGTGGTCTCGGTTGCAATAGGAAGTCCTGTCTCCAGCATCTATTACCCTGAGCACATGCAATAAATATTTTCTAAAGCTGCAAGAGTTGGGAAAGTAACCTATTGTTCCACTGCAGGGACTATTGAAAAACATGCCAGAGCTTTTCTCATCACTGCTCCATTGCTTATTGCCTACTTCTACTGTTGAGTTTTTCTTCTGTCACTAGTAAGGTTTCAGGTGAATATTAGGAGATGAGTAGAGATTGACAAGATTTTTTCACATCAGCATGTTAGAGTATTGCTGGGAACCTGAGAGTGTACGGTATTGGGAGTATATTGGTAAGGGGCTTGTAACCCTTGTCCAATTCTCTCTGCATTTGTGTTTTCTAGGCAGGCCTCTGGAGGTAGCAGGGCTATGCTGAGGTGATATGGCTGGGTCAGCATTTCCAGGGTACTGCATGATTTCATCCTGACTGAGGTTCAGAAGTCTCTTTCCCCTAGCTAGCAAGAAGTCCTGTTGGGATGTTAATGGCCCACATAGGACTTGTTCCTAAGGATTGGGTGTAAAAACTGATCCCTTTTCAGGGAGGCACAAAATAAGGGATGCCCCATACACATATGAGGTCACGTTCTGAAAGGCAAGGATAGTGACCATGTGGCATGTCAGGACTATCAGCCATAAAGAGTGGTGCACCTGCAGAAACATTTATCAACTCACAGTACTTTTAAAGATGGGAGAAGACTGTAGTAAATGTGTGCCCCGAGGTTCATGGAAACCGGTAGGAAAGTGCTATGAAATCTCACCTGTCATCCAAAATCTGAATGCAGATTTTGCATTCAACTTCATAATTTTTGTGTTATTGGTTACATTACTCAAAAACATAAAATTGAAAATGTAGATATAAGAACTGTTGATACTGGAATTCTCCTATCCTTTGGTGCATGTTTCTGGATCATCTTCAGACAGTTTTTATACCTTAAGTCCTAACTCTACTGAAAAAAAAAAATCCAACACCTGGCATAACTTTTCGAAAGGACCATACATGCAGGCTGTATGGTGTTTGGTTAATACCCAGGGTGAAGAGTCTGTGTGTTATAAGGGAAAATTTCCATTTAAATTTTTTCTATGCCCATTATTAGGTTATAATGGAATCATTTCCCCTGTTGGTGAAACATATTAAAACAAAAAGCAAATAAAACATTTATTTGATAAGAGAATAGTACCATACAGGAAGAAGACTTTTATGAGCTACGTTCTGATACTGGCTGAACAATGTGAAAATGTGGGGTCTTAGGCAGATCTATGACCTTTCTGTTGTGGGTGACTGCATCATTTGTTGTTCCTTTGTGGAGGTGCTTTTCAAAATTACAGTGAGTCATCAGACCTGAACCAGGACTGTCCTGGGCAAACTGATTACCCTTGCTTCAGTTTTTTTTTTATGTTTGTTGGTGAAATGAGATGGGTGGGTTAGGTTAGATGTTTTTAAGCAGTTTTTCCTTCAAGAAGCCCAATTATAAAACAAATAAGAGGCAAGTTCAATTTGAAGCATGGGCAGGGGGCAGGGCTCCAGTTCCCCACCCTCCCGCCCCTGCATACTCCGCCCGAAGATCCTGAGGGATCCCTGGAGCAGTTTGAAAACTCTCACGCTCCAGTGTATCCCACCCATCATTCACCTCTCGCTGGTTTCCTGTGCCCCATCTTCAGGACAGGAAGGCAAACGCCAAATCTAAGTATTGGGCCAGTGCAAATCCTAGGAAGAGAAAGGATGTAATCTCACCTGAGGCAACAAGGTATTCCTTTTGGGCTTCATCGTCTTTTTTCTGCTTCCCCTTAACTATTTGCTTTTCTCAGGGGTAGGAGCTTGGGCTTTGTTTCTTCTAAACTTACTGTTTTTTGTTGGAAAGACCTGAACCTTCAAAATGTAATTTTAGGGGTGGAGACATAGATAAAGCCTTTAAAAACAGATATTAAATGAGGAATTCTTCTGTGTGTGTAGGAAAGTGATTGGGCCATTCCCTGACCCTCCACACTCATCAAGAAGAACATTCCAGTGCTGAGACCGCAGGTCAGACACAATGTAAGTAAGCATAAGGCTATTTTCAGGGAGGTGTATGAAGGTACACAAGAAAAGTAATAACCTTGACTTGCCTACTAATTTCCCCAGTGCAACTAATGAATTAATTCTATCATTTGCTCTTTATCTCCTTGTTTCTCTGCTGTATTTTCCTTTCCCAGTCTCTTGTTTGCAGACATCTCCTCCATCTTCCTGCACATCATTTGGAGTGTTGTTCCTAAGATCACCCTAATCGCTGTGTCTCGACAGTTCTCTCAATTAAAGCTGCCTCTCCTCTATGCCTGTAACATCCAGACAGTAGGAATCCAAGGTCCTTGCCGAGGGTGGGGAATTAAGTCCCCCCCCCCCCCCCCCCCACATCACTGTCGTCACTGTTGTGCTAGCAGACAAGTTGCTGAGAATGAATGTAACACTCCATCCACACTGGACGTTAGCTGTAACAAAGGGGAGCAGAAACCAGCTTCTGATCACTCCTGTATTTGTATTCCCTCATTATTGACTGGGGCTGGCTCTTGCATTTTTGTGTCTCCTCCCTTCTCAGTGATCATCGGGAGGTTCCTTCACATGAATGTCATCAGATTCGTAGGCTCAGTGGTCTTAGACCTGACCTGAGGCAAGTGGACATTTTTTTTTCCTGTTATTTCTTTTTAATGTACTATGTTTTTTTTTTTTTTTTCTGATTTAAGTTCTAGCACTGCCTTGGGCTAATAATATTCCCATCTAGGTTTGCTCATCTTTGGAATTCAGCTGCTTCTTGGTTGATGTTCCCTCCCTTTCCAGTGCATTTAGTTGTCTGGACTATTGCAGGTGCGATTATCTGAGAATGAACGGCTAGAGGATGATCCCTATCTATAACTGTTTGATATGTGGTAGGAGGCATCCATATTGCTACAGGTAACAGACATGATCTGCAGTGGAAAATTAGATAACTGGTTTCTTGGAGAGGCATGAGATTGCCCTGGTTATGGACATCTCTCCACAATAATTCAGCAGCCATCATTTATTCCGTGTCTAATGTGTGCCATGCTTTATTCACATACTTTCCCACTTAATATATCAATATCAGTTGTTGTTAGTATCCTGTTGCTGCTGTAACAAATACTACCAATATAGTAGTTTGAAACAACCATAATATGTCCCAGTTAGGAATTGAAAAGGTCACATATTTCTTCTAGTGATGGAGGTCAAAAACCTAAAATCAAGGTGTCAGCAGGGCTTTGTTCCTCCTGGAGGCTCTAGGGGAGAGTCTGTGTGCCTGCCTTTTCCAGCTTCTGGAGGCTGCCCACATTCCTTTGGCTCATGGCCCCTCCTCCATCTTGTAAGCCAGAAGTGGGTCATCTTCAAATCTCTCCTCTACTCCTGCATTTGTCCTCACCTCTTTTTCTCTGATTCTGGTTCTCCTTCCCCCTCCTTCTCTTAGAAGGACCCTTGTGGGTCCACCTGGATAATCCTGGATAATCCTCCCGTCTCTGGATCCTCTATTTAATCACATCTGCAAAGTCCCTTTTGACATATAAATGACCACAGGATTAGAATGTGGCTCTTTTTGGGGGACCATTCTACTGTCTGTCACAGGAGGAAAGAGCTCCTACCACTGCAACAGTAGCAGTAGTTTACAAGTATGAAGTTCCTACTCTTCATCTTACTTAATTTTCATCACAACCATGGGAGGATGGTATCTTATGGTAAGGCACCGAGGCTTGGTGAGGTTAAGTGACTTGTCTAAAGTCTTGCCACTTGCCACATGGCTGCAGGCAAAGGATTGTGGTCCAGGCTCTTTGATGCCGGTGTGCATACTCTTAACCACTCCGCTATTCCACGTTTATTACCTTTCGGTACAGACAGGCGTAAGTGAAAACAGGGTGTTTTCTCCGGCTCACCCAGGTAGTCGATAAACAGGGTCACTGTTCAGACTGGATCTCTTGGATTCCAAAGCCTCAGTCTGAAATGCTGTTGGCATGTGCTGATATTATACCTTTGTTCTACCGAGATTTTTGCTTTTAGCTGTGGTTCCCATGACCTTTGTTTTGTTTGTTTGTTTGTTTGTTTTTTCCTTTCCGGATTGTGCTTATTTATCGGTGAAGTCCGGTGGAGAAGGTTGTCACTTAGGTCATGATGTCATGGTGTTGACAGTTACTGGGCAAAGGCCTTTGGCCTGAAGCCGCTGAGCTATCCTGGTTTGTGGCTGCCGCCTGCTCTCTTCAAGTGGAGTTCTCGGACTGGCTTATAGGTTGAGGTGACCACTAGCTGCCTCATTTGGAGCAGAGACCCTGACTTCCATTGAATTTTAAACACCGTCTCTGCAATGGAAAGCTAATGTTTTATGGAACCAGCCCCAATTTAGTTACCATAACAACTTGGTAATACTCCTTCTGTCTTGGCTTACTGCCTCAGAGTGTGATGTACAGCAGTCATTCTGGCCAGCTGAAATGGGCTCTCACCTTATTCTTGTCAGGCATATTGATAAATAGCTCTGTTTCATGACACATTTCAAAGTCATCACTTTTTTTTTTTTTTTATGTTGCTGACCTTCCCTTTAAGCTTCAGGTTGTATAAAGAGAAGCTGCTGGAGTCACACCATGATTGTGCTGCTTTTTTGTTCCTGAGCTATTTTCTCACAAAATCCTATGTCCATGTGGTGGGGGAGGGGGATAAGGAGTGAGATAAGTAGATGATTGTGTTCCTATTCTTGGAGCAGACTATCGTAGAATCATAGCAGTGTCTTTATGTCATCTGCCAAAAAGAAAAAAGCTTGAAATAATGTTCAATTTAATCTCATTCTTTATGCGGTAAATTTGATGTCCTCTGGAAAAGGTGTGGGAATACAATCAAAGAGAGGGTTCATTTCTTTCATTCAAGCATTTCGTATGCACTAAACCATTCATGTCTAGTATTGCCTTGATAATCAGTAACCTGTAGCAGAATTTAAATTTTGCATAGGAGAAATAGATGGGCTGGGGGGAATTTGAGGGGAAGCAGACATAAGGATTTTGTCTTGTATTCTAGTAGGTAGGAGAGTGTTCTCTGTTTCAGGAAGGATTAATAGGTATTCCTTGGAGAGGTGGGGAGGAAAAGGCAGGGTAATGATGCATTCTTTATTCCTCTCTGGGAGATACAGAATCTATATTCACATTCCAAGGCTCTGAAAAGTCCAGCAGCAGAGAAACCTATTCAATTAACTGTTTTATTCAGCTGTGGGGGCTGTAGGGGCCCCCTTTCCAGCAGAGCATCTGTGAATATCTCCTACAGCACGGGGAAAATGGTGCTTTAGAACAATAATGATAAAGAGGAAACCAAAGCCAGGATTTCACCTTGTGTTCTTAACCATTTCTGTAGTGATTCAGCTATGGGGCAGACTCAATACTTTTATTCTTCGTTATGAGCTGATGTGTTGTCTACTCCCCTCTCCACATGTTTAAAATGGCCTTTCCTGTGGTTTGTGTCTTTCAGGATTCCATATATGCATTGATTTTGAGCAATTTGTGTAACATTCTGTTCACCTTTTCTTTCTCTAAATATGCAGGTTTATTGTTAAGGAAGATTATGAAGTTTCCTTGGGAGAATTCTAAGAAAAAGTACTGACCATTTTTATGGGATGGTTAGAGTTGAGGCTTCTAAGAAACAAGTAATACATCTACTGAAATCTGTATTTTTATCCTAATGATTTCATGTAAAAACCTGGAAATCTAATGGTTAGTAATAAATCCTAAGCTTTCTGTGCTTTGGAGAGAATCTTAATAAGTTAGTTAATATCTGTCTTCTAATGTTGCAAAAACCTCATTACCTAAAAACCGGAGTTCTTCAGTGTCATCAAGTAGGAAGACTGGCTGTAGAACTTGGAACTCTTGATTTCTGAGGAATGCATTTCCTTGTTTTGTTATTGGTAATTTTCAGCAATTGAACTAAGCAAAAATACTTAGCGAAGACATATGAAAACCCTCTTGATGGCATCCTTTCTTGAAGAGACAGGGTGGAAAGGCCTGTGTCCTCTTTGATGTTGGTTCTTTTTTTTTTTTAATTTTTTTTTAACGTTTATTTATTTTGAGACAGAGAGAGACAGAGCATGAATGGGGGAGGGGCAGAGAGAGAGGGTGACACAGAACCGGAAGCAGGCTCCAGGCTCTGAGCCATCAGCCCAGAGCCTGTCGTGGGGCTCGAACTCATGGAACGTGAGATCGTGACCTGAGCTGAAGTCGGACGCTTAACCGACTGAGCCACCCAGGCGCCCCGATGTTGGTTCTTTAATATGTTGACTGTTTAAGATGTCTTTTATTGAGGAATGGAGTTTTTAAGATGATTTTCAGTGTATATGCCTATCCAAGTGTTAGTTTTTTTTTTTGTTTGTTTCAGTCCAAAAGATTGGAAAAAAGCATATTTGAGTAACTGGGTATGCAGGAACAAAGTTGTTGTCTACTATTTACTTCATAGATGTTCTGAGATCCATTCCTGGCCCAGCTGGCTTGCTGGATTAATTGACCACAATCCCATGAGTGCTAGTGGTCAGTGTATTGTATGTGATTTAGCAGAGTCAGTAGCTTTTCTAATTCAGAACAGCTTTTGTGTACTGTGTTGTCTACCCATGGTTCACATTATCCAAATAACAATGCCACACCATGATTTTGAGGCAATTGGTAATCTCTGTCTGATGAAGCTTCCCTATGTCTCATTTGTTTGAATTTAATGTGCCTCTTTGTTCCTTTTTAATTTTTTTTTCAACAACAGCATTGTCTGGCATTTTTAGGTAATTGATTTTTGCATTTGCATTTTGGTTAGAAAAATGGCTGTGGTTCTAAGCAAGGGGGTTGGATTCATCCAGCACTGTCTATATTGTTAGCCAGAAGAATTGTACATTAGAGTAACTTGATAATAGAGCACCCAAATGTATACTTTCATTGAAAAATTTCAAGTAATTTCTCCTTTGGTGATACAAAATTAGAGCTAGTGACAATCAACGGATGATAACCCAAAGTGTTAACCCGAGATGTTTTGAAATATTTGGGTTATTATACACAGCTCAGGGAAAAGAAATAGCCATTCGTGTGTGTGACTGCTGAAATGCTGACCTTGTTTATTCTCAATAAACATAATAACTAGTTTCATATGAGTACATAATTTCTTGGAAGAAATTTGGAAGAGCTGGAGTAAAGTGGAATGTACATAAGACCTATATATTTACCCACCAAAATATACTTCCTGATACAGTCACTCAATTTTTATTTTTAGGAGGGAAATCAGATAAAGACAATGTGTTAAAAATCTTTCTTGGCTTCAGGAATGTTAGTAGTTTGCATATTTTTTTAGGTGCTGTTAGCAGGGTTACTCATTTCCTGGCATGATGTGGTGCAAGTATGTCTTCATGAAGATTAAAATGAGAAGGAAAAGAGATCTAAGGATTGGGCTTCTTGGAAATTATCTCCCAAGGTACGGGAGACAAAGAAATTCTCTATGTTGCTTCAATGAAGCTATAAAAATAAGACTTGCTGTGGGCATGAGTAGGATCAGAATCCAAAGAGAGTCAGTTAGATGTAATAAAGACAAGAAAGAATTTGTTACATTGTCATTTCACATACTTTATTTTTATTTTTGTCTTTCCTGATTAGATGCTGGGAGAAAGCCTCTGATGTATGTCATTACATCTTTGTGTGTATGTCATTGAATCTTTGTCATTTAATCTTTGGTTACTAGGAATATGATTTAGCTCTTCCAGTCTGATCAACATTTTTTGTCACTGATAGAATTGAGCTGGTAAGAATCATACCCTGGATTGTGGTGAAATTCACTGAGTTTTAAAGTATGCCCTTTGGGTGGGTAGCCAGCCTCTCCTTTTCAACACTCCATACTCTCCCAATAACTTTCAGAGAAAGGGTATGCACTGTGGGGGCCTGAAGAGAGGGGAAAAAAGCCTTACGTTTTGACTGTCATTTCTTGATAGGTGGTGGTTTCTAGGGTGTGGGTAAGGGCCATAGTAGTTTTCAGAGATACTTGACTCTTGTAGGATTTGTCAGAGTTTTCAGGAGGCAAGCAGAGGTGAAGCAGGAAGGCATGTGTAGGGTACTAAAATTGTGTTGGGAATGCTAAATTGTTGGAGCCTAGAGCACATGGTTGGAAAGGACAATAGTCTCCAAGGGCAGACAGGGACCACACAATGCAGGGTCTCACCTGCTATGCTAAGGATTTAGGGTCTGTAGCATTGGAGAGAGTGATAGGCCTGCATTTCGTAAAGATACATTTGGGAGATGAATCCAAAGAGGGCTGAGGCTTGAGAGTAGGGGGTTAGTAATGACATAAGGAGATGGGGGTCTAAGTTAAGGTCATAGCAGTGGAAATGGAGAGGGAGGGAATGGCTACTGAGAAATTTGGGTGCTGTGATTCTAAAGACTTCGTGATGTATTAGAAAGGGGGAGTGAAAGATTGTGGTGTGAATTAAATGAGATAATATATATTTTTCATGTATTTAACACAGTACCTGGCACATGGGAAGCACACAGGAAATGAGAACTTGCAATTCTGTTATCAACACAGACAATAAGAAACCTGTTGGAGGTTTCTGTTTCTAGTAACAATAATACAGGGCTTCTACTCTATATAGTCCTGTCTCCAAATATGCACGCTAGCAGATCTCATACTCTTATTTTTTGCTTGTTAGCGAGACCGTGGCCACATTGTATTCACTTTACCTGATGACCTGGCAGTAATACCAGTGCATTCTTGAAATCCAGCTCGACTGTGGAGCACATCTGTTTACCTTTATGCTGTCATTAAGGGAGAAAGGCCCAACCCCCCAGTCCTATTTGATTATTTGTCTGAGGTTTTATCCTGAAAGTACTTTCTTTCCCTTCATGTCTTCAGAGTTATATTTTCATTCTTATTTCAGATAGGTTTCTTCCAGTTTAGTAAGTTAGGAGATGAGGTTATTCATAACTCTGTTGGTATTATGGCGAACAGTTCTTTGACAGGATGTTTTTGGTGTAAAACTAGTGAATTAGTGTAATTGGGCTGCCATAACAAAATGCCATAGACTGGCTTATACAACAAAAACTTCTTTTGTACAGTTCTGGAGGTAGGAAGTCCCAGTGAAGTCCAAGATCAAGGTATCCAGGGATTCTGTTCCTGGTGACGACTCTCTTCCTTGCTTGCAGACAGCTGCCTTTTCCCTGTGTCCTCACATAGAGGAGGGTGCTCTCTCTTTCCTTCTTATTATCCCTTCATGAGGGCCCCACCGTCACGACCTCATCTAACCTTAATTAGGCCTTCCAAAAGTCCTATTTACAAATGCCATTATGTTGTGGGGGGTAGGTCTTCAATGTACAGATATTGGGTGGGGACACAGTTCGGTTCATAGCAACTGGGATTCAGAAATGTGAACTAGGGTGTTTGGAACTCTTATGCCTTATTTACTTTCTACCTTTTACAGATTTGCCTTGATGATTGTCTTAAAGCTGGTTGTGTTGGCTGTTTAAGATGTCTTAAAGAGTCATTCATGGGGCACCTGGGTGGCGCAGTCGGTTAAGCGTCCGACTTCAGCCAGGTCACGATCTCGCGGTCCGGGAGTTCGAGCCCTGCGTAGGGCTCTGGGCTGATGGCTCAGAGCCTGGAGCCTGTTTCCGATTCTGTGTCTCCCTCTCTCTCTGCCCCTCCCCCGTTCATGCTCTGTCTCTCTCTGTCCCAAAAATAAATAAACGTTGAAAAAAAAAATAAAAAAAAAAAAAAGAGTCATTCATTAGCCATTCATCAAATAGTTATAGAGCTAGGATTCAGAAGTCAATAAGATAATTTTGCCCTTAAAAGCTTTTAAAGCACAGCTGTAGTTTCTTAACTGGAAGGAAACCCAAACAAATGTGCCGATTGTTATGGGAGTAATTGTCTCTTAGGGGGTGGGAATCAGAGAAGGTACAACATCAGGATCTTGGCAAGAAGGTTATTCTCTGGAGATCGTTTTCAAGGCCAATATGGTACTTTATGTGCTGCTAAAAATGATATTGTGTCATGCTATAGTTGTGTCCTGTGATTAAAGTAATGATGGAATTAATCTTCACTACAGGCATGGATAATTTCCCTTCAGGTGTGGCCCTAAATTTAAAGGAAGCTGTTAATTTAATTACTTTGTTAGTATAATTTTTCTTTAATGCCAAAACACATTTTCCCACATTTTAAGATCTCTGAAATCAAGATGTATATTACACTCAATGATGCATCTTAATTGGCACTTTTTTCTTTCCTGTTATTTTATTTCTTTTATATTGTTTCTCCTCTTTTCTTATAATCTTATAGTACATTTTATGGTTGACACCGAATATTCATTGAAATACAATTGTAAAAGCTAGACTAATATGTACCTGAATGAGCTGTTTTCTTACTATCTCATTTAATGTTTACAATGACCTTATGAATTGTGTTTAATTTGTAGAGGATTTGGTGATATTAAGTTACTTGTTGAAGGTCATTTTTTTCTTTAGTGGTTTAAATTATTTTCTTCATGAAATATATACAGTTTTTTTCTTAGCAAGATCACAAATCTTCTAGTAATTCTCCAAGACTGCATACTTTAAAGGAAAATATTGATGAGTTTTGCTCTGAATTTCATATGAATTTAAACGATGTAGTTTTCCGGGGGGAAATTCTATCTCTTTGTTTGTATTTGCAGATGTTCCACACACAATACAATATAGTAGTCTTGTCCTTCAACTCTATTAGAAGATGAAGAGTTCTTTCAGGACAGCTGGATTGACAGCCCTGGACCCTGGCTTCCTCCAATTCCAATCTTAATTCCATAGCTGGAGTGGGGGTGGTGAATGGCTCAGTCGATTAAGCTGTTGATTAACAGCTGTTGATTAATCGACTGTTGATTTTTGATTCAGGTCATGATCCCAGAGTCCTGGGATCGAGCCCCATGTCAGGCTCCATGCTCTGTTTAAGATTCTCAGTCTCACTCCCTCTACCCCTCTTCCCCGATTGCCTGTGTGTACATGCTCTCTCAATCTCTCTTGCTCTCGCTCTCAAAAAAAAAAAAAAAAAAAAAAAAAAAAAAAAAAATTCCATAGCTGGGACTCCTCAGCTCTTGTATGTAAGATTATTTTCTTCCTAGTCTCTGAGGGGATTCTCTTTCTTAGAGGGAATTTCAGAAACCTAGGCAATTATCTTGTTTGGCTTAGCATAAAATTAATCATGATTCTGGTCTTGCTGTTTACAGTGGCCGTGTTCTGTTCACTGGGTTCTCTTGTGAACAGACTTCAAACCTAGTATAAGTAGCTTGAGTCTACATTTTCTCATTATGCTGGAGCTTCTGTAATGGTTCTTTGCCTGAATCTTCCAGGATCCAGGGCCTGCCTGCCTTGATCCTCCCTGACTAAGGGCTGTGTCTCCTGTATCTAGACCTGCTGTCTAATGTTGACTACTTGGATCCATATTCTGCCTTTCTTTGGGAAATTGCCTAGGGAGCCCCTCTGGGATTACCTGGCCCTGTTTCTGGTGGATGGGGTCTGGGTCTCTGTTCTCTCTGTTACCTACCCTGGGCTCTGATTCAGATATCCGAGACCATGCCTTGAATACTACATAGATCCGTCTTAGTTATTCAAGGTTTTCCAAAATCTGTCTCTCGCTTTTCTTTCCAACAGTTTGCACTACCGGCACTATCAAACTTCTTTACAGTAATTTGTTTTTACTGTATTATGATTTTTGTGTTTGTACCTTTGTCTAAATTTGTCTAGTATACTCTGAGCCCCTTGAACACAGGACCATGTATTTTATATATAAAAGATAAAAAAGATCCCCCCATAGTACCTTGCATGTAGTAGTAAGCAGAATGAGTAAAGGGTAGAGTTAATGACTGTTGGGCACCCAGTGTTTACCTGATGACTAAAAGCTTGTAATAAACAGAAAAGCATTCATAGCAAGTGGTCCTTGATCACATGATCTGTGCTTTATGGGGCCATATGTCTGGATTTTGGAATGGTGCTCTTTAGCTTTTAAGTATTTGCTTATTTTTGATCCATATAGTGTATAATTTATTAACTTTCAATAGAGTTTGGTTGTTTTTTTTCAACTTTTGAGGTCATATTTTACCTATGACTTACACATGAAGTATATATGTTATATAGCCTTTCTATGTAAATGCATGTTTAAAATGATTTAAGCTTTTCAGAGTTTAAGTACTTTAAGAACCTTTTTTTTTTATTAAAATTTTTTAATGTTTATTTTTGAGAGAGAGAGAGGGAGAGAGACAGAGTGCAAGAGGGGGAGGGACAGAGAGAGAGGGAGACACAGAATCCCAAGCAGGTTCCAGGCTCTGAGCTGTCAGCACAGAGCCCGACATGGGGCTGGAACCCATCAACCATGAGATCGTGATCTGAGCCGAAGTCAGATGCTCAACTGACTGAGCCACCCAAGCGTCCCTTTAAGTACCTTTTAAATGTGTCACTAGAATATAAGCTTATGAGGGCAGTGGCTTTTTTAGTTTATTTCTACATGCTCAGTTCCTGGAATAATACCTAGGTACTCAACTATGGACTAGTAGGTGGCCCATAAATTGTGAATAAATAATTATAATAATCTCTGCTTTCCTGAGAGGAAAAAATCAGTGTTCGAAAATTCTTCAGATTTCATATATTGCTTACAATTTGATTCAGCTTTAATTTCCAGGTTGTATGAGTTTATAGACTCTTAGGTTTGGAAGGGAACTTAAAGCTATATATAGTCCAGTTTCTCTACTGTGGATCAGCTAACAAGTGAGTATCATACATGTCAGTAAGTAGAATATTTAGTTCAGAAATTGTTACTGGAAACCTAGGACTGTGACACTAGTGAGGAAAGACCAATTCCTCAAGCACTTTGCCCCTGTGCCCCCCACCTAAAGGATTGTTTATATGGGGACTACAGAAAGTTATATTATATTAAAGCGATTTGTGATGTCCGCTAAAGGTGCACAAAAGTGGCTTGTTGCTGATTTGAGAGATCAGAAGCAGTTCTTCTGTTGTGTTTATTCTGTTTCTGTTCCATCTTTTCTGCCAGTGGAAAATGGCCTCAGGATTAGGAGAAGGAAAGGGATATGAAACATTTGAGTTGTGTTTGGTGCCATATTGAATATTTGGAGCATTTATTTGCTTTGTTCGTTTGCTTAGCCCTATTTTGATTAAAACCATATTTCTAGAAAAAAGGAAATAAATACTAATAACTTTTGTAGTTGACCAGTTGGCATTGGTACCAAGTAACAGGGTAGCTAATTAGTCCTTAGAGTGTTTGAGAGTAGAGTATATCATTTTTCTATTCTTGGTTAATGACATTTCCAGTGATGAAATACAGTGTCTCTGGTCCAGAAACACCTGCAGTGTTATGGAGTCATTTCTCTTAAGCTTGAATTTTCTCTATAACCTTCTTCTCAGGTGTTCTTTCGAGATGATCCTTCTACACTAACTTGCAAAGCTTTCTCTGTCTTTAAATAATGCTAATTTTTCAAAATAAAAATTTCCCTTATTTTCATTGTCATTTGTTTGCATAAATCTCTTACCCATTGTTACTAGTCTGATGTCTGGTGCTATCAAGAGCTTGTCTAATTCCCCTCACATATAGCTCCTTCCTTGAGTTTCTTGGTTTCTGGAGAAGCCAACTACAGACCTCCAGCTACTTCTCACATTCATTCGCTGGACCCCCTTAGTTTCTTAGTATCTTTAGATTAGGTATATCTCTTCTGTTATAGGTGATTAAAAAAAAAGGACGACATGAGCAAGAGTCGTTATGTTCTTGGTTATAATCATAAGGCTTTTTCTTGAAATAAGTGAAATTTTGTGTGTCATGAAGTAAAAATTTTCTCTTAACAAATGAAGCAAACATCCCTTTTCTTCAATTTGTAGTGTGTTTGAAAATGGTCTCTAGGCCTCTGTCTGTATCTGCTCTTATGATCTTTACAATTCCGTGATCATGGGTTTTCCCTCAAATATAAACATTTACAAACAGAAGGGACATAAACCTGAAATTGCATAGCTGAGACTTAGTGCTAGAAAGATTGTTTAATAATGTATTTAGCATACATAAATGAGATTAAAAATGAGAAGCTGTATCCTTTGCGTTTGCTCCAGCCCAATTCTTGTTTGTTAAAATGAAAAATGGTTCAGTCTATTTTGGAGCATTGCCATTATAAAAATAAATGTCAATATGTTGCGTACTTGCAGAGTTTTAGCACTTGTCTACAAAATGCCAAAGGATGACTACACCAGTACTTCTGGGTGTGGGCAGTGTATTCACAGAGGAATGACCTCGATTACAAAAATGTAAGCTTGTGCTTGGCCTTAAAGGAGTTTCCCCGATGGGAAGGTTATTTGATGATAGCAAATGCATTCTTGATTGGTGAATTCTTAGAAGAAAGATAGGAACAGTTTAGGTGGGGAAGTATTTGGTGGTTTTCTCTCTACCACTTGCTGGCATCTAGTTCCCAGTCTTCTTTCATTTTCCCTCTGGCTTTTCTAACTTTCTCTTCAATCCTTTTTTTCCCCCTGCCTTGCACTGAGCAGTGTGGGTATTACTTTGTCCCAGTGGTGGCATAGGGATTTAATAAGATTGCTGACCTCTGGGCCACAATGACTCTTGCCTGGATGACAGTTGTTAACTCCTAGTGGGCTATGTAGGTAAGAAAAGTGAAGTGATAGAATTCACAGGAGCTGCTGAAACAGAAGGTGTTGAAGACGGGGGACCTCTGTCAACACTTTTTTTTTCTTTTTTAGCACTGGGTCTGGGTGGGTGGTGATGTAATTCGTTCAGAATTAAATAACAGGAAGGGATCGGTAGATGTGCCTTCCATCTTGCTTTTAATCACATGTCTTCACTACACTCAAGGCCTTACATGTGGCAAAAAGGAACAAGAACAGGATAAAGAGGTGATGAAAAACCATTTGTGTTTTTCTTGTTCTGTCTTTGGAGAAAGGTTTCTGGTTTTGGGTGTGGAGGTGGAGCTGCTATATAAGTGATGAGAATTGGGACCTGGAGGGTGGGTTTGGATGACCTGGTTCTGGGAGTGTTGGGGCTGAGGCCATAACTTCAAGGACATGAGCAGAGTGGAGACCTTTAAGAAAATACTAGTTCACTGTTTGCACGAGTAAAGTTAAGCCAGCTTTGCAAATTATGTATTTCCCTAACTTAGTCCCGTTGACAGTAGAACCTGCTATGAGGCATACCAAAATTTCTCTCTAACTTTGGGAATTCTTACTACCAAATATATGGATACAGTTTTTTTTAAATTAAAGATTCCATTCTAGAGGCTGATATCTTGTGACTTCTTAATACCTTATAATATGAATTCTCTCTCTTGTGTGCCTGATTCAAAATAAAAAGCTACTACAAGCTGTCCTACAAGGTACCTGTGAATTCCTAGTTGTGGCAACAGGCAGACCAGAATCAGTTAAATACTGCTTACTGATAGGTAACCATTTTCTTTTTTTAAAAATGTTTTTATTTATTTTTGAGAGAGAGAGAGAGGGAGGGAGGGAGGGGCAGAGAGGGAGGGCGGGAGGGAGGGAGGAAGGGGCAGAGAGAGGGAGACAAAGAATCTGAAGCAGGCTCCAGGCTCTGAGCTGTCAGCACAGAGCCTGATGTGGGGCCTGAACTCGTGAACTGCGAGGTCATGACCAGAGCCAAAGTCAGACACTTAACAGACTGAGCCACCCAGGTGCCCCAATAGGTAACCATTTTCTATAAAGAACTGGGAGCATAGTGGGTAAGTAGGTAGTTTTCCGTAATCAATGAGTTTTTTATCCAGCAAAAAATCAAATAAGTAATCAATTTCTGTCCCTCTGCCCCTTCCCCCTCCAAATACTTGATTAGGATATATGATTTGAAATTTGAAAATACTTGCTGAAACTATTCTGGAAATATTTCTATTCCAATTATTAAAAATGAAAAGTCTTTTGGTTTATTTGATCTTCCTCTCTGTCCCATTCACCAGTAAAAAAATGAAACTTAGTATCAAGTAAGCATTTGATTAAGTTAGCAGTGATTTATGGGGAGCCCATTAACATACTGCACAGACAGGAATTATACAGATTTGATGAATCAACAAAGCAGAAAATGGAAAATACATTCCACTCCTGAATTTTTAAGTGAGGAAGAATATATCCTTGGCCATGGTCATACTTTAATATCAGTCCTACAAAAAAGAAACAGATTTTCACTTGCGCTGATCTATTATGCTGTGAAAATACTGTGTGCATTTTCATCCTTGGAAAAGATTTCTGCAAACAGAGTTCTAAGAACTGAACATAAGTGATTGTGGAGATTGTTTTATTTATCCCTAAAGGCAATATTCTTCCTGTTAGAGCAAGGGATTTAGATGGCAGAATCAATAACTTGGCTGCCGTATGGGACTTGCTTATACACAAATTAATGTATGATGCTTATGAACTTGATAAGCTTGAAAGGCCATATTCTCTTGGTCCTTTATTGCCATGCAATGAAATGAAACATTAGATAGAAACAATGTAAGGGAATGAAACGATATGTATCATAATCTTTGAGGGATGTTAATTCACATGTGTAGTGACGACAGCTGATATCTTTGTACTAGCTAGTTGCATGGCAAACTCTTGAGACAAATCACTGGTATAACGTGTGATGTGTTTTCCTAAAGCAAAAATCAGATAAAACCTGGTAGTTTTTTTTTTTTTATAAGAACTCCTCATTCTTTGGCATGTATAATTGGAAAGCATTGGCAAATAGACACTGACTATGAGATTCATTTCCTGAAATGCTCTTTTCAGAGTTCCATGTGAAAGCGTTAGCTGTGTCAATTAGTTGAGATGAAATGACATAATTTATTGACCTGTGGTGATAACTTCCTAAATACATTGAACATTTGGCGCCATATAACTGAATGCCTTGCTAATTGCTCAGATGCATGCCTGCTTTCGTAATCAATGCGCTACTTGGGCTAACCTCAGCAGATTTATTGCCTCATTTTCTGTTTCAGACTGCTTAACTATTCACTGGGTGGTATCCGTGAAAATGACAGTCCCTAAGGATCAGAATCTGCGTGTCAGAGGGCAGAGGTCTCTCTGTTTCATGGCTTTGGAATCACTCTTTCATATTCTAAGGGGAAGGCAGAACTGGCAATTTGCATTTAAAGCACTGCTCTCCAAGGTTACATTCTGTTGAGTATATATTTCAGATAGTGGACATTTATCATAGTGTAGCTCTCAAATCTGAAATTGCTGCTGAAGGTATAGCCGAAGAGCCATCACAGTCTTGGAGAACAAGGTAATAAATCAGAAGCTGCCACATGATCACTATGGTAACCGTCAGGCCCTGTCACACTGCAGGCATTATTGAAGGGTAGGTTCAATGTTCAGCTCATCAAGTGTTTGTGATCATAAACCTATTGACACTATAGATTTGATATGACCATATTGTCTTTGTGAATTGAAAGGGACTGCTATCATATTTCAGGTAACATTTTATGACTGTAGATTTGAATCTGGTTGTCAATGCCAATTGGTTTAATACAATAGTATGTAGTTTTTAAAGGTAAAACCTAGTTTTTCAACATTGTGAAACTAAACGTTTTTTTTCTAATGAGACCATTCATGCTGAGCTGAACCTGTAGACCTGTGTAATTATGTATCCACATTGATTCAAATCACTTAATTCGAACATTTTAAACAATATTCAACACTGTTATTTGACACAATTTCTTTATCATAATTTTCAGAATTTATAAACATGAGATCTTGCAATAATGATTTATGCTTTATTTTTAAATTCATGCACATAATTGTTTTTTAAAATTTTATAACATGACATTTAGATATAGGTAGCATCTTGATGAACTTGTTGGGAACCATTAGAATACAAGGCCAACATCCTGAAAGGTAATTATTTTTGTTTATAAGAACTGTGCATTCCTGAAATCATGACAGCTTTAAGTAAATACATACATTCTCTAAGAGCAGAGTTCATGTATCCAATATATTTTATATGAATTTAGTGAGTAGTAGTATTTTTCAATTACATTTACTTAGAATAGAAGGTGATTCCTCAAAATAGTTTTACCATAAAATTTTTTAGCATTTTATTTAAGAACATAGATTTAGAACTAATCAGAGTTGGGGGGGGGCCCTCACATGCATTATTATAATAAAGTTGTTAGTATTTTCATAATTATAATTGCATTTGAACATCTTTCTTCAAACTGAACCAAAAGGGCATTACTAAATGTTAAAGGCAGTAACTATGGTAATTCCCTTGTGAGAAAGACAAAAACTCGTTAAGATCATAGTAAGGTAGTCACTTCTACACATTCCTCAGAAGGTTTTGTATTTTCTTCCTTCTCCTTTGTTTTAAACGAGTGATCGAACATGAAGTTGGTAGGCACATATCCATCATGACATGTTGAAAGCCTCCTATCCAAGTTCCCTATCCAAGGATACACATTGTAAAGTTTGTTCTGAGGATAGTACTTAGCTCTCTGTGTTGGAAGGCAGGAGGAAATGAAGGACAGAGGGAAGGGACATTTGAACATTTCCTGTCTCCTTTGCTGCACAGTGCAGGAGTTTGGAATCACTATATTTAGTGACTAGTAGAGGACGAGGCACTGCAGATATTTAGCAGTTTTCAAAAAAAAAAAAAAAGATTTTTTCCTGCCGTCCTTCTTTGTATATGAACGGCAGCCAACGGCAGGGGCCAGTTGCTACTGAAATGTAGTGCAACTCGGTGATATGGCCTGTGCAGTAGAGTGTGAACTAGATCATGAGTGCTGCTGTTTCATGTGGGATGCTGAGCAGCTGGCAGATAGGAACTACTTTGCACCATTTATGGGCTGGAGTTAAAGTAGTAGGCTGGAGAGGAAAGACTTAGGGCCAGTCGGCTAGCTTCTGAAGCTCTGTCTGAAAGTGTTTATAAAGGCAGCAGTTATGTCCTATTTGTTATCTTCACTGAGTTCATTTTTCCTGGTCTCCGTGTCCATTATTCTTATTACATTATTACATTAGGTACTCAGAAGCACTTGCTCTAGCATTTTTATACATTTTGAAGAAGTCCAGGAAAATTACACACTGTAAAGGAAGAAGACTAACACTTCTCCCTTGCCGTGTGCTAGGTACCATGGTAGGTGTTTGCATCCACACTTTAATCCTGAGAGCAACCTTAAGAAGTGTTACAGTTCCCAGTTCTAGTGATAAGAGGGTTGGGCCTAAGAAAGGTTAAATGTGTGGGAAGTGGCAGAGCTGGATTTTCAACACGATATTCTTTGGTGCCAGAGTCTATGTTCCTTCTATTTTCCCTGTCCTGTTTGCATGAATGTTCAAGAAGGCATAACTTCTTCCAATTGCTTTTTTATATTCTTTTTGTTATTGTGGCAAGAGCACTTAATATGAAATCTACCGTTTTAACAGTTTTTTAAGTATGCATTACAGTATTGTTACCTACAGGTATCATATTGTATGCCAGATCTCTAGAAGTTCATTATTTTGTACACCTGGAAATTTATACCCATTGAATAGCAACTCCCCGTTCCAATCTTCCCCTAGTCCCTGGCAACCACCGTTCTACTCTCTGCTTCTAGGAGTTTGACTACTTCAGATACCTCAAATAAGTGGAACTGTAGTGCTGTGACTGACTTATTTCATTCAGCATAATGTCTTCAGGGTCATTAATGTTGTTCTCTGTGGAAAACTTTCCTTTTTTTTTTTTTTTAAAGGCTGAATATTATTCCATTGTATGTACGTATCACATTTTCTTGGTCCATTCATCTCTCAACAGAAACTCAAGTTGCTTGCAAGTCTTGGCTATTGTGAATGGTACTGCAGTGAATGTGGGACTGCAGTTATTTTTTTTCAAGATCCTGATTTAAATTCCTTTAGAGGTATACCAAGAAATGAGATTGCTGATCATAGGGTAGTTCTGTTTTTTAATTTTTTGAGCAGCCTCCATATGGTTTCCCATATGGCTACACCATTTGCATTCCCATCAACAGCACACAAAGGTTCCAGTATCTCCATGCCCTTGCCAAAAAAATCTTATTTATTGGTTTGATAATAGCCATCCTAACAGATGTGAGAGATGATATCTCATTGTGGTTGTGATTTGCATTTCCCTGAAAATTAGTGATGTTGAGCATGTTTTCATGTATCTGTTGGCCATTTGTATGTCATCTTTAGGGAAATGTCTGTTCAAGTGTTTGGCCATTTTTAATTGGGTCATTGATTGATTGCTGTTTGGTTGTTGGCATTCTTTATCTATTTTGGATATTAACCTCTTACCCAATATGTGGTTTGCAAATATTTTCTCTTCTCCCATAGGTTATCTTTTCACTATGTTGATTGTTTCTTTTGCTATGCAGCAGCTTTTTACTTTATTTATTTATTTATTTATTTATTAAAAAAAATTTTTTTTTCAACGTTTATTTATTTTTGGGACAGAGAGAGACAGAGCATGAATGGGGGAGGGGCAGAGAGAGAGAGGGAGACACAGAATCGGAAACCGATGCGGGGCTCGAACTCACGGACCGCGAGATCGTGACCTGGCTGAAGTCGGACGCTTAAACGACTGCGCCACCCAGGCGCCCTGATTTGCTTATTTATTTTAAAAGATTTTTTTTAATGCTTATTTATTTTTGGCAGAGAAACAGAGACAGAATATGAGTCGGGGAGGGACAGAGAGAGGGAGACCCAGAATCCAAAGCAGGATCCAGGCTCCAAGCTGTCAGCACAGAGCCCAACGTGGGGCTTGAACCGTGAGATCATGACATAAGCTGAAGTCAGACCCGTAACTGACTGAGCCACCCAGGCACCCCTGAAGCAGCTGTTTAATTTGATGTAGTCCCACTGTATGTTTTAGCATTCATTGCTTGTTTTTGGTCCTATCCAAGAAATTACTACCTAGACCAATGTCATAAAGTTTTTGCCGTATATTTTCTTCTAAGAATTTTACTGGTTCAGTTTGTTTAAATCCTTAATCTATTTTAAGTAAATTGCGTGTGTTGTGTGTGTGTGTGTGTGTGTGTGTGTGTGTGTGTGTGTATGGTGTAAGATAAGGATCCACTTTTATCCCTTTGCTTGAAGATGTCCAGTTTTGCCAGCACTGTTTGTTGAGGAAACTGTCCTCTCCCCATTGTGTATTCTTAGTACTCTAGTTGAAGATCAGTTGATAAGTATGCCTGAGTTTATTTCTAGGTTCTGTCTCCTCTTCAATTGGGCTATGTGTTTGTTTTTGTGCCAGTGTCATACTGTTTTGATTACTATGGCCGTGTAATATATTTTGAAATCAGAAAGTATGATGTTTTCATACTTTCATACTTTCAAAGTATGATGTTTTCATACTTCATAGCCAAGATTGTTTTGGCTATTCAGAATCACTTGTGGTTCCACATGAATTTTAGAATTGTCTTTTCTATTTCTGTAAAAAAAAAGTCATTGGGATTTTGATAACGATTGTAGATCACTTTGTGTAGTATAGACACGTCAACAATGTGAAGTCTTCTAATTCAAGAACATGAGAAAAATAAAAGGCATCCAAAGCCAAAGGAAGTAGTAAAATTATCTCTACTTACAAATCACATGATCTTATATGTATGTTGAAATCCCCAAAGATTCTACAAAAAAGTGTTAAATTAATTCAATAAAGGTACAGGATACTAAATCAGCATATAAAAATCAGTTGGGTTTCTATACACTAAAAACGAACTATCCAAAAAGGAAATTGAGAAAACAATCTAAGCGCCATAAAGAATGAAATACTTAGGAATAAACTTAAGGAGATTAAAGGCTTATACACTGAAACTGCATAACTGAAAGATATTGAAGAAGACAAGAATAAATGGAAAAGCTTCTTTTAGCTTTGTTAGTGTGTATTTGGATGTTTCTGCTGTTCATCAGTTCTTAGAATTACATTCAGACATTGTGTCTGGTGCTAGAAAAATCTGTCCAAATTGAGTCCTCTGTACTTTAATGGACTCAGACTGGGGTAAGAAGATCATGACCTGAGCCAAAGTCAGGCACTCAACTGACTGAGCCATCCAGGTGCCTTGTAAGCCAAAAAATTTTAGATGAAGGTTAGTATTCATTTTCATGCACCTTCATGTATATAATATATTCAATGACAGTGTAGGTGACATTCATACTAATGATATTTATATCTTCTTTCCTACTAGAGATTAATTGCTGTCTTCATTTATGCATTTAAAACTGAGCTATTACTTTGACCATTGGATGCAAATATGGAAAAGAAAATGAGAATGCACAATTCTCCCCAAATCTAAATCTGTGCTAGAGCCCTGAGGGTCTTTCACCATCGATCCTGGTGTCTGTGAAGAAGAGAATCCTGCTGATCAGAGTCAGGAAGACAGAGGCTAACACGCTAATCTCTAGTATTTCTCCAGGAATTGGTCATACCTCTGTGTCTGCTTTTGTTGATTTGCTTGCCTTTGTTTTCCTGTCACTCTCACTCTGCAGAACAACATCCTAAGATTTGTACTTTGTACCTTCTGTCACAATAATGCAGTATAAACCTTGCTATCCAGGGAGGGGCACTTGAGTCATTTCATCTGGTTTGGTACTGTTACGTTGGCCTTATAAATGGCAGCCTCCTGATTTGTCCAGCCCAGGTCCTGGTGCAATTCGGGAAGCCTGTAGATACGGGCTCAGCTCTCCCCTGGTGTGGACAGAGGCAGCCAGCATACTGCTGAGGGCCGCTACATGGAGGCGTTACAGTTACAATCATGTCATTGCCAGACTGTTTAGTGTTCTTTTGCAATAATGGCAATCATTTGATTAACTGAAAGATCATTCTCATAATAAAGGATTAGTTTTTTTTCCAAAAAGCATATTAAAATGTTTCAATCTTGTATTAACTTTTATTTGTTCAATACTGTCAATAGTGGCTTCTTTTTTTTACAACAATATTTAAAAGGTTTCAATTTTGCAATAACTCTTATTTGTTCAGTGCTGTCAGTTGACTGTTTTGGTTTTTTGTGTGTGTGCTTTTTATTTCAAAGGCTTCTGGATGTGTGTAGAAAGCAGATAAAATTCTGTAGGTTTTGTTATCTCAGGTAATGCTTAAAACAGAATTGCCATGGTAAGTCATGTTTGGGTAGAAATTCTGATGACATTGACTTTTCTTCTGTCATCCCTATTCGGCTCTCAACAACAGGCAGTAGCTTGAAATTCTTGTTCTCTGTTAGATGAGAACTCGCCCTTTTTCTGAAATGTTTGATTTACCTTGGCTTTGCCTTTCCAGTGGTAAACAAATAAGCATTACTGTTTGCAGAGCCAGACTAAGATTAAAACAGGCCTTTTACATTTAGGCATCTTGATCCTTGTTATACTAATACCTACATTTTGCTTCCCTGCTTTCTAAGAAGTTGAAACAGAAATATACATAATTGATGACCTAGGGAATTGTGATTAAGTGCTTGATGTGTGTGTGCTTGCCTATTGGCTTCCTTGTTTCAAATGTAATTACTACATTTCCTTATAAGATTTGGGAGAACTGTAGCTTAAATGAAAGGCAACAGGAGGCTTAGGATATAAAAGCTACTTAGTTTTGAAACTTCTATATATTAAAAGTCACTTTTTTAATGTGTTGATCTATGAATTATGACAAATGGCATCAGCACAGTCAAGGTTCAGAACAGCTCCTGGCTTCGCCAAACTCCCTTATGCTGTCCCCAAATTCCCTTTGTAGTTCAACCCTTCTCCTGCTCCTAATCCCTGCTAACTATAGATTTGTTCTTCCCTATAGTTTTACCTTTCTCAGAATGTGATACATAAATGGACTAATATGTAGTCTTTCAAGTTAGAGCTTTTTTTCACTCGGCATGATGCATTTGAGATTCATCTAAGCTGTTGTATCAATGGTTCCTTTTTTATTGTTGAGTAATATTCCACTGTATGGGTGTACTATAGTTTGTTCACTCATTTATCAGTAGAGACTTCTAGGATGTTTCCAGTTTTGGGCAGTTATGAATAAGGCAGCTGTAAACATTTGCATATACATTTGTATGTAAATGTAAGTGGTATCTCTCTTGAATAAATACCTAGGAGTGTGATCGTTGGATCATATGGTAAGAAATTGACACTTTTTTTTTTTCAAAGTGGCTGTAACATTTTGAACTACTCCAACCAGCAAAGTAATGAACTTCTCAGTTTCTCTGCCTCCTTGTCAGCACTTGGTCCTCCTTCCCTTCTTCCCTCCCTTCCTTTCTCCCGCCCTCCCTTCCCTTCCTTTCCTCTCTTCCAGTTTCGCTATTCCACTGGGAATGTAGTGTCTCATTGTAGTTTTAATCTACATTTGTGCTTTACTTGTGCTTCTTATCTGTATATCCTCAGTGAATTGTTTGTGCAAACCTTCTGCACATTTGAAAACAACAAAGTTATTTTCTTAACAAGTGCTGCTCCTATATACCCTGGATATAAGTCCTCTGTCAGTTATGTGACTTGAAAATAATTTTTTCTCGGTCTTGGCTTGTCTTTTAATTCTTTTAACAGAGGCTTTTGCAGAGATAAGTTTTAAATTTGAAGTCCATTTTAACCATATTTACTCTTTTAAATTGTTCTTTTGTTGGTATATCTAAGGACAGTTTGCCTAACCTGGGGTCAAAAAAAAAAAAAAAAACTCCTCCCATGTTTTCTTCTAAAAGTGTTTTATAGTTTTATAAATTTACATTTAGGTCTGATCATCCATTATGAGTTAAGTTTTGTATAAGGTGTCAAGTTTTGGGGAAGGCTTTTTAAATTTATTTTTGTTTTTGTTTTGGATGTAAATGTTCACTTGTTCCAGCACCAATTGTCAAAAAGGCTCTTCTTTCTTCGAATTGCCTTTGCATCCTGATCAACATTGATTGTATTTGTGTGGTTTTACTTCTGGTGTCTTTACATTGTTCCACCTAAATGTGTCTGTTTTTGCAATGTGATATTCTCTTTATTACTATAGCTTTAGAGAAAGCCTATGAATCGGATGCTATGAGTCCTCCAACTTTGCTTTTCAAAATTGTTCGTGTTATTTTGGTTCCTTTGTCTTCTTGTAGAAATTTTAGAATCACCTTCTAGACAGTTATAAAAAAATTCCTCCTGGGGCTCCTGGGTGGCTGAGTCGGTTAAGCGTCCGACTCGGCTCAGGTCGTGATCTCGCAGTTTGTGAGCTCAAGCCCTGTGTCGGGCTCTGTGCTGAGAGCTCAGAGCCTGGAGCCTGCTTAGGATTCTGTGTCTCTCTCTCTGTCCCTCCCCCACTTGCACTCTGTCTCTGTCTCTCTTTCAAAAATAAATAAACATTAAAAATTAAAAAAAAATTCCTCCTGACATTTTTATAGGAATTACATTGACTCTATAATGCAATTTCTATAGATAAATTTGGGATAGTCTACATGTAAATAACATTGAATCTTTTTAATCTTTATTTATTTATTTATTTGAGAGAGAGAGAGAGAGAGAGAGAGAGAGAGAGAGAGAGAGAGAGAGCATGAGCAGGGGAGGGACAGAGAGAGAGGGAGACACAGAATCTGAAGCAGGCTCCAGGCTCTGAGCTGTCAGTGCAGAGCCCGATGTGGGGCTCGAACCCATGAACTGTGGCATCATGACCTGAGCTGAAGTCAGACACTTAACCGACTGAGCCACCCCGGCGCCCCAACATTGAATCTTTCAATCCATGAACATGTTGTATCTCATTAAAAATGTTTTATTTTTCTTTCATCAGTGTTCTATAATTTTCTGCACATAGATACTCCATATTTTGTTAAACTTTCATTCGTCTAAATATTGTGGAGGGTGCTGTTATATATGGTACTTAAAATTTTTTTGATTCTAGTTACTCATTGTCACTTAGGCTATCAGTAATACCAATATTATTGAATTTTGCATTTCTACATTGTTTCAGGTGACCTTATGAAAATTCACTAATTTTAGAAGCTTCTTATGAGGATTTTTTGAGATTTTTCTACATAGACAATCATGTTGTTTACAAATAGGAATAGTTTTATCTCTTCCTTTCCAATCTGTATGCCTTTTCTTTTATTTCCATCTTATTGCACTTAATAGGACTCTGAATGAGATGTTGAGCACAAATGGTGAGGGCCAGTATCTCTATGTTTTTCTCAGTTTTAGAGGAAAGCATCCAGTCTCTTAGATTGATGCTAGCTGTATATTTATTTTGTGGATGCTCTTTGTTAGATTAAGAGAATTCCCTTTTTTCATATTCTGCTAATATGATTTTTTTTCTTAATTGTGAGTGGGTGTTAAATTTCGTCAATTTTTTTTCTGTATCTGCTATGTAATAATGGTTTTTCTTTACTAGTCTGCTAATAAGGTAAATTACTTATTTTTAGAATGTTGAAGTAGGCTTGTATTGTTGGAAGAAGCCCTAAATAATTATGAAGTAATTATGAAGTAACGTATATACACACATACATACATACATACACTCACGCATATGGGGTATGTATGTGTGCAGATACACACACATATAATCCAATATTTGCTTGAGATTTTTTGCATCTGAAGCATAGCTGTACTTTTTTTCCATGTCTTTGTCTGGTTTTAGTCTCTGTGTAATGTCAGATTCCTGTAATGAGATGGGAGGTGTTCTTTCCTCTTTCATTTTCTAAAAGAAATTTGTGGAGTTGTTAGGACTTCTTCCCGGAATATTTGGTAGAATTTTCCAGTAAAACCATCTGGGCCTGGAGTTTTCTTTGTTGGAAGGATTATGATTATGAATCGAATTTTAAAAATAGTTTCAGATCTCTTCAGGTTATTTTCAGTTTGATAGTTTGTCTTTCAAGGAATTATCCATCTCATTTTTGTTTTTATTACAATTTGTCTTATTTGAGGTTCACTGGGCACAGTGAATCTGCAAATCAATGCATTTTACCAAATTTGGGATGCTTTTGGACATTATTTCTTCCAATATTTTTTTTCTGCATCATTATCATTCTCCTGTCTCTCCAGGAGTCCAGTGACACAAATGTTTGCCCTTTTGGTGTTGTCCCACATGTCTTTGAGATCTGTTCATTAAAAAAAAAATCCAGTCTGAAGAACAGGGAAGTTAATTTCTATTGCTTTGTCTTCACGTTCACTGACCATTTCCTTTTTCATCTTGATTCTACTCTTGATAAAATCCACTGAATTTTTGAATTTCAGAATTTTACATTTCAGGGTTTTTGTGTGTGGATGTTTAGAAAAATTTTTTGCTCTTGGGTCAACATAAGGAGATAAAGAAGGAAAAACAAAACTAGTAAATATGCTCTCTTTTTTATGGTTTCTTTCAATTTCATTTCAAGAGTATGTTCATAGATACCACAGTTGTAATTGCCTCTTTATTTTTTTTTTTTTAATTTTTTTTTTCAACGTTTATTTATTTTTGGGACAGAGAGAGACAGAGCATGAACGGGGGAGGGGCAGAGAGAGAGGGAGACACAGAATCGGAAACAGGCTCCAGGCTCTGAGCCATCAGCCCAGAGCCTGACGCGGGGCTCGAACTCACGGACCGCGAGATCGTGACCTGGCTGAAGTCGGACGCTTAACCGACTGCGCCACCCAGGCACCCCATGTAATTGCCTCTTTAAAATCTTCATTAATTTTAAGATCAGGATCATCTTGGGCTGACCCCTGTTGTTCATTCATTTCCTTGTGAATTGGTCAGAGTTTTCTGGTTTTTTATATGTTGAATATGTTTGGATTAAATCTTGGACTTTTGGAATATTTGATGAGACTCAGCATCTTCTTAAAATCCTCCTGAGATTGGTGACTTCTTTTGTTTCTTTGTTTTAGCAGGCAGTCAATCCTGCTAAAGTTGTACCACTTCATTGGGTGATTTGCTCTATGTTCCATTTTCTAAGCCTTTTCTGTGCTGTTTTGGATCCATTTTGTGCATTTCCCATTCTTTTGGGATGTGGGTAGTAATTTTAATCTTAGCTTAATTCTCAAAACCTTTGTTAGGTTTCTTTGTGTCTGTGTCACGAAAGCACTGGTTGGGGTGGACCTGGGACTTGTATTTACATACCGCATTAGGGGATCTCCTCTCCAGTTCTTTCCTCATTGGACTTCTCCAGTACTTTCGGACTCCTAGGATCTCTGTTTCTTTGGCTAAAAAGGCTAGTGTTTCTCTCAGTTTACCACCCTTTGCTGTTGTACAGTTCTGACTATCTGGGCTGCCTTTGGGATTGAGCAGTGGGGGTGTGGTGGGAAGTTTGGGGGAAGACAGGGACCAGAAGAGAGATGCTGACATTCTCACATTCTTAAGATCACTTGGTTGGGTTCATTAGCTCCATTCCTTAGAATCAAGAGATAGGCATTTAGAATCCGGAAAGAAAACGTGTGTCAAAGGTGTGGCAGTAGTGCAACATCGTGGCTGCAAGTGGTCTCTAAGCAGGACTGGGGGAGGGAAAAGGAAGGATTCCCTCTACATTCTTCTGTTCCCAGGGGTCCCTTTTCCAGTCCTCTGGAGAGAAAAAGAGAGGCTTTCTCTTGAAGTTCTCTGCCATCTGTATCCACTGTATATTTCAGGGACTCAGGCCCAGCCTTGGGTCAAAGCCAGAACATAGAAGATCTAGAAACCATCATTGTACTGGTTGTTTCTTAAGTTTTGACTTCGCTCCTTAAATCATTTGCTCTTGTTAATTTTTCAGAGTTGTCAGGTAGCATTTTGTGTATTGTCCAGAGTTTTTAGTTATAATCAATGGCGGGGAGAGAGAGAGAGTATAGTGGACTTACTCTATCTTAGCTGGTATCAGGAGCCCAAAAGAGTGTTTTTAATATTAAATGTTATTTTATTTGCCAATCATCAAATAACAAATTACAGTAACAATATGGGAAATCTTGGAAATACAAAATTAAACTACCCATAATCTCACAACTTAAAATTAAGTACTCCTAGCATTTTCATGTATACCCTGTCTGCTCACTTTTAATGTATAGGTAGCTGTTTTTCAGAAGTGACTATATTCTATACACTTGTGTATCTTTTTTCACTTATTACAAAGGAAGATTTAAATGTTATAAAAATTACAGTGAGTTTACAATGAGTTCATTGAATAAATCCCTTATAGTTTATTCAATTTTTTCCCTATTGTTAGACATTTGTTTTTGAAGTATTTGCTACCGTAAAATTGCTGTGATTAACATCTTTGTGTATAAATGTTTCCCTAAATTGAGATCATTCTTTAGGTTGGCTTTTTGGATGTATAATTAAAAACTCGTAGGATATGAATGTTTTTGAGGGATTTGTAACCTAATTGTAAATTGTACAATACTAACTATCCCGCTGGCAGTATTTAAGAGTGCCTAATTCCTGGCAATTGAGGTAGCCCCACATATCTTCTAGAAGTCTTTGTTGGGGCTCTGTCCATTCCCTTGAACCTTATGGACTTAATCAAGACCCCATTCACTATCCGGAACACTCCTATTCCGTCTTTTTTTTTTTTTTTTTTTAACATTCATTTTTTGATAGAGACAGAGTGTGAACAGGGGGGAGGGTAAGAGAGAGAGGCAGGCACAGAATCTGAAGCAGGCTCCAGGCTCCGAGCTGTCAGCACAGAGCCCATCATGGGGCTCGAACTCACGGACTGTGAGATCATGACCTGAGCCGACGTCAGACACCCAACCGACTGAGCCACCCAGGCGCCCCCGAACACTCCTATTCTGAACACTGTCTTACTGCTGTGCCTTAAAACTTTATCACATGTTGCCCTGGTGCCATAATGACTTATGCAAGACTTGTGCTATTTGAGACAGTCACTTGAGAAGCTCAACTGTAATCACCTCACTTTCTTTTTTAAAACCTATTAGTCCTCTGTTGCCGATGGGAAAAAGTCCAAGTTTCTTAACATGGCACAGAAAGCATTTCACTATCAGCCTTGTTTATTTGTGATGCTCCATTTCTTACCATTCTTGCATCACAAGTTTGGTTTGAGGCATACTCAACTGTTTGTTCGTATGTTCTTTCTTGCCTTTGTATCTTTATTCATGGTCTTCGTTCTCATGTCCTGCCACCTTCTTCCTTCCCCTACCCCTGCCACATGATTCTGATCCCACACAAATAGAAGCAGACACACACACTTGCAAGTTCCTTTGTCTTGTATAACTTAGTTGGGGTGTCACTTCTTTCTTCAGAGTGTTTTTTTTTCCTGAACAAACCTCTGTTCCACTCCACTCACTACAGTCGTTTATGTTTGTTTAAGCTGTATTCAAATTATTTGCCTATAGATTTTTTTCCTCTTCAGTAGATCATGAACCCTGTAAACTAGAGACTTTTTTTTTTTTTTTAATACTATCAAAACCCAGCACAATACCTGATGGATGCTAGGACTTTAAGAAACACTGATAAGTTGAATGAATGCATATATGCATGCATGAATGAATGAATAGCTCTGAAATATCCTTTTGTTCATTTTTCACATTTATTTAGTGCTTTAGAAGAACATCTTGTTGTTGTTTTCGTTCTCAGGTGTGAATATTTGTTACTGGCGATGATGGTCAGTGACATGAGGAGCCCTCTCAGCATTGCCCCATTGTGAACATAGTTCTTGATTCACAAAGTTCAAATGGAGACCGATTCTTGAGCACTTATGGCTCTGGAATATGGCAGCAGTACACAAATCTTTGTATATTTTGTGTTAACTGATGTTGTGTGCCATGGAGTAAATGCTTTTTGTTTTTCTCTTTTTTTTCTCCACACTCCCCCTCCTTCAAGTTCTATATTTTGTGTCTGTGAAAACTTCAGGATGTATGGTTAAAATTATTTTAGAACTAGTCTGTTAAAGAGCTATGAGAACCATTTGGTTTCACTCTTGCAAAGTAAAAACAGATTAAAAATTATAAAATGTGTAAGTGGTTATTTAGGGAAGGGTGTTTGAGACTGTAAAATTATTTACGTGTAAAAATATTACTTAGGCTTTCTGATTTTTTTCTCTCTCCTTAGTTCACTAGGACCCACCCAAACTCCATTCAATACAGATTTTCATACTTTCAAATAGGTATTCAGTTTAAGGTAAACATCCCATAAAATGAAATGTAGGCAATTAAATAAAGCAAAATATAAAGCAGGAATAAAGTGAGAACAAATCTCACCTGACTGTCCCAGTACATGCATTTTCTTTGGATCTTAACCCCTTAATATGGACTGTAAGGTAAAAGTCGGAATTGTCATTTTCACTATTCCTTTTTTTTGGTATTGTTTGTCATTTTCCCTTATTGATAATTATCCTTCCACATCCTTCCAGAAACACCAACATGGGACAGACATGTACTGTTTTCTTTGCCCACTTCCTAAAATATATTATGTGAGCTTGGAATTGGTGTTAGGTGGTCCTGAGTTCTTTAGGCGTGGACTCCAGCTCCTGTTATCTTTGGACCCCAAGGTGAGGTTAGATTTAGCATCCACCAGCTGGTTTGGTCTGTATTATTCATTCATTCACACACAAAAAAAAGTGTCCATTACTGTTTTACATGGTGAAAAGGCACAGGGTCTGTTCTTAGGGAGCTCACATGGGAAGCAGCCCAGTGATGAAGTGACCAAATCAACGGGCAATTGTAGATGACACTGTAATGTACAATGTACTGGCAGAAGAGTGAATGGAAGGTTCTTTGAGTGCATCTAGAGTAACTTTGGTGGATCAGGAATAATTTCTTGGAGGCAGTGAGAACTAAATGTTGATGTTACTGAGTTATAATTTGGGATATAAAAAAAATCCTTCTGTGCTTTTGGATATGGGTGTTTAGCTCTTAGCACTGGGTTTCCAAGTATGTCCTTATTAGTCTGTACCTTACTACTCTACCAATCTGTCCTCTCTCTCTTCCTGGCATTGTATCTTTAACACGATGGAGCATCCGAAGAACTCTTCTTGGAACAAGTAACGAAATCCATAAGGCGCATTTATGCAGGGCACCTAGCTTTATCCCTCCCTCTCTGTATTTTTAGGCCTAGTGGGAACAGTAGTGCCATCAGTGTTTGCCAAGTGCAATTGCCAGGAGGAATATTGCAGGGGGCTTGTTGTTAAGGTGAGGTTATGTGAGGCCCAGCTAACTCTTCGGCTATTGACAAGTTGTAGTTTAAATTACTCGAGGAAAAGAGGGAACTTTTGTCAGCAGTTTTGAATACAGGAGGAAGTGTTGTCTCTAGAGAAATTACAATTTAAAGCATGCTGTTTTTCATTTTGGAGCTGGGCCTAGTAGCTGTGTATATTTTTCCTTCCTCGCTGGGTGAATGACACTCTGTAGCACTCCAGCAAATTGGGGTGAGGCTTTTAGATCCATTCCCATGGTTCTAGCTGGCTAGCTGCAAGTGCCACGTTGACCACACATTCTCCCCTTGAACCGTACAAGTACGATAGGAATTGACATCACTAAACAAGCGAGGGTATGTTGGCCGTGTAGATCACTTCTAAAAAGGATTCTTAAGTATAATTTTTTTGGGGGGGTACATTTAGACAGTTGTAATCTGTTCACAATTTGGTATAGTCCGTGGTAGTGTAGACTGTAGATCTACATTATCTGGGTTCACATTCTGGCTCTGTGTATCCTTGATAAGTCCATTATTTTACTCATGTGTAAGGTGGGAACAGTAATAATGACTTCTTGTAAGAATTAAATACATGAATATATAAAGCACTTAAAATATTACCTGGCCTGGAAAAGTGCTCAAGTGCTATTAGAAATCATTAAAAATTAACGAACACTGAATTATATGGCACCAGGGAATGAAGAGCAGTGGGAATGCTTAGGGGTTTGTGATAAAGATCTGCAGAGCCATTCAGGGTTGCTTTGTGGGAGGCATTGTATACATGTTCTGAAAAAATACTGGAGTCTGAGAGCAGTTTCTTTATCCACCGCTATCATTCTGGTTTTTCACGTAAGCCTCCTTTGCTCCATATCCAAGGAAGCATTTTGTCCCTTGGAAATAGCTCATTCCTTTATCACCATTAGTAATCATATAAATTAATTGGAATCACCTTTGCGGTGTTTGTCCAGCGGTAGTCTGTGGCAGCCTTTCTGGAAGAGTCTCCTCTGAAAACAGGCTTTATAAAATAAAGCTTGTTGCAGAGTGTTTGTTTGCCCTCTCCTGTATGTTATTTATGTACTTACTCTGTAATTTCTTTGGAGTGCCTTCTTCTTTTTGCTTGAAGTATGTTTTGTGAATTGAAGTTCTCCCTTTGTTTATAACCTTGCATTGTGATGCATTTTGTCCTTCGAGTTTTTCCTGTCTCATTCCTTTACCAATTGGAGGAACATTTTTTCTCTCAGTAATAAAATGAGTCTTGAAGTGAACGTAATTTGGTTTTTACATTGTCTTGTTCTTGTGTTCGCATGTGAGCAGTGAGTGAAGTTCAGGTTCAAGGACAATTGTTGCATTGCATGTGGTGTGCAGCTTTGAAAGCAGTATAAAGCATAATTGCCATTTGGTGAAATTTGACTGTAGTCCTCATCACTACAAAAGGTCTTTAAAATCACCAGGTTAGGTTCTTTACTGAGTGCTTTGTTCTATATATGGGTTCTGAATGTATGATAAATGTTTTTTTAATTTTTTAATATTTACTTATTTTTGAAAGAGAGAGACAGACCGCGAGTGGAGGAGGGGTAGAGAGAGGGAGACAAAGAATCTGAAGCAGGATCCAGGCTCCATGCTGTCAGCACAGAGCCTGACAATGGGGCTTGAACCCATGAACTGCATGATCATGACCTGAGCTGAAGTCAGATGTTTAACTGACTGAGCCACCCAGGCTCCCCTATGATAAAATTTTTAATGTCCATGTCTCATTATATATATTGCCTAAACTAAAAGGAACTTTTTATTATGTGTCATTTTGGTTTCTATTCAGGGGAGACCAAGAAATATGCCCTTATGGTTGGCTTAAACACACCTCAGATCAAAGTTATTAAGCTTTCCCTATAATGTCCTTCCCATGGCATATATGGAAAATCTTACTTAAAAGGATTCTTAGTAAGGGAAAACATTCTGTAGCAGCTAGTAAGAAAATTTTGGTAAGGGTTCATTATGTAGGTACAATACAGTCTCATTTTTTCTGTATATAATGGAACTCACAGTTTATTTATAAACTCATTTCTCCAATGTTGTCAGATACTGGCCCCTTCCACATAAGTATATTCTTATGTGCATCCCTTGGTATGGACTTTTTCTGTTGAGTCCCCTTAATTTTATACCTTTTTTATTGATCTGGCAGCTTTGAACACACTCAGCTTATTTTGAATGATCCTTGGTTCTTCTAGTATTTTTTTTTCCTTCCTGAGATTCTGTAGAGTACAGATATTGTTGCTGAGTTGTGAGATATCAAATGGGTTGTTAAACATGGAAGTGCTTTGTTTTGCTGTTTCATTTACCTCAGCAAACATTTATTAAGTGCCTATGCTGTGCCAGGTTACCTAAATACAAAAGACAGGTCCCTGCTTTTGAGGTTCAAAACAGTGGTGGAGATCTCTGTAAAGGTAGAATTTCTGTACACAATGGTAATTATAACGATGGAAACATGTGGCAAGTGCTCTACGAGCTCAGAGAAAGGTCGTGCATGTAGCCAGCTTGGTCAGCCAGGAAAGGCTTGTCTGGATAAGCTAAGTCTTAAGGAGGACTAGGATTTAACTAGAGAGAAGCAATGAGCCTGAGCCTAAGATGTAGGACAGAACTCTAGTCAATGGGAATGATTTTACATAGTTGTGTAAAACATGGGAGTATATATGTGGTCACTACAGGATGCAGTTATTTCTGCTATAATGGGACCTATGCATTCTTAAAAATCACTGTTGCAAAATTACACAGTGAAAAGCCCCAAGGTCTTATGAGGACAAAAGGGGTCAGGGACAAAGCACTAAAAAACCTTGTGTCACGGAAGAAAAAAAGCTAGAACCTAATAAATCTGAGCACTGTTTTACACGTTAAATGGTTCAGAATTGTATGAATACTTCAACAAACCTGGTGCAGTGCCTTGCAGAAGATCTGAAAGATCTGAAATTTGCCTTTTGAAGCTGGCCTGAGAAGAGCCGCAGCTTGGGGATGATGGTGAGGCCGCGGCAAGAGGGCTTCTGCCCGGGAGTGAGAATTGTAATACCAGACAAGTGGCTCGTGAGACGGCAGCTAAGGGGTGGTGGGTGTCGAAGTGTGCGTGTGTGTGTGTGTGTGGGGGGGGGGGGTTGGTTTTTTATTTATTGTATTTATTGTATTCCTGTGTGGCTTGGTTTAATTGGGTACCCTTCTCTTTGTTCACCCAGTCTTTCCCAAAGATGAAATTGCACGGAAGCAAATGCAAAATTTGGTTATGCTAAATTATTTCCTAATATAATCTGTCATGTTGGGACAAATTCGTGTTTTCAAAGCCAGTGCTGTTGCAGAAGTGACTGGCTTGTACTGGGGGAGGGTAACAACAGATGTCTGCAGTGGCCAGAAAGGTAGGGTGCGGCTCTGGCATAGGGCTTCCATCTCTGTGTGCGGCATCTTTTTAATATTTGCAGTTGAAGATTGTTGTGGTTTCTTTAAATCTCTAGCAAATTCATCATATGATCTTTCATGATGTTACTGGCTTTCCTGTCCATTCTTGTCTCTTCAGTATCTTCCTTGCACCCCACTGGGAATTTTTACTGTGATCATATTGTCTGTTTCTGACCCTTGTCGCTCCTGAGAGTGGCCCACTTTGTTGTCAGTGGCTGGGCTTTTTCCTTGGCCTTCCATCATCTCATGTCAGGCCTTTTTTACATTAGTGCAAGGGCTGCTGGGAATTTAGTTCTGTCCTACAACCACCACCCAGATCCTGCTTTCCCCTGAGTGACCACTTTGCTGTGGTTTGGTTTCTGTGCAGATTGGTTACTTGTACTTAATACGTCGCTGCTGGTATGTTTCGTGCTTTTTGAAAATTTACCCTCGTGCTCACCGCTTGAAGCTGTGCTTAGCAATTACAGCGGACCTGAGGGGAATTAGGAGTTCTTTTAGATCATATACCTATGTAGAAAAAGTGAAACCTTGCATGTCCGTCAGCTGATGATCATTTAATTTTCAATAAGTAGTTGCAAACCTTTCCTGAATGTGTAGTGTAAAGACAGGCACAGCGTCACATAGTTTACCTGGATACTTTTCTTTCATCCTCACAGTGGTCCTAGGACGTAGGTCCTATTATCTTCTTTTTTACACATAAAGCTACTGAGACGCAGAAAGTTAAGTGAATTATCCGAGGTCACACAGACACTTGTTCAAGGTCACATGGTAGAGTGCCTATAGGAACCTGGGTAGTTTGATCTAGACCCTACGCTTTAAACCATCATTGTGTAATTGACTTAGTTTCTGTCAAACACTACTGTAGGCACCTTGAGCTTGTACTGGGAAGAAGGCCTACCTCAATGTAAAGGACCATGATACTTGGATAGTTTACAAATCAGATCTAGTAGCAGCTAAGTCTCTGCCCTCAGTTACATAGATGGATCGTTCATCACTTGATATGTTGGGCATTCATTAGAATATTTTAATAGTACTTCAATAGTTATTGGCTAAATTTTTCACCTGCATTTTTTATAGCATTTTTGTTGTTGTTGTTAACTAAACTCGGTTTGTAGTGGTAACATAGATGGTGAGGGGAGAAACATGACCTCTTTCCTATTAAGGGTTATAGAGCCCTTTCATGTATCAAAGCGTAAAGCCCTAATGGACATGCTGAGGTGGGGTTGGGGGCATGTGTGCAAAATAATCATAAGAAATGTGCCCAGATATGAAATAGGGGAGTTCATAACTAGAACTGAATCAACTACTTGGTTCTGTGTTGATAAGCAAAATAATAAAGATGGAAACTGAAAACAAGGAAGTTCTAGCGCCATCTTGTGGAGAGATCACTGCAGTCAGGTTCTGCCCCTTTGCCTGTGCTTCTGCTGGTGGAGTGTGGTGATGGGGTGCTGTTACCACGTGGATGGGGATGTCATGGCATGCCTGTGCTGAGCACCTATGTTTCTAACCAAATGTTGGGCTTCTAAGAGGTAGAGATGATGAAATTAGATATCGAGCATACTGGGTAACCTTGACAGTTTATAGTGCCCTTCTATATGTATTATTTTATTTATTGCATATCTGTAAGGTAGGCAGGGAAGCTATTATTCTTACTTAATAGGTGAGGAAATGGGTTAATTGACTTGCCCAGGGTCACAACCAGTAAGTGATAACGCTGTGACTTGATATACAATCTTCTGTGTCCTAATCCAGGGGATTTTCCTGTTGTACTGTGTTTTTCATAATGCGTGAGACTGTTGTATGTGCAGGCAGCGGCTGCTTCAGACAATTGCTTTTGAAGCTTCTTTTCCTTATTATTTTGTAGTATTTTGATGCCTTCATTATTTTCTGTATTACTGGAGGTCTGGGATCTGAGGGCTTCAAATTCTTGTCAAGAAGGTCCTAAATCTGTTCTTAGAGTTAGATGCATAGAAAGTGACAAGTCCTTAAAAATACAGAATCTTTGTTTAGAATTTGCCGGGCAATGATTTTTAGCAGGGAGGGGGAAGCCCTTTCTATCTGAAAGGGAGAGAGAGGTTTCATCTTGATTTTTGACAGAGCAGAGGACTCAGCACGTGATGAAACCATGCTTTGCACTGGGCTTTTGTTTCTGTTTCAGCCTTGTGGACTTCAGGCGTTGGTTGGAGTCTTAGGAAAGTCTCCTACTGCAGATTCTGTATCCCCACTAGTTTCTTAGTCGACTGAGATCAGGGCATCTGTGGGTCCTGTTGGTTGCTGTGTTCTCAGCATTTAGGAGGCACTCAAATAATTGAGTGACACATGAAGGAACTTTGGTTGTTTTCTTTCTCTTGGATCAGTGCTCTGATTCATTAGGAAGTTAGTGGGGCACAAGAGTTGAAGCTAGACTCTGGGGTCAGACATACTTTGATTTGATTTGATTCCTAACTGTGGTCCTTCTGATTAGTAACTATCTCTCTCAGGTTTTTCAAATGAAGTACAGTTGACATACAGTGCTACATTAGCTTCAGTTGTGTAACATGGTAATTTGACAACTGTATACATAACGCTCTGCTCACCACAGCGTAACTATCCTCTATTTCCATACAATGCCATTATAATACTATTGACAATAGTGTCTATGCTGCACCTTTCATCCTCGTGACTTATTTATTTCATAACTGGAAGACTGTATCTCTCACTCCCCTTCACCCATGTTGCTTATTTGCCCATCTTGATTCTCCCCCCCAGCAACCATCACTTTGTTCTCTGTGTGTATGGGTTTGTTTTTGCTTTCTGTTTGTTTGTTCATTTGTTTTGTTGTGTAGATTCCACATATAAGTGAAAACATTGGGTAGTTGACATTCTCTGACTTATTTCACTTGGCATCATACCCTTGAGGTTCACCTGTGTTGTCACAAATTTGAGCCTTGGGTTTCTTAATTGTAGAATGCATAGTTTATAATGACCACATAGTACTGTGCATGTAAAGAATTTGGCACATACTTGATACACAGTAAGTTTTAAATCAAGGCTAGTTGATATTGTCATAATCATCTGAATTCATTTGGACTTCCATACTTCTCATAGAACGGGCTAAAAATTCCAAGGTTATAATGTTCGCTTTTATTACATCTCTAAATATGGTTCTTAAGATTTTAGTATCAGTCCAACCCATAATTACTCATTGTGTCAAATCACGTTGCATGTTTGAGTGCCACTGTACTGACTCATGCTCATTTTCTTTGGTCAGTTGAGGATGAAGCCTTGGATATCAACTAGAGCCTTTCACACTAGTATCTACATTTTGGTGTTGACAAAATTTTGGGGAAAACACAGGCCCGATTCTGGGCTGTGCAGATGAGCAGAAGCAAAGTGAAATCTCTGGTAAACCTTTTTGTACCTGGTAAGAGAACCTTGTTTGATTGTTCCTGCAATCGTTTTCCGTATCTTACAGAAGTCTAGGCCAGAGTTACTCAACCTCAGTATTGCTGGCGTTCTGAGCTGGATAATTCTTTATTGTGGGTGGCTGTTCTGTGTGCTGTAGGATGATTAGCAGCATCTCTAGCCCCATCTGCTAGGTGCCAGAAGCATTCCTCCCCTCCCTGTTGTGACAACCAAAAACATCTTCACGTTGTCCAAATATCTCCCAGGGAACAAAAATCAGCCTGGTTTGAGAACCCCATATGTAAACCTTTCTATGTTAGTGTCTTGCCAGATACTGTCTCCTTTCAACTAATGACTGACTTTTCTCCTTTAATTTTTTCCTTCTTCCTGTCATTCATTCTCAGCTCACTTCTTTTCCCTCTAAGAGTACCGATTTGCTTAGGTTCAGGGAATTACTAAAGTGCTCTCTGTGAGTGCAAAGGTTTTAAATTCAGAAATGCTCAGTGATTATAGGTCTCAAGGGTCATGTTTCCCAGAAAGTAAAAGTAGTAAGTATTTCTGCTTCTCTTTAGCAAAGGATATTGTCCTTTTGAAGGAAGGATAACATTTTGTCAACATGGAGGCAAGTGACGTTTGTCTTGCTTTCTGCTCTTTCTTTTATTTCCCAGTGCTCCCTTTCCAAAACTTCAAACTTAATCCTACTTACTTCTTGTAGTGTACAACCTTTTACTGTCCATCTTCAGTATATAAGGAGTTACATATGTATTGGAAATCAGTTAATGATTAGGAGAGCCAGATGATCAGTCAAATTTGTTTGAAATTGGAAATAATTCATAGGAGTCACTGTATTGGGCCTCTTAACATTTGCATTTTCTTAAAAGTATAGCTCGCTAACTTAAGTCTCATGGGCTTTGCTATAATAAAACGAAGAATTGTCAGCGGATGATATTTTCAGATATGAGTCTTCCCTGCACTTAGTAAGTCATGTCTCCTCAACCACCGTTTTTTTTTTTTCTATATACAGACAACCAACATACGTTTCAAGAGTTTTCAAATAGAAGTTGTCCCACTTTCTGGCTATCCCTGTAACTTCTTGGGAGTATTTTTTTTGCTCTTGGTGGTGGAATGCTCTTCCATGTTCATGGTCTGTGAGTAGATAAGGATGTTGAGTGGAGGGACATGTTGTATATCCATGCAAGCTGCTGGAAGATAGAAAACCAAATTTTAAAATTGTATGTAAATGATGTGGCAGGCTTTGTAGAGGGTAGGGGTACAGTTCTGGTTCTGGGAATGCGTGAATTTATTCTGAAGATTTAAATAACTCTAGAGGAGAAAAGACAGCTGGAAAAATATATGTGGCCGAGTGGAGGACATTATAAGGAAGAAGACTGGGGGTAGACAGACTAGACAAACATTTGCTGCCTTGAGTATAAGAAGAGGTCTATGAAGATTTATGTATTATCTGTAGAAGGAGAGTATTGGCCTGCTTCCCTCTGAGTCTAGCACTCTATTATTACTAGATGACATTCTTGAAGAGCTGGGAAAGGGGCGGTGTTTGCCATTTAATACCCAAAATGCAGTAGGAGCTCTCTCCTCTCTGTACCTCATTACAACAACAATTATGTAGCAGAGAGAACTGCAGAATGAGAGTTGCCTTAGACAAAAACCTGGGCCTGCTTCCTCCTCTCCTTGGGTATGGTCTATGCTTGAGTATATTCTGTGCTCATAGACTTGAGACCTGCACATATCCGAGTTAAATTCAAAAGTGAATCTGTCACTTACAGTGTTTTCATGGGTTAATGAGGTTTCTTAGGGCTTGCTTTATTTCTGGATGTCCTAAAGTAGCCTATAATAATATAGCCACATTTAGGATCAATATTGCCTTTCATTATTTCTGAAATTTGTATAGGACTATCTTCAGGAACATGGCAACAGAGTGGGTACAGAGACAGAATGGCCTACAATCACAAATGGAACATTACATTAAAAAAAAATAATTCTTCAGAAACCCTCTGTTAAGTGCATACAACATGCGATGCATTTTGCTATGTGCTGGGGCTGTAAAAGAGGAAACAAACAATCAAACAAACACAACAGCAACCATTTCCAAATTATAGTTTGCTTTTCTCAGTTTGCAAAAGCATGGTGATTAGTTAGAATAGAACCAACGCACAATACTAGAAACCCTGAGGCTTGGAATACAAATGCTCGGGAGGGCCCTTTGCTCTGGACATCTCTCCACATTGGGTCAGCTGCAGAGGAAGTTACTGAGGGCAGGAGAAGCGGAAACTGCTATGTCCATGTGGCCTCGAATGCCTCTGGATTCATTTTATGTTGTTCTGGATAGATTCTTGGAACCCTGCCCCATTTAAGCTTTTCGGAAAGCTTGATTTGGGGTTCAAGTGCCATATGCGAGGGGTGTGGTTTTTGGATCTTCTCTGGAATGTGGGAATTGACAAAAACAGATGAAAATTCTGGGGCAGGCTTTGCTGTCCTAGAGGGTCCTCCTACCGACTAATGGTTCACCTGCATGCTTTTGCTCTTATGGGTCTTTCAGGCCGAAGTCCACCCTTCTCAATCTTCAAGGAAGTTCTGGCAATCCCAAATGGGCCAAGGTTGGGAGAGGGGCTCAGGACAGGAGGGTTAGATGCAGTTGTTAATGATGGTTTAATATAGTCAATCTTTAACCTGGTAGCAAAATGTCTAAATGGCAAAGGGACTGATTTCTTTCTCTGTCTTGCAGCCCCTCTGTGACCTTGGGCAAGTCACACTTCCTCTCCAGGACTGTTTTCACATCTGTAAAATAAGGGAACTAGAGTAGGAAAATTTCTAAAGTTGATCAAAGGAGAAGTACCTCTAATTCTATGTCTTCTTGGTAATTCTCTTTTGAAAGGATAGGAATGGATCTAAAGCTGTCTCCTAGGACCCTATACTGAATCTTGCTTGTAAAAGTTTTACTTGTTTGCACTAAAGAGGGTATCCTTTCAGGATGAGAACGAGCACCCATAAGGTACATCAATCAGTTTCTACTGCAAAGAGCAAGATTCTTCTTGATTCTTCTTGACTCTTCACTGATTCTTCTTATCACTGGCATCCAGAATAGTGGCAATGAAATGGGAAAGAATGAATCGGGTAATTATTATTGCTGCTTGAGCAGACAGAGGAGTATGGCTTCAGAGTTCCTGGATACCATTTATTACTGTCTTGTCATTGTTGCCAGAACTGTGAAGAAAATGCAGCTAGGATAAGAGGTGTTAGAGATAAATTTTTTTTCAGGCACACCTTTATTATATTTTTCTTTTTTTCTTTTTGTTCTTAAATCCGTAAAAGAAAGTGGGTTCTAGAAGCTGCAGTGATCTAAGCAGCAGCAAGTTTGTGCATTCGTCTTTTTTTGGTTTTCTTTAAATTCGGTTAAATTTCCACACTGCTGGCACACCTCACTTGCACGCAGTTCCGGACCCTACATACTAAGTGTAGTAAAAAGTTACCTGCTCCCCCTCTAGGGTAATTACTCTGGAATAATAATTTTCACTGAAATCTAACCTAACTTCGTTAAGGGCACTGTGACAAGATTATAAATGATATGATAAATGATATCAACAAGTTATTCTTTCTGTGTGGAAATAAAGGGGTAAAAATGGGGAATGGTATCCAACTTGAGAAAATGCAGGACTGGTTCGAGATGAAAACACCAGGATGTCCAGAGAAATGATTATGTATAAGTGGTAAGTTCTGACTGAAGTTGTCATCAGCCAGTGTTTGATGCATACCTTTTCTTTTACAGGAAAAATAAAAGATAAGTACACATTGCTGTTGGCATCAAAGAAGCAATCTGAATTGAAAGAGCTGGAGTCTTTTTTTCTTGCATTATCTCCAAAGCTGTCAGTGATGTAAATTATGATTGCAGAACTTCTATTATTGTGGCAGTATTATAAGCAGGAAGAATATAGCAGTATTTTCAGATCCCAGGTGGAATATGTCTGACTGGCACTTACATCCCAGATTTTGATTTATAAAAGCAAGAACAAAATCATGAAGGGAGTGTACGTGTTGCCCCACCTCATCTGTCATTTTTTGAGTTACATCCAATTTTATAACTTCAGTAAAGTTTTTTCTGTTTCCCTCTTATTTAGAGAAAAAATAAATGCAATGCTATCATTTTTAGAAAGAAAATTCCAGAGTTGAGGATCATGAATGACTTATTTACTTTAAGAATGAGAGTTTCCAGAACGGTGATTAGAAAGGTTTCTAATTCTACATTAGAAATGTGGGAGTTTTCTTTTGTGCTATGCATACTTGAAAAAGTTATAATTGTACAGTTCATAGGAACCAATTACAATTGGGTCATCTGAGTTTTATTCTCTTCATGGCAGTAGAAACCTTACATGTTGTGTTATTTTGATTCTTCTTCTTTTTTTTTTTTTTACTTGCAATCAGAATGCCAACCATTATCGGTTTTTTAAAATAGTAGTGTTCCCAGACTTAATGTAGTTGAAACCATTCCCAAGAGACACATCTCTTAGCCCTTGATTAAACTCACTTTTACTTCTACCTTGTTCAGACGACTGAAATGGAAATAGGGATGTTTAAACAGGAATGTAGCGTCCAGTAATCACGAGTAATCCTTCTCCAGTAGTTTTTGCTGGAAACATCTGGAAAATGACTAATGGTTTGGGAAATAGGACCTATGAGTAAAAGTTAACAGGAATTGAAAATTATTTCACATGTGGATAAATAAATGGTGATTTAAATACAAATTGTCAGTTTATGAGGAACAGTTGGAAGAAGGACAGTAAATGTCATCTATTCTTCTAAATAATAAAGAACATACATAACATCAGGAGAAATTTGTATTAGGACTAAAGACGAAGATTTGTAGCAATGGCCCAGAGAGATGTTAACTACTGTAGTGCATTAGAAAAAAGACCAATAGTTAACTATTAATAAAGTATCAGGATTTGATCTTGGACAAAATTATTTCCAAGATCAGTTGGAAAAGTTTTTTCATTTTTCAGTGAAGTGCTAAACATGCCCCCATAACCTATTTCCTTAACGTTTGTATCGCTTTTTTTTTTTTTGATGTTTTTGAGACAGAGAGTGTGAGTTGGGGATGGGCAAAGAGAGAGGGAGACACAAAATCTGAAGCAGGCTCCAGGCTCTGAGCTGTCAGCCCAGAGCCCTATGCGGGCTCGAACCCATGAACTGTGAGATCATGACCTGAGCCGAAATCGGACGCTTACTCTACTGAGCCACCCAGGTGCCCCAACATTTGTAACACTTGTATCCATTATTCTGCCCAGGTGTGATAAAGATCAGGTATTCTTGGAAGCACATCTGAGGTACATAGAATGGTTGTGTTAGCATACAAATTTCAGGGGTCAGATATTCTCTTGGGTCCTGAGCTGAGTATGCTGGAGGTGTTCTGGCAAGAAGTAAACCACAGTAAGCTGTTTGTAACTAGAAGCAGTCACTAATGTCATGAGGCATGAAAATATGCAACTAAGGGAGGAATAATTTGATGTAGAGGAGTTGTGGGCAAAGAGAATTCATTGGTTTGAAAAGTATCATTGGAAATGTATTTTTTTTTTTTTTTTGGTAATCAGACTTCCACTGCTTACAAATATGGTACACGTTAGGAGCTTAAAATGTATCAAGAGCAATGTGTTGGACACAATGTTCGTATATTCTTGAGAAAATGTTAAACTCCTTGAAGATATTTCTTGGTTTAATGGCATTCTTTTTATTTCTTAGGATGATATTTCATGATGCACTTTTTTTTATTCCATAAGCACCTCTTTTCTTCCTCTATGCTTTTGTGGGGGATTGAAATAAAATAAAAAAATTTAGAGCTATACAATGCTGTCAGGCCCACAATGAAATCTAGCTTTATTTATGTGTGCTTCAAGGGTTTAGAGCAGTTTGAGCTGCTAACTGTGGTGTTAAACATTGTCTGATACTCCTCTCCCTTAAATCCTTTGAAAAGAGCAGATTTTTTTATGTTCATGCAAAAGAGCCCTTAAAGGATAGTGAAGGAGGCATGTGGTTTGCTCATATATGGGATTATTTTATTATTATGTAACCTTTGCAATTGTTAAAGGAAGAAGCAGCCATGGAGTAAAGTAATACTGAGATGTTTCCCATAAAGTCCAAGGGCTGTACCATTTAGGAAATTTGCAAGAAACCTTAATCATGCCTATAAATATGTGACCGATGTATTATGGCATAAATGAGATCATAGTATGAGAATGGAACCCAGATTATATCTCTCAGTGTATATACCTAACATAAATTACTTTAATTGAAATGACTGGGCAATTTAAGGTTTTCTAATAGCCCAGCTATAGATGATGAGTAGAGTGAAGATTTTTTAATGGGGCTTCATGACCTAAAGTATCTGAACTTTTCCCATAGAGAATAGCTGCCTTGATCTTACATAATCACAGCCTTACATTTGTATTGGGATGTTGTTGGTAACATGTGGGAAGGGACAAGGGCACCTCACATTTAGTCGGAAGAGTAGACACTAGAAGAGCAAGTGAGGCCTAACAATTAGAGGACTGTTAAGGTCCAGGAAACTAAAGGATGTATAGGAAAATGCTCTTCAAATGAGCAAGACCTGTAGCCTGGGCATCACCTGGGAGCTTGTTAGAAATGCAGAATCTGAGGAACAACCCAGACGTAGTGATTCAAAATCTGCATACACACACACACATATGCATGCAGATTTATATATATATGTATATATGTATATATATACATATATATATATATAAATATAAATAAATACTTAAAAAGTTTTTTAATGTTTATTTTTGAGAGAGGGGGAGGAAGGGAGGGGAAGAGAGAGACAGAGGCACAGAATCCAAAGCAGGCTCCAGGCTCTGAGCTGTCAGCACAGAGCCTGATGCAAGGCTCGAACCCATAGGCTGTGAGATCATGACCTGAGCCAAAGTCTGATGTTTAACCGACTGAGCAATCCAGGTGCCCTGCAAAATCTGCATATTTAGCTCCTCAGGTTGTTGGTATGTGCTGTGTAGACTGAATGATGTCCCCCCCCCCCGCCACCTGCCCCCCACACACCAAATTCATATGATGAAACCTAACCCCCCTTGTCATGGTGTTTGGAAGGGGAGCCTTTGGAAGTAATTAGGTTATGAGGGTGGGTCCTTCATGGTTGGGATTAATGCCTTTGTAACAGAGGCCCCAATTGGCTCTCTTGCCCCTGCTGCTGTGTGAAGTTATGGTGAGAAGATGCTGGTCTATGAATCAGGAAGCAGATCCTCATTAAACCCTAAATCTGCTGCCTTGATCCTGGACTTCCCAGCCTCCAGAATTGTGAGAAATAAATTTGTTATTTATAAGCCTTCCAGTCTATGGTATTTGGTTATAGCCGCCTGGACTAAGGTAATATGTACATTCAACTTTGAGGAACAGTGATCTACAGAATCCCTCAGATGGAATGGGCCTTAAATTGAAACTGAAGTTAGTGTATACAGAGTGGGGCATCTTGAACCTAGGATCAGGATCAAAGGGAGGGTATGTGTATTTGGATTTGTTTTAGTGGTGGGGAGGGTGGGTTAAGGGAAAAGATGGTGTCTTGAGTGATTGCCATAGTTAAAACCTCCATTATTGCTTGGCATTTGGTTTTATGGAGTGTGCATGAGGGACCTTGTTTACAGATAGGGGTGAAACACACACTGGATGACGATGGAGTCTGGCAGTTATTAAATGTCAGGATAGATCAGAGACTTGGAAGTCTAGTGAGAGCAGAAGACCCCAGCTGAGTCAAGTTTGGGGAAATGAATGCTGTTGGCTGAAGGTGAGGCAGCCTCTTGGGGGCAGAAAACCAATCAAATCTTACTCCCAAGAGAAAAGGCATTTTACTGGTGGGATGTTTCCTGAGCCTGGCTTAGCTGTGTCCATCTCTCAGGTCAGATGAGGCACTATTGCATGCACGTGTTCCCACCAGATGCCAGTAAGCCTGGGACTTTGAGGCCAGGTCCAAAGATGGAAACGCTAGTAACGCACAAATTAGGTTTTGCTAAGTTGATACATAAGAAACAAGAAGACATACATTTTCTGTTGGAAATAATAGGAAGCCATCCATCTCCTCATTGGAGAAATGTCAATAATTATTTTTTTAATTTTATAGTTTTAAATTTTAATTAAAATAAAGGTGTAATTTTTATGTTGGTTTTTGTTAATTTTGCTTAAAAATGCACACATGTTAATAAAGAAATTAAAAGAATAGTGAGTAAAAATTTAAATCAGTCTGTACTATAGTGTGAAAATATTTAGTGGGTTGTTACCTCTTTATCTACATTCCTTTAAATTTCATTTACTTTTCCTCTCCATTGGTGACCATACCTGAGGCTTTGTATGTAGCTTCCCATATTTGGGGAGGAAAAAGAATCTTATTCATGATAGCATTTGAAATTTTCAAAAGAGAACACAGGAATCTTTTAGTAACAACAAATATTTTGAATAAAACATGTACAGGACTTCTTAAAACTGTAATAAGGACCGAAAGTCGAGATCTTTCTATGAACTTCTAGCAGTGTCGGCAGGAAATGAGGAGCTGGTTGCAGTATATTTTGGTCTGTGCCAATTATGTCAGTGAGATCAGAGGTATATATAAAATATATTTTTAGTGGTTGCACAGCACTTAAGCTGTGGCAGTCCTTATCCTACACTCTTGTGGTTTAGCTTGGCAGATCTGAGATGGGATGTAAGCCACAAAGGGCTATGGTTCTTAAGACAAAATGAAGTCATACATTACAATCAAGGATAGGGAGGTGGAAAATCAACATTTCCCAATAGCCAAGCCCTTCACATAGAAATTTCAGATATATTTCACTCTTTGTGCCTTTATCGCCTATTATAACTCTGTAAAGATTGCCTTAATTTCTCTACCTGTGGATTTATGGGACTAAGTGTCTTGCCTTTGTTCATGTTCAGGGGGCTACCCGGTGCTGTATGGAGTCCTCCGAGGCAGTGACCTCTCACTCTTCTAGGTATATAGTGGGTGTTACATGAGTAATTCTTTTGTTGGGTGCCCATGGTGCAACTTGTTGACAGTGTAGCTAGGGAGCAACTACTGAGTTCATTCAATTGACCGGAGTAGGGAGTCTGGTTTGAGAGAGAAATATGGAGAAGTGAGGAGACTGTGGGTGAGACTCCAGACAAACATGGAGGCTGACTCTTACATCATTAGTGACCAGGCAGATGATGGCTCCACCTCTCTGGTGCTCACTGCTTGGGATGCCACAGTAGAATATGGCCATAGGAGCTCTTGGACTATGACTATGTAGGATGACTGGGAGGCTGCCTTAGGTAAGTTAATGTTTCAAATTGGAAAACTGGAAAATTGGAAAATTTATCACCGGAGTGTAACCATCCCTGGTAAAGGATGCTTTGTTGAGATAAGTCAATCTTGTTTGTGTTCTAATTACCTGTAAGTGTTAGAATGAGAAAATACATGTGGTGATATAAAAACGAATGGAGATGTTCATCTTACGGTTGATTTTATTGTGCTTTCCATTCAGAATCATAATTATGCCTTGTTTCTGGGACCTGATTATATCAGAAAAGGTCATAATATGAATCCCTTGTAGAAAATGGCTATTTTTTTTAATGTGAAAACATATCGGTCTTTTTCTTTTTAAAAACAAATTTAACTTTAGAGAGCAAGCATGTGCAAGTGGGGGAGAGGGGCAGAAGGAGAGAGAAACCATCTAAGCAGGCTCCATGCGAAGCGTGGAGCCTGATGCAGGACTCGATCCCATGACCTTGGGATCATGACCTGAGCCAAAATCAAGAGTCAGCCATTCAACTGACTGAGCCACCCAGGCACCCCGATATTGATCTTTTTAAAGGGATAGATTGGTTGATAAAAGAAAAAAAATACCCAGGGGTGCTTGGTGGCTCAGTCAGTCAGTTAAGCATCCGACTTCGGCTCAGGTCACGATCTCACGGTTCCTGAGTTTGAGCCCCGTGTCAGGTTCTGTGCTGACGCTCAGAGCCTGTAGCCTGCTTCAGATTCTGTGTCTCCCTCTTTCTGTGCCCCTCCCCGACTCACGCTCTGTCTCTCAAAAATAAATAAATGTTAAAAAAATTAAAAAAAATTGCCCATCCATTTGAGACATTTTCTTCTTGCATGTTTCTTGTTTTAGCTTCATCTGAGCCAGTGTTCTGTGCCCTGTGCATTTGTCTATTATTCCCTCTGATCTGGAGGTACAGTCCCAGGTTTAAATCAATCTCAACTGTACACATTTATTATAGGTTCAGGAAGGGGAGCTGGAGACTATCCTCTGAATAATCCTGAGAGGTTTTTTTAAATTGTTTTTTCTTTTTTTTTTTAATTTTTTTTTTCGACGTTTATTTATCCTTGGGACAGAGAGAGACGAGCATGAACGGGGGAGGAGCAGAGAGAGAGGGAGACACAGAATCGGAAACAGGCTCCAGGCTCTGAGCCATCAGCCCAGAGCCCGACGTGGGGCTCGAACTCACGGACCGCGAGATCGTGACCTGGCTGAAGTCGGACGCTTAACCGACTGCGCCACCCAGGCGCCCCAAATTGTTTTTTCTTTTTAAAAGACACTAAAACATATCCTAAATTATCTTCACTAAGATTGGCTTTTGTTTCTGGTCATAGATAATTGAAAAGTAATCCAATTGTTATTTAAAGATGGGTTTGTTAAGGTTTACCTGGTGGTGTTTTCTAAGAGAAAAAAAAAACAAAAACATGTCAGCATTAAATTTGCTATTTAAGTATCCTAAGAATATACAGCACATTACCTACTAAACATATGTTTGTATGTTAAAAATGTCTAGACTAAATTTGTTTAAATGCATATAAATATACAATTGTTTTATATTAATACCTCTGATTATTTTTGGTGCTCATGCTTTGAGCCACTGTTTTTGAATCAGTTAGTTACATGTTTTTTTGTTTTTTAGAGACAGATGATTGTTCATGGGAAAGAGGCACATAGCCTTTTGTCTTTTGTAAGTGAATTCATGGAATGCATTTTAGAAATGGATTTTCTGTGGCAAGACTTTATCCGACACATTGTTGAAACTTTTATTAGTCAAGCCTTACCAAATTTCCATTTAGCACATTTATCCCTCCATTTAAACGTTAGGACATGAAGAGAATTTAAATAGCCTAGAAAATTTACATATATCTATTCAAGGAATCAGGATACTTCCTTAAAAATTTCTTACTTGACCTTGTAATGAAAATTAGGTGGCAAAAGGTGATAATTTGTTAACAGGATAGTGTGGAGTAATGGAACTCTAGGGCACCAGTGACCGGTACAAAGAATAACGATTTTAATGTGGATTTATTTTTTGGAGAGAGAATATTTAAGGTCCCATCTTTAAAAACTGCCTTGACACTAGCTCTTAATTCAATTATATTTCTGCCTAAAAGCCCTTCATGTAATAATCAATTAGCAGGCCAAGCTGGAGGAAACCTCGCTGTGTGTAAATACAAAGAGCTCGTGTCTCTGTGTGTGCTCTACATGCCTGTGTATCAGTGGAACGGTGGAGCATGGATATGTGTGTATGTATGTCCTTGACTGTGTGTGTGGTGTGTGTCTCTGTTGGGGGGAGGGGAGGGTCTTTGCTCCTGAAGATGCTTTGTAAATGTCTTTTGTTTTCATGTATTTCTCTTTCCCTTTGTGTGCAGTCCCTTGGATTCTCCTCTGCACCAGTGCCCTAAGTGACAGCCACTGGCAGTAATGAGGCTGCACGCTCCACTATAATTGAGCCCTGTCAGCGCTGCCCATTAAGGCCATGGTGTGCATGCCAGCTCTTTAATCCCAGACCCATTTCTTCTCTCCGTCATTTCCCTTTTACTCATGGCACCGGTTCAATTTCCTGATCCCCTCATTGTGCACGTGGAGGTTCAGGAATGGAGAGTAATTGGTGTTGTTGCACCCGTCTTAAGAAGCAACCCTTTCAATAAAAACATGTTCACATCTGCAAACTAAGATCATTGTGTCATGATTGAGCATTGTTTGGGCTTCCTAGATAGTCTATTTGCAGTTAGATTTCTTTATTTTTGGTGGATTCAGATGCAGCATCTCAGACTCTCACAGTTGCGTGATAAAAAGACAGGTCTTTATGATGGAAAATACGCACATTTAATTTGCTTTTATGTTAAAACTAATTAGGTATTGTGAAATCCCAGTATAACATAAAACTTCAAGGGATTGTTAGTTTTCTTCCACATGCCAGCATAAAAATAACAGGCTTCTTGATTAATACACTCCTGGTTAGTCACAATTTCTGAGAAAAACTTCTTTCTTCAGATAGTTTTGTTAAGTGTTACAATCTTAACATCAAAATAGTAACACAGGAATACCAGCATGCTTTCATCTTTACTTTTATACAACGTGTTCAAATTTTGTCATTGTTTTTGTGTTTGTGCTTTGCGTATATGATCCTTTTACGTGTTCAAATTCTCTGGTATGAGCAGAGATGACTTAGTTGTCACACGGTAACATGGGTAACTCTGTTTAGAGTCCAACTTTCATCTCCTTATGCTAAGTACACCCTTATTTACACTCAAAATGTAATTACATGAAATCCCTTTTTGCATAATTTTGAATCTAATCTAATTGGGGCTTATCTTTTAATGTGTTTTCTAAGTAGGAGTCAAAGAAAATGTACTTTGGGCCTTGGTAAGGGAGGCAGTTCAACTCAAGTATCACCTAATCGAAATCCAGAAACGTCGACAATGATCCAGCCTCTATAGAGATAGTGAGGGGAAGGGTGTAGGAAGGTAAATGGGAAGAGGTATTGACAAGAATAGTTTAAAAATTCAGGTGACTATTTCATGTAGAAATTAATAGAGTCAGATTTATCAACATTATCACTTCTAGATAACTTTGAAGTTTTGCTTAATGAAGTGGGAACACGTTTTTAAACAAATGGAAATTCTTGATATTTAGTACATGTTGTTACCTGTTAAGTTATTTTGTTAGGCTAGCTCAGGTCTGAATAGTCTAGGACTCACTTTCTATAAAAGTAAAAAAAACAAAACAAAACAAAAAAAACCAGAAATAGTTATCAGGAACAACAACAACAACAAAACCCAGAAGTCAATTGCAACTTGAGGATGAGATTTGTTTAATGTTCTGTATTTAATGTTCTATATTTGCTATAGTTGAGTGTTTGAACACGGTAAGACTTTTAATCACAATTTCGTCTAAACAATGAAAATTCTGTGTGGGTAGAGATTTTTGCCTCTGTTGTGCTTCTAGTTCTCAAAATGGCAGAAACAGTGCTCAGTAAATTTTATTGAATTTATTAATTGATTCATTTTATAATACAGACAAAAAGATTACCGTTACAACAAAGGTTTTCAACCTAGCTTCTTCATGGTAGAAAGCAAAGAGGAAGTTGTAGCAGAATAACCAGAGAAGATACCCTTTTATTATCAAGAAAAAAATATATGTCCAGGATGAAACACAATCTCTAAAGTAAACTTTTAAGCTTTCCACAACCAGCAGACTTTGGAATTGTTTCTGTCCTTAAAATCACATGTCAACATTGTTTTGAACTCTATACATTTTTCTGATAATTTTTATTTCACTAAATGTTGTCAGCAAATATTTTTTTAAGTGCATTTTTTGAGGATGAGAGAGAACGCGCATGTGAGTGCATGGGGAAGGGACAGAGAGAGAGACAGGGAGGGAGAGTCCCAAGCAGGCTCTGCACCCTCAGCACAGAGCAGGATGCTGGGCTAGACCTTGCAGAACCATGAGATCATGACCTGAGCCAAAATCAAGAGTTGGATGCTTAGGGGCACCTGGGTGGCTCAGTCGGTTAAGTGGCCGACTTCACCTCAGGTCATGATCTCGCGGTCCATGAGTTCGAGCCCTGCTTTGGGCTCTGTGCTGACAGCTCAGAGCCTGGAGCCTATTTCAGATTCTGTGTCTCCCTCTCTCTGACCCTCCCTCGTTCATGCTCTGTCTCTCTCTGACTCAAAAATAAATAAATGTTAAAAAAAAAAATAAAAAAAAAAAGAGTTGGATGCTTAACCGACTGAGCCACCCAGACACCCCTCAGGTAAGATATTTTTTAAAGGTAACAGTAATAAAAATCAAAATTTAGTTATGTAATCTCTGTTAGAGGCAGCATAACATGTACTTGATTTTTTTTTCTTAAGAAAACACAGTTCAGAAAAGTCTCTTTAAGATGATGCAGTTAGTTGAGCAATGTGAAATTGGCACATTTTTACATGAAACCTACCAATTTATATCTTATTTCTAGATGATGAGGTCAGAGATATTTTTCTCTTGCTCCTTTCTCCTTCCCCCCACTTGCTCCTCTGTGTGTTTGTGTGTGAGTTTGTGAGTGTGTGTGTGTGTGTGTGTGTGTGTGTGTAATGGGTGGTGGTGAAAAATTTGAACATGGAATAGGGAGCCCAGCACCGGTCACATGGTTCTAAATAAATCAACAAAAAAACAAGAGTGCTTCAAGTCTCTTTTTATCCTAAAAGAGGAGTTAAGGTGGCTGTGGGAGTCCAGTGGACTCCACCCTCTAATTTCAGGGCTCTCATTGATTTTGGTGTCATTAGCAATTTGACCCTTGATTATAACCATATGACTGGGAACTTTGACCAAGATAGAGAAGTGATCCAATGTTTTTTTTCTTTTTTTTTTTTTTTTTTAAATAAAGGCCCAATTATAGTGAAAGAAAAATAAACATATGTTATATGTCTTGAAAAATGCTTGAAGAGTTTGTTATTGTGGGAGTTACAGATACTGTTTAAACGAAAACTCCGTATTGAAATTTGTTGCATTTTGAATACTTATGTGAAAGAAGTCATCAGCAGATGATTTTCCTGACATTCCTTCTCCTCCACATTTTTTATCCCAAATTTTTGAAACCAGCCACTATTATATCTGTTGCAGATGTCACAGTTATGCAAGGGTCCTCACACAAATGGGTGTTTCAGTGCCTGAACCTCTTGGAGCCTTAGACCATGTTGTCATAGGAGTGGATGTATTCGCTCAAGGCAGAGGCCATGACTTTTGCAGAAAAGATAGACTAAAAAAAACCCCAACAAAAACAGACAAATGGACCTATCTTCCCCCTTTTCCTGCCTTTCATTTAGGCTCAAGCAGACTAATACCACCAAGGTCTCGTTGAAATCCAGTTTCTTTTTTTTTTTAATATATGAAATTTATTGTCAACTTGGTTTCCATACAACACCCAGTGCTTATCCCAAAAGATGCCCTCTTCAATACCCATCACCTACCCTCCCCTCCCTCCTACCTCCCATCCAAAAAGCTCATCACATTCCTCTGAGACTCTCCCTTAAGACCTTGCTGGCCTCCTGATTTGCAAACGGTTATATTTTTAACAAGAGCGTGACCTAGACTAGGGTCTGTTGGAAATATCTTATAAATCAGAATGTAATTGACTGTCAGTAACTTAGTTGGGTGGACAAGTTGTTTGGGGGAATCTAAGGTCCTGTCTCTTAGATGATGACTGACATTAGGTACAGTGGCCACTAATACACAGATTCTCTGTTGACAATTTGTTTATCATATCTTAAAGAGCTGTCATTTCCACTGACATGAATGAGCTCACCATCCATTGTATACATTTATGCATTAAAAATTGATGATCTTATGAATCTTAAAGAACCTTGTTTACTGTGCTGGGATTGTTGCCCATTAAATTAATATGATATGACTGTTTTTGATTTGCCTACATTTTTATTTATAATATTTTTGAAATATTCTCTAGTAATCTTTGCTAAGAATATTACCCATTGTATGGTCCTTCCACCTCAGAAAAGAAGGAACATATTGCCTTTTTCCTCAAGCACCTCACCTTTACCCCTTCAAACATTGCTTAGAACCTGACTTCTAAGATAAATGAGTCACTTTTCAGTGCATTATCATATTAGTACTGTCGTTAGTACAGTATTAATTACAAGACCAAAATTTTACCTGATGAGACTCATTCTTCTTAGTTTTTTCACACATTGTGTTTTTTCTTTAGTATTGAGCTCTGGAATTCTTTTTTTTTTTTTTTTTTTTTTTTTTTTACCTTACTGGGTACTTGAGAACAAATCCTTGTTGTATGTTATTTGTTTACATGGTTGGTTTCGTGAAAGAAAGGTTAAATTTTGAAAATCGCTCTCAGTAGCCATCGCACCAGATTGTTATTTAATGGATGGTATTTGTTGATGTTGAGGTATAAGGTAAAAATATGAGAATCTTGAGTACTAACTTCAGATTTGTAGTTAAAAGTCTGTATATTAGTCTTCTACACTACTTTTGGGGTAGGAGAGGTTGTAGCTTTTCTCAAGGACGGTTTGGAAAGGCTTTAAAATATCCAGGTTTTTTCAGAAATATTTCCTAAACTTTTAAGAATATGCACAAAGATTTGACCAGAAGAATGTCTCTCCAGACAGAGAAGAAAATGAGAGGGAAGGAAGAGTAATTTAACTCTTTAATAGTAGAGCCATTTCTTAATTTTTCCATATTTATAAAATGAATGCCCACATAGCCATTCATTATGAAGCTGTGTATTCTTATTTATACCAATAACATTAGGGAAAATGTAGCCTAGAGTATAATTCTATGTTTATTGAAAAAACAAGCATCTTGAAGTACATGCACCAAGGTACAAATGGACATTACATGTGAACCGTGAGGATTATGAGCATTTTTTGCATTTGTCTTTAGGCGCCCTATCTTTTCTAATCTTTTTACAGTAAGTGCATACTCAGTTGGTATTAAAATGTTGTTTTTCATTTAAGAGCCCTTCACATTATTTAAAAACATATTTATTGAATGCTTCATATCTGCCAATTCTGTTCTAGGTGCTAAGGGCACGTGAAATAACAGCTGATTTTCCTGTCGACATTATATAACTCTAGTGAACTTGCTGCACCGATTAGCAGCCATTCCCTAATGAACACGCAAAAAGGCTATTACTTTTATTGTCTTCACAAAATGAACATGGGTATTTTCTACAGACTTGTGATTTTTATGGCCAAAGGTATTCCTATTGTTAGTGGTGGTTAAAAGATGTGGAGAACCATCTTTTATTTTCAGTGTTTTATTTGTAGAGTTCAGCCTTGTTCCTTTCTGAAATTTTAGGCCTGGAGGTTAACCTTGTCAAGACCTTGAATATACAGATCCTACCCTCTAACTTAGGCATAGTGTACACTTAAAAATCTCTGATGGCTTTTAAGCAAGGAAGTATGATTTTGTAAAAAGAGAACCGAGCCTAATTAGTAATTTCGTATACCAAGTAGACTGGTGATGTATTTCATCATGGATTTCATTAGTGGTGAGAAGGAGAGCTTCGCCAATCACAAAACTTATCTAAATTAAATTCTAAATTAGCTTTATAATAAAATTGTAAATGGTATTGCTGTAAGACTCTAAAATACTGTGGTGTCCTGTCAATGTTTTCTTTTTTTAAATTTAAATTATGTCTTATACTGATGTGTTTGAATGGCAAAACAACCATTCTGCTGTTAATAGACTGAGTCTCATCTTAGAGAAACATAAATAACTTCTTGCAAATGAAAATTACTTGAACTATTCAGTAATAGTTGTAATAAATGTACTGCAGGTTAATTTTACTTAGTACTTAATGGTATTTTTCAAATGGCTGAAAAAGCAAGATCTCTTGATTAAATGCTTTAAGAGAGTGATTTCGTACACTGGTATTCCACAAAGCACTATTTCTTGAGATGTGGTAATGGTGGTGATGTACAGTGAGGGGTTTTGATACCAAAAATAATTGGGAAATACTATATGCTATGTTCTCTTGGAGATCCAAAAGCATACAAGCCTTGAAGGCTCTGGGAAGTCATGCAGTAAAGAGGCCAATTTCAATTGTGCTTCTGAAACTACTATGTTTAAGTGTCAACTTTTAACATTCTAATCTGTCATTGTAGACAACTGGTAATGACTAGTATATATATATAGCTTCTACCACGTGGGTCTGACAGTATTTGAACTGGCTTATATGCTGTTTAATACGATGAGTCCAGTGATCCTGTAGTTGGATGTTACAACAATGTAAAGTCACAGTAATATTTTCTAAATGCTCATTGTTACTTTCCTCAATTCTGTACCTCCCTCATTTTAGACTGGTAACGCACACTTGCAGACCAGCACCGGTCATCATAGTACACTTAGAGTAGTGTGTGTCCAGAGCCTCACTTAAGGTTAGGTCTGCAGACCAGCCATATTGGGATCACCTAGAGTTTGTTGGAATGCCATACCTCAGGCCTTCACCCATACGAGTTGACTCAGGAATCTGCATTTTAAGGTCCCAGGTGAGTCCATGCATATTAAAATTTGGGAAATGTGAGTTTAGAACTGTGCTCTAATAGAAGTAGAATGCAAACCACGTATGTAATTTTAAATTTTCTAGTACACTGGTTAATTTTATATTTTTTACTTTTTTAACTTTCATATATCTCATTTAACTCACAGATAACCAATAATTTTAAGTTGAGCATGTCTGTATGTAACGATGATAAGATATTCTATATTTTTACAAAACATGCCTTTGAAATTTGGGTATTTGCATTTACAGCACATCTCAATTCCTGCTGGCCACATTTCAGGTGTTCAATGGCTACATGTGGCCTGTGGCTATCTGTATTGGACAGCTCAGGACCTGGCATGATATCTGCTTAGGAGTTGGGAGAGAATGTTGATTGAAGGTCAGCTATGTACCAGCTGCATTGCTGCCTCATAATGTGTAGTAGGATAGGTAGTTTTGACAGAACAGCACTTAGAACCAGGTCTCTGACTCCTTGGTTTACCACTTTCTCTTTAGCTCTTGAATGCTTTTATATTTTTATTTTCTTTTATTTTTTTGTGCGTCTCTTTACGTGCTTTCAGTAGAATTAAAAAATAATGTTTATTTATTTATTTTTATTTTTTTGAGAGAGAGTGAGAGAGCAAGCATCTGTTCATGAGCAGGTTAGGGACAGAGAGAGAGGGAGAGAGAGAATCCCAAGCAGGTTCCACGTTCTCAGCACAGAGCCTGACCCGGTGCTCAGATCTCACAAACCATGAGATCATGTCCTGAGCTGAAATCAAGAGTCAGATGCTTAACTGACTGAGCCACGCAGGTGCCCCTTTCCCAAATGTTCATAAGTCTGTTTTAAATCCTTCCTGGAAAAAGTTCAACTTTAAATAGATAAATAATCAAGACTGAGTTTATATTATTTCTTTGCCCCTCTGATAATTCCCTGACTATATATTTTTTGTTGTTGTTACAATTTGTAATTTAAATCTACCTTGGGAAAATTGGTCAGATAGTTTTCCATTCTAGAAATTCTTTCTCCAAGTTTGGTGGAGAGAAGGATTTGGAAATTGAAAGCAGCTAGTCAAATGAACTATAAATCACAGCACTTTTCTATACCACGTGGACCAGTGTGATTAAAAATACGGTTGATTCCTGGTGTCCAGGAGATGCAAAACCTGAGTGTCCTTGGACAACAGAACAACCACAGGATGCTGAGGTTGATGCTCTATCTACAGAATTCATTACCACAGGTTGTGTGAGAGTGGTAATTACAAGGTCTCAAAGCACAAGAGCATGAAGGACAAGTACTTAGTTATTTTCTCCTTATGTGTGCTGATTGGGTTTCTGAAAGAATCAAGAGAAAATATAAATTATTTCTTGTACTATCCCCTAACTTCTATTTATGAGGCTCATAAAATCAGAATATCGACTCTCTGCACCTCTTTTTTTTTAAGTTTATTTATTTATTTTGAGAGAGCAGGGGGAGCCCATGAGTGAGGGAGGGGTAAGAGAGCATCACAAGAAGGCTCTGCACCATGGGCTCATGACCTGAGCTGAAATCAGGAGTCAGATGCTTAACTGACTGAGCTGCCGAGGCTCCCCTCTGTGTGCCTTCTAAATAGGAATTCTACAGCTACTATTGCATCTGTTACCTACTGCTTGCTTTATTCAGTGAAATCTCCCAAGACAGGTGGTGGGATTTTAATTAAGCACCCATACTATGGGGCACCTGGGTGGCTCAATTAGTTATGTGCCCAACTCTTGATTTCAGCTCAGGTGCTCATCTCCTGGTTTGTGATTATTGACCCCTTTGTCGGGCTCTATGCTGACAGCATGGAGCCTGCTTGGGTTTCTTTCTCTGCCCCTACCCCTGCGCGCTCACTCTCTCTCTCTCTCTCTCTCTCGCTCTCTCTCTCTCTCTCTCTTTCTCTCTCAAAATAAATAAATAGACCTAAAAAAAAACATACTATGCTGTAGACTCACATGGAAATGTAGCAGATTGGGAAAAGATTGAATCTAGGAACTCTGGGCATCTCAGGTTTTAATCTTGGTGTTCCATCAAACCAACTTTTTAAAATCTCAGTTTCCTGATCTGTTAAAAGGAGGATAATACAAAACTTCCAGGATTAAACTGAGAGGAGTAAATGGAACAATATGTTTTAAGATACTTGGGCCAACAGAAATTAGTTATCCATGCTTTTTCCTGAGGAAGGGAGAGAGAAATGGGAATTCTCACATACCAAGGATTGGTGGAAGGTTAACCAGAACAGGCTTTTTGGAAGGCAGTTTGACAGTCTTTGACATAGCAGTATTGCCATTCATGTACTTGTGTAGCAGAAGAGTACATTCTTGGGATCTATGAACAAGGGCGCTCATGATAGGATTGTTTTAGATAGCAAGTCTAAAACTGTAGACAACCGAACTGCCAGTACATTAGGAACTGATTAAATTATGGCAGATCCCTCCAGTGAGATGTACAGACATTACAACAACTGACAGAGACCCTTGGGAAGATGTCCAAAACCTATTAAGTGAAAAGAAATTGCAGGATGCTCTTTTTTTGCACAGAAAATATATAAAAGAATATGCAATTATTAAGTGGGACACCCCTGAGAAATAGAAATGGGGTCTAGAAGAGAGGAGGACTTGATTTTATCCCTTCTGTATAGTCTGAGAGTTTTGTTATGAGCAGGCATTACTTTTCCAAAGTATTTATATCAATATTTGTAATAGGGAATGTATTGCCTTCTAGCTAAGTACTCTGATTGTTGGATGAAAAGGCAATTTGGGGGAGGGAGCTCAATATTATAGTGGAGTAATTTTGAAATTTTGCCGTGCGAGAACTAAAAAACCAATTCAAAAGCCTGTGTACTCTGTCGAAGTTGATTCAGTGTGTCAAGTTTGGTCTAGGGGTGATTGTTCTGGAGCTTTTATATTAAACAACCCGGTGTTCTACATTGTGATTCAAGCGTTTTTGTAATGACTTAATTTGGTATTTTGCAAGGATTCAGATGATTAAAGTGGATGCGAAAAATGCAGCCTTAAAAAAAGTCCTATCAATTCAGTTTCTCCTCACCCATCAATGTAATATATACTAACGAGGCCTGACTTCATTTTTCCAGAGGTCAGTTTCTAACTCATTTTATTTGCACTGCATAAAGAAAAAGGAAATTCAAAATAAATTCAAATTGATTTATTATAGGAGGGGCATACTCTGAATGAGTTTAGCTAAGTAGATGCTAAAACAAATGTGGCTTACAAAAAAATACAATAATGTAAGGATTTTTCCTAATCCTGATTAGATTTTAAATTGCCCTTTCAGTAGTTTGCATAATTATAAGGCACTGCCATACAGTGAGTAACAATAGAAAATAACTCATTAATGCCTGTTTCTCTTTGGCATTGTTCCAGGCCATGCAGCTTGATGTTTACCGAGCAGACAGTCTGTAGCATTTCCCTGTCTGATATGGAACATCAAAGATTGCTTGGATTTCTCTGTACTCAGACATTCCTGATTTTGTCTGAAGTGGTAATATCCCGAGAAGCCAATAGCAGCATGAAATTTTAAGTATTTTGGCACTTCCTAGTTCTTGTATTATTTTCAAACGCAGTGATATTGGAGAAGTAGATTGGGATTTCTTGGCTTTTAAACAAAGTGAACTGTTACAAATGTAGTTTCTGAGTCCAAGGTCATAAGGTCATTACAGTGCTGGTGACAGAACTGACTCACTTTCCAGAGCTAAGTTTTTAAATATCCACCACTGACAAGCCACAGTGTTTGTTTCATTAGCATTAGTGCATTTTCAGTGGTGCTGAGACATTAGATATGCATCTCTAATAAATAATGAGATGTGGAATCTAGAGTATTGGAATTTTATTCTTCACTGTGCAGTATTTTTCAATACAGGTTGTGCTTTGCCTTAGTGCATCAGGAAATAGCTATAAATATGGCTGATGCCTTGCAAATACTTACCAAATAAGCAGTTCCTATCTTTTAAAAAAAGTTTTTTTTTTACATTTATTTTTGAGAAACAGAGTGAGACAAAGCGTGAACGGGGGAGGGGCAGAGAGAGTAGGAGACACAGAATCTGAAGCAGTCTCCAGGCTCTGAGCAAGCAGTCAGCCCAGAGCCTGATGCGGGGCTCGAACCCACCAACTGTGAGATCATGACCTGAGCTGAAGTCGGACGCTCAACCGACTGAGCCACCCAGGCGCCCCATCAGTTCCTGTCTTAGTAGTCTTAAACTGTTGCCAGCCTCCATGGGGTTTAGACTGATCAGCCCACTTAAAAGGAGTGGAACCAAGGGTGCGTGGCTGGCTCAGTCAGAAGACCATGTGACTCTTGACGTTAAGGTTGTGAGTTTGAGCCCCACATTATTTTTAGAAGCTACTTAAATGAACAAATAAAGACTTAAAGAGTAGGACCCATTGATATATGGACCTGAATCCAAATGTGGGCCCTAAAATGTGTATTCTTCATGGGACAGACTATATGGAACCAGTAAAGATGCTCTTCTTCGAATAGTTCAGTACTAAGATAGGGAGTAAATAGTAAGACAGTCTTAACCAATCAGCCATTTTCCATATAAATCTTTCCACTGTTCTTTACTGGTAAATGTTTCATTTATCTATTTGAACCACTCAGGAATAATTATTCCTTAGATCTCTGCATTTTTTTTTTTTTTGAGTTAGCAAGCATGTGAGCAGGGGAAGGGCAGAGAGAGAGTGAGAGAGAGAGAATCTTAAGCAGACTCCGTGCCCAGCACAGAGCCCAATGCAGGGCTTGATTTCATGACCTGAGCTGAAATAAAGTCCAATGCTTAACCCACTAAGCCACCCAGGTGCCCCAATCTCTGCAGTTTTTAAAAGTTCTTTGGTTGGTTATGTCTGCTTAAAAAAATACATTCATGTTGTCACTATCACCCAATGATGGTTGGGCATTCAACAAGAATTACATAGTTGTTAGATTTTAAGTTTTTTTCTCTTATTCTGAGAAAGAGAACATGCACATGCGAGCGAGGGGGGGCGCAGAGAGAGAGGGAGAGATAAAGAATTCTAAGCAGGCAGTGCAGAGCCTGACATGGAGCTCGAACACATGAACTGTGAGATCATGACCTGAGCCGAAATTAAGAGTCAGGCACTTAACTGACCCAGCCACTCAGACGCCCCATAGTTTTTATATTTTTATGAGCGAGTAGGATATATATCATAATGAGATAATATGTGTGTGTATATACACTCATAGACACTGCCTTTGTACAATAAATGTTATCAATATTAAATTGTATTAGTAGTAATAACTTCAATGTGTTGGGTATAGATAATTAGTTTAAACTTTGATTTATTGAACTGGAAGAAGAAAGCTCATCCTTTCTCTAACTTTTGACCGTGACCACCAGGCCTAGACATTTGTACAACATCTTCTTGGGAAAATTACCCTCTATGTTCCTCAACCAGATGTGTGCTTCCCCATTGGCATCTGCGTACTTTCTGGCCCTAGTGGGTATGGGCCCTGGATAGCCATGATGACCAGGCCCCTAGTTAACTTATGTCTCCCTAAAGGTGGAAGTCACCACTTCTGAGGTAGGACTGGTAAGAGGAATACTGCCCTTTTGATGATATCTGATTACATGGAAAGGTAACCAAATTCAAAAAGCAGTTTTTCTTCTGGGCCTCTTTATTTCTGAATTGTAGAATCAACTTTTCTGTCCACATACATGGATCCATGGATCCATCAGCCACTATGTACCTTTCTGACTTCTTAATAACTCATGCCCTTAGTTCACCCTGTGAGGAATTGCATTTTGTGCATTAAGAAAGTGAAAAGAAAAACCTCAATCAACACAGAGTAGTATCTCTTTAAAAAACATATGCACACTTGTGGTTCGATATATAATTGTTTTACTTTTGTGACTGTATTTGTTGGCTTTAAAACAAGCTGACCATGACCTAGGATTTCAGAAAAGGATAATTCTATCAGCATTCTACAGTAGCTACTGTGAAATATGGAAAGACTAATTCTTGTACGTAAGTTTTCCGGATGTGTAGAGTATCAAGCATAGTAAATCCAATGAGAATGTTGTGAGATCCTTTCTGTATGTAGAGGATTACTCTTTCAGAGTAATGCTCATCAGACATTGATAAATATATTTTCATTATTATTTCCCTTGATTTTTATATATTCCCCAAAAGATACGGATTTGCTAAATGAAATCTAAAATTCAACTTGTTAGGGGTGCTGGGTGTTTAAGCTTCTGACCCTTGATTTTGGTTTAGGTCATGATCTCACGGTCATGAGATTGAGCTCTGTGCTGGGCATGGAGACTGCTTAAGATTTTCTGTCTCCCTCTCCCTGTGCCCCTCCCCTGCTCATGCGTGTGTGCACATACCTTCTCTCTCTCTCTCTCTCTCTCTCTCTCTCTCTCTCTCTCTCTCTCTCTGAAACAAAACAAAACTCCACTTGTAAAAACAATATATAAATGATCCTGTTATGAAAGATGCTGTTAAAGAAAGTAATTTATTACTGGCATAGTTCATTATATCAAACCAACATATAAGAAAAGATATAAACCATGTGTAGATGTACCATCTGTGTTAGTTTCCTAGGACTGCAGTAACAAGTATCAAAAACAAAGTACCAAAACCAGAAATTTATTGTCTAGCAATTCTGGAGGGTAGAAATCTGAAATGAGGGTTTTAGCAGGCCCATGCTATCTCTGAGTGCTACCAGGAACAATCCTTTATTGACTCTTCTAGCTTACGGTATTTGCCACCATCCTTGGTGTTTTTGGCTTCTAGATGCATCATTCTAATCATGTGGCCATCTTTTCTCTTTGTGATTTAAAAAAAAATTTAATATTTATTTTTCAGAGAGAGAGAGACAGAGTATGAATGGGGGAGGGGCAGAGAGAGAGGGAGACACAGAACCTGAAGCAGGCTGTAGGCTCTGGGCTGTCAGCACAGAGCCTGATGTAGGACTTGAACTCACAATCCGCGAGATCATGACCTGAGCCAAAGTCAGATGCTTAACCGACTGAGCCACCCAGGCACCCTTTCTGTGTGTTTTTACTTCATCTTTCTGTGCATGTCTTTTTCTTTGTCCAAACTTTTTATTTTGTTAGCACACCAGTCATACTGGCATACCCTAGTGACCTCGTTTTAATCCTATTTCCAAATAAGGTCAGGTTCTGAGGTATAGTGGAAGGTTAAGACTTCAGCATACCTTTTTTTTGGGGGGGGGGGCGGAAATTATTCAACCATCTGCTGCTAGAAACGTGGATGGTGTTTATTCATTTAGAAACTGTTTACTGAAATTAAGTTATAGGATACAGACGATAAGCCAGGTAGTTGTAAACAAACCTCTGAATAATCTCTATTACTATTCATTATTTATTCAATTATTTAAATAAGATAGAGAAATCACATAAATTAAAGCAGGAGCAGAGTTAGCAGAAGCGTGTGTGTTACGAATACTGGTGCCATGAACTAATCAAACGAAAAATGGTATCAAATGAGAAAAGGTTTCAGTGCCTAATAAATCTATAGAATGCTGGGTTAAATAGGTGACGAAGGGTTCTTTACTGAAAGACTGTTCAGAGCCTCGACTATGCTATTGTGCTTTGAGAATATCCAGCAGGAGGGTACAGTGTTTCTCAAACTTACTTGACCACATAACTCTATATTATCAATCATCTCAAGGAATTAAATTCCTAGGAAAACACTGGAAACTAATTTAGTGTCAAACCAAAATTTAGTTTAGAGAGCAGATCACTTGCTTTTAACTGGATTTTGGAATATATCAAATTTTCTGGATCAAAGACAGAATTCTGTTCACTAGTAAGTATTTTTTTGAATCTGTCATGAAAGAATTTGCACTCTCTTCACAAAAATTGAGTAGATTTACATGAGAGTTTTGTAGATTTCTGTGAAAATCTTTGGTCTGGTTTCAAGGGCTCTGAATTATATTTGTAACTATTAGATTACTACATTTCTTTAATGATGTTTTAAATATTATTCCGAGCCTTGAAAACCTGTATGTCTTGTATACTTTTGAGACAATACCACATTACTGTTTATATCAATGTGAGGAAACATGAAGCTGTGCATCAAATTATATTCGGAAAATCTTACAGCAAATACACTTCTATTAGCAACTTAGAGCAGGAACAATATCTGAACTCCTATTCACTAGGATAATTTTGGAAAATGAGTTGGCTAAGTGGTATTCTTAACAGCATTAGAACCACAGATAGGCTGAGAGATCCTTAAGTGAGCAGCCTGGCCCTATGCAATTTGGATGGGATAGGAGTTATGGATGGGATAGGATTGGGATGTTTCTAGCTCTTAGAGACAATTGTTTTATTAAATTTTTCCCCCTACCTTTTGGAAACCCATTTGGAGTCATGAAGTTATGGCCAATCTGAGGAATAGTGGAGACTCTGAGACCTAATTACCCTCCCAGAATATGGGATTGATGGTGAAAATTTTGTATGGCTTCCCAGGGACTGAATCCCCCAAGAATCACTAAATTGCTCTGTGCATGGTTTCTTAATCATATTTCCTGTCCCCTAATTCTTTACCTTCAGTGTTCCATACCTATGCATAGAGCTTAGTGAGGCCACCCCACCTCAGTGGTTCTACAAAAGAGGAGATAACATACCTTCTCTTTAACCACGGGTCAAATAACTGCAGGATTAAACATGAATTCTTTTGACGTCTAAGCCCCAGAGTAATGATCTTCCAAACTTCCAGACTCCAATATCTCATTAAATGTGTCTGTTTTGAATTTTGTGAACGTCATTGCTATTAAATAAAAAAAATCCTCCTCATTGATGTTTGTTTTGTAGTCAACAGCATAATGGTCAAAACATTCTATGTGCTGGCACAGTGTTGGTTGAATTGAGTGAAAAAGTTCCTGGAGAGCGAGAGAGAGGGAGAGAGAGGGAGAGAGGGAGAGAGAGGAGGAAGTGTGTGTGTGTGCGCGTGTGTGTGTGTATATATATATATTCTGCCCCCCCCCCCCCCCCCCCCCAGGAAAGCTATGTGAGTGCTCTGTGGAGTCAGACAGCAGTTTCAAAGGTTACAATGTTCCAGAAATTGAAAGCCACTATAGTAGACAATGGTTCTTGGTGGCTTTCTTGGGGCTTCTATTGAGTCATCCAGCCTTTGGTGTTCTTTGGTTGCTGAGTCATTCTGGAGGGCTTGATGGGTTCTTCTGTTCCACCTTAATAATGTCTCAGTTTCAAAAATGAATGTAGAGACTTCTGAATTTTCTAAAGAGTTTTATTTAATTTATTTTGAGAGAGCAGGTGTGAGTGAGAAACGGAAGAGACACAGAATCCTATGCAGGCTCTGTGCGGTTAGCGCACACCCCCAGGTGGGGCTCAGTCTCGTGAATCGCCAGAGCCTGACCTGAGCTAAGACTCCTGTATTTTTTTTTTAAGTCTGTCTCTTCAGATTAACAGCATAGAAATGTATAACATTTATTATTATTGATGATCATCTTACTCAAAGCTACCCCCTGTAAAGGGAGAAAACCAAGAACTTTCTATTCATTAAAAAGCTTCTTAGGGAAAAGCAGAGGACATGGGAGCAAACTGCCCTCCGCTGTGACAAACCAGTATTTCTTCTCTACTGAGCTCCAGTAGCAGATTGTTCTTAATATCTGGCTGATAAATGGAAATGCAGCTCATTTCAAAAACGCACAACATTGATTAGTGTTCAAACAGTAGTGACTGGGTGGAACATTTACGGATTACAGGCATTTTCTGACATTTTGCAAAAGAAGGTAGATTTGGGGGTTTATTGAAGAATACCATTGTAGTGTGCATTCAGCTTCTGGGAGGAATGACCATGTAGTTGATTCATTCCCGAGCATGAATCCACAAGACACTGTTGTTTTTATTGAGATCATATGCATAAGTTTTTGTTTACTTAAGTTATCCTCATTTAATTGGAACAGCTGTGGAAATGTATTTTGTTCACTCAGCTAAGCTTAGAGCAAACTTTTCATTAGGAATCCCATTGAAGACTGGAATTGCTCCTTTTCCCTTAAATCAAGACTTGTAATTTTGAACACAAATCATTAAACGGTGATGTCCAAAGCTTTAGGTTTTCCATTTTGTATGTGTAACTCATCGTTACCCAAGGCAGTTGTCATTTTGGGCAACAAATTAAGATGCTTAGCGTGGGCGACTTGATGTGTCTTCTGCCCAATCCAGAATGTCTTGAAGCATTCCAAAGTGACTTCTGTGGAGAGGTAGTACTCTAAGTCATACCAAATTGTGAGATAGCACTTTTGTTTGGCAGGACTAAAACCATAACGCATACAGAAATTTTTACCAGAAAAAAATATATTCTGACGTGGCCTATAAATATTAAGGGGATAGAAAAAAAAGAGCTGACCATAGTATGTCTGAATGATTTGTTGTCACTTCAGGCCATGAGTTCCTTGAGGACAGGGATGTCAGAGACTGCTCATGTTGCTGACTCAAGTAGTTCAGGTTGAACAACATCTTCAGTAATTTTGAGGGGCTTTCTCAATAACTAGTGAAGTTTTACATCTGATTCATTACAACTTTAAAACCTTAGTTACAGACTGAAGTGGTATGAATATAATTTGACTGCGATGGCAGTCACAACCCTGTGAAAGGAGAAAGACAAATTTCCTCTCCGTGTTTCGTAAGAGGAAAGCAACAGGAACAAAGAGGGTGCGTGGTATTTTCAAAGCTGCAGCTATGATTTACCTCTAAGAATCTACCACTCTGATTGACCTCATACGCTTTATGAAAAGAATAAACTTTCCAACGGTCGTTAATTCTTTGCAGTTACCTGTGAACTATAAGAAATGAATTCTATGTGGCTTACCGGTTTTAAATGTATTAAAACTTGGAAAAGTAGAAAGACACCAAATAGGAATTTTATTAAAAATGTTTCAGTTTTGATAAGTTTAATTACGTATTGATTTAGTTAATTCTCTGGATATTTTTGCCTGCTTGTAGTTATGAAGTATTTGGATGACAGTTCTACTTCCTTTACAGAATTGAAGTAAGGTATAATGTGTATGAAAACAACTGGAAAAATATAAGGCATGTCAACATGGCTTATTTCTAGGTGATTGGAACACTGATACTAGCTTTTGTGCTTCTCTGGATTTATTTATTTTTTTTCCAATTAGAAAATAAAAAAATACAGCCATGTAAGCCATTATTATTTTAAAAACTGAGTTAGGTAAACTGTCTAGACCCTAATGCATTCATCCATTGCAGTGTACAATTCAGTGCTTTTTAAGAAGTCTATAGAATTGGGCCACTATCACCACAACTCAGTTTTAGAAAATTGCCATCAACCTCCAAATCCCTATGGGCATTCTTGTAGTCCATCTCAGTTTAGCCAATTACTGATAGACTTTCTGTCTTTATAAATTTGCATTTTCTGGATATCTCATATAAACGTTATCATGGAATGTGTGTATCTTTTGTGCCAGGCCTCTTTCACTTAGTGCTACCTCAAACATAATGCTATCAGTAATTCATTCCTATTTTATTATTATTTAAAAAAAATTGTTTATTTTTAAGAGAAAGAGACAGAGTGTGATGGGGGAGGGGCAGAGAGAGAGGGAGGTACAGAATCTGAAGCAGGCTTCAGGCTCTGAGCTGTCAGCACAGAGCCCGACACGGGGCTCGAATTCACAGACCGTGAGATCATGGCCTGAGCTGAAGTTGGACGCTTAACTGACTGAGCCACCCAGGCGCCCCTATTCCTATTTTATTATTAAGTATTGCTCATTTTATGGATATGTCACATTCACTTACATATGGACATTTGGATTATTTCCATTTTGGGGGCTATTACGAGTAATGCTGCTATGGGCATTTGTGTACAAGTCTTTGTGTAAACATGGGTTTTCATCCTTCTTGGATTCCTAGGAGTAGAATTGTTGGATCATATGTCTGTTGCACTTTTAAGGAACACCAGTCTATTTTCCAAAGTATTTAGATCAGTTTCCACCAGAAACATACAAGTGATTCCAGTATTTCCACATCCTCGTCAACATTTGGTATTGTCCGTCTTTGATTTTAGCTATTTCAGTTGATGTATGGTGGTGTTTCATTATGGATTTAATTTGCATTTCCCAATGAATATTGATGTTGATCACCTTTTCATATGCTTATTAGCCATTCTTTGGTCAACTATCCATTGAATTATTTTGTCAATTTTTAAATTGTTTGTCTATTTACTGAGTTTTAAGAGTTCTCTGTCTACTCCAGATACAAGTTGTTAATCAGATATGATTTACAAATAATTTCTCATAGTGTCTGGTTTGTCTTTTCATTTTCTTACTGGTGTCTTTTGAAGTGAAAAAGTTTTTAGCTTTAAGTCCATTTTATGAATTTTTTAATTTTAGGGTTTCTGATTTTGGAGTCAAGTTATTATTAATTGGTATTATTATGTATTTTGAGTTCATCCCTAGTAACTTCTGTTTAGGTAATTAAAAGATAAAAAATGAAACTTAATAAACTAGGGCATGAAAGATGTCCTGTGAGAAATTTTCTTTATAAGAAATATTAAGGGAAAGAAATCTGAATTGATACTTAAACATGATTGTGAACTCTGTGTTGGCATCTGGGAATACTGGGTACCTGTGGATAGTGCTGGTGCCCAGGGACCGTCCTGGCTTCATTAATGACCAAGTCCTTGTACTGACATTGGTTTGCATGAGAAAAATGATAAAAATTCTGTGGGAGAAATACCCACTATATGCAGTCACTCATAGCATGAACACTCTTATGTTCTAGTTCTAACACATATAAGCTTACTTTTTTGTTTTTTTTGAGAGAGAGAGAGCATTTGCATATGTACACATGTGGCAGTGTGGTGGAGGAGCGGAGTGAAGTGAGGAGAGAGAATCCCAACTAGGCTCCAGACTGTCAGGGCAGAGCCCCACACTGGGCTTGATCTTATGAAGTGGGAGATCGTGAACGGAGCCAAAATCAAGAGTTGGACACTTAGCTGGTTGAGCCACCCAGGCGCCCCACACTTACTTTTATAAAGAGCAAAATATGGGGTTTAACACCTTGCATAGATTATTCTGGTAAGAATGTGTCTCCAAGAAGTGTGTTTTAAAAGTCTATAGGGTTTGTATTGTTTTCTTAGTTATTAAAATAAAAGGTAAAAGATATTAATGATTCTCGAAGCTCCTTTTCAAAAGCGGAGTCTCATGTAATTTAATTTCTTGCATTTCTTACACGCAGTGACACTATACTGTAGATTTTATTTTTCTCTCACTCTTAACCAGCATGCTGGTATTAATTAATACCAGGATTGAGTGATGCCTGTGGCAGTCGTGGCAGAGAAGTGTGCTGTTAGGGCCTGTTGTAGAGGATGCTGCTGCTGAAGAGATATTAGCATCAGGACAGAGGTAGTGCAGGGAAGAGAAGATCTGTCTTCTCGTTGCTTTTTCTGCCTTCTTCTATTAGGCCCACATCAAAACTTGTCTAACCCCTTGGTCTTTGGGTGAGGGCTTTAAGCTAACTTTGATTTGATTTCTAGCTCTTGTAGTTACTAGCTGAATGACCTTGGACAGGCTATTCAACCTCATAAGCCTGCGATTTCATTGCTTGTAAAACAGGATTGCCAGAGCTACTTGCATTGAGTTTTTTTTAAGTAGAGAAAATACACATAGATCACCTAACATCGTGATTAGCATATGGTAGATACTTTATTGGAAATTGTTATTATTGTTAATGTGTTATTTTCTAGATTCTTGATGATCCAGAGAACTCTTACGTACAGAAACATGAAGGAAAAATGATCATATTGAAAGTAGAACAAATAGACTGATCCCTATAATAAAACTTCAGTTTTTTTTTTTAAAGAGGTGTTGCTAATCTTTCTGTTTTTCCAGACATGAATTCATGCAGTTCTTTTCTCAGGATACATATTTTTCTTTATATCCTTATATATAGAATCTCTAAAAAGTTTAATTGGGTGGCAGAAAGACTCTGGCATGAACGTAGCCTATACTGATATTAGTCATTTGTAAAAGCTGTGGAGTCTTATGAGGTCTATGGGATTTCTGTATTTGAGTCATTTATTTTTTCTACACAAGGACCCTCAAAAATTACAAGGTCAGAGGAGCCAAGACTCCTGTATTTGCTTTTTCTGAAATAGCACTTCATTTGATACTGAGTACGCAACATTCTTAAGCATGGACATGAAATTCTCTCTTCCAATCAATTATTAAAAAGGTGCTAAGATCTTGCAACTTTAACATAAAGTTAAAATTCTATTATATTGCGCTAGGCAAAGTTCAAACATCATTAGATAACTTAGACATGAAGTGAATAATTTCTCTCTTGATATGTGTGTATCATTCATTATTAAAGTGAGTAATTTATTTAATTAACAGCTGCTCAGAGATTGGTTTTCCTGTCTTTTAATTTTATCAGAAGTGTAGGAAAACTATAAGATAAAATGTGTGTTCTCATGCTTAAAATTCCTAATTTCTATCCAACATATATTTCCCCTCATAATTACACATCTAAATTTCTGAGCTTAAGTACAGATTTATCCATACTAATAGAAGTAAATCTTTCCTTTTGAATTATTGCCTCTTGTTGAATATTGTAAGATATTTAATTAGTTCTCCTATCTACCATTAAAAATACTGCTGAGATATCTTGACAACTAAGCCACATTATGTATTAAAAAACACTCCCAATTTATATGAATTTAATATACGTGCAAGTATTAAGTATTAAAATTAGTTATTGCGACATGTAATCCATATAAGCAGGAGCAGACCTTGTATAGGCACTACTCCATAAATGGAGTGTAGACCTTGGTATGGCTCCTTCAGGAGAACAAGTCTCTCCCATTAGCCAGAGGATCAAATCTTTGCTTATCCTCACTGGCCCAAGTCAGACTGTCCTTCCATTGAAGGACTTTTGTTTTTTGAAGGATACTTTTGATATTTGATCTTTTTGTTAATGTTTTCAGTATTCACTACTCCAGACAAAAGAACTGGGGAGTCATGTCATATATTTCTGCTTGTAATTGAGATGAGACAAAGACAGGAGAGATGTTGGCTGTTATAAGTGGAGTGATGGACAGTGTTCTTTCTTAATGCCTCATCAGCAGCAATTATAACAAATTACTTAATGCACTCATTAATATACTCACAACATGAATAGTATTGCATGTCTGTTTAAACACCACCTGGTGGATATCAATAGACCACCAATGATCCTTTGACCATATTTTGATAATCACTGGTTTAGAACTTCAAATGCTTTGGAAGTGACACAAATAATTTAATTTTGATTTAAAAATATTCTAATGAGCTATATAAATGCCTGCTATATTTGCAAGTAGAATTACTTTCTGGGATGTTTACAGAAACAGGAAGCCATTCATATTTCATCGTTGGTGCAGAATTTTACCTTTATGATATATTTATTTTTGGAGTCTGAGCCAAAGATTTTTCTAGTTTCTTTTGAATGATCCCATATACTCAGTTTCTTCCATTTGATCAGTATTGTGTTGGTTAAATTTCTTAGGTTGGCTCCTGAGAAAATTGCAATGAGCTGAGCATTTTAATGTGAAAAGGCAACTGAGAAAACTATGCAGTAAATAACATTTAGGATATAATAAAATGGCTCCAAGAATGGTTGTAAATGCTTTCTATTTATTTGCCCCTATGTAGCTGAGATTGAAATACATCAAGCTTAAGCTGGAATCACTGCTACTTTAGTCATTAAACTACAACATGTGGATGCCACTTTATTAAATGTCCTTTCAGAGAAGACATCCAAACAATTTTTGCACTATCAAGCAATTTTCAGACACATAGAAGCATCAAATAACTTGAAAATATTTTTAAGATTAGGAATTTTATTAAAAATGGCCCAATGGAGCAAATCAAAACTCCACAAATTTGGACCCGCAAAAAGATGAGAAAGATGAGTAAGATAATGTTCTATGTTGAAAAATGTCTTTGGCCAGGCAGTTCACAATGTAGATAGGTAAGTACAACCTTTGGGGTCCTGAAGCAGAGAGTATTAGGGAACTAAAAGGATCATGTCTAAAATGAGATTTATGGTTTAATGAGCGGTTAGTATTTGTTTTGCTTTTAAAAGCAGAGCCATATGCTAGAATTTATGTATTATGTTAAAATAAATTTTCTGGAAATGCTTGCTAAGTTTCTTCAAGCCATTTTGGGTGAAAAGGTCAATGTTTTTCTGTAAAGAAAACACTGTTTGCATGAGGATGGCACTTCGTAAACACCACATTTGCAGCGTTAAGTAGGTAATCAGAATGACAGTTCATCCAGTAATCATTGTTCTTTAGGCTACATATAGGAAAAGAGAATAAAATTCCTCCAGGCACTTAAAAGACAAGCTTAAACCCCATGTACTCCTCTCTTTTCCCCAAGGGTGGATTCCTAGCAGTTTTAGATTTTTGCTCTAAACAGTTTGAGGAAACTTACAGCACATTATACTTTTCCAAAGAAACAATGCTTTCAAAGTGTGTTGAGTTTCTAAACAAGGACTAGATAGGTGTAGCAAACAAGGATGTAATAACATTGAGTTTAAACTAAAACACTATGGTCTAAAATACTAAAATTAGACTTTTCAGCATGTGTTTTGGATTTTAAAATAACCATATTTCTATTGTGTAGGGAGTTTTAATACATTATAAATTAAATACATGCATGAAGTTTGATATACTTAAGGTAAATATTAGCAGGTATAGTTGTTAAATAATGGATTGCCTGTGATTTCCTTGCCTGAGCATTTAGAAGAATGATCAGTGATATGACTTGATTCCTTGAAATTTCTTTAAAATTGGTCACTCCTATTTGGTTGCACGTATTCACATTATTTAAATCTCACAACCACGTGAGGATGTTTTAATCCCTTTGACCGTTCAGGAGACTCAGGCTCAGAGAGTAATTCATTTACAGCACATATGTTTTAATTAAGGTATTTTTGATTCCACGTTAATTAAAAAAAAAAAGCCCTCTCAATCTATCATAAGAGATGTTTGTGGTGATGCAACCTCATGTACACTGAAGGCTCGGGAATGAAGTCCATTTGGACGATCCTGTGCCTGGCTTTGCAGACTGGTAGCTGATTGTCTCAAGTTATTTGAATAAAGGTAAACCATTCACTTGTCACAAACATGGCTGTAGGGGCAGTAAGATGAGGTCAATTCCAAATAAGGGAGTGTGGATAGGATTGGCATGTCACAATAGAGCTGCTTGGAGCAGGACCAAAATCCACCTGCAGGCTTTCTCATCCCAAGTCAAGGCCTCCCTCCCATGTACTTGGGGTAAAAGTGAAGTGATGAATGATTCATTTGAAGTACTTTGAATAATTTCATGGATCCTAGAATTTTAAATTTTGATCATCCTTTTAAATAAAATATAGGACCTAAATATTTGAAAGCTTTCAAGATTTTAGGTGTGAAAGTTTGAATAGGATTTATTTTTTCTTTGATTTTTCCCTCTCCTCATAAATAACATGAATAAAACTTAGGAAAGTTAAATAAAAACATCATAAGACTAGAGAAATGGAGTCAGACTTCTTTGCTACAGTATTTTGGCTGTAGAGCATGTGTGTATGTTGTGAAGAGGGTGACAGAACCATACGATGCTTGTATATTTATTAACCTCCAAAATTTAAGCTCTGATGGAAGCATCCTGTATCAGCATAGGCTACCGTATGCTGCACTAACAACCCTCAAATCTTAGCTCTTTTTAAAAATAGAAGTTTATTTCTTAGGGAAAATTTCTGTTGTGATTCATCTGCCACATGATTCCACATTGTCTTTAATTGATTCCCTGCCTGAAAGGCAGGAGAATATTGCTGGTCTTGGGGCAAGAGAAAGGGTTAATGCGCAGTGCACTGGTTCTTAAGGCCAGAGATGGTGTCTGTCACTTCTGCCTAGATTTCATTGGCCAAATCAGATCATGTAACTGTGGATGAGTTAAACTGGTAAACCTTTTTGCAGGAAGGGGCATCACGGAGGGTGCCATAGAGCAAACATGTAGATGAACAGAAATCCCATCTGCCACAACCCCCTTCTGACATCTTCCCTCATACCCCAGAATCACCAGAGGCAAGGGGGCCTTCACTGACTTTTTTTTTTGTAAAGTTAGTCAAAAAGAACATATAAAAGCTTATATACTTTTATAGCATGTATACATGTACGCGTATATGTGTATATACACATTTAAAAGCTACATTTGTAGTCTTGAGATTTATATTTTTACCCTTATCAAGACTTCCTGCCTCTAGAGCGCCTGGGTGCCTCAGTTGGTTGGGTGGCTGACTTCAGCTCAGGTCATGATCTCAGGTTTGGTAGGTTTCGGCTCTGACACAGGCTCTGTGCTGACAGCTCAGAGCCTGGAGCCTGCTTCGGATTATGTGTGTCCCTCTCTCTCTGCCCTTCCCCTACTTGTGCTCTGTCTCTCAAAAATAAATAAATGTTAAAAAAATTTGTTTAAAGACTTACTGCCTCTCATCATCAATATTTATTAAGCATTTGCAGTGTACTAGGCACAATAGAACATACAGACAATATTACCCCTGCTGTTGAGGAGCTGATGTTCTAAAAGAAATACACACACACACACACACACACACACACACACACACACACCCCTCTTCATTTTAAAAACAGGCTTTACTTTTTGGAGAAAGTTTAGGTGAACAGCAAAATTAGAGGAAGGTGTAGAGATTGCCCTGCACCCATAAATGTATAGCCACCCCCCCCGCCATCATCACCATCCCCCATCAGAGTGATAGATTTATCAGTTGAGGAACCTACACTGACATCATTATCACAAAAAAATCCACAGTTTACATTAGGATTCACTCTTGGAGTAGCACATTTTGTGGTTTTGGACAAATATATAATGACCTATACCCATGTTGTAATATTATAAAGAATAGTTTCTCTGCCCTGAAAATCTCTGTGCTCTACTTTGTTCCCATCCCCCCCCATACCTGGCAACCAGTGATCTTTTTACAGTCTTCATAGTTTTCCCTTTTCCAAAATATCATATCGTTGGAATCGTATAATTTATAGCCTTTTTAGATTTTTTTTTTCACTTACTAATATGATTTTTGTTTCTTCCGTGTCTTATTCATGGCTCTATAGCTCAGTTCTTTCCAGCACTTATAAGCCTTGACCATTCGCTTATTGAAAGACCTCTTAGTTGCTTCTGATTTTTGGCAGTTAAGACTAAAGCTTGTATAAACATCCGTGTTCAGGTTTTTGCGTGGATGTGAATTTTTCAATTGGTTTTGGTAAATACTAAGGAAGGTGATGGCTGGATCGTATGGTTAGGGCATGTGTAGTTTTGTAACAGACCACCCAGTGGTCTTCCCAAGTGGCTGTACCATTTTGCATTCGCACCGGAAGTCAATGAGAGCTCCTGTTGCATCACATCCTTGCTAGCATTTGGTGTTGTCAGTTCTGGATTTTGGCCACTCCAGCAGGTGTGTACTGGCATCTCATTGCTTCAGTTTGCATTTACCTGATGCCGTGTGATGGGGAACATTTTCTTAGGCTCATTTGTGATCCTTCTATCTTCTTCAGTGAGGTGTCCGTTAGGATCTTTGACCCATTTTTTAATTGGGTTGTTTTCTTATTTTTGACTTTTAACAGTTCCAGTCCTTTAGCAGATACATCTTTTGCAGGTGTTTTCTCCCTGTCTTTGGTTTGGTTTTTTATTCTCTGGACAGTGACTTTTGCAAAAAAAAAAAAAAAAAAATGTGATTTTAATGAAGTCCAGCTTTATCAATTCTTTTTTTTCCCCATGGATTATGCCTGTGGTGGTACATTCTAAAAAGTCACTGCTAAACCCTAGATCATCTAGATTGTTTTTATATTATCTTCTAGGAGTTTTATAGTTTTGTATTTTACATTTAGGTCTGTGATCCACTTTAATTTTAGTGATGGGTATAATGTAATACCTAGATTATTATTATTATTTTTTGCATGTGGATGTCCAGTTATTTCAGCACTATTTTTTTGAAAAAACAAACTTTTTTTTTTTAAACATTTTTTTTTTCCAACGTTTATTTATTTTTGGGACAGAGAGAGACAGAGCATGAACGGGGGAGGGGCAGAGAGAGAGGGAGACACAGAATCGGAAACAGGCTCCAGGCTCTGAGCCATCAGCCCAGAGCCTGACGCGGGGCTCAAACTCCCGGACCGCGAGATTGTGACCTGGCTGAAGTCGGACGCTTAACCGACTGCGCCACCCAGGCGCCCCGAAAAAACAAACTTTTAACATGGCATTTTTGTTAGATGTTTTCTGCAAAGTTCTGAGGAAATATTCTGGAGGGTGCACTTTGGGTATACCTTAGCCCCATCGTTATTTAAAGAGTAGAGGAAAAAGGATTATTGAATGCCAATTCTGTATTAGTCATCATTATACTATATAGTCCATACATGTTATTTAGACTTTGTAACAACCTGAGTTGGGTATCGATCTACTCATACACTATAATTTGAGATGCAGAGCTTAAGTACTGCTTCTAGCCGGGTTCTCTTAGTACACACATGGCAAGAGCAAAGGCTCTGGGAATAAGCCTGGATCTGAATCTGAGGCTTGCCATTTTCTGACCATGTGACCTGTCAGGTTATGGAACTCCCTGTTTTCAGTTTCTTAGTAGAATGTGGGTAGCAATCATGTCTATCCTATAGGAGTTTTGTAAGCATTAATACATGGGGAGTGTTTACTGCCAGGCCTGGTACACAGTGATTGTTCAATAAACTAGACGTTAGCTGTCACTCACTCCCAAACATGCCCATTCTGTCCATCTGGTTATACTGGTCCTGAGAAGTGAAATAGCAGTGGTGTCATAGGCCTGGTTCTGTGGCTCGGGGAGAAACTGTCCACGTTACATCTCGGGAGCTGGGACCCGGGCTCTTCCACGTGGAGACATAAAGTAATAAAAGTGGTATAAAATGCAGTAGAACACTTTTAAAACATATGTTGCCATAATGAAATAGTAAAGAAGATACCATGGTAACTGCAAATGGAGGACTAAAGCTCAATGTCAATATAAGACAACATCTGTCAAGATTGTAGCAAACTCTGATTAGCCTATTTTTCATAAATGAAAATGAACCCATATCTGCAAAGGATTGCCAACTGTTAATACACCATTTCACGGAAGCACTTTGTTTCATAATAGACTTATGGAAGAATGTCTTAATCTGATGTTTTGTTTGGGATTTTTTTTTTTTTTTTTTTAAGGAAGACCTCAATGTAGTGGTTTCATCCGTAGCCAGTCTACAGACCTCTAGGAATCTATTGTGTTCAGATAGTTGTAGTAGCTCATCTTTGTGGAGGACTCACCAGGTGCTGGGTTTATCAAGTATTTGCTCATTTAATCCCTCCCAACAGTCCAACGAGGTAAGTGCTGCTGTCACACCCATTTTACAGATTAAGAAACAGAGATACAGAGAGGTCGAGAAACAGGTCCAAGATCATATGCCTGATTGGTATGTGATTGTGGCTGAACTGAGATTCATATCCAGGTGGTTCTGCTCCCAGAGCCTGCTTTTAAGCACTCTCTAAATCGTGTGTAAATCGTTTTTATTCTCGAAACTCTAAGAGGAACTATGTATTTATCAAAGTTACTGCTGCATACGCTATTTAAACATCCTTTACTTTGGGCTGAAATTACTGCAAATTCTTTTGAAACACAGGATCTAAGGGGGAAAGGAACAAATAGGAAGACCTTGCTGAGGAACTAGGAGATAAGACTAATTGCAGGAGGAGGTAGGAATTGATGGGCGCATGAACTGAACTCAGTCTGTGTAGGTGTTCATTTACATCAAACGTGTTGTTTAAAAAAACTTCAAGTTTGGATACATGTAGTCAAGATGTGCATTTAGCATCCTACCTCATTTCCTATCCTACCCGCGTCCTCTTCATTGAGGGTGTGGTCCCTGTAAAGAGAGGGTCTAAGTCAGTTTTCCAAAGTCTTTGTTGCTGTTAGTTTTTCATTGAAAATAGTTCAGCATTTCTTTTGTCCTAGTTTTTCATTTACTGAACTTTTTGAGACAAGGTAGCTTTAAGTACTATAGTGTTTGGTCCTTGAGGTTAGGAAGTTGTGTTCACTGTACCTCTTTTGCCTATAATGTGATGAGCCAATTAATATCTTGATTAGTTAATCCATTCAATAATAGTGGCTTGTAGGTTCTATAAAGAAAGATACCTTACAAAAGGGGGCTAGAATTCTAGCAGCTGAAGTTGGACAAGTAACTCTTACATTCTAGCAGGAAATTCTCCGCTAGACCTTGTTCATCACCAAAGTAGTTTAGTAGAATGTAAATATAGCACTAAAATTTAAAAAGACAAAAAAATGATGTTTACCATTGCATTTTTTAAAAATCCTTGCATGTACTTTGACTTCTATGTGAAAATCAAGAGACCTGGGCAGCACTTACTGCTTTCATCAAGCATTTTGAACCTTGTTGTCCATAGATATCGTCACATCCTGTGGGGGGAGGTAAGACCATAGATATTTATATGAAATGCGTGTTTCATTGCCATAAGTTCAGTACATAAAGAAGTTGCTAAAAAGCTCCTAATTTTTTAAAGTTTATTTCATTATTTTGAGGTGGGGTGGGGGAGGGGCATAGAGAGAGGGAGAGAGACAGATCCCAATCTTTATCAGCACAGAGCACGACTTGGGGCTCGAACTTACTAACTGTGAGATCATGACTTCAGCTGAAATCAAGAGTTGGATGCTTAACTGACTGAGAAGGAGAAATGAATGTAAAGGTTTTCATACCCCACGTATTCTGGAGCACTGATACGTTAATTGTTCCACACTGGCACAAAGTGCTGGTGTCATCAGTAAGAGCTGAGAGTAGGTCCAAAAAAAGAATGAGGCCAGTATAAATTTTGCAAGTGCTCACTTCTTAAAAAATTTTTTAATGTTTATATATTTTAGAGAGAGAGAGAGAGACAGACAGACAGCACGACCAGGAGAAGGGCAGAGAGAGGGAGACACAGAATCTGAAGCAGCTTCAGGCTCTGAGCTGTCAGCACAGAGCCCGACATGGGGGCATGAGCCCAGGAACCATGAGATCATGACCTGAGCCGAGGTCGGACGCTTAACCGACTGAGCCTCCCAGGCACCCCTGCAAGTGTTCACTTTTGAATGGTAATCATTGCCTAAAGTTCACAGCAGAACTGTTAGCTTCACTCAGCATATCTGGAGTTCGTGATTGAGTTTCAAACAAAAGTCCAGTTTTTGGATATTGACACACTGAGAAGAGTATGCAGTGAGCTAAGGATTGACAGTTGTACCTGAGGATTGACAATAGTCATTACACAGTTATGCAAACTCTGTAGCTTCCTGTATCACCATAATCGCTTTGGGGCCACAACATTGCACTATAAATTGCTCTGGTGAAGAACTGTAAATTTGGCATTTACTTTGGGCAGGAGGAATCCATGAGTCTGTGTTTTTCTCTGGGCCCAGGAGACAATGGATAGGGTTAAGTAAGATAGAAATAGAGAATAAGTGGGAGTTTTCTGGCTTGTGGACTCAATGGGGAAAGTGAAACAGTTCAGGCAGGAGTTAATTTTTCTATGGTTCTTCTATAGCAAAACTGAAAGTGGTCTGTGTAATAGGGGAAAGAAAAAAAAAGCAGCTCTATTTTCACCACCTCCTCCAGCAGCTTGTAGACTCCTTATAGAAACAAGGTACTCACTAAATTCTACTTACTATCCTTTGCACTCACTCCCTACTTGTCCCGTTTGGGTGGAAGAGGTGTGGAAAGCCATGAAAATAACCATTATTAAGTTATCTTGCATTAATAAACATTTAAAATAAACTTAGAATGTTCTTTTCCTGTTGATTTGTATGATTGGAATTCTCTGTGATGGACTGTTAACATTGGTTTCAAGGAGATATTTTGATATCTTAATGCAGCTTGTGTGAGATCTTGTCAATGTAAACTTTGACAACGTTTCATGCTCTTCCAAAGTAGAAGCTAGATTTTTTTTTTTTTAGAGTAGTTGCTGCTTGTGCTGCAGTTATTTGCAGTTCCTTACCTATGAGCTTATTTCTTGATTATTTCTGGCCTTGTTTCCTTTTGCATCTAGCAAGATATTTGGAATAAACCTTATTAATGTCCTGTGGGGTACATAACATGTGTTTGATTTCTATTACCCACAATACCTGGCAGTATTGGGCACTTAGTAGGTGTTCAGGAAGTATTTAATTCATCATTTATACTTTCCGATTATTCAAAGAGGAATTAGGGATACCTGTTACTTAGATTTAATCCCAAGAGAACTTTTTTCTTAAGGTATCTGTGGTAAATGGGGTTCCCATCTGCCTCCATTGCTGGGGTGTAAACCTTTTGCTTGTGATTACTAGCCTTTTCTAATTTCGAAAGGATTGGACTCCGTTCCTTATGGTTAGTCAGTTGCTTGTTTTAGCAGAGGCAGTATACAGTAGTGGCTGAGAACATAGGCTAATCCTGCTTCTGCCACTTAGCTGTATGACCTTGGAGGTCTTAATAGCACTTAACCTGTTGTTGGGAGAACTAAATAGATGTAAATAACTTAGAAAAGAGCCTGGTACACAGTTATGACTTTATTTGTGTTAGCTTTAAGATTTTTCTTTAAATTTTATTTATTTTAGAGAGTGTCTGAGCAGGGGAGAGGGGCAGAGGGAGGAAGAGAGAGAGAGAGAGAGAGAGAGAGAGAGAGAGAGAATCTCAGTCAGGTTCCACACTAAGCCTGGAGCCCTCCACAGTGCTTGATCCCACAACCCTGGGATCATGACCTGAGCCAAAAGATTTGGACACTCAACTGACTGAGCCGCTCAGGTGCCCCTGTGTTAGCTTTTATTAGTAGCTTTTAAAAGCCGAGTTTGTGACCATCATTTACTTTTATAAGCTATTGGAAAAATTGTCTGGAAATGCAAGTGCCTTTTTATTTAGACTAGTTAGAGTCTTTTGCAGTGTGTTTAATTTCCTTGACCTTGGGTTCCTTTCTTTATCAGAAGCCTTTTTCTCTAAAGATTTAACTCCCAGGAAGGATAATAATATTTATGTTTAGAGGAGACAGGCTAAATTACAGAACATTCCTGATGTTCACCAGGTTTTTCCAGCACTTCATTGAATATAAGTTGATATGACCCTTGATAATACTAGTATGTAACTAGTTTAGACTTGAAGATTAGGAATTGTTGTTGCTTTCATGAAAAAGGAGTTTGGGGTTTTTCTTTTTAGCTAAAACAGTTTATTTTCTACAAGAAGAGCACTGCAGTCTGCTCTTTTCTTTTTTAAGCACTTTTAGACTATTTGATCTTTCTTAATTCTTAATATTGAGGTATCATAAAGGAATTCATCTGGCTTTAGTGAGTATGATAACATTTAGCCAAGCACTATAGAAAGCCATTAAACATGACCTTCTAAGGGTCTGTGTAGACCATTAGTTGAATATTTTAGAAATAGATTTTATAGGTTAAAAAAGTACCTTTTTCCCCCATTGGGTCTACACACATTTTAAATGACTTAGTTTTCATATCCTGATATTTTTGAAGTGAATTGATTCAGATCCATTATGAGGACTAGGGTTTGTATGGCCTTTCTCTTTAACTCCAGGGAAATCTGCGTAACTTTACAACTCATCTATGATGCCAAGTTATCAATTAACTGTCAAGTTTGCTGCTTTAGAAATCAAACAGCCTCTAAAATCCAACTCTAAATCTCAATAGATTTCTTTCTAACCACATCTGAATCATGGTCCACTGTTCTGAAGTGCTGAATTAAATCAACCACTGACTCTACTCCTCACTGTCAAAATGAAACTCCTAGTGGATCAATTAGGAAATGTATTGATTTTTTTAAAAAGGCTCTTATCCTAGTTAGAACTTATAAACCACAAGGGTATCTCTATATATTTATGTACAGACTTGATCTGTAGCTCAGATGGTTTCCCAGCCTTTGCCAATATGATTCTGGAGTACAATTTGCAGTGAACTATGGTCTGTTTTTTCAATGGGCCACCCATGAGTATTCATTGCTTAATGCAAGCAGGAAATAGAGGCACCATATTTATAGTGGGCATTTATTTTTGAATGCTACATTTCAAGATTAGAGATAGTAAAGATTTTAAAATAAATCCACTTTGCTTATTTACAATCTCTATTGGTTCTTGTCTGAATAAATTAATTCAACAGGTATTTTAGGTTACTCATAGTCCAAATTAGAAAAAAAAATCTATGTTCTATGATAGTATTTACTAAAAGTTTTTTCAAAAGCATTAATGACTCAATCATATTTGTTTTTTACTTAAAATATACCTTATTCTGAAATAAACATATACATAAAATGCATAACACAGTTGGATTGATTCCATATCATTTTATTTATATTTCAGAAGTGATGCTTATGACTTGTTGCCTTTTCCCCTGTGAACTCTGGCTTTATATAATACAACTACTTTTATAATGGACTGTCAAAACCAAACAAATGAATATGGCTTTAAAATAATCATCACGTGGAAGGCCACACACTTTTTCAACAAATGTTGCTATCTCAAATGTTTTTGTCAGTGTTTTGGAATTGCCTAGAGTTTGAGTATACCAGTTAACTTCATAGAACTGATTAACTTTTTACTAAGCTGTGGTACCAATCTCATTCATGAACTTTTGTTTGAATGACTTGGCTGTAACCAAATGTTAAGTCCATTTTGAAATATGCAACAGTGATATATGGATTCTACAGATAGTTCAGCTTTGGGGCCATAATTATTGATGACTCTGGAGACTTTTATAAATATAAACAGCTTTGCCAGTGTTCAAGGAGGCCAAAATTTGGAAAGGGTGCAAGTTGGCTTTTTGCTGGATAGGATAGGAGAGGGGGGGGATATTGACTGAGCACTTGTTACCTTACCCCTGTTCTGATTATTTTCACTTTCTTTCCTTCTTTTGAATTTCTTAATGGTGTTGCCTAAATTCTCAGAATTGGTCTCAGATCTTCTAATGAAATACCAGATTGGCTTTATTTCGGGGGGAGAGGTGGGAATGATGGAGTAGCCAAAGAGTCTTTCATACCAAATTCATCATCTGGACAAATGCTCATTTGCAGGAGAATGTAAATTTATTTTTACATAGTTGACTCTACCCAGACTTTAAGGGAAAAGAACATTTTTCTGTGTAATTAATGGCTGTAGGAAGATATTGAATCTAAAGCTGAATTAACCTCTCATGCAATGGTTGTGATTTAAGAAGTAAAGTAATTAAACAAGTAAAAAAATATTTATTAAATGTGAAATTGTCCTGGTCATTGTTGAAAACTCAAAATCTGGGCATTCTTTGTCTTCATATAATGAAGATGTGATGGGGATGTGAACATGTAAATCACAACATAAGAGCTAAATAACAAGAACTATGAAAAATAGCAGAAGGTGTTTTACGATTTATTGATAACACCTTACATCTCTTTTGTGTTTTGTAATTGTCGGACTACTTCCGCGTACGTCATCTTGTTTGCTTTTCACAATTACCAGGTATACAGGCTAGATGTTATCTTCATTAGATAATAAGTAGGCCTGAGAAATAGCCAAATTATGGAAAGAGCCTAAATGTCCATCAACTGATGAATGGATAAAGAAATTGTGGTTTATATACACAATGGAGTACTACATGGCAATGAGAAAGAATGAAATGTGGCCCTTTGTAGCATGTAGCAACATGGATGGAACTGGAGAGTGTTATGCTAAGTGAAATAAGCCATACAGAGAAAGACAGCTACCATATGGTTTCACTCTTATGTGGATCCTGAGAAACTTAACAGAAACCCATGGGGGAGGGGAAGGAAAAAAAAAAAAAAAAGAGGATAGAGTGGAAGAGAGCCAAAGCATAAGAGACTCTTAAAAACTGAGAACAAACTGAGGGTTGATGGGGGTGGGAGGGAGGGGAGTATGGGTGATGGGTATTGAGGAGGGCACCTTTTGGGATGAGCACTGGGTGTTGTATGGAAACCAATTTGACAATGAACTTCATATATTGAAAAAATAAATAAAATAAGTAGGCCTGAGATTAAGGAGATGTACATGAAGTCATAATTACTAAATGTAGTACCAGGGGTCAATTCAAGATCTTTACAAAATGAACTTCAATGTTCAGACTGACATGTGCAGAAAAAAACTTTTAGAAATGGGAATATAAGGTGGATCTTGAAGAAGATACAAGTAGGATATTCTGCCAAAATATGAAAATGAGAAACTCTGAGTAATATTCTAGAATACAGCTGCGAGTTGAGGTAGATCAGAAGCTTTACTTTGGGGACTGTTGAGAGAAGATTTCCAGAAAGGTGATTTGGGCCGAGAGCAGTGATTTTCAACTGTGGGTGAAAGTTAGCAGTGTCTGGAGAGGTTTTTGCTGTTGTAACTGGAGGGGAGAGGTGGGGCTGCTGGCATCTAGTTAGTGCGGATGAAGATGCCCCTAAATATTGTGCAGTCCACAGAACAGAACCACATCACAAATGATCTTCTGGCTCAGAATGTCAATAGTGAGGCTGAGAAATGCCGAACTAGATTGCAGAGGACCAAAATGTCCATTCAACGACTTAGAAGTTACCCCATATGTATTAGGGGGCCATTGAATTTTTTGCAGTTTTAACTAGGGAGTGCTGTACCTAGTGGAAGTTGGTCAGAAATGGTAATCTATGAAATAGATTGGATTTTCTAAGTTTTTCGACAAGAATAAAACTCTAAACTTCCTTATGCACACAGGTCTACAGAGGAGACAACAAAATCATTTTATGATGTTTTGCAGGGAAGAGATGGGTCTTGAAAGGTACTGAAACCTTACAGACAAATCCTTTCGAGGTGTGTGAGATAATGAGAATTCAGCTCACAGAAAGATGGGATTGAATAGCCAATGTAGGTTTCTTTCACTGAAACGACGAGGGAGGCTGCTGTCGCGCCCAGCAGAGCTGAAAGGGCACCATCAGGCTGCCGATGCCTATAAATCACAGAGATGGTTTATAGCAAGGGCAGACTGTGCTGACGTGATCGATGCTCTCCAAACCATCAACGGGTCATTCCTCGTTGTGATGAGATGTGAATGCTGCCAGGGGTCATGAGAATCTTGGATTTATCCAACCATCCTGGATTCTGAATAGCTTCATCAAGTGAGACTTCTCACAGTCCCAGCCCCCATTTTTAACCTTCTGCCGCATGAAATTTCACATCTATGAGCTACAACATGATGAAATGTAGAGGCAAGCGTCTGCTACTTCTGTAATCATCTTCCAGTTTCTTTTCCAGCATTTAATTTCTATTTGCAAAATGCTAGATTTCATTGTCATTCAGCTTCATGTCAAAAAAGCTTGTTCCTTTCTTCTTTGCTGTTACATGAGTTTCTCTATAAGACATTGTCATGGGAAAAAATTACATACTAACAATGTAAAGGTGTCTGTTGCTTTAATGGTATAGCAAGAAATGAAAGATAAATGCCAGGTTATCATTTGATGCTGTGTTCGATACCAGGATTAATGAATGTGTTGCTATACCTAAGCAACTCCCCTTTGGGCCTGCTCTCCGGGAAGACTGTGATTTATGTGATACAAACTTCTCCCAATTTAAAACCAGTGGGTCTTCCATTATCTAGGATAGGCTACCATTTGCTTTAAGCAAAAGTACACATTTACTACAGCTGTAAACCACCTTGAGGGCCCAGAAAATCCCAAACTTTATAGATTGCTTTAAACTAATTTAATCCTAGAGAAAGGTCAGTCTGCAAAAATTTAATTTTTATGTTTCCAAATCAGAAGGCAGAGAATGTCTGTGTCCTGAGGCATATGCATTAGCTCTAGGGCTGGTGGGAGTGGGGGGGAGGTGCGGTCATCATCTTTTATTAATATTCTCGGTTTTCTGTGGCTTTCTTTCAAGTCTGGCCAAATTCATCTCTGGACCAATGCTCATTTGCAGGGGAATGTACATTTACTTTTAGGTGGTTGACTTTACCCAGTCTTTAAGGGAAAAGAATATGACCATTACTCAGGAAGATACTTTAAACCTTTTAGGTTTATTCAAGAAAATCACAAATGCAGGTGGACAAATGACTTAGGAAAGCATGGAGTGAAGTAGGTGACCCTTCTTTTAGGTGCATCAACTCAGAAGAAATCTATTGTAAATGCCAAACATACACCCTGTGATAATGTGAGGTTAACACAAATTTAGCTATTAGAATAAAATGGCTTGCTGAATTTTATCAATTACACTCTTATTGAATACACACCTATAGTTATTAAATATCCTTTGAATGTCAATACATATTGCCAATTGAATGTTTTCCTTAATATTATGACTATGACAGTTCTCTCCTATTCTGAATAAATATTAAAACATTTTAATACAATCAGCCTGTATGGTTTATGGTTAGGTTTAAATTTTCTATTTTTATTTTCTCACCTTCTACTTCAACAAAAGTTAAAGGGTTAGATAAAAAAGAAATGTAACTAAAAATTCACAGTCACATTACTACTTGGCAAACTTCAGGAGTTCTGTACATTGCATAGTCAGTTTTGGGAAGACATTCCTACTTTGAATATGCTTGAAAAAAGACGATAATTTGATTTGGAGAGTGTAGGTTTGCTCTATGGGAATTTATAACTTAGAAGAAAGTAAAACATGCCCAGGAAAAGTCTTAAAACTACTTAAGAGGCCTGACATTGTTTTGATATACTTTTCAAAATATTGCTGAAGAGTCTTGTATGAATTTTACGGCACTAGACTTGATGAGAAATAGAACTGCGGTTAAACAGCACCTAGGTAATATTAAATGATATGTAATGGGATTGGGTACTGCAGTTTTTACTTGTGTGAAATTTTTTATGCTCTATATTACTGAAAATGGTTAAATATAGTATTACCATTTTTATAAAAAGGCATTTGAACCTTGAACATAAGTGCAGTCTCCAATTACAGAGTAATACTCATCTTGCTTTAAATGATGCTTATAGACTCTTTTTTTTTTTTCAATATATGAAATTTATTGTCAAATTGGTTTCCATACAACACCCAGTGCTCATCCAAAAGGTGCCCTCCTCAATACCCGTCGCCCACCCTCCCTTCCCTCCCACCTCCCATCAACCCTCAGTTTGTTCTCAGTTTTTAAGAGTCTCTTATGCTTTGGCTCTCTTCCACTCTAACCTCTTTTTTTTTTTTTTTTCCTTCCCATATAGACTCTTCTTTAGAAAAACAATTAGCCAAAGGAGTATAAAAAAAATGTATTTTTCCTTTTTCTTTTGGTTTTGGGTTCTAAAATCTAGAATCAAAGGAGAGATCAATATTCTTAAACTGTGTGGGTTTGTATAATTTATAGTAATATGATCTGGGGCTATTACATAATGAGGTAATTATCAACACCATCTTCTATGTGTCTTTTAAAATTCAGTAAATGAGGGGCACTTGGGTGGCTCAGTCAGTTGAGTGTCCCGCTTCAGCTCAGGTCATGATCTTGAGGTTTGCGGGTTCAAACCCTGGTGATAGCAGAGAGCCTGCTTTGGATCGTCTGTCTCCCTCTCTCTCTTCCCCTCCCCTGCTCATGTTATGTCTCTCAAAAATGAATGAACATTGAAAAAAATTCATTAAATGAAAACAAAGTTTTAGGCAATTCATGCTTGTTGAGACATAACTTAGTTATGCATTGAAGTCCACATTATTGTCAACATCTCATTTAGATAATCTTAGTCTTCATAAATAATAAACTTAAATAATCATTTGCTAAATGATATTTAAATGTTTGCTAAAATGTAAGTCAGTTTGAATGACCCCTTTTGCCTTTATACTGCATTGGTTTATCTGATATATGCTTTGATACATACTTAAACACATGCTTTTCACTGAGACATTTTCTCCCCATTTATTTAATTTTAAAAATCAGTTTGTGTAAAAGAATCATGATGTTTTAATGCCTACTGACGGTAATACCATAGATATTAGAAGAATGGAGCTTTGACCTCGAATAATAGAAATAATTTATATAAATTTTAGTGTACTCTCTGCCAGCATGTAATAGATAAGAAGAAATATTTTGGCACATTCAAATTGCACTTTACTATAGCCAAATTTAGTCATCCCTGTTGCTTTCTTGTGTTTACTTCACTGTGAGTATGCCTGTACTCATGATGGCTCTCTCTATGGCCAGCCACCCATTGGAGATGGTCAATGTTGCTTTTCACAGAGGTGGTTGTGCTAGTTTTCTATTAATGCCATACCCCATTACCACAGATTTAGTGACTGACTGAAAACAATATCCATTTATTATGTCACAGTTGTACGGGATAGAAATCTGGTTACAGTATGGCTCAGCTGGGTTCTTTGCTTACGATCTCACAAGGCCTTGTGTGTCAGGTGGGCTCTGCTCCTTTCTGGGGATGGGTCCACTTACAGACTCGCTCTGGCTCTTAGAATTGTAGGATGGAGGTTACTCTTTCCTTGCTGGCCATCATCCAGGGGCCAGTCTTTGCTGCTGGAGTCTGTCAGCATTCTTTCATGTGCTTTCTGGGTTCCAGGTGTCTTTTCTTAGCAACAGTGGGTCCGGTCTGTCTCATACTTCAAATCTCTCTGACTCTAGTCAGAAAAAGTTCTCTGTTTTTTAAGAGCTTGTATCATTAGATTTGGCTCACCTGGGTGATACAGTTTAATGTCTCTCTTTTAAAGTATGTGACCTTAACCACATCTGCACAATCTCCTTTGCCATGTAACATATTCACAGGTTCCAGGGATTAGGGTGTGGGCATTCTTTGAGTGTCATTCTGCCTAGTGGGATGACAATACTAACAATCCAAAGAACTACCTTAGGCTCTCTTCAGTCTCCTTCACTAGCCAGTTGTATGAACTTGATCTTTCAGTTTGCTTATGGGTATGTTATGCCATGAACTCTTAAAAGTCCCTTCTAGTTGTTTACACCATGAAAGTGTGGATCTATCTCTCCACTTGCCTTCTTTCATTCTTTATTCTTCATTTCTCCTTCATATCATTAAATTTTTGCTCAAACCATTTTATTTTCTCTATTATATTGGTTTTCACATTCCTTTGCCTTTTTTTTTCCTTTAGTGTTTGTATGCAATTCAAGGGACTCTTGGCTGGTAAAAGATTTCTTTTTTCTTCATATATCATTTAATTGTAATATCTAACCTGAATCAGATGTGACACTCTTTATAGCCTTTATTCAAGTTGATGTATGTTGTAAGTGTTGCTATAGGATATTAATGTGTTTGGCTGTAGCATGATACTCTAACCTTGCCAAGACTTGTGTAATAGATAGGATATTACCATATTACCTTCCTAAGATCTGAAAACTTTTGAGTTCTAAACAATCTGACCTCCCATCATTTTGGATAATGACAGCTTATTGGGTGCAGTAGTCCTGTGTTCCCATAGAATGCCATGTGGTGTTATGACCTTCTTTCCCTCTTTAGGATGCCAGGTGTCAGATACTTGTGTTAAATTAAAATCAATCAGATTTGTGTTTTGTTTAACATACTTCTGAAAATTGCCCACCCCTTGTGCTAATAACACATGTTGCTTTTGAGAAGTAATGCCACAGAGCCAGGCCAGAGAAATACTCCAAGAGTCTGTTGCCAGAAACTATTTAGACACACAATGTGCAATAAACCATGGAGGGGAGGGGATCTTTATCTTTCAGGGATACGCTTGATTTTCAGTTAGCAAAAAATTTGGGCATTGTTCCAGAATTTAAATTTACAGTGTTGATAGCCACACATGAATTTGAAAGTTGGAAGATTGTGCTAATCATGGTAGATTGCCATAAGATGCACTGGACCTCTCCTGTGCTAGATAAAAATTGTGATGGGAAAATTTACTGTGTATACATAGCAGTCTTGCTAATTTACTAATTTGTTTCATTTAGGATGTTGAAAATAATGCTTTTCTTTAGCTTATTCTTTTGTCTTGTATTAGCTACTGCTAACCCTTCATCTACTTAATTTCTTCACTTGATTTTTATTATATATTTTTTTATATTTTTGAAGTTGATCTATTTTGAGAGTGAGAGAAAGTGCACAGACACACTTGGAGGAGGGGCAGAGAGAGAGAGAGAGAGAGAGAGAGAGAGAGAGAGAGAGAGAGAGAATCTCAAGCAGGTGGGGCTAGATCCCATGACCGTGGGATCATGACCTGAGCCAAAATCAAGAGTTGGACGCTTAAACCAACTGAGCAACCCAGGCTTCCCTCTTCACTGGATTTTTGAAAGCCTAAGAAAAACTCATTCAAAAATAAATCTGGCTGACTTTTAGATTGTTAATTTGCAGATAAGTAATTGCATTTATTTTCTGGCAGTGTTACACAATTAATATTTAAGCCTAGAATCTTGTATGTTGGAGCTGTTGACACAGAGTTAAATATCTCCCTGAGTAAAGGCCACTGATATGTAAAAATTCCCTGCCCCCACCCTTATCCTTACTGGAATTTTATCTGAGAAGCTCCAGGTTAGTTTTGTTATCTATAAGCCTCGGGCTCTTGTATTTCTATCAGGATTTATTAGGATCTGGTCCTGAGAATGTTGCTTGCATACCGTGAGGTACAGACTACAGGATGAGAATGGACTATGAACTTGTACTTTGTTATTTATGATTCTCCATGATTGCTGCGTTTTAGTTATGGTTCTCCCTGTCCTCCCCTCAGAGTACTAAGGGAAGGGGATAGTGGCATGGTTGCTATTGTTACTATTTTTCTTTTCTTTTTTTTTTTTTTTTTATGTTTATTTCTGAGACAGAAACAGCATGAGTGGTGGAGGGGCAGAGAGAGAGGGAGACAGAATCTGAAGCTGGCTCCCGGCTCTGAGCTGTCAGCACAGAGCCCGATGCAGGGCTCAAACCCACAAACCTTGAGATCGTGACCTGAGCTGAAGTCGGTCGCTCAACCGATTGAGCCACCCAGGCGCCCTGTTACTATTTTTCAAATAACCTGTTGACTGATTTCTAGACTGAAATAACCTTATTTGGATATACAAATACTCCTTTAAACGATACCCTCTGTGGCAAATGGTTATTGTCTAAAATATGACTAATCATAAAGTTTTGTAACAGCATTGTAAATAATTTGATATTTTGACTTTCCTTTTCTTGGATGACTTCTTTTCCATAGAAAGCAAATAGTAGGTACAATGAAGAAATATTTTTTGCTACTTGTCCAGAACATTTTCACTTCTTTTGGGTACAGAACATTTATGGGGATTGAAATGTTGCTGTGTTCTCTTAGCCATCATGAATGTATCACCTATTAGTATTTCAAAATGTCGTTTGAATCAAAATTATCTAATTCCTTTAAAAATGTTTATTTTTTTCACCTTCTGTATATTCAAGCTTAAGTTTGTCATCTAATGATAAAAGTAGCACTTTCTTGTTTTTGTCCAAAAACCTTTATCTTTTAAGCTTCAAGATGCGTGTGTAGTACGGGTGGAAATTAGAGTTCTGGTGTTCTATGATTTGAGTGGTCTTCAGGTTACCAGATAATTCATTACACTTTTGATCAGATGTTTCTTCAGTTTTTGAGCATAAAGAACCACTCCTTTTTACCCCAGTGGTTCTCATAGTTTGGCCTGAGGATGCCTGGAGGCCCCTTCTCCCCTCCGCCCCCCCACCTCCCCAAATTTTTCTGAGGTCCACAAATGCTTTCCTTTTGCAACTACATATCTCTGTAAGGTTAGATTATCTTCATATACTTCAACGAAAACAATATATCTCAATAGAATCCAGCTGGCTTTTATGAAGCCAGACAGTAAAAAGATTTACAAAAATGTAGAACAAAACAGCTCTTTTCACTAATTATTTTTGTTTTAGAAAATGTACTTTTCCCTAAAAGATACGTATCTACATTTTAACATGCAGTGGGCATAATATTGTTATTTAAAGTGCATTAACAAATATTTAAATGCTTCTCACTTTTCATATTTACAACAAATGTTGATAGATAACAACCCATATAAATAAAAGATTGCTGTGGTCCTTAACAATTTTTAAGGGTTTACAAGGCTTCTGAGACCAAAAATTTGAGAAGGACCTGCCTTATACACTTTCATAAGGCCTCCTAAACATTCATTTCCTTGAATTATTTTGAGTTCTAGCAATTGGATATAGGAGGCTTTATAAATATTTTCTCTTTAGTGTCTGATACTTTTATGTAGTTTTCTGATCTAAAAAAAAAGATCAGAAGGGCAATGCTCTGTTTTCTGATAGATCCCCAGGAATATCTGACTGGTTTCAGGAGTTGTAATGGGGAGGGGAGTTAACACAATGTTGGATCTGCAACTCTTCAAGTCAACAACGAGCAAAGGAAAGAGAATGTTGCATACTCACCTCTCAACTTTACAAATCTCAACATTTTGCTATATTTGCTGTTTGACTCTGACTGTTCTACTTCTTTCTTCTTGTAAGGACCCTTGTAATTACATCAGGCCATCTGGATAATCTCCCCATCTCCAATCCTTAATCAAATCTGGAAAATCTTTCTTGCCATGTAATGTAATATATTCACAGTTTTCAGGAATTAGGAGGTAGATATCATTGGGAGGCCATTATTCTGCCTTGATATCCAGGGAATACATGTCTTTAACTTTACTAGGTGTTACACATTGCTCTCGAAAATTGTTCAGCTAAGTTTTTCTCCCACTAGCAGTTTAAGAATTGGTCACATTCCTTGTCAACAACTAGCTTATCAGAATTTAGTATTTTTATTACTTTTTGGTATAAAAGACTTTATATTTTCTTTATTGTTAGTGATATATTGTGTAATCATTCTCTTATAAATCACTATCTTACAAGTATAGTTTGAATTATTTTGGCTAAGATGTTTTTTTGTTATTGTTTTCTTGAGAGAGAGAGAGAGAGAGAGAGCGAGCCAGCAGGCATGATCAGGGAAGGAGCAGAGAGAGAGGGAGATAGAGAATCCCAGGCAGGCTTCATGCCGTCAGCACTGAGCCCAGTGTGGGGCTTGAACTCATGAACCGTGAGATCACAAGTTGAAAATCAAGACTCAGATGCTTAACTGACTGCGCCACCAAGGTGCCCCATATTTTGGCTAAGAATGTTGGCTCACATTTCTTTGCACTCACATAGCCTCTTGCAATCTTTTTGCAGGTTATTTCTGTGATTGACAGTTTACTAGCCAGAAATACTTAGCATAATCTGCAAACAATAAGACATTCATCAAAATGAAAAATAAAACCAATCTCAGTTTTTTTTTTTTTAATTTTTTTTTTTCCAACGTTTATTTATTTTTGGGACAGAGAGAGACAGAGCATGAACAGGGGAGGGGCAGAGAGAGAGGGAGACACAGAATCGGAAACAGGCTCCAGGCTCTGAGCCATCAGCCCAGAGCCTGACGCGGGGCTCGAACTCCCGGACCGCGAGATCGTGACCTGGCTGAAGTCGGACGCTTAACCGACTGCGCCACCCAGGCGCCCCAAAACCAATCTCAGTTTTAATGAAAATTGAAATTAATCCAGAGATTTACCAGAAAACTACTTCTTATAGAATGCTATTGTTTGTAAATATCTCCTTGGTGATTTGAAATATATACATTCATAGACCTATTATGGTTATATACATGATTATAGTAAGGACATTGTTGCTTATTGGTCTTATTCAGCAGGAACTCTTCCTGTGCTGCCTGACTTACATGAAGTCTGTATCTTTTGTAGCCTGGCATTTCCCATAGTCTCTTATCTGATTTCCCTTCCTTTAGTGTCATGCACTGTCTGCCCAATCTATACATAGTCCTGGTGCCAGAGTCATGTCTCCAAAGCATACCTTGAAGAAATTCCTCCTGCAGATATCCCCAACAGATTTCATAACATTTTTTAATTCATGGACCCTTTTAGAATTTAAAAACAGTTGTAGATCTGGGGCACCTGGGTTGTTCAGTTGGTTGAGTGTGTGACTTCAGCTCAGGTCATGATCTCACGGGTCGCGAGTTCAAGCCTCACATTGGGCTCTGTGCTGACAGCTCAGAGCGTGGAGCCTGCTTTGGATTCTGTGTCTCCCTCCCTCTCTGCCCCTCCCCTGCTCACACTCTGTCTCTCTCTCACTCAAAAATAAACATAAAAAATTTAAAAACAGTTGTAGATCCTTTCCCAGTGTGTATATATGTGGGTGTGTACACACTCCCACACCCACCCACACACACACACACACACACACACACACACACACACACACACACAATGTAATGATAGTCTCAGAGTGTTCAGAGACTACATGTAGGGTCTGTGTGTCCCAAATTAAAACATCTGACTTGAAGGAGAAAAACGGAACTGGCTAGCCCACGATCCTGTCAGGATGCCATTTATGATCTGATCCCTAGATACCTGCCTCTCCAGATCAATTTCCTACCACTATATCTTACATTAACATTTTACTACTTGAAATTCCTCAAACATTCTGTTCTTATCCATTGAAGCTAGCTCTGGATTAGTTTATAGGATCCTGATAGCTATTTCTAGATGTCTGATGGCCATATTAATAGGTAGAAAACTATGCCTTTGCCAAATGCTTTACGTAGCTTTCAGTGATTTTGTTTCCTCACTTTTTACTCTTCGTAGCTACTTATCTGTATGTTAGATTTGAATAGTTTTCATGTCAGCAGCTTTGGGCAATGGAAGACTATTTCTTTCATAACAAGTAAAAGACTCTTTGGGATAATTATTTATTGCTCATTGTCTTCCTTCCTCCCTCCTTCCCTTTCTTCCTTTCTTCTCATTTCTTGATTTCTTGCAGTGCTTCACAAATCATAACTTTTGTGTGCTGGACAATGGGAAACGTGAGAGCCAGTATAGTTAGTGGTTATGAAGATGTGTTCTAGGGGCGCCTGGGTGGTTCAGTTGGTTGAGTGTCTGACTCTTGATTTCCGTCAGATCATGATCCCAAGCTCGTGGGATTGAGACCCGTGTCAGGCTCCACGCTGAGTTTGGGGCCTGCTTAAGATTCTCTCTCTGTCTCTCTCTCTCTCTCTGTTTCTCTCCCTGTCTCCCTCTGCACCCCTCCCCACCTTGTGCACACCCAGTGTCTCTCTCTCTCTCAAAAAAAAAAGATGTGTTCTAAAGCCAGATGGACTATATGAATCCACATCCTGACAGTTGCAAGTTTCGGAAAATGCATTGCAGATTGGTTTAATTAAGGGCACTTGTTTTTACTCACGTAACTAAAAGTCTGGTAATATGTTCTCCTTGGGTATGGTTTGATCTCAGCTATAGCACCATTTATCTGTGATTGTCTTATCTGTATCCTTATTTTTGAAGTGCCTTCTTTGAAATACTTTCTTGTGTAGGAAAATGGCTGACCTAGTTCTGGGCCTTACACCCTATACCATGCAGTCTGAAAAAGTACAAAATGCTTTTTCTCAACCCTAGAATGGAAGTCTTAGAATTTATTTTATTTGGAACGACTTAGGCTATGTGCCAACCCCTGTGGTTAAGGAAATCTCATGTACTAGTTGGCTTATAAAGGGATTAGTGCTCATCAATAAAACAATTGTCTTTGAATCAATAAGTAAAATTAGCATGTTTAACAATGAATGTCTGGGCAAGAATATTTGAAATCAAATTAAATGAATAGTTTAAGACCCTACACTTTACTTGGTAGACTCTCATCAGAAAAATGTCTACCTCAGATGGTTATGAGTGTTAAGAAATGTGAACAATCTGAGATTCTACCCTACTTGGCCAGCTGATAAGTTAGCCTGCTACAATTCATGTTTGCTGGAAAAAGGCACAAGACTCCTGAATCAGATACAAAGGGTTTTATTACAACGATGGCAGTGGAGGAGTTTTAGGATTTGCACGAGTTACCTCAGACCCTGTTCCCACAGGGCAGTGCAAAGAGGGCCAGATGATACCTGCACATGCAGTGAGTTGCATTATATAAAAGGGACACCCCAGCCAAAATTAGGGAAACTGAATCTTTTATTATGTTCTCTAAGCAAACTGCCTGACCTTTGCCTTGGACAGAGTCATTATCCTTATTATACTGGACAGTAAACAAACCTGCCTTTTGCTCCACAGAGAGATAATGTTTCTGTCTTCTAAGGCTGTTTTCTATACAAGCATCCTTGAAAAGATGCTGTGAAAAAGTGCTGTGAAATGTATCTCTGACTTGAGCCGAAATGATCAATGATACCAACTAGGCCCTGGGAAACATTCAGGTCAGCTGCAGCTCACTGACCAAGGCTGTTAGGGATGACAGAGCTACCCTAGACTTACTCATTTTGGGCTAAGGCATAGTATATACAACAAAGGCTGTTAGAACCGTCTAGAACAAAAGCTGTTAGTGCCTCTGCTCGCAAGACATGCGTAAATATAAGGGACCTGTGGAAAATTGTTTCCCAATAATATCTATCCTGGATTTCTGCTCTCTCTCAGGTTCTGGAGACTTGACCCATGAGAATGCTGCACCATGGGCTATTCTAATCTGGCCAACAGAAGTTGCCACAAATCTGTTTAATTCATCTTATGTGGTATTTAATTAAGTCTGCTCTGAACAGGATTCCAAGTAGGGCAACCTCACCGTCCAGGGGTCCAACCATACCCTACAGGGTCTGAAACCTAGCTAGCTGAACAAATCCCATAAAACATCAGGGTAAATGAAAACCTTGTGCTTTCTCCTTAAGTTTCTGTATTGACCTTTCCACTTGATTTAGCATTGATTCAGGCATGGCAGGATGTATTGGTGATTGTATATACTGTGCCTTAGCCCAAAATGAGTAAGTCTAGGGTAGCTCTGTCACCCATAACAACCTTGGCCAGTGAATGCTTTCAGGGGCCTAGTTGGTATCATTGATCACTTCAGCTCAAGTTAAAGATACATTTCACAGCACTTTTTCTAATTAGATGGCTCCTGGGAAAACTGCCCCAGAGTGTGCATAAATAACATGTCAGTTATGCCTCTTGGCCACTCCCCCAGGTAATATGGATTTCAGCAGTTTCCTGAAGGTTTTTTTTTTTATTTTTTATAATTTGTTTTTGAGAGAGAGAATGAGCAGGGGAGGGGCAGAGAGAGGGACACACAGAATCTGAAGCAGGCTCCAGGCTCTGAGCTGTCAGCACAGAGCCCAACATGGGGCTCGAACTCATGGGCCGTGAGATCATGACTTGAGCTGAAGTCGGACGCTTAATCGACTGAACCACCCAGGCACCCCTCTAATGGTATGCTTCTAGAGGCAGTTGTAGGGTTGCTTAGAATCTTCTGTGGCTTCCCATATTTAATAGATTCTTTGAATCCTATGTGATCTGGCCTTTGTCCACCTTACCAGCTTTATCTTGTCCTAGCTTCTCTCTCAGTCTCTGTATTCTCTAATTCTCTTGTATTTGCCATGCTCTCTCTTCATACATAGCCCCTGCACCAGCCGGGCCTTACATATAAAATGCTGTGAGTTTCCACTTAACTCTATCCTCTCCCATCCCCATTATCCTATTGTACTAGATCTTGTACTTTTGAGGTGTTATGTACGTACTGCTTCATAGTACTTATCACAGTCTCAGTTTGCATCTATTAGAATTCTTTTAGTGTCAAGTCATTGCTAAACTATATGCTCTGTGATGGCTGGGAATGCATTTATTGTTGCTTATCTTTATATTCCTGTAGCTTCCTAGAACAATGTCTGGGAAGTGGCTAGTATTCAGTAAATATCTATTAAGTTAATTAGTGTTTTTTTTTTTAATTCACAATTAAATATTTGGAAAGGATATTGGTGTCAAGCTGTTGGGCAATAATTGCTCATGCATCAGACGTGGCTCACCATAGTTGGCTGTAGCTTGATTGGTCAGGAAAGGAGATCCAGTCATAAGACACCCAGTAAAATACAGGATGGCATGATTAACAAAGAAACAATGAAGGTGGGCCAAAGAGACTTTTGCATCACTTAGGGAAACAGGGCTTAAGCTTGAAGAGTATAGAATTTGCTTCCTTGAACTCCACAGCAGTTCCCCAAATGTGCAGACAACAGTTAATGAAGAGGTGACCTAATACGTAACTAAATCCCAGGCTACTGGAAGTGTTAATAGAGAAGTCCTTTAAAGACCTGTCCTGCCAGGTACAGGAAATGGATGTTGGATGATTCTGTTCCTAAGGAACCTAAGCTGGTTCCTCAAGGAGTTCTGGGTAGGGAAGGCCTCCTGGTGATGCCTAGGAGTTAGATCTGTTTTGTCAAATGAACGATAGTGATAGTGTTCACTCAAAGCTGCCATTCCAAATTTATCTGGAAGTTTTTTTCATTTTACTTGCATTTCCAGTTTTTTTATTAAGGTAGTTTAGGGAATTGATTAGATAGTGAAACAAAATGTTTACTTTCAATTGTTTGTCCATGTCTCTGCAAGCTGTTCCAAATCAGGCACTCTTATTCTCTGTCTCATTTACCTGGGATAGTGCCTAGGACATACGGAGTAGTGACTCCATGGACTTGTGTTCTGGGGGGCTCCAGAGAGAGACTGTCTAGTTTCATCCAAGCTCTGCTGCTTCTTGCTGTATAGCCATGGAAGTTGACTGAATCTCTCTCCTAGCTTTAGCTTCCTCATGGTGATAATAAAGCTTAGAGGGTTCTTGGGAGAACTGAATGACATAATGTATAAGAAGCACTTAGAAGGTGCCTGGCATATATTTAATGGTTGATGAATATTAGCTTTCATTTTTAGGAACATAGCATCACACATCTATATTTTGATCAGAGTTTGGGAATCTTAAATCAGTTGGAATATTAATACCTACGTTAGGACAGGTAGTGGTAATTGGAAGGTGAGAAGCTTACCTGGGCTGTTCTTCTTCAAGTGATGACTCAGGGAACCAGAATCTTCTCTCATGGTTCTGTCTACTCTCTAGAGCCTCCTTGGAATTCTAGCTGCATCCCCCTATGCAGCTGGCTGATGAGTGAAGAGAGAGACTAAGCAGGCTGATGGAGGGGCCAAGTGTAGCAGTGACAGAATTCTCTTCTACCCATGTTCTCTTGGCTAGAGTTCAGTTACAGAGCCCCCTGGAGATGCAAGAGTACTGGAGATTGGAGTCTTGGGTACCTAGGAAATGCTCTGAGGAACTCCCTGTACTTCTACTACAAGCTTTTATTAATAATCATCAAATATCCATAATTAGCTTGAAGTAATATCATTTTTACTGAATGTAACCTAGTTTTGTTGATGTTCCTCTTGTTGTTTTTATTCCATTTGTTTTCACAGACTGCCTGGTATGGCCATGTCCTGGCCATGGGCAGATTCAGTTTGACAGCTGGAAAAACAGTAGGAAAGCTAGAAAAAAGAGGGGACCTGCCTCCAAACAGGCACCATGAAATTGTTGAAGCCATTTTGTGTCTTGGAAATCATAAGAGCTGCAGAGAAATATCTTTATGATGTCTATTGATATGCCATTCAATTCTCCTTTGACTATAGTTTTACATAGATCCCATTTTATACATTAATAAGCTCTAGCAGCTTCATATTTGACTTTGAGATTCTAGTTAATCTAAAGCTTTATCTGGTAGGAATATATGTATGCATATGTACATATATATGTGTATATATGTACACATATGTATACATATATATAATATATATATGTAATATATATATGTAATATATATATGTAATATATATATATTTATACATATATACATGTATACATATACATATACATATACATATATACATATATATGTAATATATATATATATGTTATATATATATATATTTATGGTATGTCTTATTTATTAGCTATATTATATGCTGTTAGCAGTTACTTTTCTATAACTTTTGCTCCACAGGTCAGATACTATCTCCACTCCACCAAATAGAGGTACTTAATTCTTACACTAAGGCATTTAACCATGTTAGTTTGACATCCACAGGCTCGTTGGCATTATTTTTAGTCATTCTGTATTCTCTCTGTATTCTTACTGCATTTGATGAAGAGGGTTTTGGATTCCCCAAGCTAAGAAACAAAAGTGGCTGAGTGTCCTCCTTATTGCTTTTAAACCTGAGGGATTATCAGATGCATTTCAACTCCGTAAAGCTCAAGGCAATTTAATAACTTGCACACTCCAAATCATAAGAACATATAAAACAACTAGGACAGTGACAGCTTAAGTAGGACATTTCCTTTCTAAACACTGAGAAGCAGCAGTATTAGACTGAGTCATAATGGAACTGAAACTCTGCTTCTACACCTTGAACGTTTGCAATCACTGAAACTATTTGTAGCAACTGGCTAGTGTACCTTTGAGTCTGACTAAGTGCTTTTCTTATATATCATCAAAAGTATATGTGATATATTGATAGAGTGATATGTGGGAAAACTTAGATCTGGGTCATAAGGTTATGTTAATATTTCCGCCTCTTAGGGACACATGCTTTTATTGATGTAATCCCCTGCTGTGGGACCTCTGCTCTGGGAGCAAGAAGCACACCAGAGTTGGGTGCAAGCCTTAAAACTTCTCCTCCTTGATTTTAGAGAGCTCTAAATTGAGATCATAAAACTGCAGTGTGCCTGGTGAATATTTTTGTGTTAGGATTCATCATATTAGGATTAAAGGCTCTTATGATTGAATATATTTCCTTCTAAGCCATATTCTTTCATATTCTGGGTCCCAAGGACTCCTAAAAAATGGCCTGAAGTTGAAGTTAAAGTATTGTAGCTTTTATGTCAATGGTATCCAAGTAGCTCTTTATTCAGCTGTATTTAGTGACCACATCCAGGAGCTGTTTCAACCAACTCTGTGTAACTAAGATCATCTTAAAGGGGTTTGTTTATCAGCAGGAAACTTTCACTATTCAGTAAGATGTCAAGGGCATATTTTTGTTGGTGGGACCTCTCTAAACCTTGTTCAGAACCTGAGGATTCAGAAAGAATGGCAGTGTTGTTTTTCTTTGATTTATTTTTTTCTCGACTGTTGTATTTTTGTGTTTTATGTGTGCTTAGCAGCTCTGTGCACAGTTTTATTGACTTCTAAACTAAGCAAATAGAACAAACTCTGGTGGTATAAAGTGCTAAGTGAGTGAGCCACAGGGAGCACATTATAAAGGCTCTTCACTCACTCGGCTCTGGCTGCCAATTTGCTTTCAAGTGTAATTCAGGAAGCCGGTTATGCTCTATCAAGCCCTAAATAATCTAGGCCTTGTTCGCCCCAGAAATTAGCTGCTTTTTATACCATCACCACAATTAATCATGGCCCATCATCCTCATATCCTATGTGGGGAGGTTCTGTAAATACTTTATTTGATGAACTCTTCCTACACCCTGTCCCCTTGTTTATAATGAGCGGTAGTGTAGAGGACAGTTTAGGAGTTGGTCTATTTGAGACTGGGGTTCAAGATTCAGTTTTACTACGTAATAGCTATGGGATGTTGATCAGCATACTATGACCAATGTTACCAGTAATTTTAAGAGCAAACACATACCACTGTGTGTCAGGTACTGTTGTAAGTTTTAACATATATTCTTTCAATTGTCGCTCCCAACCCTATCCTGTAGGCGTTATTATTTTCCTCATTTTGTAAATGAGGAAACCAAACATACTGAAACTCTGATTCTCTGATTCCTCAACTGGAAAATGAGAATAATAGTATTCATGTAATAGTAATATGGTAAGGATTAAATGAGATTTTGTTTATAGTAGTGTCTTTCACTAAATATGTACTCAGTAAGTATTGGCTATTAATATTATGGTCACGGTTGTAGTAGGTTCTCCAGAGTAACAGAACCAATAGGATGTATATCTCTATATTATATATTATAACTGATTAATATAATTAAGATGTATATATGAATATATTGTGAAGAAAATAAATACATGTATGTGTGCATAAATTTATTGTAAGAAATTGGCTCATGTGATTATGGAGGCTGGGAAGTCCCATTTCTTCAGAGGTGGGCTGGTGGTACAATACACTCAGGGAGAGGCAGTGCTCCAGTTCAAAGGCTGTCAGGCAGTAAGAGTCAATGTTGCAGATGAAGTTTGAAGGCAATTAGCTGGAGAAATCTCTCTTACCTGGAGGAGGCTTAGCCTACAGTCTGTTCAGACCTTCGACTGATTGGATGAGGCCCACTCATGTTATAGAAGGCCATCTGCTTTACTCTGATTAAAATGTTAATTTAATATTAAGGTGTTCCCATTTAAATGTTAATCTCACCCAAGAACACCCTCATAGAAACATCCAGGATAGCATTTGATCAAATATATGGGCACTTCATGGCCTAATCAAGTTGAAACTTAACCACCATCACAATAGTTTATCTAATTTAATAATCAATATGATGAGTATATTTTTCCATTACATATAATCTTCTCAGGAGACTGACCGTGTCTAATGTATTGTTGATATTTTAGAGCTTTATTCTTACCTGAGATAATGTCAGGGGTGTGTGTGTGTGTATTTTGTTTTGAATCTAAAATCATCCATTTCATCCATGCAGACAAGGAGTATCCTTCTTAACTCCTGGATTCCTGGGAATGTGGGTATCCATGAGGGAATTTGAGCAATGACTCTATTTTGCTCCAGACGTGACTGTTGTCAGGAGAGGATGTACCTGTCATTAGTATGAGTTTTCTAAGGCTGAGACCCAATAAAGCACTCTTGGATCAAAAATATACTTGACCAGGAGGTGGTTTTATTCATTTACCTTAGTATTTGGAAGAACTCAGTTGAAGTCCACACTTTTCAAACTGTAGTTTGATGCCTCTATTTTAGTTATTTTTAATTATTTATTTATTTGTTTGTTTATTTATTTATTTAATGTTTATTTTTGACAGAGAGAGAGAGAGACAGAGCATGAGTGGGGGAGGGGCAGAGAGAGAGGGAGACACAGGATCTGAAGCAGACTCCAGGTTCTGAGCTGTCAGCACAGAGCCCGACGTGGGACTCAACCTCACGAACCGCAAGATCATGACCTGAGCCAAGTCAGATGCTTAACCGACTGAGCCACCCAGGCGCCCCTAGTTATTTTTTAAAAAGGAGAGGAAATGGTCCTATTTGTCAAGCTGTCCATGTTTTATGATCTCTCATCACTGGAACAGCATCTAGTTATTTCAAGGCCTTGAAATGGACCCTGGAAGATGTAATTTAACTAACATTGTGTACAAACACGCAGCAACCATAACGAAACATATTTTGTCTAGTTCTCTATAATCACACAGTAACATGTATCTTTGTATGCAATTGGAATAATTTAAAACAAAACACCATTTAATCAGAAGACACCTGATAATTAATCACTTCTTATATCTGCATTCCCCCCCACCCCAGACTTGTTTACAAAACCCGGGCTTCTAAACATTCACTTTTATTCCATTCAGTTCATTGTTTTTTAGTACCTTTTCAATGCTCAAGCCGGTCTTGAATTTAATCTTTCGTATAATAATAGTTACATTATTATCAATTATCATGTAATTATTAATATTAATATTAATTATATATTAATATTATATATAAAATAATAATAATTTTTACTGAAGCTGTTTTTGGACCTTCAGAATCATGCTAATACTGAGATTGTGGATTGTAAAAAAAGTCAGAAGCAGGGATGAAATATTGAAAATTTGACTCCATTTAGCAGGTTGGATCTCTCTATTTAAATAGAACAATAGGATATAGTGAATGGAGATGTCACTATCTTACATGGAGGAAGCCAGGGTAGAAAAATTGTAAAGAGAAACAGTAAAAACAAAAACAAACACCCACAACATCTTAAACAAAAGGCTAATAATAATCCTGCTCTTCTGTCAGTCTCTATTTTATGCAAAATAGGTCTGCCTAATCTTCTACTGAAAATTCTTTCAGTAAACAGCTGTAGGAAGGGAAAAGGAAAAAAAGAAGACCCTGTTACTAAAGAAAGTTTCCTTCTAGCAAATATAATGCCCAATCTCTCTCTCTTCAAAGCAATATGGTGCCCTATTGTGACTTTCTCTGTGTTACGGGATTTGTGTGTAAGGATTCCCAGTTGATTCCATTTTGTCAGTAGTCAGTAAGATGCCCAGTTCATTCTGCTTTGTCTTTGGCCAAAAAGAATGTTACTTCCTTACTCAGAGACTGGCATGATACAGATTTAGATACAGTGCCTGCTGACTCTTGAAAGGATGCATCTAATAGTTCTACATCCAGGCAGTCATTCTGTACAGAATGTGTTTAGAGTTTATCAGTGGCTCATTATGACTCCTTAATGATGGGGACCCTCTGGTGTTGGGATCCATAGTCTTGAATAAGGACTAATTTACCTGGTTAAAAATAAGCAGGCAAGCGGGGAGAAGATCAAAGGGTAGATAGAGTAGAATCTATTTCTGTTAATCTGGCTGGCTGGCTTCTTGCTTGTTTGCTTGCTTTTCTTTCTCTTTCTCTCTCTCTCTTTTTCTCTCTCCCTTTCTATTTTTTTACAACAATGTCCAGATATAGTGACCCTGCAAATAATTTCACAGGTTGGCTTTTGCTGTTGACCTCAGGAGTCTTCTTGACAACTGTCTCTAACAATGAACTTGGGGGAAAACTTAGTGGTTTCCACCCCATTATTTGCTTGGATAAAGTCCCAGAACGATGATTGTCTAAACTTAAATGTGATAGCTACATACCATGATGAGAAAAAACCCAAATATTAACTGTCAGCAAGGTGAGATTGTTGCAGAGGTTTGAGAGAATAGACAAATATGGCAGCGCATTTTTCTATACTCCACCACAATAAAGAATGCCTGTGCTAAGTGATGGATGTTCTTGACTGAGCCTTACAGCTTCTGTACAGCCGTGAGAAGCAGAAACCTCTCCCTGAAGATTCATGTCGCGTATTAACAAAATAGTTTCTATTGGTACCTACTCTTCTGTTATGATAATTCAGGGGGAGGAGCTATTCCAAAGGCCCTTGGGGCTCCTTTCTGCCTTAGGGCCTCTGAACTTAATATTCTCTTCCCCAGAAGCTGCTGACCCAGATCTTCTCTAGGCAGGTAGCTTTCTGCTGTTTGGAAATCAAATATTTACTTTTCAGACTCCTGGCCCCAGACAAAAGCGGCTCTCCGTGTCACTCTGTCACTTCAGCTCTGTTTTATAGAGCTTTATGTTAAAATGTAACAAAACATGTTTTAGCAGAACACTGTCACTGTTTGTGTGTCTATTGTCTATCATTCTCCATGTCACCACTAGAATGAAAGATCCAGAAGGAGGGAGCTTGCCTTTCTAGTTGGTGCTGCGTTCCCTATATATTTGTATAGTAGGTGCTTTAAAAATATTTGTTGAATGCGTTGTTGACACAAGGAAAACAGAGCCACCTCAGGGTTTTCATTTGTAGCTTTTCTTTAAAGATTTTGTTTTCAAGTAATCTCTACATCCAGCATGGGGCTCGAACCCATAATCCTGAGATCAAGAGTTGTGTGCTCCACTGACTGAGCCAGCCAGGTGCCCCTCGTTTGCAGCTTTTTATGAGTAACATGAATAGCACTAGCAACAACACTCTCTAATGTATTATGAGGGCAGCGTGCCAGGCGTTATGACTCAGCACAGTGCCTTACCTATATTTTCTTATGTCAACCTCAAAATAATCTGAAAATTTAGACACCGCCATTACTCCTGTTTTATGGAAGCAGAAACGGAAAGGTTCCTACCACTTGGCAAAGCTCCTGTAGCTGGTAAGCAGCAAAGCTAGGATCTGGTTAAGTCTTTGCAGCTAACTGCATATTTCAGGTCCAGAGGCATTTTTCTCTGGAACATGACACAGTTTATGAGCTTTGCTTTTATATGAATAATTAAGAATACTTGATGCTTGGCAGCATGATGTGCTATAATAGTTTCAGAATTTCATTCTGAGTTATACTGAATGACAGGGTCTCTGACAGTGGCTCTTTGTTCCCATATAGACACTGCAGTCCACGTTCTTAACCTTTTGTAGACTGTGCGAATGGTGATTTTTATTGTTTGGGGCGTATTTTGAAGCAAATGTTTTCTGTCTTCTGTCTGCTGGCAAAATTTTTCTGCTCGCATGTATCAATGATTTGCATAACAAGATGCTCCTGTGCTTTTTGAGGCTTGTAGTGGTCTTAATGGTTAGAAGCAGCTTTTTAGTTGTTCCCACATTGAGTCAAATGGGGTTCAGCCAAGAGCTTTAGGAAGAGTTTACCTGTGATCTTCATATATAACCCAAACACAGGTAATATATTCTGTTAAAAATCCCTCAGATCTCACTGTTGAGACGTTTGCCAGGTTTGTGTCAGATATACGTCGCAGCACCCTGCTGTCTATAAGAACGATACTGTGGAATGGAAAATGTACCTTCATTTGACCCGTAAAGTCACTGCCCTGATATTCTGTGATTAGGGTGGTAAGGGGGCTTAACATGGCGGGTATGGGATGGACTCTCAGAAAAACATCAAAGTAGGTAGCTTCTCTGTCTCCCTTCGTAAATGTAAAGATGGTGAAAATACTGCATTTCTGTATATTCTGTAATGAACAGGATTCCCATTTGTGGAATGCAGTGGTGGGGTGGGAAGTTCCAGCTCATTTAAAAATTCCATGTGCTTTCCTTTCTCCACAGTTGTGCAGAGCTCCCAAGGTTTTGTACGCCAGTAAGATAATGATGTAGGCCCTCTTGACACTGGCGATTAGTATAGTGGCAGTAATTAGAGGGATACCCGCATTTCTAGGCACATGTTTCCTTGGGATCCTCACTCCATGAATTCCATACTGTAATTTGGGGTTTAGGAATCTTAAGCAAAGTTGAGAATCCAGGAGCCGTGTTACGCAGGACCTCTTCTCTTCTTATGTCCCGCACGGCAGTTCCCCTACTGAACCCTGCCACGTCCCTAACGGAGAACATGCTGCCAGTCACCAGACCTCTGTCCCCATCTCGGTCTCAGGAAATCTTCCTTCCCCACTTCAGGTCTTCTCACATTTACTTTCAATGGGCCAATCCGTATTTCCAGAATAAGGAATTACAAAGGAACACACCTAATTTAGTATTTCAGTGGATTATTTTGTCACAGTAAACTGAACACCTTCTAGGAAGTGAATCCCAGGAAGCAGTGTGTCTTATGTCCACCTACTTTATATAACAAAAGAGCCATTTTGAAGAGAAAGCTGAGGTCTACGTGATAGCTAGGATGGAGATTTTAGTAGGTTTTTTTTATCCCCAATTGTTCAGAACAGGGTTCAAGATACTGCCTTGAAAAATGCTCTTGACATAGGAGCCCTGTTTTCATCATGAGGGAAGTTATATTGGGTAGCACGAAGACACCAATGAACAAACCAAGGAATGCATGTTTCTTTTACCGGGAAGGCCTTTGTGGCTCCCATATTCCTTTGGTTGATCCTCCTTTCCATGAGTGAACAGACAACTAAATAATTCAACACGGCAAACATTCTGTAGTAACACTGAACCACAGAACTCAGTGACATGTGTCATAGAGCAGGTGGGTGGTAAGATGGAAGGAGAGCACCACTATACCCTTTCTGGTCTCCTCAGAAATTCCATTCCTTGGAGGAGCAATTTCTCCCATTTAGAGGATTGAAAAGGCAAGGCTGGCAGATATTTGACCATTATAATAGCATAAGCACCAGCTGGCTATAGACTCATATAAAACATACCTAGAAAAACGGCTTTTTATTGGTATTCATGTACAATTGATGAGAAAATATCTCCTCCCCCCCTTTTTTTTTATTAACAGCATTCTAAATATTGTCAGATGTGTTTGGCATTTGGATAAGAATTAGTATCAGTCACATTGTTTACTTGTGACTATTCTCTTGCCTTGCTTCCACTGTTATTTAAGCCTTATTTCTAATTTCACTTTGAAAAGCACATGAGAATGGAATTAATTTTGCTTTGATCTGGGGCCTTCTCTGATGACTGAATACTATAATTTACCCAACGCAGTGACTTTGATATGTTTTTCTTGGTTAAGCTTACATAGGTATTACATGTCACAACTGGTAGGGCTATAATAATTTTACTGTTCATTGAATGTCAAATTAAAAATGTATATGAGATAGCTAAGGATCCTATCCCATTAATTATTCTCTTAGGATTTCTGAAATTCTGTGTTAATGAGCTGTAACAGTCTGAAGACCAAATGCCTGAATGTATTAAAAGGAAGAGTGAGAAAACCTGCAACCTGAAAATTGCTCATGAAGAAGAATAAGCTAAAAATAAATGTGGTGCGACCATTTGACTTTTTTTTTTTTTTTAATGAGGAAGTTGGTCACTTTTGGAAATGAAGATCACTCTTGTATTCATAAGTACCAATCTGTGTTGGTGGCTGTAAAATCCTGTGCATTGTAAAAACAAATCTATTCTCTTCATTGAAATTCAGGACCAATGAATGAATGAGTGAACGAACGAACGAGCCAGTAGGTTTTTTATTCTGTTGTTCTCATTCTAAAACTGGGGCAAGTTATTTGTTTCCCTGAACCACTGTTTCCTCATTTATAAAATAAAATGGCTCCTACCTCTTAGTGGCTGAGACCTGAATAAATTGATTTACATATAATTGTTATATGTTTTCTAAAGTGTTTCTTGCAATATAGTTTTTTTACCTTCCCATTTGTGTTTGAATACTATTAAAATTTCCCGGAAGTCTATAGCCATTCTGATTCAACTGGAGGAACTTTGTAGAGTATGTTTATTCTCTGTGTTGGTACTCTTCTAGTTCATCGAAGGACAATCTGATAATTGTTTTTTCTATTTTTGGATAGGACTAGTTTATTGTGAAGTGTAGCTTTAACAGTTTATTTTGGGGGATGTCATAAGAATCCCAAAGACATTATGGAGAGTTTGAGCTCAGTAGTCATGGTGACATGATTTTGCTGTAAGCAGCCAGGTGGTCCCATATGGCAAAGGACCACTCTAAATGAAAGCTTTATCTTTGAAACTGTAAAGAATCTTCATTTTTAATCTCTCATTCATTTTCTCATGTGAGTCCCCAGAAGCTTTACTCAGAAATTTGTAGATGGTTATGCTTGCCTGGATTTCTCAATTATACGGAATTAGGATATGTGGCTTTATTCTGAGAATGAATTATTGCAGAGGAGTTACATGATGTAAGCCTGTATTTACTGTTGGAGGAGCAGTGAACATTTTCTTTTCTTTCATCTTATTTTTGTGAACTCTGAAAAACTAAGAGCAAAAGGATGGCAGGAAAGTTACATGGGCTAGAAATGATGAGGAGCCCGGGGTCAAGGCTGATGGATTCTTAGATATCTGCATTTTCTTTAATGCATCTTTAAATGAAACATTAAAGAATTAGACATTAAAGAAATTTAAACTTGAGGACACTTCTAAGCACAATCCAAATTACTTGGAAAGATGAGCTAGCACTCAGACTTCTTTTACGTTTTGAATAACCAAGAGGGAGTACATTCTGCAGGTGCACCAGCATGGACTGCCTTTCAGTGACATTGTTATATTTTTAGCTCTGTTCTTGCCTCTGTGGCATCCCTACTCCCTTACCTTTTGGCTCACGTTAAATTTTTTGCTGAATGGTACTTTATCTGATCTTACATCTTAACCAGAATATACCTGTGGTTACCAGGCGGTTTCTTTTCTTTCGTTTGTTTAAAATGTGTTAAAAGAAGTTTCCATATTCTTTTATTTTTTAATTTTTTTAACATTTATTTATTTTTGAGAGAGAGAATGTGAGTGGGAGAGGAGCAGAGAGAGAAGGAGACGCAGAATCTGAAGCAGGTTCCAGGCTCTGAGCTGTCAGCACAGAGCCCGATGTGGGGCTCGAACTCACGAACCGCGAGATCGTGACCTGAGCTGAAGTTGGACGCTTAACCAACAGAGCCACCCAGGCGCCCCTAAAGTTTCCATATTCTTAAATTTCACTGAAACTGTGCATCCATTTGAAGGCAGATTTTCTGTGAAACTACCAAAGCTTAAACATCAGGGCCTCCTGTTTGTATGAGCCTTTACCTAGGCCTTCATAAGGGCCTACACAATAGTGTATTCACAATTTATTTTTATTTTTGTAAGTTTGTTTATTTACTTTGAGAGAGACAGAGACAACATGAGCGGGGGAGGGGTAGAGAGTGAGGGGGAGAGAGAGAGAATCCCAAGCAGGCTCTGCACTGCCAGTGCAGACCCTACAAGGGGCCCCAAACTCATGAAACCGTGAGATCATTACCTGAGCTGAAACCAAGAGTCAGACGCTTAACTGACTGAGCCACCCAGGTGCCCCATAATTTTCTTCTTTTAAGAATTAAAAAAAAAAATTAACATTAATTTATTTTTGAGAGACAGAGAGAGACAGACCATGAGCAGGGGAGGCAGAGAGAGCAGGAGACACAGAATCTGAAGCAGGGTCCAGGCTCTGAGCTGTCAGCACAGAGCCCGACGCGGGGCTCGAACTCACAGACAGTGAGATCATGATCTGAGCCGAAGTCGGACGCTTAACCGGCTGAGCCACCCAGGTGCTTCCATAATTTTCTTCATTTATTTATTTTATTTTTTTCAACGTTTATTTATTTTTGGGACAGAGAGAGACAGAGCATGAACGGGGGAGGGGCAGAGAGAGAGGGAGACACAGAATCGGAAACAGGTTCCAGGCTCTGAGCCATCAGCCCAGAGCCCGACGCGGGGCTCGAACTCACGGACCGCGAGATCGTGACCTGGCTGAAGTCGGACGCTTAACCGACTGCACCACCCAGGCACCCCAATAATTTTCTTCATTTAAAGGAGACTCTAAAATTGCTTAATATTTATGCCCCACAAGATCTGAATATGCCCCAAGTTCTATTGCCAATACTACTGAAACGTGGTTGCTAACATTATCAGTAACTACAGGATTTAAGGTTTTGCCTAACTGGGCTTCCTTGTATTTTATACTATTTATTAATCTCTTTTTCATGAAAAGCTTTTTGCTTTGGTTTGTATTTTTCCCAGTTAGTGTGATTTGTTGAAAGTTCCTCCCCATCTGAGATACAGGCTGTTTTCTTATCATCTCTATTGGCATTATCCACTTCTAGTTCTCCCTTCTTATTCAGTTTATACTTTCCATGTAACACACACTTTCTCACGTCTTCAACCACCCCCAATTCTGTAGTGTACAAGACAGTAGCCACTAGTCACATATGGCTACTTAGCGGTTGAAATATAACTAGTGCCATATGCTGAAAAAATATTTTGGATACATTGGTAAAATAAAATATAACTTTATTTGTTATAAATATGTTATAACTTTAAAAAATGTAGCTACTAGAAAATTTGAAATTTCATATGTGAGATGCATTATATTTGTATCTGAGAGCACAAGAAGATGCTGATGGCTGCCAAATCTCTGTCTCCAGTCCAGACCCCTCGATGGAGTTTCAAGCATGAAAACCCTGCTGGTATCCTTCTGGCCAACTGAAGAGGCCTCGGACTGAACCTGTCACCTTCGTAGTCAGATGCTCCAGTGTTCTTTATGTCCGCTGGAGGAATGCACTGTCTGTTAATTCACCCAAACTAGAGACCTGATATCATACTGGATTCCACCTTCTTGCTCATGCCCGTAACAAGTCCGTCAGAAGTAGTCAGATCTTAAAATTCCATTTCAGCTGTATCTTTGTAATCCTCACCATATCTATCCTGGTTTGAGCACTCATAATTTTTTTTACCTGAACTATTGTAACAACATTCCAAGTGTGTTTCCCATTTGGTACCTCTCACATGTATCCTCCGGTGACTGATGCTTTGTATAGGAGAGGCAATAGGGGCAGACTGTTGAAAAAACCAAAAGCCATGAGGCTTATGAGAGATGGCTATAACTGTGTGAGCGGAGAAGCTCATGCTTCTATTCTAAGGCAGGTGCTTTATGTGGAATGGATTGCTGTATCAAATCATTAATCGCTAGCCTCGAATTGCCAATCCAGTCAGAAGATAGGCAGGTTTCTCCAGTCTCATGACCCAGTAAAGTGACTCTGAGTGCATTTTTTCCCCTTACAACAAAACTTACAAACATTTTTATGTGGGCTTTGCTCTGCTCTTTGCCATGCTCACTGGCAGCTGCTTATGTATACCACAACCGTTATGTTAACACCTTTCTGTTGCTCCTCTTCTACGATGTCTGCTTTGGTGACTATTTAAGTTAAAAGTGCCTAGAATATTGAAAGTGAATTGTTTAAACAACATGGGGTGTGTTGGAAATTGAAAAAAAATTATTATGATGATGTCATATTAACCTTAAGGCAAACACTCTGAAAAGCAACATTAATTTTCAAATAGTGGAAGGTACTTGGTGAGAAACATTGAGTAAAAAATTGACCAAGTATCTTCTTTTTTTTCTTTTTAATGTTTATGTTGAGAGGGTGCATGCGTGCATGAGTTGGGGGAGGGGCAGAGAGAGAGCGAGAGAGCGAGAGAGCGAAAATTCCAAGCTTCTCAACATCACCTCAGAGCCCGACACAGGGCTCTATCCCACGAACTATGAGATCATGACCTGAGCTGAAATCAAGAGTCAGAAGCTTGACTGACTGTCCACCCAACTGCCTTTAACCAAGTATCTTTTAATTTGTTAAGTGTTACATTGAAGTTCTCCTCTTTTTGGGCAATGAATGAATTCATCAGTACCTTCACTGATTTTTTTCCTCTTCTGGATCTTTACATTTTACTGACTAAAATTGTTACCTGGCATGTAGTGATCCAAAGTGAGGTAGAAATACTAGAGATTCTACACTGTCTTTACCTGACTTGGAGAAGGAGGGTTGCCTTATGCATAGAAAATGCTCAGCCTAGTAAAAACATAAAAGGAGCCTTTATCTTTCAATATAAAAATAAATGATCTTTGCTATAAATCATGAATGCAGTGGTACATGGTTGTAATCATGCTTTGTCTTTCAAAGGTATAAAGGATCTCTGTTCTCTAATGATGACCCTCTACTCTGGTGCTCTCCGCTTCAATTTAAAATTTGTATCAAATATGCATTCAATTATTTAGATTTCAATACAACTTAATAAGTATTCTTATTAACGTTCTCTCTTGCAAACCCTTCAATTTTACTTCTGTGCTAAACCAGGCTTGCTGGGATGATTACATTAATAATACATCTCTATCCAAAACTGAAGTGCCGAGTAGAGAACATGCTAATGGGTTTCATTGATTTCAACTTGGAAATGGGTGCAGGCAATCAGAAAGCAGGTGCAAAACCTGACTAGCACTGAACGACTGGGAGAATATTGAGCCAGGATCCGTGGCAAGATTCATGGCTGTGATTTGAGTTGGAAAAATGTTAAACATAATGAAGTTAAAGCGATTAACGCCTTCTGGGAGAAATGTGAATGCTTCATTATGCTTTTCAGATGGTGGCTTTGAGGGATAAGAGTTCTACATTCTGTCTTAGTAATTTTATTAGTTTTCTTCTATTTTTCCTTCAAGTTAGCTGCATATAGACTCACTCTTCGTTTTCTAAAAACTTGGAAGATGAAGTTAAGGACACAACTTAAAACATTCAAACAATCATACTACCCATGCACTTTTCTTTAAAATGATCTGGAGTGAATTTCACTGTTGGTAAAACTGCTGTGTCATTAAAGCCAATTCTGTACTTGAGTGTATACTCCTTTATTTCTGGCCCTAAAAATGAAAGAATAGATGATACTGTGCATAAAAAGTGATTTTAGAGTAAGTTGGAGAGAAGGGCTTCTTAAAATGCAAGGCAGAAACAGTAGTAATACTCCTAATTTCTCTTGTGTTTTCCTCAGTCCTGGATTCTCTTCTTTTTGAAGTGTGCCCCTTCTGCTTCATATACACACTTTCAGACACTGTACTTCTCTATAGTTTTTGCATGGGTAATAATTCAAGTGATTATCATCAGAAACCTTCAATAACACATAGAAATGGACTCATTCACTGGAAATTTAATAGGTTCATTTGGTTTCTTCAGACAGCTTATGAGAGGTGCTTGGAGGAATAGACTAATAAGGCTCAGGCCTCTGTGTTCTCTACGTGGAAATATCCCATACAATTTAGAGACTGCTATATGGGCATGGTCGTTGTAATTTGGAGCACACGCAGAGAATCTGCCTTACCTGGGTATTAATCCCCGCTCCAACGACTTGCCGGCTCAGTGACTTTGTATCTTTAGAAATGGGGCTAATATTAATACCTATTTATAGAGTTGTTGTGAGAAGGACGTGAGTCAATTCACTTAGATCTGTTGGAGCAATGCCTGGCACATGGTAGGCACCCTGTGACTGTGAACATGTGTGGTAGTAGTTGTTGCTGCTGTTACTGCTGCTGCTACTATAAGATCCTCGTTTCTCCTTTACCAAAAGTGGCCTTACATCCTGACCCAGTTCCCACTGTCATTCATTCTAGCTAAGTCTCTTTGTTTTGCAAGCCTGCTAAAATACCATACTACATCTACATCACTTTTCATTCCTGAGAAATTTGAAATTGACATTTTGATGCTATCTACTAAATCCTTATGAGGAGGTATTGATAATGCCAGGTAATGCATTGTATTCGCTTTATTGAATGAGAAGGCTGTCTGGCTTGAGCAAGGACCCAATCTACCTCAATGCTTGATTCTTACACTGGGAATGTTGGAAGTATATAAAAAATAATTTGGGGGGGGAGTGCCTGGGGGGCTCAGTTGGTTAAGCGTCTGACTTCAGCTCAGGTCATGTTCTCGTGGTTCTGTGAGTTCGAGCCCCACAGCGGGCTCGCTGCTGTCAGCTGGAGCTGAGCCCTCTTTGGATCCTGTCTCCCTCTCTCTACTCTTTGCCTGCTCACGCACACTCTCTCTTTCTCTCAAAAATAAATAAACATTAAAAACAAGAATAATTTGTTCACAGATGGGATTATCACTCCTGAGGCTGCCTTCCTGAATCTTCTCAGCTATTATTTTACTGGTATAATTTTAACTTTTGATGGTCGTGTATGTGTTGAAAGAAAGGAGGTCTTTTTGGTTGTTCATGCCACTTCCAGTTTGTGTGGTTTTAATCAGGTACCTTAACCTCTCTATGACTGTTTTCTAATCTGTAAAATAAGAAAACAAATAGTATCTACTTCATAGGATCGTAGCTAGGTTTTACCGATTCAGTGAATATTATGTCCCTGATACATGACGTGATCCTAATAAATTGTCACTAGTTACATCAACCCAGAAGGAAACATATTTCATAGCCCTGTTCTTGCCAAGATTTGCCAAGTCCTTCAGGCTACTTCTCACTGTAGCACTTGGTGAAGGAGCATTAGAGCCACAAATGGGAAATCTATGTAGACGTACCCCAGACTGCAGTGGGTGCACAGTCTGTTTGGTGGACCACACCTTCTTTTCTGCCACCTATCCATGGCTGAGAATGATCCAGATCCCTTCCACTTTTTCACACTTGATTATGAATATTAATTTGTTAATGTGTTCAACTGTAAGCATTGGTCTTGGTGAGCCAGTGTTCAATCGTGGCTTTCTTCAGAAAAGGGTTGTGGGGTGCCTGGGTGGGCCAGTTGGTTAAGCGTCCGACTCTGGCTCAGGTCATGATCTCACGGATCGTGGGTTCAGGCCCCGCGTCGGGCTCTGTGCTGACAGCTCGGAGCCGGGAGCCTGCTTCCGATTCTGTGTCTCTTTCTCTCTCTGCCCCTCCCCCACTCATGCTCTCTCAAAAATAAAATAAACATTAAAAATTTTTTTAAAAAGGATGGTATTTTAATACGTAATAACTAGAGCAAGAAAAATGTGAAGAGTAATAGTAGATGAAGAGGTAAAAGGCAAGCATGATACACGGTTGCCAGTATCTTTATTCTACCAGAGGAAGAGTAGCAAAGCAGATTCTCACAGATCCACATTCTTGATTAATGACCAGTTAAAGCCTAAAGCCATCCTGGTAAAACCTTTCATGTGGTTCTCCTCCTGCTGATAACTAAATAAAAATGAAGAAACTTAGGCCTATTTCCCTGTGTAAAACTTTGACTGTAACAAGGGCAAACCCAGAAGTTCAGCCATTAGGTCATTGTACTCAAATCATTCCCTTGTGAATTTGTCTTCCATACTGGAAAGTTCTTAGTGTCATTATTAAGCATCTTATGAAACTCTATATCATTGTTCCTTAATTCACTTGATCATAATGTTCATCAGAGAGTTGGTGAGGTGTAAATGAAAGGTGAAATTATCTGTGGTTAAGCTGCCAATACACATGCTACGATTTTCAATTATATAATAACTTCTCCAATTAGTCATTTTAATTTCTAAAGGCAAGGGTCACGGGAACCCATTTTCCTTGAATGAATAAGCACTAGGAATATCATTTGAGGCCACTGCATTAAACAGTAGTAGTCCATTTTTCTACCAGTGCAGAGAATCCAAGAAGCTTTGGGAAATAACGGTTTCGTTTTGTTATGGCTGTCTGAAGAAAAAAAAGCTTGTGAAGCGTTGCCACATATTTCTTTAGCTACATTTGGGAAAGAAATGCAACTTGGTCAATTATGGATACGTATACTCTTCACAAATATTGTTCCTCTTTTATTAGATATTTGTAGACATGTTCTTAATTTTGTAATACTATAGTAGATTAAATGAAATGGCGGAGAATACCTTAGTAATACCACTATTAGAAAAAAGATTTACTACATGATTATATACATACTTATTTCTAATTTTTCTCTTGCTACCGTGAGTGTGTGTATGTGGACACATGTGTATGTATTTGTGTTGACTCAAACACTTTGTCTTGGATTCCCCTCAACCATATTTCAGTTGAGGGACAATCTGTTTCTTATTGATACTTGACTATAGTTTTCTATTTTTGTGACCTCACTGGTGTTTGTAGTGTCTCTAGAAAGTATCATATGCTAAATTTGTTTTCCTTCCAAATCATTAAATTAAAAAAATGAAACAACAGACCCACGGCTGATTTGCCCAGTGAGCTGATTGTTGCTACAGGAAACAGATATTATCAAACCGACTTGATGGATTTTCCACCCTCCCAGTCTCTTCTCCCTTTTCTCACCCATTGATCTTCAATTGAATATAATTTGGGAAATTTTCACATCTCATTGTCTGGGGACAAAGAGGCCAGTGAGAATCTATAGCACAAATAATTCATAGTTTTAATAAACACTATTTAAAGAAAAATCCAGAGTCCTGTACTTTGGCATTTGTTTATCATTCATTCATTCAACAAAGAATTACTGAATACCTGTGTTCAGATAGGTATAGCATAGATAAAATCCTGTTTATGGAATGTAACTACTTGAAACTCTTTTCAGTGTGTCCATTCTAGATTTGTGTACAATACAGTAAACATACTTTCAGGTATATCCTATATGTGAAAAAATACAGAAATTAGAATACAGCAACACAGAATATAGAAAAGAATTCAGGGGCGCCTGGGTGGCGCAGTGGGTTAAGCGTCCGACTTCAGCCAGGTCACGATCTCGCGGTCCGTGAGTTCGAGCCCCGCGTCGGGCTCTGGGCTGATGGCTCAGAGCCTGGAGCCTGTTTCCGATTCTGTGTCTCCCTCTCTCTCTGCCCCTCCCCCGTTCATGCTCTGTCTCTCTCTGTCTCAAAAATAAATAAAACGTTGAAAAAGAAAAAAAAATTAAAAAAAAAAAGAAAATAATTCATGTGTATAGTAACAAGTACTATGGTACTGTCACATTTTCCTGTCGAGCAATTTTCTATTATATATATATGTGTGTGTGTGTGTGTGTGTGTGTGTGTGTGTATACATATATATATGTATATATATGATATTATTGCTCTACACATTTCACATAGGCTTCAAAAACTGGAAATAATTTATTATGTGCTTTTATTTATCTTGCAAGGTCTAGAGTTTTTGTTGTTGCCTTCATTTCAGTTGCTTTAGTGTATGTCTCTTGACAACTACTGTTTCATTTCTGAGTATACAGATATAGATCCTGTGCAGACTCTTGCAGGTACTTCCAAATGAATATAGTGAAAACAGGAGGTGATGTGTGAAATGCTGCAGCAGTATCGATTGCCCTGCCACACGAACAGGAATAAACCAAATTACTGCTGTTATGCCGGCCTTTTATAATTATGGGCAAAGGCCAAGGTTAAGCTGGAAAGTGAATTGCTTTCAGAATACTGTATGACATATGGATTTTTCAGAAAGGATGGAGATTGAAGACTTGGAGAGATTGTGAACTTTGCCCTGTTACACGGAACACATTTGTTTGACCAAGATTAAAAATCGGTGGTAACAGGCAGACATACCTTCTTATTAAATGCTATCCTTTGAATTGTAAACAAGGTGGTTAAAAAATCATTACCAAAAACAAAACCAATCACATAGTTGGTGATCAATACATATTACTGACAAAAGTTTGTGAACTGACATAAGTTGACCAATTTTAAGATACACCAAACAAAATACTGGGATAATATTCCAACCATTCAGGTTGATAACAGTTTGAACTCTGTCTTGTATCCTTCTAAATATCAAATAAAAAGTTTCCAGTTTCCTGCTTTGAAGTTTCCTCAGGATTCTTTTAAGTTCTCAGGAATGTAAATTCTTCATATGTAAACATTGCATTTGCTTGCAAGCAATAAAAAAATAATCATGAATTTGTATGTGATTATATGATACCCGAGATATTCAAGGCATTGCTTCTAATCATCAAAATGTTAAGTCAAATATTTTTCTTTTGTTTTTCTGTAAACCGTTACTTTCCCATTTTTTTTTTTCACATTTTAGTCAAATGTATTAGAACAATATAGAGATAACCTTGTTGACTCTGCTTCTAGCAGTGACATTTGGGATGGAAAACTTGATAGGCAATAATTTTTACTATGTTTTTAAAGGAAATCTTTATGGTTTGTGGTTATGGCCCATCCCACAAATGTCATCATTTGATTGTATTCTTCCTTTACATTTGGTCTTATGTTTTATATTTAAATGTCTTATACATGATGGTAAACTTCTTCAGGGCAGGGATCATAGAAAATCCCAGTAATTGTCAGCTTTTCTGAGGCCAGTGCTCAATAATACAAATTGTGTCTTGCTGAGAGAGAATAAGAAAGGAAAAGAGAGAACAAATACCAAGTCCAGCACTGTTTCAAAAGGCCACATGGCCCAGAATGAAGGGGCTCTGGGGTAGGAATATTCCAGTCTCCAGTGCTGGACATTAGTGACAGGGGCAGTGATGGAAGAAAAGGTCACATCAGGAAAGCAGAAGAGGCAGCATTAGTGGTATAAATGGAGGAGGAAGGAAACAAGGCAGTGAGTAATAGTAGTTTTTCACATCCATAGATCGGAAATGCACTCTAAGCCAGGTACGTATTGCCTGTAGGTGAAAGATTATGACAATACAATACTATTGTAGGATTAGCTATATAATGAATAGCTATTGATTTACATTATCTAGACCAGCACTGTCTAGGAGAAATATAATACAAGCTACATATCTAATTTAAAATCTTCTAGGAGCTGTGTCTTAAAAGCAAAAGGAAACAGAGGAAACTATTTTAGTCATATAATTTACCCAATATTTCCAAAGCATCGTTTCATCATATAATCAAATGAAAATTAATCAACTACTTTATATATTTTTTGTACCAAGTTTTAGAAATCTGGTCAATTAACAGTGTGCATCTCCATTTAGACTAGTCGCATTCCTAGTGCTCAGTATCTCTACACGGCTAGTAGTGACTATACTAGACAGTGAAGGTACATGTGTGTGTGTGTTTTAAATAAAATGTGTTCTTTCTTATATTCTAAAAATGGAAGTGTACAGTTTCTGGGCATTTTTCACATTTGTATGTTTCCATTTAAAATCTTAGGATACTTTCCTATATAGGATGGAAGTTTATAAATTTTAACAGAATAGGCCCAGTGTTATTGAGGTCACACTGTGTCCTTGGGGTCTTACCCTGGCCATGAATAATTAGGAGCTCTGGGTAATCCCTGAAATTATAGCTGAAATTCTTCATGTGGATGTATGATATGTACATGCAAAGGTTCCCATCTGCTTCTCCTGGTGAAGGGGGTCTATACCTTTTTTCGTCTCTCAAAGGGATCGTTACACTCCCATCACCCCACCAAAAAGAGTTAAGAACTTTTGCGTGTTTATTTGCTTCAGGTAAAGAGACCAAATAGTAAATTGAAGTTGGTGAAATTAAAATCAGGACTGTGGTTGATACTGGCTAGAAAGCCTGCCGTGATGACTCTTATACACATTATAACAAATACATAATTAGGTGTCTATGGGTCTGATGCACAGAATGAACGAATTAAATTATGACATTCTACAATATTGTATTCATCATTAAAATGTGACAAGTAATTGTTTAATCCTTTAGAGTTTTTAATGAGGTATTTACATAACTTGTAAATGACACATTAATTAACATAACTTATCTGAGGGATCCACAGTTTTGTTCTTTAATGACACATTTCTGGCAAGGCTACCTATTCAAAGAGCGTGATGAAAGTAACTTCAGTTCGTCCAGGATGCTTCATTTCTGATTTAGCGTATGCTATATGCTTTCAATCTAACCTTCCTGTGGGAGAAAAATTGTAATTCTCTAGTTCTATCATCTGTGTTCCAAAATCTCTTATTTTGACTTAAATAAATCAGAATTATAGTCCCACCTTGATGGAATTTGGGGTGAGGGGAGGTCTGTATTCCATTTTCCTGCAAGAGGTGTCAGGCGCTAAAGTCTTTATCCCTTTATTTCCCTTTTCCTTTTCTGAATAATTCCCCATTTGTAAGTGCATTTGAATTGCAGAGACTGGAAAAAGGTTTTTTAGCAATCTGTAATTATTAATTGATTACCTTTATATTATACAAGCTCCCTGGTGACTTGGCTGGAGAGAACTGTAATAAATCCCAGCATTAACATAAATTAATCATGAAAGAAAATGTGAGATATGTGAAGAGCTGGAAATGAGATTAGAGGTAACATTTTTTTTTTTTTGAAAATAAAAATAAGAGCAAAGGTTTTATCTCCCATGCAAGGAGACACAAGAAGCAAAGCCCAAGGATTGGGTAGTGTGAATGTGAGGAATGGGTAGAGACAAGGGTCCAGGTTGTGTGGACAGACTGCCAGGGAGGTGGAGGACAGTGACAAGCCAGTTAGCAGATCAAAAGATGAGAAGTGAAATCTAGTACAAAGCCATTTGGGAAGAATTAGAATGTAGTATAGATCATTGTAGTAGAGAAGAAAGGAGGAAATTACACAGGATAAAAAAGGGAAAATTCAAGAGTGGAGCTAAGCCCCACAACCTGACAAAGCTGGCTGTCCCGAAGCAGAGCTCTGTCAGGAGGTTTTGATGAGCTCTCTTCAGGTGGCATCTGTCTCCAAACCTCCAGGGGATAGAGGCTGAAGTCATGGTCGTAATTACAAGAAACGGATTTGGAACAGTAATTGTATCTTAGTCTGTTTGGGCTGCTGTAACAAAATACCATAGGATAGGTGCCTTATAAAAAAACAAATGTATTACTCAGTCCTGAAGGCTGGGAAGTAAAAGACCAAGGTGCCTGCAAATATCATGTCTATTGAGGGTCCACTTCCTGGTTCACAGATGGGTGTCTTATCATTGTGTCTTCATGTGGTGCAAGAGATGGGAGTGTAATCTGGGGTCTTTTATAAGGGCACTAATCCCATGCATGAGGGCTCTACCCTTGTGATCTCATCACCTCCAAAAGGCCCTACCTCCTTTTTTTAAAAGAAAAAAATTAACGTATATTTATTTTTGAGACAGAGAGAGACAGAGCATGAACGGGGGAGGGTTAGAGAGAGGGAGACACAGAATCCGAAACAGGCTCCAGGCTCTGAGCTGTCAGCACAGAGCCCGATGCGGGGCTCGAACTCACGGACCGCGAGATCATGACCTGAGCCAAAGTCGGCTGCTTAACCGACTGAGCCACCCAGGCGCCTCTAGGCCCTACCTCCTAATGTGACATTGGAGATTAGGTTTCAACATAGGAATGGGGTGGGGGACACTGTTGGCCTATAGCAATTTCCTTCTTTCTTGTGATTCTACTGCAGGGGTTAAGTTTGGAAATCACATTGAATATATGGGTGCACACTCACATGCACAAGACTAAAATCTTCAGGGGTTGAATGTCTTGGAGGTGTGCATCACCTTGGTAGTGCTGCCATGCCTGAATCTGACAGATTTCAAAGGAGTCCAGAAGCTGATGTGTCAGGGCCTTTCCTGTAACTCAAGCAGATAGGTTTATGGAATGGGGGCTATGGGTAGGAATTTAACTGTAAGGTGGTCAGAATCATTAACAAGGAGATGGGGTTGGTTGATAGTTTAAACATCTTTAACACCATCACTGTCTTTCTCCTGCTGACCATTCCTTGCATGCGCACGTGTGTATGGTGTATGTAGAATAAATAATGGCTCAGAAAGGGGAATGTGTTGCTACGTTTGAACTAAGCCAACATTTAGATATATGGACAGTCTGCTTGAGAGCTGATTTATTAGAAGGCGTTTAACAGGTCTGATGCTCATATTTTTATAGCAAATATTGATGTATTATAAGTAGGGCCAGAAAAGTCTGAATCCAGACAGTTCCTGCAAGAGCAGTCAGAAATTGCTTTGTGCTCCAGAGTAGACAGAAAGGAAGACTGCTGTCAAAAGCTCGGTAGTATTGGCCTTTCCCTTACATTGCAAAGACGGGTTTGCTTCCTTTTGATAAAGGAATTCATCCGGGATCTCAATAAATTGTTCTGAAGCTCTTCACTGAAAGTTCTCAACAAAACTTTGATCAACTTCTTCCCCCCTGCTACAAGCATGAGAATCTTCTCTAGCCTGTAGTACTTCTAAGACCACTGCAGTAAGATTCTAAGAGACAAGATAAGTAGATAACTTGTTACAGCTCCTTTTTAGCATTAATCCACCTGACTTCTTACATCCACAACTTCCTAGAGACATTTGTAACCGATAAGTTTTAGAGTAAGTACATCATTACATTTTGAGTTCTTTTTTTTTTTTCTTTCCAGTTTTATTGAGGTACAGTTGATACAGAACAATGTATAAATTTAAGGTGTACAACAAGATGACTTGATTTGGGGCTCTTTCTTTTGTCATTTATTTATATATTTTTTCTAACTGCATATCTTTTTTTGAAATATAGACTCCACATATTCTGGAAGTTGGAGCAATGTTGAATTGCCTACTATAACATGGATATGTCAGTCATTCCACCCACTGTTTATATATTTGACTGAATGTCCCAGGGGGATAATAAAGCTGTGTCTTATTTTTAGCTACTATCTGGCCTTTCAAGAAGGAAAATGTGTGCTGATGAAGTCTATGGTTTTTAAGAACATTATAACAAAGTAGGTATACAAGTTCACATTTCCTGGCACACAGGAATAACTGACCTCTGACATAGCAGAAACTGTTTTTTTTCCCCTGGTCCCAAAGCCTGATGTCACCAGGTAATGTGCATCAACTTAAATGGTGATCTAAGCCATAAAATGCAAAACCTGTCTATGTCATCTTTACTTCAAGATACTAAGTAAATGCCGTGGGGATTTGTTTGTTTCTTGTTACTTGGAAAATGGAATCTTAGTAGAATATAAAGAATCTTAATAAATAAGATTAATGAAAGTTGGTAATCAGTGTATCTTATTCTGGGTAATAAAGTTTACCAACAAAAAATTTCTCTCCAGTAACCTTGTCAACAGTAAAATATTTATTAGTCTTCCTCATACACATGGTTGTATTCATTGGGAAAGGATTTTCTTCTGCTCAATATTTCAGTAGGTTACATATTTTCTCCTCTGCATGTGGTATATTTTAAGAGAATATTGGCTTTGTTGTCTTAAAATATTGTGTGTCTAGAAACAATATGATGCTTCAACTTCAGCCAAAATATTTGCATTTGAGAAACAGCCTATTTATTTTATTAATTGTTTTCTATTTCTTCCTGTGTTTGGTTACTTACAAGCTCAGTCAAAAAATATATTAATGGTGTTAAGGTCTTGGATGTGGTATCTCAAACCAGTTGGATTTGTGTGCATTTTGCAGTGCTTTAGACCTACTGTTTTTGCATGTCCAATTGTAGATAAAGGGCTGAAACGAATTTTAAGGATGGCATTCTCCTTCTAATTGAGACAGAAAACTGTGTGATCACTTATCCAATCTTCTTTTCACTGAATAAGGGAAAAACATATTGATTGTACTCAAGGTCTGAACAATTGCTCATCAGAAAAAAAGTAAAATTACCTTTTCCTCTGTGTTTCCAGATATTTTATGTGGCGTAGCATATTAACAATCATACCTGTCGATGTAAATTTAGAGACACTTACCCAAAATGTATTCTAGGAGTTGAAATGTATTGAGTGTACTATATTTTAAAAAGTAACTAACAATTTAGAAGTAACTTTTTCCTGTGTTCCCAACTCTTCATTTACATATATACAACTATGTTGTGTGCGTGTATATATATGTGTATATATATGTATGTATATATACATACATATACATGTATATACATATATGTATGTATATATGTATGTATATATGTATGTATGTATATATATGCATGTATATATACATATATACATGTATATGTATGTATATATGTATGTATAAGCGTACATATATATAGCTGTGTGTATATATATATACATGTATATATACATGTATATACATGTATATGTATATACATGTATATATATACACACAGCTATATTATACAACTTGTACATATATGCAACATATATCTTGTACATAAATACAACTGTGTTTCTTGGTACTGCAAAGTTGGAAGATACAACTGAATGCTACTGATTTAGATAGTATGTGAATGATAAATAGAAACTTTAAAACTTAGGTCCAAAGAGGTTGTGGATTGGCAGACAGAGTGGTTTCAAGAGAATTCAGGTTTAGACTGAACCTAAGTTAAATAAAGTTGGGGTAGCATCTAAAGGAGTGTTTCTTCTGTATCCAATCGCTCATATACTTGCATCCATATTTCCTGTGTGTTCTACTCAAAACCATTTAACTTCCTACAGTGCGATGCTTCCACATCCCCATGGCTGTGCTTACTAGTGAAGTTCCACTGGTCTATAAATGTACATAGAACATCTGACAGCAAGACATCTAGCAAAGTAGCTTTTATGGAGCCAGAGATAATTCAGAAAAAGAATATAGTCAGAAATTAAAGGAGCATCCTGCTCTCTGGGCATGAATATAAATTCTAGGGAGAGGGCCACTTTTGTGCCTCTTTTGATATACCCAAAGGAAATGAAATGAGTATCTTGAAGAGATACCTGCACTCCTGCATTTATTGTTCCATTATTCACAAGAGCCAATGTATGAAAGCAATCTAATGAATGGATAAAGAAATTGTGATACATCTATTATGTCTGTGTATCTATAATGTTTATATATGTCTATATAAATATAAGTATATAGATATGAATAGACATATATGTATATAAATCTAGAATGTTATTAGATATAGAAATGTTTATAAATGTCTATATTGGTGTGTATGTAAAGATATTATGAAATATTATTTAGTCTTAAAAAAGAAATCCTGTCTCCATTCCATCAGTTGCCTTTTATTTTGGTGATTGTTTCTTTAGCTGTTCAGAAGCTTTTTATCTTGATGATATCCCAATAATTCATTTTTGCTTTTATTTCCCTTGCCTCTGGAGCCATGTCAAGTAAGAAGTCACTGTAGCCTAGGTCAAAGAGGTTGCTGCCTGTTTCCTCCTGCAGGATTTTGATGGCTTCCCATCACACATTTAGGTTTTTCATCCATTTTGAATTTATTTTTATGTATGGTATAAGAAAATAGTTCAATTTCATTTTTCTTCATGTTACTGTCCGGTTCTCCCAGCACCATTTGCTAAAGAGACTGTCTTTTTTTCCATTGGATACTTTTTTTTGTTTTATTGAAGAGTAGTTAGCCATGTATCTGTGGGCCAATTTCTGGGTTCTCTATTCCATTGTTCTGTGTGTCTGTTTTTGTGCCACTACCATATTGTCTTAATGATTACAGCTTTGTAATACAGCTTGAAGTCCAACATTGTGATGCCTCCAGCTTTGGTTTTCTTTTTCAACATTACTTTGGCTATTCAGGGTCTTTTGTGGTTCCATACAGATTTTAGTGTTGTTTGTTCTAGCTCTGTGAAGAATGCTGGTGTTATAAAGAAGATGTGGTATATATAAGAACAATGGAATACTACTCAGTGATGAAAAAGAATCAAATCTTGCCATTTGCAACAAAGTGGATGGAACTATAGGGTATTATGCTAAGTGAAATAAGTCTGTCAGAAAAAGATGTCATATGATTTCACTCCTATGTGGAATTTGAGAAACTGAACAGATGATCACAGGGGAAGGGAAGGAAACATAAGATAAAAAACAGGGAAGCAAACCATAAGAGACTCTAAAATATAAAGAACAAACTCAGGGTTGTTGGAGGGGAGGTGGATGGGGGGATGGGCCAAATGGGTGAGGGGCATTAAGGAGGGCACTTGTTGGGATGAGCATTGAGTGTTTTATGTAAGTAATGAATCACTGAGTTCTACTCCTGAAGCCAAGACTATGCTGTATGTTTTTTTTTTTAATTTTTTCAACGTTTTTATTTATTTCTGGGACAGAGAGAGACAGAGCTTGAACAGGGGAGGGGCAGAGAGAGAGGGAGACACAGAATCGGAAACAGGCTCCAGGCTCCGAGCCATCAGCCCAGAGCCTGACGCGGGGCTCGAACTCCCGGACCGCGAGATCGTGACCTGGCTGAAGTCGGACGCTTAACCGACTGCGCCACCCAGGCGCCCCTATGCTGTATGTTAACTAACTTGAATTTAATAATAAAAAAGATCCTGTCATTTGCAATAACAGATAAATCCAGAGGACATTATGCTAAGCGAAGTAAGCCAGACACAGAAAGGAAAATGCTGCACGTTCTCGCTTGTATATGGAATCCAAAAAAGTTGAATTTATAGAAGCAGAGAGTAGAAGGAATAGTTGCCAATGGGGAGATACTGGTCAAAGGGTACAAAATTGCAGTTAGGTAGGATGAAAAAATCTAGAGACACAATGTACAGTATGATGAGTATAGTTAATACTGTACTCACCACTGGACATTAGCTGAGAGTAGATTCAGGTGCTGTCACCACATACATAAAAGGTAAGAATGATTGAAGCAAGTGGATAAGTTAATTAGCTTGCCTATAGTAATCTTTTCACTATGTCTATCAAAACATCATGTTGTACACCTTAAATGTATACAGTTTAATTTTTTTTAAAGAGTGAAATCTTTGATTCTTGCCAAATTAAAGGAAGAAACAAACTTCAAGTTCACCAGGAGTCTATGAAGCTAAGTTGCAAACCGTAGTAAGCTACACAAATCGCAGCTCCTGCCACGAGGCAAGGGACCACCCGCCTGGGCCTGTCTTTAAATGTGTGTGGATCATATAAGAGATTCTGGAACTTCATTATGTTCTTTTAACAAATGACATCATTTCCAATAGAATATAACTTGGAATTTGGAAACAAGATTTCCTCCCAGTATTTTCCATCTGTTATCATTTTTAGATAATAAAGATATTTCCTTAAAAAGAATAAATATTTTCATGTCTTGCCAATTACCCTACAGGCAGCTTACTCAGGTAAATGCTAATGTTAAAATCAGCAGCAGTGCGGGGTGCGCCTGGGTGGCTCAGGCCATTAAGTGTCTGTCTGACTTTGGCTCAGGTCGTGCTCTCACCGTTTGTGGGTTAGAGCCCCGCGTCGGGCTCTGTGCTGACAGCTTGGAGCCTGGATCCTGTTTCAGATTCTGTCTCCCTCTCTCTCTGCCCCTCCCCCACTCACACTCTGTCTGTCTCTCTCTCTCTCTCAAAAAGTAAATGTTAAAAAAAAAATTAAAAGAAGAAAAAAATCAGCCAGCAAGTCAACTGCAGCTTTGTAAAGAAATATGAATAGAGTTGGCCCAACAAAGAAATTTGGAAGAGGAACTGTAAGACATCAGACCATCACCCTCCTATTAGGTCGGTGCACCAGATCTGAGAGCCAGGTAAATACCAAATGCTGCTGCTAAGTTAAAGGGATATGTCATGTAGGATGAGTCCAAGAAGTATCTTTTGCTCCTTTTCCAGAAAAAGAAAATTCTAACCAAATCTTTCTTACTGGTGTTTAGTTGAAGATGTTTAGGATGGCACCCTTTGGGATCATACTTGTTTTAAACCAGAATTTGCAAACTTGAAGCCAAGAGATTCAGCTTGTCTTACAGAGATGCTTAGGGAAAAAAAGTAAGTTGACAGTTGAAAATGAGAGGTTTTAATTTAAATACTTGGGTTTTTTACTTCCTAGAAGACTTGGAAGATGAACCATGCAGAGCCTGCATTCCTACATGGAAATATTTTCCTGAAACTCAGTATTACTGCCATTTTTATTTATTTAAAAAATTTTTTTAATGTTTATTTTTGAGATAATGAGAAAGTGTGAGCAGGGGAGGGGCAGAGAGAGGGAGACACAGACTCTGAAGCAGGTTCAAGGCTCTGAGCTGTCAGCACAGAGCCTGATACGGGCTTAAACTCATGAACTGCGCTACCATGACCAGAGCTGAAGTTGGATGCTTAACAGACTGAGCCACCCAGGCGCCCCAATATTACTGCCATTTTTAAAGGGAACATGCCCCATAACTTTCTGTAGTTTCTCTAAAACTGAGGCCGTGTGTAGTGGTGTGCTTGCTGATGTGTCCTACTTGGCTCTTCACAAATAAAAAAACCCGATTTATAACATTTTATGATTTTCCAACATGGCGGATTTTAGGTTACCAATGCTATGTCATTTGACAAGGAATAGGGAAGACAGCCATACAGTTTGGTATGAGCTGGTTCTAGAATACCATGGGTCGTTTTCACGTATCACACTTAGATTATTTTTCTTAAAGTAAAGAAATACTTCTTTATTCTTTGTTCCATCAAAATTGGAAACATAAAAGACTACATGTTTCAAAAAATAAAAAGATGTGTCATTGTGATTTACTATCCAGATAGCTGGCACAATTTATTAGTTTGTGGTTCCTGTATGGGCCCTCTGGGCATTTGCTACCTATGTCTAAGGGACCCTGAGGACATTTTGTGGATTCTGGGAGTTTTAGGGAGGCTGTGCTGTAGTGGAAAGAACACCAGATAAGCTCTCAGGGGTTCATATTTTGATCTTCTACTAACTTGGTTGTTTGATCTTCAGCAGGTTATTAACCCCCCTGGGATGTTTTGTATCAGAGGCCATTAGAACTGGAGGGAGCATAAGAATCCTTGTCTAACCAGCTGTATTGGACGCAGCTCTGTGCCTCCCCAGGCCTTGTTAACTTGCCTAATGGAAGGTCTCAGCACATTGTCACCACTTTATCTCATAATAGTCTGCTGGGATAAAGCCTGGCCACAGTAGTCCTGACACTCAGGTCCAACTTCGGGGTCCAGGCTAACAGGACTCATGTAGGGTTCTCATAAAACTTCCAGGCTTAGAAGAGGTGCTATGTAAACAATTCCTAGGTTTTGGCTTCTGCTCCAGCAGTTATGCAGAGGGCAGGATAAATGAAACAGGAAATATTAGAGGGTTTTGACTTGGGGCTGACTCAGACCAGTGAGGGAAAAATGACTGGAAGAAATATGTAGACAAAATGCTCTCCTATCTGATTGACCTAAGGGGCTGTGTTTCCACACAGTATCCATATCTGAGGGCATCTCTCTACCATGCTGGAGTCATGGCTGTGTTTTCTTGAGAAACTTTATATAATACCTTCTCTTCCACCTTGTATTTTCTTTCTCCTCTTCCCTACTTTTTCCTTTGCCTTGGAATCCTACTTTCCATTTAAGCTTGATTCTGAAATATTTACCTCAGACATGGATTTTTAAAGAATTAAATATTTATTTCTAAATTTTAATTCCAGTGTAGTTATCATACAGCATTACATCAGTTTCGCTGATGTGTGTACAATATAGTGATTCAACAATTCTAGACATTACTCAGTGCTCATTGTGATAAGTGTTCTCTTAATTCTCTTCTATTTCACCTGTCCCTGCATTCACCTTCTCTCTGGTAACCATTGGCTTTTCTCTATAGTTACGAGTCTGTTTTTTGGTTTATCTCCTTTCTTTGTGTGTTTTGTTTCTTAAATTCAACATATGAATGAAATCATCTAATATTTACCTTTCTCTGACTTATTTCACTTAGCATAATATACTCTACTATCATCTATGCTGTTGCAAATGTCAAGATTTTGTTGTTTTTTATGGCTGAGTTACATTCTCTTGCCATCTTCTTTATCCATTAATCTTTTGATGGACATGTGGGTTGCTTTCATAGTTTGGCTATTGTAAATAGTCCTACAATAAACATGGGGATGCATATATCTTTTTCTAGTGTTTTTATATTCTTTGCGTAAATACCCAGTAGTGGAATTACTAGATCATATGATAGTTCTATTTTATCTTTTTGAGGACCCTCCGTACTGTTTTCCAGTGTCTATACTAGTTTGCGTTCCCACCAACGGTGCACAAGGATTCCTTTTTCTCCACATTCTCGCCAATACTCGTTGTTTCTTGTGGTTTTGATTTTAGCCATTCTGACAGGTGTGAGGTGACATCTCATTGTAGTTTTCATTTGCATTTCTCTGATGATGTGTGATGCTGAGCATCTTTTCATGTGTCTATTGGCCATATCTTCTTTGGAGAAATGTCTGTTCTTTGTCTTCTGCCCATTTTTAAATTAGGTTTTTTTTTGATGTTGAGTTGTTCCAGTTTTTTATATATTTTGGATACTAGCCCTTGTCAAGTATGTCATTTGCAAATATAAAGAATGAAATATTTAAAAGAGACTAGTATCTCTCAGGATTAAGATACTAGTCTCTAGGGCACCTGAGTGGCTCAGTCGGTTAAGCGTCTGACTTTGGCTCAGGTCGTGATCTTGTGGTTTGTGAGTTCGAGACCCACGTCGGGCTCGGTGCTGGCAGCTCAGAGCCTGGAGCCTGCTTCAGATTCTGTGTCTCTGTCTCTCTCTGCCCCTCCCCCACTTGTGCTCTGTCTCTCTATCAAAAATTAATAAAATATAAAAAAAAAGATACTAGTCTCTTATCCAAACAAATTCTAACAGATGACTGGGTGACTTCTACTTGAGTAAATATTTACTATATTCTAAAAACTAATTTAATTGTTAAGTCAGGATTTCAAGAGATACAGAAAATAAATGTAATTCCTATTTCACATGTGTTTAAAGATAGAGGAAGTATTGCACAAAAGGTTAAGAGTAGGGACCTCTGGAATCAGAGAGACTTGGGATCAAATCCTCTTTCTTGTACTTGCAAGGTGTGTGATTTGGGCAAAGGTACAAATTCTCTCCCAGCTTCAGTGTTCTTAAAATACAGGTCTATGACAATTTGATTCTGTATCCCTGGGCCTTGTCTGACACTGTCAAGGTATTGAGGGACTTGGCCATTGAGTGGAAAGGAGGGGAGAGATTGGAGGTGGTTGGTGAATGTGTGGTCCCGCTTGCTGCTAAGCACTTTGGTGTCAAATGGGTTCAGGTAAGGAGATGATCAGACAGTAGAGTCTGTGGTTGAGACTGGAGTTAAAAAGATTACGGTCAAAACTGGAAACTGCAGTTGTGCTTTTCAGATTGTCAGCTGAAAACCAACTAAGAGGTTAGTAAAGGGCATCCAGGAATGTAAGATAAGATGCGATATGACAGCTTTGCCAGGAGGTCGTCTTGGGGCTGTGGGAAACGTAGAAGTGGAAAAACACATTTTGGTTTCTCTCCCCTCTTTTTAGCCGTAGCCTGGGGAAAGCCTGTACGTTGGAAACATCACCTTAAATATTGTGTTCTGTTTCTTCCAGGCAATTTAGTAAGCCCTGTTTTTCATTTTGAATTACTGAATATTTCATTTACAATATCCAAAATTCTAAGAGGAGGAAAGAGATGAGAAAGAGGAAGAAAGGAGGGAGAGAAAACATCTCCAACAGAAATTCATTTTCTGGCTAGCTGATGTCCATTAAAAGGAATTTTTTGTTTGTGGAAAACTACCCATTATCATATTTTATCAGGTTATTAAGTATTATGAAGTTGGAGCTTTGTGACAAAAGACATTTGAGGTTAAACTATGTTTTAGAAAATATTTATCTCTGTTGTAAAACATCCATGCTATATAAAATTTTTTGAACTACTCTTCATTATGTAGTATTTTCATTTTACAGAGAAGCAAATTAGTATTAACATACTTTTGCATAGCTCTATGTGATTCTTATTCATGTTTATATGACTTTAATTTATCAGGACTTTATAGAGTCATAACAACTTACTTTACGTGAAATATATCTAATGGACAGGTTTGTTAAGCTGAGCTCTTAAATGAAGATGGGGGAATGACAGAGACTTTTAACTTCGTATATTGCCAGACTAAAAGTTTCCTCTCTTATTGCACCATAAAGGCGAAATCTCAATGTTGTATTTGGGAGTGGGAATAAGACTTGCAATGAAGCATTTGTGTGTATGTGCTTTGGTCTTTATGAGTTTAGAACTACTGGTATGCTCTAAATTCTTAACTATATTTACAGTGATGGGGAGAGGAGATGATAGAGCATATTGAAAAGCCCTTAATCATTCATGCATTCATTCATCCATCCATCAACTGCTTATCAAGCAACCATTTTGGAATTTGGAAACCATTGTTCTAGTGATCATTTTTAGGCTTGAATTGAAAAACAAACAAAACAACAACCACAACACATTGCAGAACTGAAGTATTCACGTATCATATATGACTTAATGTTCAAAGGCAAAAATCAAGTAAAATATTTAACACAAAATAAATAGCTAAAAGCTTAGCCCAGCCTTATTTTGTGGAAAAGAAAAGAATGATATAATTTGAGGATCTATTTTGGGCCACGTTCATTACTAGTAATTTTTTAGAAACGGTTTCATTTAATCTATAGACCATGAGAGGTAGGTGTGCTGTATGATGAGGACTGGTGGAACAAAGCTGATGAACAGGCCTGTGCCCTTGCCCTCAAGGATTTTATACTCTCGTGGGGACAGATAGGGATAATTTAAATGTAACATCTCAGTCCCACAAGAATATTAATCCATGCCTATTGATCTATATGAAGTGAAGGAGGAGGTCACATGCCAGACACATCTGACTCAGCCCAGGTCAAGTCAGGGATACCGTATTTCATCAGAATGTGTATGTGTGGGGCTAAGTAATTTGTCCATGGTTAGTGTCTTAAAGGGATATTCTGCAATTTGGGTGCTGCAGAATGGGAAAACTGAGATCAGCAGATATAGGTATGTCATTCAATATCTGAAGAAGGGTTAAGAATGAAGGATCAGAACTACCCAATGGCATTCCCTATGGCCTTGGAATAATAATAGTATTGGGACATATACCCAGTACAGGGGAGCTAGTGAGAGTTGTGGGGTAGCTACCTGCCATGTTTTTTGGACTTAAAACTGATGAGTAGGCACCCTGAGACACAGAGATAAAGTAACAAGACAAAGGTAACACAATTATTAAGTTGTAGGGCCAGGATTACTCGAGTCCCTGCTCTTAGCCATAATATTAAACTGTCCTTTTAACAACTACAGGTATTCTATACCCATTTTATAGGAAGAGAAACCTGAGGTTTACGGAGATTAAGCATGACTTCTTGCTTGAGGTCATATAGCTCATAAGTGGAACCCACTGGGCTTAATTCCATATTGAATTTGCTCTGAAGCCATACCACACTTGGTTAATTATTTTCAGGAAAAACATTTTTTACTTCAACGGTGCCAAGTGTAGGTTATTGTTTCTGGCGTATAAATTGTCCAAATTCACATGAATAAGATTGAATAATTCTTTTCAACGGTGCAGCTGGGAAGACAACTTGAATATCATTTTGGGGGCTAATTCGTTCTGGCAGGCCTTTCAAGAGGTGGTATTGTGTGCTAGGGGGGTGATAATAAAGGATGTTAACGTTTTCCTGGCCCAATTCAAGATTTGTTTGAGTTCTCTGGTACAGAACTGTGTAGGCTTAGCTTTGTATTGGGCTCGTCACTTGAGTGATTCCTACTTTTATTCCTTTAGAAAAACTTGAGCCTTCTCTCCTAAGGCATCTTGACAGCTTGTTGAGAGCTGAAGTGACCTTTCGTTTGGGTGGAATCAGATGCCACAGTTTTGGGGTAAAGTGCCTGCTCGCCTCTTCCCTCTCTTGTTTCTGAAGGCTTTTACTCTCTTTCCAATGGATAGTATTATGTTTGTTCTTTGGGTACTCACTAGAAACTAAATCCTGAATGTACTGCTAGGTAGGTTACTTTGAAAATACAGGATGCCCACAGTATTTTAGGCAGTATTTCTGAATGCAGGCTCTTATGAGATTGCACAGGCTACTTATCTATGAAGCTGGCCCTGATTTTAGAAAAATTATCTGAGGTAGTGATCCCAAATACCTGTGTTCTGGTGCTATTCTGTAGCAAAACTTTTACAAGTTATGGCAAATAGGAAAAACACATGTTAGAACAATTTGGTGATCAAACATTTGATAAAATTTACTAAAGGATTAACCTTTTGACTTAATATTCATACTTTTTTTTCTTTTTGCAATTCAAATAGCCTTTCTTTTTAAAGTAATCATGATAGACATAAAAATATCCCTGTCAAAAGTAACACACAGAAACCCCTTCTACTTGTGTTCTTTTCTGAATTTACTCAGTAGAAATTCCTAGTGTCTTGAAATCACAGGTCAAAAGTACCTACAGACAATATTTCTTTGCATTCAGTAAATTCTTAATTATATATCTTTAAACAATTTTTTTTAACATTTACTTATTTTTGAGAGAGAGACAGAGCATGAGCAAGGGAAGGGCAGAGAGAGAGGGAGACACAGAATCCAAAGCAGGCTCCAGGCTCCGGGCTGTCAGCACTAGAGTCTGACATGGGGCTTGAACTCACAAACCGCGAGATCATGACCTGAGCCGAAGTCTGACACTTAACTGACTGAGCCACCCAGACACCTCTTCATCAGGCTATATCCTAAGGAATATATTATTGAAACTTATGAAATTATTTACTGTATGTCTTTAGTCTTCATCAAACACTTTTATAAGAAATGGCCTTAAAAAGATAGTTTTCCCATCCCATATTCAAAAGATATTTTTTCATTTCATTTTCAACATCCCCCTTACATATAAGGATTCACAAAATGCATTCTTCCTAGGACTCAATGCCAACAAAATCTGCCTCTCAAATGAACTTGCCTGCAAAGAGTACTATAAAATCCATCACAAAGTTTTAGCCAAGTGCTACATTTGATCGTGAATGGCAGAACCGTTTTGTACCATTTTCCTAGTATCTTTCTTCACTTCTTTTATTTATCTTTTTTATTTTTTTTATTTAACTTTATTTTTTTTTTAATTTACATCCAAATTAGTATATAGCAAAGCAATGATTTCGGTAGATTCCTTAGTGCTCCTTACCCATTTAGCCCATCCCCCTCCCACAACCCCTCCAGCAACCCTCAGTTTGTTCTCCGTATTTATGAGTCTCTTTTATTTTGTCCCCCTCCCTGTTTTTATATTTTGTTTCCCTTCCCTTATGTTCATCTGTTTTGTCTCTTAAAGTCCTCATATGAGTGAAGTCAAGTGATTTTTGTCTTTCTCTAATTTCACTTAGCATAATACCCTCCAGTTCCATCCACGTGGTTGCAAATGGCAAGATTTCATTCTTTTTGATTGCTGAGTAATACTCCATTGTATATATGTGTGTGTGTGTGTGTGTGTGTGTGTGTGTGTGTGTGTGTGTGTGTATACACCACATCATCTTTATCCATTCATCCATTGATGGACATTTGGGCTCTTTCCATACTTTGGCTATTGTTGATAGTGCTGCTATAAACATGGGGATGCATGTGTGCCTTTGAAACAGCACACCTGTATCCCATGGATAAATGTCTAGTAGTGCAATTGCTGGGTCGTAGGGTAGTTCTATTTTTAGTTTTTTGAGAACCTCCATACTGTTCCAGAGTGGCTGCACCAGTTTGCATTCCCACCAGCAGTGCAAAAGAGATCCTCTTTCTCTGCATCCTCACCAACATCTGTTGTTGCCTTAGTTGTTAATGTTAGCCATTCTGACAGGTGTAAGGTGGTATCTCATTGTGGTTTTGATTTGTATTTCCCTGATGATGAGTGATGTGGAGCATGTTTTCATGTGTCAGTTGGCCATCGGGATGTCTTCTTTGGAGAAGTGTCTATTCATGTCTTTTGCCCATTTCGTCACTGGATTATTTGTTTTTTGGGTGTTGAGTTTGATAAGATCTTTGTAGATTTTGGATACTAACCCTTTATCTGATATGTCATTTGCAAATATCTTCTCCCATTCTGTCAGTTGCCTTTTAGTTTTGCTGATTGTTTCCTTCGCTGTGCAGAAAGAAGCTTTTTATTTTGATGAGGTCCCAGTAGTTCATTTTTGCTTTTGTTTCCCATGCCTCTGGAGACGTGTTGAGTAAGAAGTTGCTGTGGCCAAGATCAGAGAGGTTTTTTCCTGGTTTCTCCTTGAGGATTTTGATGGCTTCCTGACTTACATTGAGGTCTTTCATCCATTTTGAGTTTATTTTTGTGTATGGTGTAAGAAAGTGGTCCAGGTTCATTCCTCTGCATGTGGCTGTCCAGTTTTCCCAGCACTACTTGCTGAAGAGACTGCCTTTATTCCATTGGACATTTTTTCCTGCTTTGTCAAAGATTAGTTACCCATACGTTTGTGGGTCCATTTCTGGGTTCTTTATTCTATTCCATTGATCTGAGTGTCTGTTTTTGTGCCAGTACCATACTGTCTTGATGATTACAGCTTTGTAGTATAGCTTGAGGTCTGGGATTGTGATGCCTCCTGCTTTGGTTTTCTTTTTCAAGATTGCTTTGGCTATTCGGGGTCTTTTCTGGTTCCATATAAATTTCAGGATGATTTGTTCTAGCTCTGTGAAGAATGCTGGTGTTACTTTGATAGGGATTGCATTGGATATGTAGATTGCTTTGGGTAGTATTGACATTTTAACAATATTTGTTCTTCCTATCCAGGAGCATGGAATCTTTTTCCATTTCTTTGTGTGTTCTTCAATTTCTTTTATTAGCTTTCTATAGTTTTCAGTGTATAGATTTTTCACCCCTTTGGTTAGATTTATTCCTAGGTATTTTATGGTTTTTGGTGCAACTGTAAATGGGATCAATTCCTTGAGTTCTCTTTCTGTTGCTTCATTGTTGGTGTATAGGAATGCAACTGATTTCTGTGCATTGATTTTATATGCTGCAACTTTGCTGAATTCATGAATCAGTTCTAGCAGTTTTTTGGTGGAATCTTTAGGGTTTTCCATACAGAGTAGCATGTCATCTGCGAAGAGTGAAAGTTTGACCTCCTCCTGGCCGATTTGGATGCCTTTTATTTCTTTGTGTTGTCTGATTGCACTTCTTTTAAATGGTTTCTGATCTCTCAGAAATTTGTATTTTAACTGCTCTTACTCCATTTTAAGTGTTCTGACATTTAAAATTTTTCATATCTATCCTTTTCTTAAGCTATAGGTTGACTTAGGTAAGTAGTCAAAAAATAGTAGATACTGCGTGACAAGGGCTGTGAGTGTAGAGAAACATTTTGATGAGCTTGTAGAGGTTGGGTAATACTCAAATCAAAGTTACGTGCGTTTCCTTCCTGGCACCTCCTGTATCTGCGTCATTAGCATTTTTCTCATATGGTTGTGCCAACTAGTAGAAGGAAGAAAGGAAGGAAGGAAGGAAGATGAGGATGACTTAGCTTCTTGGGGTATGTGTGAATTCCAGGTGCTGAGACATTGATGATGAGGCTGTCGTTCTTTTTCCTCTGGTTTGGAGTCAGTGTGAAGTGTGAAGTATTAATTCTTTATTCTCTGGAATTTAAGCTGCTTCTCTAAATTGTGATTTCAAACGTGAAGAGTAATCCTGGGTTCAGCTTGAAAATGCATGGGCAAAAACTGATGTGTCTTGAGAATACTACTGAAGGGAGCCTCCAGCTAGCCTGGTGTTACCTCACCTACCTGCATCTTAAACATAGGATCATATGAGTGTTTCCTTTAGGTTTTTAATGGTGACCTATAGTAAAACAGATAAAAATTCAGTGAGAAGTTGTCTGTAATCTTAAGAGAGGCTGATGTACATTTTTCCTTGAATTTTCATGGTGGATTGCCATGCGATATCCATTAGGAAACACTTAGAATAGTGCTTATGCTTTCCGAAAGAGAGGGAAATAACTTCATTCAGTACTGCATGTGCTGAATTGTCAGGAATTGTCCATCAAGAATTGTCCATAAATTATTTTATTTAGTTTTCATAACTTCATGAAAATATATTATCTCTAGTTTTTATGTGTTGGAAAAAGAGGCTTGGAGAAATAAATTGCCTGATCTGACAAGGCAGAACTAGGAATTTCTACAACTATAATGTGACTGTAGAGCTCTCGGATTTCCTCTGATTCCAGAGACTGCACACTTGTCCTTTAGAGTAAGGTGGTAGCTGAGTTGGACATCTGAGGCCTTTAGGCAGCTTGTGGGGAGGAAGTTGATGATGTTGGCTATTGTATTACAGATCTTTTGCACCAAGCCATACTTCACTGCATAAAGACTTACCTACCAGAGCCAGCCAGCCCTCATTAGAACTGTTAAAGCTCTTTGGAAAGCGTACTAGTCATCTTTGAGAGAAACAAAGTTAGGAAGGTTTGGATTTAAGAGAAGGCATCTTTCTCCCAATGGCCTGTATCTGCGACCTCTCCTACCTTCATTTGGAAGAAAAAAAAAATCTTAACTATGTGCAGAGTACTGTGCCATATTACAGCATCCTGAAGATACTGTAATAAGAAGTGCATGGTCTCATTTCTCAATGAATTCATTGTTTATTGGGATAAATTGGTAAGCTGATAATCACATAGACAATTCATTAATTAGAAGCGTGATGAATGCTGTCGTGGAGAATGACAGGATGTTAAGATCATGTAAGAAGTCTGACACTGAGTAGTGGTCAGCTGAATGAAGGGAGTGGGAGGAGCTGAGCATTCCAGCCAGAGGGTCCAGATAAGTTATAGAAGAGCCACATGGAAATAAGCAACACATCTGGTAGGTTGCAAGATGCCAGAATAAGAGGATCACGGTTACATGGGCCATCAGACACTTTTAGTTAATAGTTGTGGTAGCTCTGAATTCCATCCTTGCCCCAAGTAGTGTTGTAGCACATAGTATAAGCTAGCACAGTACCTGCATATTGTAGGGGTCGCATGTGTTTTACCTGTTACCTATTGCTGTGTCATAAATCTTTCCCAACCTTATTAACAAATAATTAACCTTTTATTAATCAGCTCTCAGGGTTCTGTGAGTTGACTGGGCTCAGCTGGGTGGTTCCAAGAAGCCCAGGTAGAAGCTGCAGGACTTTTTCTCTGGTCTTGTAAGTTCCAGAACTTCACTTCTGCCATATTCTGTTAGTCAGAAAAATCACTAAGGCCAGCTCAGATTGAAGGGAAGGGGAAGTAGACTTCACCTGTTGGTGTAAGAGTGAATAGGTCACATTGCAGGGAAAGCATGCTGGCGGGAAGATACTGTTACCACTCTCTTTGAAAAACACAATCTGCCAAGCTGAAGAAAGGAATTGGATGCTAGTCAGGACTGAGATACGCCCAGGAGGCTGGTTTGTCTGCTCCTTATGGTCTCAAGTTTCTGATCTGATTCATATTTTAGGAACTGCCAAGATTAGATATGTCTCCCTTATTTAATCAGATCCTACTCTGATTCATTTAATCCCTATGAGATGGCATTACAGCATACATCCTTGCCAAGTATTTCTGATCAGCTTATATTATTTCTCTAAGTTTTTAAAAAGATGCTAGTGAAATCTAGACTATCAGAGTTCTTTATCTGCCACATTAGGTTGTGGTAAGGTTGCCAGTGATGTACTCATTTTTCAGCAAACAACATGACAGCAAAGGCTTAGGATGCTTACTTTAGCCTGAAGCTGTTCCACTACTTTAAGGACTATATATTCAGTAGTCCTTTTTTTTTTTTTTTTTTTAAATAATGTTTATTGAGAGACAGAGAGAGTGCGAGCAGGGGAGGGGCAGAGAGAGAGGGAGACACAGAATCTGAAGCAGGATCCAGTCTCTGAGCTGTCAGCACAGAGCCCAATTCAGGGCTCGTACTCAGGATCGGTGAGATCATGACCTGAGCCAAAGTTGGATGCTTAACCTACTGAGCCACCCAGACACTCCTATTCAGTAATCTTTGATAACAGGACTGAGGAGCAGCTGTGTGCCAAGTAGCATATTCGTGCTGAGGATGTAAATATTAACAGAAAAATGTGCAGTGCTGCCCTTAGGAGTTTCTAGTTTCAAGACTTGTTAAACGTTCACACAAATGTGAACTTACATCTCAGACACAAAGGCATGTAATGAGAAAATAACTTGATTTAACAAAGATGTAGAAGCACCTACTTTGTGCCAGGCCTAGGTTAATTTAAATTGGTAGATGATGGTTTCTACTGTGGTTAATGTGTAAAGGTCACTAACATGTTTCAAGGAGTTTGGGGGGTGACCTGAAAAATTGTAAGATTCTAACTAGGTAAACTTAAGAAAGAAGCTAAAATAGGGATTTTATAATGAAATATTTTTGAGTGCTTCTGAAGAGTTTGCTCCTCATATTAATTTTCATGGACAGCTGTGACTGAAGCATGATGAAATTGCTTAAAAATGGTGTTTCTTAGCAGATTCTGTCATTTTTATGACAAATCTGCTCACTTTTCCCCCTTAGAAAATAAAAGAAAACAAAGTTGTCTTTCTGGTCCCATCACTAAGAAGTGTTTCCATCCCATAAAATAAGTAAAGCTACTTCTTTGGCCTTTTGCTAAAAGAAAAAAAAATGCTTACGGATATTCTTTAAAAGGCACAGTGGCACTGTTTAGAAAACTAAAACTTTTCTATCTGGAGCCTTGAAAATCTGGCTTTGAATTTCATCTCTACCTTTTCCTAACCAAACATCCTTAGATGAGTTCCTTAGCACTCCTGAGCCTCTATTTCCACTGTCTGTAAAGTCAGGTAATAAGATTTTATTTTTATATAAACTGCATGACACTGTAAAGCATTACAGTGTCACACAATTATCATTTAATACTACTTGGCACCAACTGAGACTGTAGAATGTTAGGTTTCTAGGTAAAACAAAAGCCTTCGTATCTCCTGTATGTTCTATTTTATTTTAAGGTCAATAATTAATTTCAAAATAATACTGGACCTTGAGATCAATTTATGTTAGGGCGGGTGTCTGTTTTGCATGTGAGATCATCTTTAATATGGTCTTTGGAGTAACATTAATTTGGTCATCTGTGGATTCAGTGACTAATCAGCTTATTTTTCTTTATGGTCCTAATACACAGAGAGTGCTTGATATCTATATAAAGTTGGGTCGAGAGCAAAAATTGGTATACTATTAAGCTCTTTACTGATCATTATCTTAAAAAGTAGTCTCCATTCAAACATCTCTTATGCTTAGTGATGCCATCTTTCCCTACACCTGGTGTCAAATTCTACAGTGGGCAGTTACTTGCTGAAATCTAATGCAAATTCAGTGTGAATTCTTGGGAATGGAAATGATCATTTTTTTTAAATGAATCAGAAATGAACAATGCTTTATAAATGTTTTCACGCATTTTTTTTTCAGAAAAATAATGTCTCTGAAATTTATATCTGATTTATTTTTGGTCAATTAAAAATATAGGACTTATTTTCCTTATTCCCCCCCCCAAATATTTTTAATCACTAATTAAAATAAAAATTTATTTATATATTTTAATTGACTGCTTTTGGTAACATTATCCTGTAATACAGAGCACCTATTCTATACTAAATTAGAAGCTGGCTCAGCTGGTTAAGCGTCCAACTCTTGATTTCAGCTCAGGTCATGATCTCACAGTTCATACCCTACTTTGGTCTCTGTGCTGACAGCATGGAGCCTGCTTGGGATTCTCTCTTTCTCTCTCTCTCTCTCTCCCTCTCCCTCTCCCTCTTTCCCTCTCTCCCTCTCTCCCTCATTCTCTCTCTCTCTCCCTCACTCTCTCTCTGCTCCTCTCCCATTTGATTTCTGTGTCTCTATCTCAAAATCAATAAACTTAAAAAGATAATTTAGAACCTGGCATCCAGTTTACCAGTGTGGTAGAGGGATGATAGGGATCAAGAAACAAAATTAAATTTTGAAGGATAAGGTTATTTTCAGGAAGTTTAAAAAATGGATTTCCTTTTCTTATTTATGTTAATTATATTTATTAATTATAGTTTACTTATATTTAGATTATTTGTAACATATACCAAAAAATAAGGCAGCTTCTTAAAAATAGTTATTAGTTTACTCTGAATTTTTGTTTCTGAATTTGGGTTGTTCAGTCATCAGTACTTTTAGGTCAAGACTCGAATTTGGAGAAGACTCATGGAGGATTGGATAAAATTGGGTTTCTTATATCTTGCCCTTATTGCAAACATTTCAGTTTAAATTATACCTTGATCAGTATTTACTCTGACCCATGGTTCACAAAAACTTCAGAATCAACTGGGGAACGTCATAAAAGTTCTAATCCCCAGACCTCACCCAGTCCTTTATTTATTTATTTATTTATTTATTTATTTATTTATTTATTTATATTAATTTTTAAAATGTTTCTAGGGGCGCCTGGGTGGCGCAGTCGGTTAAGCGTCCGACTTCAGCCAGGTCATGATCTCGCGGTCCGTGGGTTCGAGCCCCGCGTCGGGCTCTGGGCTGATGGCTCGGAGCCTGGAGCCTGTTTCCGATTCTGTGTCTCCCTCTCTCTCTCTGCCCCTCCCCCGTTCATGCTCTGTCTCTCTCTGTCCCAAAAATAAATAAAAACGTGGAAAAAAAATAAAAATAAATAAAATGTTTTTATTTATTTTTGAGAGTGAGAGAGAGATAGAGCACAAGTAGGGCATGGGAAGAGAGAGAGGGAGACACAGAATCCAAAGCAGGCTCCAGCTCTGAGCTGTCAGTACAGAGCCTGACATGGGGCTCGAACTCATGAACTGTTGAACTGTGAGACCGTGACCTGAGATAAAGTCAGATGTTCAACTGACTAAGCCACCCAGGCGCCCCTCACCCAGTCCATTTAAATCAGAATCTTTGGGGTGGGGGGGTAGGCTTTTTAAAATTTTATTTTATTTAAAAAATTTTTTTCGGTTTTATTAATTTTGGAGAAAAGAGAGAGCATGAGCAGGGAAGGGAAAGGAGGAAGGTGAGGGAGGGGCAGAGAGAAAGGGAGACACAGAATCAGAAACAGGTTCCAGGCTCTGAGCTGTCAGCATAGAGCCCTATGCGACGCTCAAACCCACGAACTAAGATCATGACCTGAACTGAAGTCAGATGCTCAACCAACTGAACCATCCATGTGCCCCTAGGCCTGGCTACTTTTATTTTTTTAACGCTTATATATTTTTTAGAGACAGAGACAGGGCTTGAGTTGGGGAGGGGCAGACAGAGAGGGAGACACAGAACTCTAAGCAGGCTCCAGACTGAGCTGTCAACACAGAGCCAGATGTGGGGCTCAAACCCACAACTGTGAGACGATAACTTGAGCTGAAGTTGGAAGCTGAACTGCTTGAGCCACCCAGGTGCCCCTATGCCTGCCTACTTTTAACACTTGTCCAGGTGACTCTAATGTATGACAAGGTTGGGAAGTACCGACGTGGCAGATCCTGACAGTGGAATCACTCCCAAGGGGCTCTGGGATGGCAGTTAGTAACCGTCCAGTTTCTGGAAACCATTGTTCACAAATGTCTGCACCATTATTCTGTTCTCTGCTCTCAACTGTTCTTCCCATTGCTCCCACTTAGAAGATGTTAACTGTTATTATTTAGAGCACAACTGGCCCCAGGATGCAGTTTTAGCAAGATTCCAGCTTGGCTGCCATTATTGACTAGAATTACTTGCGATAGAGCCAAGCCATTTTTCTCTCAAACAACTCAAAACTTAGTGTCATTGCAGCATGGTGAGGATGAAACAGCTGTCTAATGTTCTTTCTACCCCCAGACCCTGATGTAGCTTTTTAGCTATTATATATTGCCCTTGAAATGGACCACTATGAGGTCATGCTGGGAATATTGGTGATTTTACATCAAGGAGCCGCCCAGATAGGCTGTGAAGTGAAAAGACCCAGCTGCTGAGGAGGATGAAGCTGCCAGTAACAGCTTTTGGTTCTGAAGCCTGGAACCTGGTCTGTCTTGTTCACTGTGGGGTCCCTGGCTTCTAGAACAGTATCAACCACAGAGTGGGCACATGATGAAAACTTGTTGAAGGAAGACATGAAGCATGAAAAACCTAAGTGCTTAATGGCTTTGGGAAAGGCTTGTAGATACTATCTGTCAGCCTCCCCCCATACTACTCAATAATAATAATAATAATAATAATAATAATAATAATAATTGTTACTACCGAGACTTTACATATACTGGACAATGCACTAACTTATATGTACACCTACATACATGGGCACACATAGGGACCCAGAAATACAAGTATGTTACTTCCTCTTTACAACTCATAATAATCATCTTAAATAATTGTTATTATGTATTATTGTCCTGCCTTGTTTGGGGACACTGAGACTTAGGCCAAGTAACAACCAATTAAAAGCAGAAGTGGTACCAAATTTCACATCTTCCAATTCCAAGGCTGCATGATAAAATCACCAAATGAGGCTAATAAACTAGGTCTCTAGCTTCCTTAAACATTTCCTTTCCAGTTTCCTTAAACATTTCCACAAGCTTCAGCCCTTCGTAGCAGTTACAAATCCACTCTCAGAAGTTACCTTATTCCTGCATCTGTTCACCTGCTGCCTCAGTTAGCTTCTAAGTTCAACAAGAGAAGGAAATTGGTTTTCTTGTTCACCACATAAGCATCTAGAGAGTGGTTAAGTGGGTGTTGGATGAATGAGTAAATGAGCCCACTCTCCTCTATGGTCCGTGTTTGATAAGTCTCACCGTCCAGTTGCTCAATCAAGACAGCTGGAGATTATCTTTGACCCATTGTTCATCCTCATTGATTGCCTGTGATTGGCCAAGTTATGTTTACTTCTCAAATGTTACTCAAATCTGTCCCTCCTCTCCTTCATTTCCCATGCTACTGCATTAATTCTGGCACTTAGTGCTTCCCCTTTTGTGGTAACATTCTGATCTGTTGTCTGGACTTGAGTCAGCTTCTGATTCATGAAGCTTCTAGTGTGGTGCTTCTCAACTGGGGAAAATTTTGCCCACCAGGTGAGATTGGGCAATGTCACAAGACCTATTTTGTTGTCACACCTGGGGATTTGCTGCTGGCATCTAGTTGAGAGAGGCTATGGATGTTGCCGAACACCCCACAATGCACAAGATAGCACCCCAAAATGAGGAATTACCTGGCCAAAATGTCAGCAGTGCAGATGTTGGAAAACACTATTCTAGAGAAGGTTACTAAAACTTCTTTCTAATTTATGTATAGTCAAACCCTTTTGATGACTGGTCTCTGCCAGTAGGGTAAAATACAAAGTTCATAGCATGTAGAGTATAATTATGATTTGCTTCCATCTTACTACTTCAGCAACACCTCTCATTCTTCTGCCATATGTGCGGTGAAACTCCAGTTACTTTAAGCAATTTGCATGTTCTTGAAAGCTTTCAAGTATTTCTTATTGTTGATTTGTTAAAACTCTCAACAGTCTTCTGAGGTGTCCTCTTACACTATCCTAGTTACAGTACTTGGGTTAACACTGAGTGCTCAGTGTGTGGACGCTATGGTAGGCATTGAGGATTAAGGCAGTAAATACAATAAACGTGGTCCCTCACTCTTGGAGCTTCCCATCTGTATCTACTGGAGTTAGCTTAGAGTTGTGTAGCACTTAGAACTATCAGTTTACCATTATTAAGGCCATTAAATACAATTGAGTTGTCACTTCAGATAAAATGAGCAAGACATAAAAGTCATGCTCTGTTCACAGCAAAATCACATTTATTTACCTTAAAAAATGTGTGTATTTTAAGCAGATAATTTCTTCAAATCAGGTTTCAAACAAGATCCATTCTTTGTATTGGGTTATGTCCTTTGTCTGTTGTAAGTCTTTTGGGTTCTTTTAATCTAAAGACCAATTTCTTTCCATCATCCCTCCATTTTCTCTCCTTCCTTCCATCGTTTCTTCCCTTCTTCCTCTTCATCTCTCTCTTCATTTCATTCTTCTTCTCTTTCTCCCATTCTGTTGTTTTGTAGAAGCCATCGGTCGTCCTATAGAAAGTCCCATATTTTGGAGTTTAGATTTCTGACTGCTCCTTTGTCTAGGTACTTAACTTATTCCTCTATTCTTCATGTTCCCTTGTAACTAGATATTAGAAAAACTTAATTAGACTTATGTATCTTTTTTGCAATTATATTTATAACTAGTGCTGTGTATTTCACAGTTCATCATATAGGTGGTAAACAATGTGTGGTTGCTGCACCTTTAATGATGCTTAAATTGGGTTTGGATGGTGACAGGTGACAACCTGATATCTTCCTTATAAACTTTCCTATCAACTTTGCATCTAATGGTTTTACCATTCACTGAAGAGCATTGTGTGAATCAGTTAATTAGATATTTTAAAATGTTGGCAGTCTAATTCTTCTATTCTGTTTGCATTTATTAGGTAAAATTCCTTTATATAGAATTTGCATCGTGGTTACTGTGAAATAGAATTTAAACAAGATCAGCAGCACAGATTTTAATTTTCCTCTTCAATCATTAATTCTATGAGAAATAATTTAGTACCTTAACATTCTCTGGTGGTATCTAATTAACTTTAATTTGTTTTTTCTTTATCCTTCCTATTTATTTTCTTCCATAAGTATTATTATGAACTAATAGCACCTTTATGCCTATATCTCTTTTTAAATGCATGGGGCTCTAATATTTAGTACAAAGCTTTGTACATAAGCCATGGATATTTGTGGGTTTTTTTCCCCTGAAAATTAAAGGAATAATCATTGTTTTAGAATTTGGGTACGAGTTTATTAGGGGATGAAATAAAATAGTTGTTACTTAAGACAGTAGATCTTGTGCCTGTTTTCTTGGATCCAGTAGACACACTCTGACACGTACTAGACAACAGGCTAGATACTATTTTTGTCGCAGATTTACTTTTGGTTATAATATCTGTGAATTATTTACAATCAAATACCACTAGACTGTGCAACTTACTACATAATTTAGAGATGTCTCAGAAATTACACCCTTGGTGGGAGCTCTGGGGGATGATTGTGGGTCACTGTGGAATCTTTCTCACATTATATAATTCCCTTGTGTGAACAAGCATTAGAGGACCTTGGTCAGTGACATTTTCTAGATGAGCTGATTATAAAGGATCTAGCCAAGTTAAAACAGGACCATGAATTCAGAGTAGTTGTTTGAAGTTTTGGTTTTGCTGTTGATTTCCTAGACATGCTTGATCAAATCTTTTGATCTCCATTTCCCCCAATTTTCCCGCATTTAACAAATGGTGTTTATGACAGTCTCCTTACCTTTCAAAGGTGTGGTATAGTTTAATCAGTGTTATGAAAATGCATAAGTTTTAAGTGAGTTTCAGTATCCTAGTCCTGTATATGTTTTGCTATCAAATAATTTTACCTGGCTGGTACACACTTGGGAGTTTTTCTGTGCTGTTAGTGGACTGTTACATAGTTGATCACAGCTTAAATTACCTTTAATTATTGGAAATTGGAACACAAGGAATGATGTGGCTTCTTTTATTTGTCACCTCTCAATTTAAAAAATTATAATGAACGTAGTTATGTGAACTGGCAGTAATAATGAACTTACTGAATGCTCCTGGTCCTTGTCTGACAGCTTACACCAGTGATATTTTCTTTTGTATCCAATTATTTTCTCTTGATTAAGGTTGACTATGTCTTTGGATTATCTGCTTTAAAATATTTTTAAGAGTGATACAATTATTTAAATAAAAGTAACTTCAATTTATTGATTACTTACTATGTTCTTAGTCCTATGATATTGTACCTTATTTGGTCCTATGATATTGTACCTAATTTTAAAAATATGCCTTATAATTAATTAATTTTAATTTTTATAACAGCCTTATGTGTTTCCAGAATAAATTTAAGTGTTATAGAGATTTAAGAATTGTCCTAGTGTACCATGTATAGTTAGAAGTAAAGTTGAGACTAACTAAAGTCTGCTTGACTCTAAAGTTTATGCTCTTAACTATAAGCTACTGTCATCTTTGAAAAAGACCAATTCTTTTCCCACAGAGAGCTAGTAAGTCATCTTTTCCAACCATAATAAATGCTTGTTTATATAAGTGAGCATATTTTTATAATATGCACATATTATGTGGCCCTTGATAACTTAGACACCCATTCCTTAGTATCCGAACAGCATGGCATAAAACAAAGTGTATGGCCCAGGATCATTAACAATACATTCTACTCTTAACTTGCTTAACTTGCTCTGATCTTCAACAGACATTGAAAGAACCTAAAGATACAGTCCATAGAATTTATTCACTTTCCCTTTTCTCTTACAGCCCTTTTCTCCAAATCCCCCAAATTCCTTGTCACAACCTGCCTTTTAAAAATATTCCCTCTCTTCTGTTTTGGTTCTTTCAGTTTGGGAGAAAATTCCTTATATTTAGGAAAGAGGTAAGGGAAAATCAAATTTGTGATTTCAGCAGTGACTTGCAAACTTTGTTGACTGCATATAATAAGTGAAAAGTGTTGGAAAATAGTGCAGTGGCTTTAACACTTCTATGTTATTCCACTCCATTCTGCTGCACCCTTACCCTGCTCTCTATCCCCTTCCCCCCGCCTATTTAAAAATTTCGGTTATGACCCATCCACTTGATTTTATGATTCATGAGTGGGTCATGGGCAGAAGTAAGAAACTCACTTAACACAATTATCTTCTATTGGAGAAAGAGAGAAGTCTGTGAACATGGCTCAATTACTAATTTTGCTCCTATTATCCTTATACATGCATGTCACATTAGTTGCTTTGCTAAGAATTACTTCAGTGGGAATTTATATTTTGAAAAGTCATATTAAAGTGATTATTAAGAAAAAAAGGATAATGATTAGGTCAGAGGGGAATGAAGTAAAACACTTAGAAAATAATAGGATTAAAGATGGATTATGGATTTAGTATATTTTGTTTCATTTAAAATGTGTTTGGTAGAGTTGTTTGACAACACAGGAAGGTCCATGGGAAGGAGGGTAAAACACAGTGAACAATTTTAATGGGGAGTAAAATGACCAAGAGAAATTATAAGTATTAATATGCATGTTTTATGACAGACAGTGAGAGAAGTGTCGGTGAGAAGGTTGAGCAATTGGAAACCTCATATATTGCTGATGGGAATGTAAAATAGCGTAGCCACTTTGGAAAACAGCTCAGCACTTCTTCCAAAGGTTCAACGTAGACTTAATATTTGGTGCAGTAAATCCACTTCCAGGTATACTGTTGACAGCAATGAAAATATATGTCCACACAAAACTTGTTCACAAATGCATGTTCACAGAAGCATTATTCATAATAGCCCCAAATTGGAAATAACCCAAATGTCCATCAAGTGATAAATAAAATGTGGTATATTCACTCGATGGAGTAGTATTCAGCAATAAAAAAAAGGAAGTGGTGATATATGCTGCAAGATGGATGACTTTTGAAAGAATTATGACAGCTGAAAGAAGCCAGTCACAAAGGACCACATGTCGTATGATTTCCTTCTCAAGGAATGCCTAGAATAGGCAGATTTATAGACATAGAAAGTGGATTAATGGTTGCCAGGGCTGAGGGTAGGGTGGGGCATGAACAGTGGCAGCTAAGGGATATGAGGTTTCTGTCTTGGATGACAAAAATGATCTAAAATTAGATCATGGTAATGGTTGCACAACTCTGGTAATAGACCAAAACCCACTGAATTGTGCATTTTAAATGGGTGAATTTTATGGTATATGAATTATACTTCAATAAGGCTGTTGAAAAAGGAAATACATGTTTTAGAACTGAGTGGAAGTATGAAGTGAATGGTATCATTTGATGAATCAAGTGATCGTTTTTATGTTTTTGAATATTGCCTGCTTGTTTTTCATAGTAGAGCCCTTGCTCAAGGTGCCTTCACATTGTAAAGAGAAAATTCAGCATAGCAGTTTGGCTCAAGTTTGTATAAAATCTGCATGCATAAGAAGAGAGGCAGTTAATAAAATATGATATTTTCAGAAGGATATTTAAAACTAATTCCAATAAAATGGCAAAAATAGCTCAAGAGCAGAAGGACAGAAACTGTAAACTGAATTGTTTTCACAATGTAGACAGTACATCTCATGTTGCTAATTTTGATCCAAGATTTTTATAACTTCAAAATTAACTTTTTATTTTCTCATAATTTAACTGGGGACTGATTGCTTCTGTCTTGCCAATAGTTTAACTGCGATCTGAGGTAATTTGGAAAAAGACATTGGGGTTTTTGTATCATTAAAAACAGTAAGTTTAATTTTAAATAAACTTCATTTTTTTTTTGGAGTAATTTTATATTTGTAGAAAAGTTGTGAAGAAAGTGGACAGTTTCCTTAAACCCTTACTGATGTCCCTTAAGGTTAGTCATGGTATAAGTACTGGTCAAAACTAGGAAATTAGTATTAACTAGCACACTGATAGTAACTAAACTCCAGAATTTATTCGGAATTCAGTGTTTTTCCACTGAGTCCTTTTTTTTTTCTGCCATTGCTTCAATCTAGGTTACCCCATTGCCTGCAATCATTATGTCTTCTTAGTCTCCTCTCATTTGTGACATTTTTTTTAGTTTCTCCTTGTCTTTTGCATGAGCTTGACATCTTTTAGGGGTAGTGGTCAGTTATTTTTTAGAGTATTCCTTCACTTAGTTTGGTCTGATACATATTTTTTATCGTCATTAGCTCTGAGTGACGAGGGTTGGGGAAGAATATCAGAGAGGTGAAGTTTTTTTCCCGGTCACCTCGTGTCTGGAGATACATGGCATCAATATGACTTACTCCTGGTGGTAGTAATTTTGATCCCTTGGCTAACGTAGTGTTTGTAGGGTTTCTTCACTGAAAAGTTACTATTTTCCCTATCCGTATCCTATTCTTGGGAAGTGAGGAGACTAGTTTTATATGATAAATGGACTGCTTCATTTTTATTTCCCTGTATTTTATTTAGGCCCCAATATGTCTTTTGAATCTGTGTGGTAGGGTGGTTCTTTTTCCTAAATCTCTACTTAAAACATCTTATCCTTTTTGTGACAAATTACAGTGCTTCTTAATCAAGTGAATTTTGATTTTCATAACACATGAAATTCCACTCTAAGTTAGGTAGTTTTTTACAAGTGACAGTGAAGATATTGATATAAGATGAAAATTCCTATACCAAAAGGAATATATTTTTAGGGCAATCCAATACAAAAGCTTTTCTGTGAGCGCTGTTTCATACAAACACTAAGGCAAAAACACTCTACCATAAATGGCATTTTGCACTGTGTTTGAGTAGATAGGTAGCTCTAATTTTCATGTACATTTTTTCATTCCATTTATGGAATTCTGTTCTTCAAAATGGGAGTGTTTCAGTTTAATTTACTCCATGCACTTTATAATATAAAGTTCTGCATAAAAAATTGTATTTTTTGTCCCAGAGACATGATGTGTTAAAAACCTGCAGGACTTTTCCTATACAAGGTTAATTCCTCTTAGTTTGCTTCCTTCCTTCCTTCTCCAAGAAGGCTCAGCTTTAAAATGAGCATGTGTGGGGGTGCCTGAGTGGCTCAGTCGGTTGAGCATCTGACTTCGGCTCAGGTCATGATCTCACAGTTTGTGGGTTCAAGCCCTGCATCGGGCTCTGTGCTGACAGCTTAGAGCCTGGAGACTGTTGTGGATTCTGTGTCTCCCTCTTTCTGCTCTCCCCACACTCATGCTCTGTCTCTCTCCTTCAAAAATAAATAAACATTAAAAAAATTAAAATGAACATGTGTGCCCAGGTGCCCGTGTGTGTGTGTGTGTGTGTGTGTGTGTGTGCGCGCGTGCATGCACGCACATGCATTCTTGCACTCTCGGGAACACACACGTCTCTTGAGGCTTAACATCCCATGGTTTCTCTGTCTGTCTCTGTCTCTGATTGTATCTCTACTTTTTTCATTCTTCTCCTGAATCTCTTCAGAGGTTACATTTATATTTCATGTCACTAAATTGTACATTTAGAAATCGGTTAAAAGGGTAAATTTTGTTGTATCACATTAAAACCTAAAATAACCAACAATAGGTTACGTTCATCTCTTCTTTGTCTTTATTTGCCATCTCTAGCCACTTTCATTCTGAATTGTACTGTATTCTCTCTGCTGAAATTATTTTGTCTGTGCCACCAGACATCTCTAATTTCCAAATCAGATGGGCTTTCTCCTACTGGACTTTGACAGTTACTGACATATGGTGTGTATTCAATAAATATCAGTTGATTGGGTGTTAAGGGAACTTCTAACTCTCCATAAAATATTGGTATATATAGAAATACCTCTCACAAATGTGCTTTCCTCATTTGTTTAATTTGTAATGACTAGTTTCCCCCATTTCTGTGTGGTACCTACTCATGTATGTGAATAAAACAGGAATATCTGGTATAGTCAGTGTCACAGCTTTTGCAATGTATATTTGATTATTGTGAACTTTTTGTTCTCCACCGATAATTTTAGTAACTGCTTTGGGGCCTGTTTGGTTAGTCCCCAACAACAAGATCACTTTCCACTTTCCCCTTTGGGTCCCCAAAGGCAAATATGTGCTTGTTTTGGACCAGGAGGAGTATACCAGAATAGCTATATATTCTCCTCCCAGAATAGCTATATATTCTCCTCCCCTTGTTCTCTTTCCTAGGAAAGCTCAGTTAGTCACCTGCACTAAGACATCAATACTTAAAAATGAGGCAGTAGTTGTATCCTAGATCTTATAGTGGAGGTAAAGTAAGGTAGGTCACAGAAGCATAAAGAGTAACCAGACCTAACAGGGTAGGGTTTTTAAGCAATGTTAGAGAGCCTTTCTCTAGTCAGCCCTTATGTTGAGAAAAATTTCCCCAGGCCCAGATAAGGACTCATAATGGAAAACTTGTGCATCTTTAATATAAAGCCAAGGTGCTTTTCACAGTGAAGTTGTATCTATGTTTGTAGGGTCCTAGTGGGTCTGCTCAGTGGTTACCTCCCTTTCTTCTCTCATAATTATATCCCTCTTTAAACTTCTTTATTTCAAGACACATTGTAGAGAAAAGTGGAATTATATATTCCTATTGGAGAGAGGTGCTTCGCTCTAAGCTCAGTATTGTCAGCATTTGCTGGGCCAAGAATAATACTAATATATATCAAAAATAGTAGCAGCGTCAACAGCCATTTATTGAACCCAGACCATGTGCTTATGAAAGTCACCCAGGCATTTTGCAAACACTCTGACATCAGGGATCATGTCCACTATATCACCACTTTCGGCAGAGTCACTGGGACATAGAAGGCAAAACTTTTTCTCACCTTCAGAACCATCCTGAACAGGTCTATTATAGTTTCTCTTGTATAGAAGGAGAAACTGAAGCTTACAAGTAAATAACTTGCACAATGCCATTCATTTAGTAATTACAGTGTCAGATTTGAGCTCAACTATATACAGCTTCAAGGCCAGGTATGTTTGCACTGTTTCATGGTGGCAAGCGAGCAGATGGTTAAAATAATAGAAGAGTGAGTGAATGAATACATTGCTCTAGCCCTATTTATTTGTATTTATTACTCAGCCATCCCTAGGCTACCTTTGCTTAGAATTAGAGAATTGTGCTTGCCACTGTGTAGAAGACGGCTTTGATTTCTGCTTCCTTGTTCTTAAGATCCAGAGCATCTGTGGAGGTCAAAAACAAAATAACAAAACAAAACAAAAAAACAGTGGGACCGTTGGACTCCAGGAATGTGCTCACACTGTGGAGGCCAGCCTTCTTAGGTAGCTACAGATATGGGAGCTCTCTGTGTCTCAGATATGGGAGCATGTTCCGAAGGTGCTCAGAAATATTTTATCACCAAGGAACTGGGTAGGGATAGTAGTGGAGACGGTGAATGAATGGTCCTTCTGTCAGGTGCCCACATCACTCTTGGTGCTCTGTGAGTTCAGCTTCCAAAGAGTAATTCTGCTCTTTGCTTTGTCTGGCCCAGAATCTGGCTAACTGTCCAAACCTGGGGAGCTCACAAATCAAAACTTCAATTTCCAAGAAGAGTGGCCTATTTAAATTCAATTCCAGGAAGGTACCGGAATCAGGGGGTGTTTAATAGGGCAGGTCTGAAAAAAAGACTGAGATAGGCAAGGAAAGGAAAAGGGCATTTCCGGCAGAGAATAATGTGTTTATTATCACACTTGGGTAACTTTAAATTTTGATCCTTCTATTTGTCTTGCTGCTATTTTACTAGAAATTGCTAAGGAAAATTGGCCAGAAAGTAGAAGAAGAGAAAAGACCATACATCATCTAGAAGTTTATTAATTCATTTTTGAGTCTGAAAACTTGCCTAATTAAGATAATAGATAATTAGATGGAATCAAATATGGAAGCAAAACTAAAGTAGCCAACACTCTGAGAGTGCTTTTGAATGACTTGTTGAGTGAGAGAGGCTTTTGTCTCTTGGAGAATCTTTTGCAGATTTGCAACCCAAGAGAGTTCTGGTGCTAACAAGGTTGGTCTAATATTACTTCCCATTTGTTAGAGAATTGTAGTTGGTTAGCTGGAAATACAGTATTTCAGTTGCTAGGCAAAATACGTCTGTTGTAAGCAGTAATGCTCTTACATATATTTATCTGAGATTTTGGAAGAAATTAAATTTACCCTGTCCTCATTTGCATCTCTAATGCATGCCTTTTGACTGTGCTGATTCTAAAGCATTGGTTATGATGCTGTGTTATGTTGTTAATTTATACAGTAGCTCACTGTTTATAGACCATTGGCTTCTGGGATTTGAGGCAGTTTATGAATAGAGTATACTGCTATTGTTTCTATAACCTCTTGTTTAAATCAGTAAATATTTGAGATTGCTGAAGGAGGATTTTTTTTTTGAAGATCACTGAATGTACCTTATTTTATATTAAATCATTGGCACTTTTCTTTGTGTCTTTCTTTATATGTAATAACAAACACTTTACGAAAAACGTGTTCTCACAAATTTTCTTTTGTATCAGTTTTATGTCTATTCAACTTAATAACTTTATGAAAATGAAATAAGGCTATGTCTTTTAAAGGCATTAGGTCCTCATTAATAGTGTTTTGGAAGCGGTTAAAAGTATGTATGTTCTGAAGCTGAGCTTTCAGAATTCTTATACAACTTTAATCATTTACTGGCTGTGAGATTTTTAAGCAACTTAGACATCTTTGTGCCTTAGGTTCTTCGACTGTAACGAGATTATAATAGTACCTACTCACTAGTCTTGTTCTGAGGATTAAATGAGATCTTTTTGATAATGTGCTTATGTAGAACAATATCTGCCACATAGTAAACACTATATAATCACATGTCTTTGAAGTTTAATAGTTTCTATTTGGTTTTGATTGGTAAGTATATTTCTAGTAGTCAGAGTATTTGAATTAGACTATTGGATTATTGATTAGCAGGTTTTCATTTACTTACTTGAGATCTTATTTCAACAATTTGTAAAGAATATGTTTTGAGAAATTCCAAAGGTATTGTGCATGAAGATCAAATATCAAATAAAAATATACATATATACATGCATGAAATCATTTAGTCATATTGTATTAATTGGAAATGTTAAACTATTTCAGCCTATTTCATCTTTTTGCAAGGTTTTCAGGTTAAAGTGCTTCCCTTGGAAATTCTTGTTAAAACTGTATGCTGTATTATTTTCTTATTTTCCTTGTTAATCTTAGCCATGTCCTTAATAGATGGGCACTTTACAATGATAAAATCACTGAACTAGAATCATTAATCTTTTATTTTGGTAATTTATGTTTTCATATTTGTACCTGCTCTTTAGAGGAATATTAGGAAAGTAAGTTGTATGTTTGAAACCTATAGAGTCTATTTTTTAAAAATGTTTATTTATTTTTGAAAGAGAGAGAGTGAAAGGGGAGGAGCAGAGAGAGAGGGAGACACAGAATCTGAAGCAGGCTCCAAGCTCCGAGCTGTCAGCACAGAGCCTGATGCGGAGTTTGAACCCATGAACCATGAGATCATGACCTGAGCTGAAGTTGGACGCTTAAGTGACTGAGCCACCCAGGCGCCCCTTATATAGTCTATTTTTAGGTATATGATATAAAGTTCTGAGAAATGGTAATACCTTGATTTTGTAACATGTTGTTAGGAAATGATGTATTCTAGATACACATATTTTTAAGGTGATTTATTCCCCTTTAATGTATCCTGTTTTCCTTGTCTCCTGTAGCAGTGTATAGTGAATATAAATTTTTTCCTTTAATACAGGGTCATCATTAGAAATTTTTATTATTATGCTGCCCAGTGACAAAACACTGTTCTCAGGATATATTAAAATATGTAGTTCTGCTTGACCATGTACTAAATCAGTCCAGACAGCTGTCTTTTTGTGAATTCTCATGTCTACTGTTTTTCCTTACCATTGGTGATATGCTAACTTCTAGAAAGCCAGTCCTCTTTATTTGTTGGTTCTGACTATAAGCCATGCTATGTGGAATTGTGTCTAAAATAATGCTAGAATAGAGCTTGAGTAAGGACTTGATGTTTTCTCCTCAAGTGCAGTTCATAGGATGAGGTGTTAGTGTAGGTAGAGGAGATATTAGCTCCCTTAGAGAGCTCTGCTGGAAAAACTGCTTTTGATGTCTGGTATGCTATCTAACATACAACCAGAGGACCTTTATTTATTAATTTAAATGTTTCTTTATTTTTGAGAGAGAGAGAGAGAGCGCGAGTGCGCGCGCGCCCAGTGGGGAGGGGCAGAAAGAGGGGGGAACAGAGGATCCGAATAAGGCTCTGTGCTGACAGCATGGAGCCCATTGCGGGTCTGGAACACACAAACTGCAAGATCATGACCTGAGCCAAAGTTGGATGCTTAAGCAGCTGAGCTACCCAGGCGCCCCTTGATTTATATTTAAAATTTTTTTTCAACGTTTATTTATTTTTGGGACAGAGAGAGACAGAGCATGAACAGGGGAGGGGCAGAGAGAGAGAGGGAGACACAGAATCGGAAACAGGCTCCAGGCTCTGAGCCATCAGCCCAGAGCCCGACGCGGGGCTCGAACCCACGGACCACGAGATCGTGACGTGGCTGAAGTCGGACGCTCAACCGACTGCGCCACCCAGGCGCCCCCCTGATTTATATTTTAAATAGATGGCTAAGTGATGAACTTGAGTATAAATGTGAACATTACACATATATTGAGTAGATTTGCTAAGTCTGTAAATAAGAGAAACAGAATTCTGAATTCGTAAATTAAACATCTTAAATATAATTATGCTAAAACTAGGAACAGGTATAATACATGTTCTGGAGGAGTCCCTCTCCCTGGAGATATTTCACGGCATAACTCAAGAATTACTGTCTGTTATTTTTAGCCAGCACTTTGGTGGTGGAGGCTTTATGGGTCAGATGACTATTTGAAAACTTTTTGGCTCTGCCTTTGTTCTCTATGTTGGATATGAACATTGACAGATTGATTCATTCAATGATTTTTCATGATTTCATCTACTCAATTAAAGGTAGTGTGGGAGGTACTGGAGAGGTAACTAAAACATATATGGCCCTTGCCCTTCTGAAAAGGGGAGCAAAATAATCACATAAAAGAATCCATATTTATCAATTGTAATAAGTCTTAGGAAGTATTGGGTGCTGTGAGCTTAAATATTAGCAAGAAGAGATAATTTAGATTGGCAGTTTAGAGATGAGTTGGTGATCAAGTTGATATCTGACAGGTGAAGAGAAACTAGAAAAAACAATGCTCCTAATAGAGGAAGCAGTGTGGGAAAACTCTTAGAGATGAGAAAGAGCTTGGCCCATTGTGAGATCTGAAAGAAGGCCCAGGAAACTGGAATGCAGTGAGCAAGGAAGAGTATCCTTTATGAGATAGAGATGGACACGTGTGTCAGTGATGGGTTGTGAAGAACCTTGGAGGCCATTGGAAAGGTTTTGAATATTTCCCCAGTGTAAAGACATTGAAGAGTCTTAAGTAAGGGGATGGCATCACCAGAGTTTAAAAAAAACAAAAATGAGGAAGTGTAGAGACTGGCAGAGAGGCTATGGAAGTAACAGAAGGGTGGCGAAAGTGATGATGGGCATAAGTGGACAGAGCCAAGATACACAGACCAAGTCCTCAGTTCCATTATCTGTAAGGTGGGGATAGTTGCTGTGTCTGGTACAGGGTTCCAGGTTCAGTAAATGGTCGCTTTGTTATTTGTGTTATCCAGTGGAATTTTACTAGTTGATTAGTTAATTGAAAAAGCTGGTTAAGGAAGGAAAATAGTAAATAATACATAAACACATTCTGTATTTTAACTTAAAATATACAAATACTCATTGCTAATCTTTGAATGTAGTGTTGGGATCATTTGCTGAATATAAATCTGTGAATTGCAGTTCTCAGTTGATTTCATTTGGTTTGGTTTTGTATGATGCAAACCCGTAGATATATCCTCTGATTTACTGGTGTTGTTCACTGATGGTCCAGCAAGAATTTAAAGACATGTGTAGATGTCTTTAGAAAGCAAGGATGAGAACAGAGAACTTTCTATTTTTTTTTCCAGTGTGTGATTTAAAAACAACTCATAAAATAATTTTTCTTGGAAGTTTTTCAAAATATTTTACATAGTTTTTGTGGAATTAAACGTTTTAAAATTAAAATTTTACCAGTTTATATAGTATTTAATTAGAATATATGATTTCAGTAATAAGTACATACTGATATAAGCAGGTTTGGAAAAAAAGTATAGCTGACTTCTGGCATTGATATCATTTGACTGGAGGGAATAATAATGTAGGGTGATACTAGAAATTAACTTTGTACTGGTGCAAACATTCCATGTGCCATGGCCATTCGTCAGTGTATTTTTATAGAAGTAATGGAGAATATCAGTAAATCTCACAAGTAACTGGAGAATAGTTAAGAGTGCTTTTACCGGGTTTTGGAAGTACTATTGATGGGACAGACCTTGATGAGGTGAGGGAAAGGAGAGTTCCAAGCATGTCTCCCATACTTCTGTGTAAGCAACCATTTTGAAGAAGGAATTATTTATCAAGATGGTTGGGAAGTTGGGGGATAGGCTCCAAATGTAGTTTCCAACTTAAGATGCCTGGAAGACATTCAAGTAGCATATTAAATAGGCCCTTGGCAGTTCAGCCCTAAATTTTAGAGTGATCTTGGCTGGCTTTGCTTTCGGAGCTGATGGGGAAGTGTGAGGAAGGTTTGAACCAAGACTGAGTGGCCCATGTGCCAGGCTGAATTATATAGCATGTGGAATCATGATGGCTGCAGGCCAAGTGGTGAGAAGGAGGGTCTGAATGGTCCTTGTGTAACGAGGCAGAGTGACGTAGCTGCAGAAGTGGATCCGACTGCTGGGTACAAGGGTCAAAGTGGAGCTTCAAATGCAGAAACTAATCAGAAAAATCACAAGTCTGCAGAATTAGTAGATAAGAAAGTGCGGCAAAAACCAAACTAAGGTAAACGCTTCAGTGGTAAGACATAAAACTGCTGGGGTATTAGAACACCATTTTTTTTTTTTTTTTTTTTTTTTTGCATTGTGGTGATTGAACAGTATGTAGGCCAATATGAGAACACCTCATACACAGTCAACATCAACAGGCATAAACATTGATTTGATTTCCTAAAAGTGTCAGTGGACTTTTCATAGTGCAGCCTCGATGCAAGGCTGCTCTTATAATCAGTGGTATGCGTTTGTGGACGTGTTAGCTTCTGCTAGGGGTGCTAGATAAAGAAAGCAATTCTGAATTCCCTAAAAAGGGTCTATGCTCTTAACCTTGGTCTTATTAACATTATTCTGTAACAAAATAAACAAACTGATCCTACTGATTTATTACTCTGCATGTGCAACAATACAGACGTTTGTTATCACCAGTGCCTGAGAATCATACTGATGTCCAAATCATTCCATTGTGTCGGAATTCATATGGAAAACACAACATATTTAGAAACTGGTGGAAATTATAATTAGATCTGAAAGTATCTTGTCAATCAAAATAAATATTGTGTTGTTTTACCCAGCTGAGTTAAGTGGCAAATTGTGGTAAGGAAGGAAGCGATTATTTTTAGTCGATGAGTATAACTAATCTAGCCTCTCAGTATAGGGTGGTTGGGCTGTGAGATGAGAGATAATTTGGCTGACTGGCCACATGATGGCTTGTTAAATAATTTCAAACACACCAGATTGAAGATTTTCATTGATTTCCCATTTCCTGGAAGACTAGAGAGCTGAATCTGGGTATCTTTTCTTTTTGAAGAGGCAGTCTCTTAAAGGATGGTTTCTTCCTTCTGATGTGAATATTTATGTATTTAATGTTAAAACTGGAAATAGCCATGATTGATTTTTTTTGAAGAACTTGATATCTTACCTACATAGTGAATTTCTTAAATGTTTTAATCTTTACAGATACTTGATGTTTATTAAATTTTTTCTTTACCTATTTTAAAAACACCCCTGAAGAACTGTATTATGTATGAAAAATCTGTCAATATCTCAGGTTTATAATACATTTTTTTCCATTTTATATTTAGAAGGAGCCATACATCTCGTATGAGTTAACAGCTCTCTTGATTCCCTTTCTTGGGATCTGGTGCCATCATTCAGTCCCTTGCCCAAAGTGGAAAACTGGGCTTCATCATTGACTCCTACTTTGCTTTCTTTATACTTAACTCGTTCTAGAGTCTGCTCAGATTCTCTGTCTTCATAGCTCCTACTTAATTCAGCCCTCTGCCTCTGCCCTACATTGTTTCAGCGGCTTTCTGGATTCTCTCTGCCACTACTTTTCAACTGATCCTTTCTCCGTTAGACAGCATGATGTATAATCATGCCATCTCCCTGCTAAAACATCAGTGGTGTTGCCTTTAGGGGAAGACACAAACTACTTAACATGTTGTATAAAGTGTTTTGAGGCCTGACCACCTCCTGTTTCTTCAGCTTCAGACTCCCTTTTTATTCCCTCACATTCTAAGCTCCAGGCATACAGAAACTTAGTTTATGTTCTCAAATGTTACATGCCTATGTGGCAACTCCATCTTCACGCATGATCTTCCTTTGGTTTACTGTCTTCCTACCTTCTGGCCTTCAGTGTAGGTGTCACTGCACAGAGGAAAGTTTCTTTGAGCAACACAGACAAGATTATGTATTCATGTTACGCATACCCAGTGCAACCATTTCATCCATATTGTGGCACTTTTTATTCTTCACTGCTGTTGCGTCTTTACTTGTCTGTACCTCCCAATAGACTGTAAGAGATGAGACCATATCTATTGTTCTGGTTATCTGTTGCCACATGTTTTAGTTTTATTATGGTGGCATCCCACTTCTGGGAACCCAAATCTGTTCCAGTTACTATTACAACAAGTAAAAAACCCTTAAAACTTAGTGGTATACAACATCCATCATTTCATATGTTCATGGCTTACATGGATAAAAATTTGGACAGGGCATACATAGTCCAGCTATGGAGATGACCGGTCTCTGCTCCACAGTGTCTGAAGCATGAACTAGAAAGACTAGAAGGGCAGGGAGTACAGGATGGAATTGTGTGAAGGCTTCCTTCCTCATGTGTCTGGTACCCAGACTGAGAAGACTTGAAGATGTGGTTCAGTCAGGGTTGTCAACCAGAGTGCCTACCTGTGGCCTCTCAGTTTGTTCTTGGTATCTTCTGAGATTCAACTTCAGAATGCCAGATATGTTACATGCCCTCTCAGGGCCCCAGGATCAAGTCAGAAGAAAGTAGAAGCTGCATACCAATCTCAAAGCCAGCTGATTGTCAACCTTAATCCACCAACAACTTGAATTTCCCCTTGTCATATAACAACATATTTATAAGTTTTGGCAATTGGAATGTTCGCGTCTTTGGGGACTATTGCAGTCAATCCCACTCAGATTCAAGGTGACTCTTACCAACAGGGACTAGGTTTTGAGACTTGGCACTGGTCAGAAAGTCCTCTCATGAATGGACCCAAAGTCCTTACTCACACAGAGACTGAATCATCGCTCTGAAGAGATCAGAGCCTGAGACTGTATTCTCCCCTCCATTGGTTAAGGCAAGAGGATATAGATTCACTCGTTGATAAAAAGAGGGTCAAGTAATTTGTAGCCATATTTTTAAGTTACCACATATGTTTTGTTCATCATCATTCTGCTTCATTGTTTAACAAATAATAGGTACTTAATGAATGCAGGGCACTTAATGTTTGTATCATGATTGAATTGAATAATGTCAATTCTTATGAAGGAGTACCAGAAAAAAATGAGCTATGAAGACTAGGAAACAAGTTTGTGCATCTAAGGAAATGCAGAGATTTTCAGTGGTTATCTCTCTAAATAAACAGATATGTTCAGTGACTAGTAATGAGAAGCAATGATGTGTCAGAGTTATTATTGTGAACACCCCAGGGAGGCATGCTCATTTATGTGTTGTGATATCTCTGGTCTATAAAAAACTTAAATACATAAAACGTAGCGAGAATATATGATAAATATAACAAGTGTAAGTTTATGGAAAAGATGAAATGAGAGAGGAACCAAAATGGACATAAAACACTATGGAAGTTTTAAAATTATGTTATGGGCTGAATTATCCCCCTGCCCCCAATTCGTATGTTAGAGCACTAGCCCCCATTATGACTGTATTTGGAGACAGGGCCTTTGAGGAAGTTATTAAGGTTAAGTGAGGTGTAAGGGGTGACCCCAATCTGATAGAACTAGAGTTCTTATAAAAAGAGGAAGAAACATCAGAGAAATAGCTATGTCTGTCTGTGTGCACAGAGGAAAGAGCATAGAACGAAACAAGAAAGCGGCCACCTACAGGCCAGGAAGAGAAGGCTCACCAGAAGCCAAGACAGATGGCACCTCGATCTTGGACTTCTAAGTCTCCAGAACTGAGAAAATGAATTTCTGTTGTTTAAGCCACCCAGTTGTTGGTGTTTTGTGATGACAACCCAAGTAGACTAGTACTTGTATTTAAAAATTAAATGAATAGATTGAAGCTAAACTTTCCAAAGGATTAAGTCAACTTCAAGGACTTCATTAACTGGTGATCATAGAATATGTTTACTATATGGTGGTGATTGTTTCTTTTTCTTTTGTAGAAATGTGGCTCCAGGAAGTAAGGAATTTGAATCTTTAATAACTTTGGAACTTGTAATCTTATGGCAATAGGTCACTTCATCAGGTTAATGTGGTAGTTCCTGCATAGTGGGCCTCCATTCACAGTGTTTGGGCGGGGAAAAAAAAAACTTGTTAACTCATAATTTTTTCTTATCTTCAAATTGAAAACACATGCCAATATTCATTTGTCCCCCTGGTTTTGTTATCCTCTATGATTAATGTTCCCTTGAAAAGGGCTAGAAAAGCAGTTTGGCTAACTTCAATCAGAAGTGTCTAAGTAATGTACACATGTACAGAGTTCTCTTAAAGTTAGTGGGGTGGTGTGTCCCAGATGAAGAGATAAGTTATGATATTAATGATATTAGAAACCACCTGCTTAAACAGGTTCACTAAATCAAGCAATTGTGTAATTTGTCTTAACCCAGCTATTAAACAGACTCTCAAAGATGATCAGTTTTTATTCATGGAGAAATACTAGAAAACAAGATCAAAATCGCTGGTAATGCCTTTGGAATTAACTATATAAATGAGGGTTCATTTTTTTTTCAAGCAGTGAATTACTGTGGTTAACTCAGTAAATAAATGCATTTATTTGAAGTTTGGGGTATAGTTCCCAATATCGAAAGTGATAGTATAAACCAGGCTTTAGATAGAACCAGGCATACTTACATGGCTCATGGGAACAGCAAAATTTCAATCCTCTTTCTCTGGCAGCTTTATGGTGTAGGTGAACTTAAACTGCTTACCTGCCCTTGTACTCCCTTATGTGAATTTTTTTTTTTTAAGATTTAAATTTTTTTGGGAGAGGGCAAGTGGGGGAGGGGCAGAGAGATGCTATGAAGCAGGCTCTGCCCTGACAGGCTGACAGAGGTGAGCCCAATGTGGGGCTTGAATTCATGAACTGCAAGATCATGACCTGAGCTGAAGTCGGAAGCTCAACCGACTAAGCCAGCTAGGTGGCCCTCCCTTACGTGAATGTCTAAGAGACAGAATTTTAGTTTGCCTGACACCTTACCTGTATATAGATGGCAAGAAGAAAGAATCAATGATGAGACCTTGAGGCATACCTTGGGAGTCCATAGTGGAAGAATCACCTTGATTTATTGTTCCACTGAAATATCACATAGGGAAGGAAACTTGTTTCCTAAAATGAACTAGATACTATTAGCAAAGCAGATGCCTTTCAGACAGCTTCAAGGCAAGAGCTATTCACTATACTGTTTCATTTGTTTGTTTTGAATTTATTTATTTAAATTCAAGTTAGTTTACGTACAGCATATTAATTTCAGGAGTAGAAGCCAGTGATTCATCACTTACATATAACACCCAGTGCTAATCCCAATATGTGCCCTCCTTAATGCTCATCACCCATCTGGCCCATCCCCCACCCTTCTCCCCTCCAGCAACCCTCAGTTTGTTCTATTAAGGAGCCTCTTATGGTTTGCCTCCCTCTCCGTATCTTATTTTTGCTTCTCTTCCCCTGTGTTCATCTGTTTTGTTTCTTAAATTCGACATCTGAGCGAAATCATATATTTGTATTTCTCTGACTTATTTCACTTAGCATAATACACTCTAGGTCCATCCATTGTTGTCGCAAATGGCAAGATTTCATTCTTTTTGATAACTGAGTAATATTCTGTTGCATATATATGGCACATCTTCTTTATCCGTTCATCAGTCGATGGACTTTTGGTCTCCTTCCATAGTATGGGCCCACAAATGTATGGCCAACTAATCTTTGACAAAGCAGTAAAGAGTATCCAATGGAAAAAAGAGGGTCTCTTCAGCAAACGATGCTGGGAAAACTGGACAGTGACAGGCAGAAGAATGAAATGAGACCACTTTCCTATACCATACACAAAATTACATTCAAAAAGGATAAAAAACCTAAATGTGAGACCAGAAACCATCAAAATCCTAGAAGAGAAAACGGGCAGCAACCTCTGTGACCTCAGCTGCAGCAACTTCTTAATAGACATTTTTTGTTTGTTTTTAATTTGAGGGCTTGAAGGCAATCTGGCTTTGCATAAGTAGTCCTGCTTTTGCTCATGGATCCCCTTTAAAAGAGTCAACACCATAGTAGAACCTATAAGTAAATGAATACATGTGTTTTAGAACTTTCTAGTAGTGTTGTGAAGAGTCAATATATTATGGTTAGCACAATACCTAGCAAAAAAAAATTAGACTTTAAAACAAGCCTTGCCTTTGAGATGAAAATTGTTTTAGGGTTCCTACCAGTTTAAATAGAAGATTTAGGGATAGAACCACAAAAAAATCTTATACAAATGAACTATAATTATAAATATATTTAATAAAATAATTAGAAAACTCAGTTACAATGTCAGTTCTCTCTATTAAGGAGATACATTTGCCTCTAAGAAGATAGTGTTTAACAAGGGTATCAAGATAATTTAGTGAGAAAAGAAGAGCCTTTTCAAGAAATGGTGCAGTGACAACTGGATATCTACATATGAAAGAATGAATTTGAACATTATTTCATGCCATATACAAATATTAACTCAAAATGGATCATTAGACCTACATGTAAAAGTGAAAACTATACAATTTTTTTTCTATAAAACTCTTAAAACATAGGAGTAAATTTCCATGATCTTGGGTTAAGTGGTGGCTTCTTAGATTTGGCATCAGAAGTATAAGTAACAAAGGGAAAAATAAATTTGACTTACCAAGATTAAAAATTGTGGTTTTTTTTTTTTTAAAAAAAAACCATCAAGAAAGTGAATCCACAACCTACAGTGTGTTTTACTTACTGTATTTTCTCCCACAGAACTATTCCAACTCAATAAGACAAATATCCCAATTGAGAACAGGCAAAGTACTTGATATTTTTGTAAAGAAGGCATGCAGACATCCAGTAAACACCTGTATATGTTATGAGTCATCAGAGAAATGCAAATCAAAAGGAGATACCGTTTCATGCCCAGTAGGATGGTTAAAATCAGAAAGATAGACAATAACAAGTATTGTGAGGATGTGGAGATATTAGAACCTTCATATATTGCAGGTGGGATTGTAAAATGGTGCAGTCACTTTGGAAAACAGGTTAGCAGTTCCTCAAAATGTTAAGCAAAGGGTTACCACGTGACCTAGCCATTCCACTTCTAGGTATGTACCCAAAAGGAATTTTCCACACAAGAAACTGTACATGAATATTCATGGGAGCATTATTCACAGTAACCAAGAAGTGGGAACAACTCAAATATCAATCACTTGATGAATGGATAACACAATATTATATGAACCATACAATGGAAGTTTATTTGGCATTAAGGAATGAATTAGTGATACGTACAACAATGCAGATTAGCCTTGAAAACATGCTAAGTGAAAGAAGACAGTCATAACAGGCCACATACTATATGATTACTTACATGAAATGTTCACGTTAGGCAAATGCTCACAAACAAAAAGTAGATTGGTGAATGCCAGAGACCGGAGGGATGAGGACATGGGGAATGAATGACTGCTTATGGTTACAAGGTTTTTTTTGGTTTTCTTTTGTTTTGTTTTTGTCTTTTTGAAGTGATGAAAATGTTCCGAATTATGTAGTGGTGATGATTGTACAGTTCCATGAATATTCTAAAAACCACTGACTTTTGTATGCTTTAAAAGAGCAAATTTTATGGTATGTGAATTACACGTTAATAAAAGTGTATATGAAAAGTGAGTTTAGCCAATAATAAAGGCTCCATGCTTGAGATTCTTTTCAAAGAGAGTTTGAATGCATATCTATTTGAATATTTTGAGAGGGATGTAAATGTCATTCTGTATTTTTAATTCATGTGTTGTATAATTTCTTGGATTCAAATCATGGCAATAAGGTATCACAAAATGTTAAAATGTAATGCTGTGTGTCAGCTATACTTGAATTTAAAAGTGTTACAGTGAGGAGTTAAGTAAAAATACTTAATATTTTTTCAACGTCATGGGCGCCTGGGTGGCTCAGTCATTTAAGTGTCTGACTCTTGATTTTGGCTCAGGTCATGATCCCAGGGTTGTGGGATCAAGCCCTGCATTGGGCTCTGCACTGAGAGTGGAGCTTGCTCGAGATTCTCTCCCTCTGTCCCTGTGCCCCTCTTCCACTCTCTCTCTCTCTCTCTCAAAAATTAACATATTTTTCAACATCAGTGCACATGCATAGGAGTGAAAGGATGTAGAAGCAGAGACTGAAGGAAAAGGAGAAAGACGGATTTTGCTAATAAATCTTCATTTGGGTTTAATATATGTCTACTCTACATGTGGCTGTAAGAGAAACTTATTATAATTTTTGATATAATGTTTGGTAGAAGCCAAAAAATTTAGTCCAACCAGCTATGTTCAGCAATATTTATGTTCACTGACACTCAACATAAAAGTGAAAGAGGAGGTGAGTATAGTCCTACTTTTGTATTTGCTTTACCTAGAAATTGGAAAATAATTGGTAGGAAAAAGAAGGCATACTATGACCTATTTAAGTGCATAATGTAAAGAAAAATCTTATGCCACGATTACTGCATATCTTTGCCACAATTGGCATACTATTTTCAGGTAAAAACATGGATATTGTAAAATTTCTGATTACCAAACAATACATTACTAAATTCCCATTCATAATTTTTTTTACTGTTTATATAATCAAGATTTATTGGAGATGCAAAAGAATTGGAAACAGAATTTCGAAGAGATATTTGTGCACTCATGTTCTTTGCAGCATTATTTAGAATGTCCAAGAAGTGTCCATCAATGGGTAAATGGATAAAGAAAATGTGGTGTGTGTGTGTGTGTGTGTGTGTGTGTGTGTGTGTAACACATACATACAATGGAATATTGGAAGGAAGCCTTTTTATATGCTGAAATATGAATGAACCTGGAGGACTAAGTGGAATAAGTTAGTCATGGAAGGATAAATACTGCATGATTCCACTTATATGAGATACCTAAAGTAGTCAAACTCAAATAAATAGAATGTAGAATGTGGTTACCAGGGACTGGAGGAGAGGGAGAAATGGGGTGCTATTCAAAGGGCATAGTTTGTTTTGCAAGATGAAAAAGTTCTAGAAATCTGTTGTACAACAATATGCATATAGTTAACAGCATAGTTAACTATAGTTAAGTATTTTATACTTAAAAATAGTTAAGGTGGTAAATTTTATGTTTCTTTACCACAAAAAAATTCCTAAAATAAATGTACATCTGGAGCACATAGAAAAGGTATGACATTGTATTTAGAGTCTTTCTTTCTAATGGTGGGTGCTAGGGATATTTTCTCTGGAAACTTGGATAAAATTATATATTTTATAGGTAAACAATAAAAAGGGTATATGAGTAAAAACTTCATTATGAAAATTTAGAACTGCAAATTTTGAGCTGGAAAAATTTTACTTTATAGAGAAACGGCCAGAAAGTAAAAATTGCTATGCTTATTAATCCAGGAAATTTTTCTGTTATGAAAGTCTGATCAATAGGTAATATCTTTATGTTTAAAAACACTGGATATGGATGGACAGGTAGAATTCCAGACTGACTCTGTCTTAGGTAACACACCATCTAGTGTGGGGAAACAGATGCCTAAATAATTAACGGTGCTCGCAGCGAGGGCACAGAGAGCTCTGATAGAGATACAGTCCTGGAGCAAAGAGGACGCAGTGATGGACTCTGCTCAAGGCACAGGCAACGGAGTCATTATGGTTGAGCTGGGATTGAAAGAATGAGCAGTCTCTTCCATGGTAGGGAGGAAAAAATGCCCTCAGGTAAATCCCTGGAGTCATGAAAGTAGATCATGCCTTGAGGATGATGAGAGGTGCAGTGTGTGTAGAGTTTGAGGTGCAGAAATGAGAACATTTGGAGCCAGAGTATAGTGCCCTCCAATGGGATATCCTGTGCACTTCATAATTTGCTCTTTAGGTGTTGAGGAACTGTGCTATCAGTGACTATAATAGCTGCCATTTACTGAAGGCTAACCATGGACAAAGAATTAAGTTATTTGCATATATTATCTTATTCCTATTTGGAAGACAAGGAAGCTAAGGTGCCCGGAAGTTAAGTAATTTAATGTCACGTAACAGATGACTTGGAGAGCCGGGTTTGGAGCCACATAGTGTCAAATTCCAAAGATTCTGTTCTGAAATTATATAATGCTTGACAGCTTTCTGTGGCAGTATTTAAAGAGGGGAAATGTAGGTGAATGTGAGATGTGTTTTTGGAAGGTATTGCAGCAATAATGTGGAGAAAGCCCTGGAAGAAAGGAAGGTTACAGCAGTAATGCAGGTGGAAAATCGTGAGTCTGAAAAAAAAGCATTGGTGGGAAGTTGTTGAATCTAAAAATGGTACAGTTCTGAGACGTCACTCTCCTTAGAAGCTAAGAGGTTTGCCTGTGAGGTAATGTGTGCATATATATATGCTAACAGAAACGATACCTCTGAATGAGAGAGAAGACCATTTCCTCACAGAGCATTTTAGCAACACCACTCCTCATGCTGCAATTCTCCATAGGGAAGTGAAATGCAGACTAGATATATCTGTGTGTGCAGGGACTGCACCAAAGGAAAGGAACCCCCCAAATTATGAAACTCAGAGTTTATGTAGGGCAGCAAGCATATCAGCCCTTAGTTCCCCACAGAGAGATAAGTCCTGTCTGGGGAGGGGAGGGAAAGGTCCCTAGATTTTTATTACCCTTTAAATGTACGCAAGTGGCTCTGAGGGAGATAAGCCCTTAAATCTCTCTAGAAAAATTTATCTCTAACTTCCAATGTGTGGTTACTGTTCAGGCATCCTGTAGCCTAGCTGCCAATAATTTTTACTCAAAAGGTTCTGAATGTGCAGAAACGTGAAAATATTCTTGGAACATAGTTTCTCAACAGTGGTATGAACAACCTATTGACAGTGGATAGAAGTTTTATACCTTTTATAAGATACTTCCACAAGCTTTAAAGAAATCCTCTTGATTATTCAAGTTATAGTTGTTGTATGTATATTCTTAATTTGAGTACCAATAAATTATGTTTGAGAAGAATCCTACTTCTTCTCTACTTTGAAAGTTGCTGAGGCCATACTGATTAGTGGTCCAGAGAAGGACCAAGGAACCCTGCTTTTATTGAGAAACCCAGGCAACTAACACAATTTGAGGAACACAGCAACATATCTCCAGAATAAATTGCATGTAATAAAGTTACATTGGATGTGAAATTTTAAAAAGAGAGTTTCCCTATTTCGGCTGATAATATATATCATAAACTCTTCTCTAGAACACATAGTGGCCCTCAGTTCTGTTTTCCTTAAAAAATAAAAAGATGTGAAGATGAATTCTTGTTTCATAGAGATTGTCTAGGCAGGTACCAAAAAGAAGAAATTCAATAACAGCATTAAATCAAGAGCACATTGAACCAAGCTGAGTCTGACATTTGGAGAGTTTTAAAAAAAATCAGTTTCTAGTATAATACAATGATCTTTCATTTCTGACTTTGTGTGTGTGTGTGTGGATGAGGGAGGTTGGTTAAGGAATAAGTATCAGGGAGGAAATAGGATGGAAGTTGGAAATAAGCAGGAAATAAAAATGAAACTTCCAAGGATTTTTAAATCTTGGTTTGGCAGCAGGTAACTTTTCTAACATGTTACATGCAAAATAAAACTGTTAGGTTTTGTATGTTTGTTTGTTTTCATGTTTCTCCCTCCTTTTCTCATTGCCAGAGATGATATTAGCCTTGATCCTATCACTTACGTGTTAGAGAGGAGAAGGATATCAATACCCAAAACCAAGAAGTGCATGTTGGTTGAAGACCAGACTTCAATGTGTAGATCTTTTTTTGCTTTTATACTTTTTATTTATTTTATTTTTTTAAATTTTTTTTAAAGTTGATTTATTTTTGAGGCAGAGACAGAGCATGAACGGGGGAGGGTCAGAGAGAGGGAGACACAGATTCTGAAACAGGCTCCAGGCTCCGAGCTGTTAGCACAGAGCCTGACGCGGGGCTCGAACTCACGGACCGCGAGATCATGACCTGAGCCGAAGTCAGCCGCTCAACCGACTGAGCCACCCAGGCGCCCAGCTTTTATACTTTTTAATTGGAATAATGATAAAATAGCAGTAAGTGTTGTTTTTTTAAATAAAAAGTTGTACTGTTCTGTCACCATCAATTTGCTTTTCTGTATTACCTTGCATTTTAGATATAGACACACATCCACACACAGCAGAGTTTTGGTAGTTATTAAGTACTTAATACATCTTTCCTATTAGCATTGTATTTGTTTTTCAGGGAGGTACAAAAAGCTCAAAATTGAATACTGAAAATTTGATTCAGGTATACTGAGTGTTTTTAAGTCTGCCGGAGTAACCCTAGGCTAACATTAGTCCTGCCAGTGACACGTTAAAGTAGTAATAGGCATAAAATGATCTCTTGCCATAGCTGTTAGGCAAGATGAAAGTGCCAGTTTTACATTTTTATGTTGCTAACCTCATAGTAGTAATTTTATAAGATGCATGTATAAGCTTGATTGTTGCTTCATCAGAATAATTTATAGTTTCTTTAAATTATCAATTATTTTTGCATGTGTATTCATACTTGCATAACAATTGGAAGAGAAATGATTTTGATCTGTAAGTCAGAAGATCCTAGAACTGTTAAAAGCACTCAGACCTCTCCTGTATCTGGGCAAGTCTCCAATTTTGGTGCCGAGCCCGGGATGCTGCTTTAAAGTGGAGGTTCTTACCCACCTCGGAAGAATCTGGTTTAGTAGGTCAAATGTGAGGCCTACTAAATTTACATTAAAAAAATTAATATTTATTTTTGAGACAGAGAGAGAGATAGAGTGTGAGCAGGGGAGGGGCAGGGAGAGAGGGAGACACAGAATCTGAAGCAGGCTGTAGGCTGTGAGCTGTCAGCACAGAGCCTGAGGCGGGGCTCGAACTCACAGACTGTGAGAGCATGACCTGAGCCAAAGTCAGATACTCAACCGACTGAGTCACCCGGGTGCCCCTAAATGTGCATTTGTTAATTTTTTTTAATATTTATTTTTGAGAGAGAGAACATGAGCAGGGCAGGGGCAGAGAGAGAGGGAGACATAGAATCCGAAGCAGACTCCAGGCTCCGAGCTGTCAGCACAGAATCCTATGTGGAGCTTGAACTCAAGAACCGTGAGATCATGACCTGAACTGAAGTTGGACGCTTAACCGACTAAGCCACCCAGGTGCCTCAAAATGTGCAGTTTTTAAATGTGCCCAACTGATTTTGATGCATGTGGTTGTTGGACCACATTGAGAAAATACCAGCTTAGAGCTCATCTTTTCAAGCACTTAAGAGAGAAAACTGTGGACTAGGGAGAGTAAGTGACTATCAGGAAGGCTGCAGGTGGCAAAACACATCTACCACTGGGTTAAACAATAAGAAATTTTGCTGTCTCATGTAAAGGGAAATTCAAAGGTACAGTGAGCTTGAGGTGCAGTTCAGTTAGGGCCCCAGCCCAGATTCTTTTTGGTCACTGAGATTTTTTCTTCTCCTTGTGTGACATCTCACAGTGCTTCTCATAGGGGAGCGAGATGGTACATTTGCCATGTTTCCTCATTCATGTTCAGCAGTCACTTCCTTTGATACTTTTAACCTTTCTTGAAACTTCCCATCTTATTGGCCAGAACTGGGTCCCAGGTCCATCTCTAAAATAATTATTGATAGAGGAAATAGAATTACCATGATTGATGTATACTAATTCTTTCTTAGACTTGGAGCTGAAGTCAGATCCATGATCTGCCTTACCTACTACTCAGTGGGCAAAGATGGAATAAATGTGGTAACATTTCAAAGCTAATAATGCCTTGTTTAAGAAAAGAAAGAATTCTCTTGAACCTAATTTTTGATTGAAAGTATACAAATAGTAGTGTATCTCTATTCTCGAAACCTTTACTGTTACCATTCTTGTTCCTTTTCCAAACATTATGCTTGGTAAATTTATTCCAGGATAACAATGTAAACTCCAAACTTTAAAGTGTTTTCAATATGTAAGAAAGCACCAGAGTTTTAACAGTATGTAACAAAGGTTCCATTAGGAAATTTAATTAATATATCACACCAGCTTGCTATTCCTATTAAATTTCATTATTGACTCTATTGATATGGCAGAGACCTTGTCAATGCTAAGACTATGGTGTTGAACCCAGATTTTCAAATCCTTGTGCCCATGGAATGTGCTTTTCAGTTGTGGGTTCCCACATGTATGCAAGTAATTACGATGTTGTTTCAGTTCAGGCTGCTGTAACAACACAGACTTGGTGGCTTAAATAACAGATATTTCCATTCTAGAGTCTGGAAATCTGTGATCAGGTTGCCATGGTCAGGTTCTTAGTAAAAGTTCCCGTCTTGGTTATATCCTCACAAAGCTTTTCGTTGGGGAATGTACTGAGAGAGAAATCTTGTCTTTTAGTATTTCTATTAGGGCATTAATCCCACCATCGGGGCTTTATGACTTTGTCTAAACCTAATTACTTCCCAAAGGCTCCACCTCCAAAAGCCATTATGTTGGGAGTTGGGACTTCAATATATGGATTTGAAGGGTGGAGACACACACATTTAATACATATGAAGTATAATGTAGTAATTGCTATAATAGGAAGAAAGCAGCAGGTGCTGTCCGAGTTGCATTAGGAACACCACACCAAGAGTGAGAGGTCAGTGTCAGGAACCTGGAGGGAGTGAATTTAAACCAATGCCTGACCTTTGAGCAGAATTTAGGTAAGAAGGGATAGAATAGGGAGTTTCCAGGGGAAAAAAGGCAAAAACAACATGGTTTGGTTAAGGGAATTTGGCATTCAACATTTCACCATGTCAGTGTGTTTGGAGCAGAGATGGAATAGGTTAAGGTGTGGAGTCACCAGTGATGAGGGTGAAGAGATACTCAGTGCCAGATTCTTAAGAACCTTTGTAAGTAACACTGCAGAGTTGGGATTTCATCTGAAATAGTGGATTTCAGAAGGGTTAGGTAAACCATTTGGAACGTTCTTAGGGATTTCATCTTGGGGCAAATAGAGAGCCAATGAATGCCACTTAAAAAGGGAAGTGCTGTTATGGAATCTGTATTTAAATTTTTTTTAATGTTTATTTTTGAGAGAGAGAGAAAGAAGAAAGAAAAGAAAGAAAAGAAAGAAAAGAGAGAAAGAAAGAAAGAAAGAAAGAAAGAAAGAAAGAAAGAAAGAAAGAAAGAAAGAAAGAATCCAAAGTAGACTCCAGGCCCCAAGCTGTCAGCACAGAGCCTGACACAGACAGGGCTTGAACTCCTGCACCACGAGATCATGAGTCCAAGTCAGCCACTTAATCGACTGAGCCACCCAGGTGCCCCTGGAATCTGCTTTCAAAGGTGACTCTCTGTGAATAGTGGATTTCAGAAGGGTTAGGTAAACCATTTGGAAAGTTCTTAGGGATCCCTGTGAGGAACGAAGGGGGCTTAAGGTCAGTCTGAGGCAGCAGAGCCATAAAGAAGTTAGGCTGAAGAGGAATTTAAGAGACTGACTCAGCAAGTCTTTGTGATTAAGTGGATATAGTAATTTGGGAAGAGGAAGCCTTGCAGGATTAATGCACAGGTGTCTGATAGGGAAAATTGTGTAGCTGTCGGTGCCGGCCACTGTCATGGCCATAAATTGAGTGATGCCTATGGATCCTTTCCAGCCCAATGGTATCTTTAGGACTTGAAGATAAACATGAATGGGCCAAGTGATATATTTTGCATTATGTATCTTTTTTGTTCTTAAGTTTCCAGTTTTATGTCAGTATTGCTAAAATATTACAAACATTAAAAAAATATTCATACATATCTTTCCAAACCTTCCTTGAAGCCCTTCTGATTTCTGTCACTGAAAAAAACAATTATTAACTTTCTCTTTGGCACTTGTGTATTGCCCCATAGCTATGTCAGTTTTGAATTGTGTTGAGGTTTTGCTTATATTTTCTTGCGTCTTTGTTTTTGATTTGTCCTTATTGCCTTCATTATTAGGCGCTTGGGAATGCCTTATCTTGTATTCTTTCTGTGTCTTGTTAAGATACCTGATTGTTTTGATTTAGTAAAGGTTTTGACCAATTAAAATGTCTATAATATAGAATATGAATGTGGATTCTGGCAAGGATAAACATTATGTAATGTTAGAACAAACTTATACTCCAGACCTGGGAGGTGAGATATGCTGGAAATTATTTCTATTCCCATTAATGTGTAAAGAAGCTATCAGAAAATTATTGCATGTGTAATTATTTGTTACATACCAGTTATATACAGAGGACCTTGTTGGAAGTACTTGTTGAATGAAGTATTTGTTGATAAAGGCTTTTGCATAGTAATTATTTTCTCATTACTGCAATGGAGAGAACTTTCTGAAATAAAATCAGGTCTCTATCAATAAATCCAAGCCAATCAGACTCATCTCGCTCAGGTGTTTCATGCTGCTGATGGCGATCTTGAAATTTCTTGTCAGCTGTGAAGAATTTTACTGTGGCATCAAAAAAACATTATGAAGAAAATGTATGATAATTCTTTCAATTTTCTAAGTTGAGCATAAATGTTGTGTCCTACATACACAAGCTCTTCCATGCTCTGATTTAGTATTCAAACCCTTCGAATCTTATGTTCTCAAGTTTTGCAATCATTTTTCCTTCAAGGATCTCTTTTTTTGTTCAGGTTTTTATAAGGTACCTGGGATACCACTGTAGTTTATGGTCTTTAATGTTTTTGACAAAAAAATACATAAAAAGAAAGCAATTAAACTCTTCCTTTCCTATAAATCCTATGAATATTTTCACTTTTAGAAAAACTTGCGTTATGAATACCGTTTAGCTGAGTGTTTAAAGTTTTGAGCCGCAAGGCCGTATTTGCTATCCTTCCTATTTATTTATCTGTTGAATGTATTATCTCAGAGCCAGTGTCTGTGGCCAGATTGCTCTTGTTTTTTTCTTTGCATGTACCTTTATTGGAATGATTCTTTTATCCAACTCAGCCCCATTGTTCTTTTATTATTGATGGGTATGTGCTGAGTCATTTCAGCTGACCTTGCAGGTCATTATTTAGCTTTGTTTAACAATGTGTTAGGTAATTATATTTGTTCTATTTGTCTTAGTCTCTTCATCAAGACCATAATGAGTCTCATCTATATGTTAAAAATCAATTATCTTTAATTTTATCATTAACTCTTTGTTGTAGTCAACTTTTGTAATTTTCCTTTACATTTTTGGAAAGTCTGTCAAATTTGATAGCTGTTGATTTGAATTTTACAGCATTTATTACTTACTTTCTCTAATGTTTATTTGAATTCCACTGTGGCTTTATAAATGACCTATCATTCTTTTATCTAGCCCTGTGAGTACATTATTTTGCCATGTTAGCATTTATACTAATTAGGATGGATTAGCCTATGCAGTAGGAATAAATAACCAAACCTGTAAGTCTGTAGTTCAATGAAAATAAAGTGTATTTTTTTTCTCTTGCTGCACTTTATCTGAAGGTGGCAGTGTGCTGTGTTTCACACAGCCATTCCATGACCCAAGCTGATGGAGCCCTACTGCTAGTTACCCGCACCATCTGGGATATGTTACATTTTCCCTCATAGCACTGTGATTGAGTTTTTCTGTCTCATTGGCTGGAAGCAGGCACTTAGCCCAGCAAACTATATGTACCTGGAAAGAGTGGAGAATTAGATGTGAGTAACACTAGACATCTCAACCAAAGCATGGGAAATTAATGGCTATTTTAAAGTCTGTTTGTTTGTTTGTTTATTTAGAGAGCATGCACATGAGCAGGGGAGGAGCAGATAGGGAGAGAGAATTCCAGGCAGGCTCCCTGCTATCAGTGCAGAGCCCGAAGTGGGGCTTGGACCCACAAACCGTGAGATCGTGACCTGAGCCAAAACCGAGAGTTGGAGGCTTAACTGACTGAGCCACCCAGGTGCTCCAGTGATTATTTAAAAGAAATTGTTTTGGTTGTATAAAGCAGATAGTGTCTAAATCTTACCTGTGTTTTGTGTTTCTGATGGTAAAACTTTTTTAGAGGTATGATTGTCTGCTTTGGCAGAATCTAGAATACAGAGTATGAGAATATCATGTTTTAATCAATGTATTTTAATATACTAAAATGACAGATATAAATATTACAGACATCTTAAATTGTTTTCCCAGGTTGAGTACTAGCCAGTCACCCCTATACCATTTATCGGGTTGTTTCTTCTCGCTTATTTGAATTGAATGATCATCTTTGTATACTAAATGCTCGTGCATTTTAAGCACCTGGTAGGGAAAAGCATTACCTTTTTTCTCCTGAAGTTTTCTTACTATTTGTATATATTTAACCTTCAGGGGAATTTTAGAATCATTTTCTCAGTCTAAGCTTTCTGAAAAGATGCACGAAGTGGCTGCGCCTCATCAATATTCATAATTAGTAGAAAGTCGTAGAATTATCTTTTGTGGAGTCAGATTCCTAGGTTATAATCTCAGCTTTGCCGCATAACAGCCATATGACCTTGGGAGAATACTAGACTCTATATCTCAATTTCCTCATCTGTGAAATAGGGATGATAATATCATCTATGTTATAGGGTTATTATAAAGGTAAAGGGTCAGTAAAGCTCTTAGTACAATGTCTGATATGTATTGTGTTAGTGGTTTTTTAAGTATAAATAAAGTAAAATTAAAAATGTTAATGCTGGAGCACAATAGAAATATGTGAGGTTTTTGAGAATACTGTGCATGAAGAAATACACTTGTTCACCCTGGAGGAAGAAGACATCATGTGTGAATGTAGGCAGTATTGTTCTTTCTGGTGTTGGTTTTCAGGGCAGATGAATTGTCATTGTACCTGATGTGATATGTGAGGTCTAATCTGAGATTAGAACATTTGATATACCTGAAATACTAAAATTCTTGTCAGCAGACCCATACATTCTTGGGGAAAGGCTACCTAACTCCCAGCTTAAAAGCATTGTTCTTTATAGTAAAGTTTGCCTCTAGAGGTCTGTAAGTACTCATCTTTAGCAGAAATAAACTTGTAAGTTGTGAATTTTTCTGACCAAAGACAGCACTTTATTAAAAAAAAAATTACTATGTGCAGGCAACCTCTATATTATTTTGAATGTTTTACTTTTATGTCTGTTTGTTAAGCTATGCTAGAAGTTTTATGTGATTGTAAGATTGTTTAAATATAGGGTTTTTAAAAATCAGACTTTATCTTGAAGCATCATGAGATTTACAAAGGCATAGCAAGATCGGACTAATGTCCATTTTACATTAATATTAAAATACGGAGGTGTATGAACTGAAATGTGGCAGTATTATTTGCATTGGCAACTGAGACGTCACATGAATCATTTTCATTTTTAAATGTTAAGAATCCTTTGCCTTCCACCGAAATAGCAAGAAGTATAGAGATAAACTATTTATTGCTGTGCTAGCACAAAGCAATATACCTTTTTTATTACAGAATCAGGCAACAATCCTCTGAGATTCTTATTGAAGTAGAATGGAGTGAATTTTTATTGATTTGTTATTTCATTTAAGACATCATTTTGCCCTCTTGCTTTCTTGTAGTATGAGTGTTCAATAAATAATACATTCTCTCTTGTACATGGTGCCACCTAAGAATTTGTTTGGCTTGAAATAAAACAGGTGTTTCTACAGCCCACTGTTCTGGCTTCTCTGTTGTTTTGCATACCAGCTGTAAGGACTGATCTTCTTAATTATTTTATGTGATGTGAATTCAGGTTTTGATAATAAAGGTGGTCTGGGGTCGGTAGCTGAATGCCCTTTGCTCGACGGCCATGTTGTGGACATGTGCTGCTTATATTGTCCCTGGCTGATGTGTGGTGATGGTAGCTGACCTCTGCCTGTCGTGCGTGCCTGGTAGCCGATCGATGGAATCACCTCAGAATGATGATCAGTAACCGGGCCTGACAGCAACCAGATGTAAAAGCAGCTTTGCAAGTGAGACCCACGTTTCATGGTTTGATTCAACAGGGAGCATGGCTGTGACACAGCTGTATTTTCATAATCCAGAAGACGAGTGACAAGACAGGTCTTTCCAGAGAGGGTTATTCATATGTTTCATCAATGGTTCCTTTTGGTTTTTAATTAGAAATCCTAGCAGCGTCACTTTTTGATAGTTTCAGTTGGATTGAAAAAGAAGGCAAGAGGATGCAATTCTAAATTTTTTTTTTAATGTTTTATTTATTTTTGGGAGAGAGAGAGCGTGGGCACGCGTGGAGGAGAGCGGGGGAGGGGCAGAGAGAGAGGGGACAGAGAATCTGAAGTTGGCTATGCACTGAAAGCAGTGAGCCCAACGTGGGGCACGAACACACAAATTGTGAGGTCGTGACCGGAGCCAGTCAGACGCTAAACCTACTGAACCACCCAAGTGCCCGAAGAGGATACAGTTCTAAAATGGCAGATAGTAGGATTTCAGTGAGTATTTAATTCAAGTCAGGATTAGATTAGAAAGCATCTTTGGTTATTTCCTGAAGCTCATTCCTCTTTGAAACTTTGAACACTGGAACTACCCTATGAAAAATGAATTTAAATGGGAGGTACCACACCCATGTCAGGTCTTCTGATGCCTCATCTCAAGCCTTTCTTCAGGTAAGGAGTGCTGCTTACCTGGAGTAAGGTAAGCAGCTTACCTGGAGTAAGGTAAGGTGCTGGAGAAAGGTATGTGGTTTGTATTACACTGATTGCATTAAACTAGGGGTCAGGTTTTTGTTGTTAGCTCTCAAAGTTTTGGAGAAAATATGTTCATTTTTATTAATGTATCCCACTTGGTCCTTCACTTTTTAGTTTAATTTTATTTTTTAAGTTTATTTACTTTTGAGAGAGGGCACACGAGCCAGCGAGTTGGGGAGGGGCAGAGAGACAGGGAGAAAGAGAATCTCAAGCAGGCTCTGCATTGTCAGCATGAAGCCTGATGTGGAGCTTGAACTCACAAACTGTGAGATCATGACCTGAGCCGAAACCAAGAGTCGGGATGCTTAACTGACTGAGCCACCCAGGTGCCCCATGGTCCTTCACTCTTAAAAGAACCTCAGTTTACTATATTCCATACTTGACCCTTAACACAGGTTGGCCCAAGCTGGAAGAATACCACTGAATACAGTGAAAACACATGTCTTCAAAGTTGCATTTGGAATGATGGGCCTCTCTGGGACCCTACTTACTACAAATCACCTTTCGTTTTCCAACAGGTGGCTGATAATGGATTTACATAGTAGTTTTAAGTAAAAGCTCATTTTAATTTCTGCTTAAGACCTGAAATTAAAAAAAAAAATTAAGTTTATTTTGGGAGAGAGAGTGAGCATGCATGAGTGGGGGAGGGGTAGAGAGAGACAGGCTGAGAGAATCCCCAGCAGGCTCCTTAATGTCAGCACAGACCCTGACATGGGGCTCAAACCTATGAATCATGACAATGATCTGAGCTGAAATCAAGAGTTGGATGCTTAACTGACTGAACCACCCGGGTGCCCCTAAGATCACAAATTTAACATGATTATGAAAAGGGTCACGGCACTGGGGTGCTTGGGTGGCTCAGTCGGTCAAGCATCGAACTCTTGATTTTGGCTCAGGTCATGATCTCACAGTTTGTGAGATCAAACCCCGTGTCAGGCTCTGTGCTGGCAGTGCAGAGTCTGCTTGGGATTCTCTCTCTCCCTTTTTTTGTCCCTCTTCCACTTGTTCTCTGTCTCTCTCAAATAAGTAAGCATTAAAAAAAGGGTCATGGCATTATAACCTTTAAAAAATAATGTATATTTCAATTAACAAAAAGCACTTTTTAACAAAATACATATTTTGAAGCTACACTGTGAATTGCACATAATTTTCATTAGTCTTTAAACACATAAATACCTTAGATCATAACTCCTTCAACATTTGAATTCTTTTTGGATTGCACAAGGACGTGCTAATGATGCTAATGGTGATACAAAACAGGGAAAACTGAGAAGACAGAAGGAAACTAAACAGCCAGGTATTGAGGAAGAAATCAGTATTTTAATCCTTATTTCATGTGTTGTTTACTGTCAGAGGAAGGCCTGTCCATTCTCCCAAGTTGAAAACAGAAAGATAATTGAAACAAGCAGTGTTAGTAAGAGATCTCTAATGCCAAGTCAGTAAGTATTATAATCATGTGCTGTATTTCTTATTAATATTGGTTTACAATTTCTATTTAGTTGTTAATGGTCTCTTGGTACTGCCTTGGATTCCATATTTTTTTGATAGCATTTACTGTTTTTTTTTTTCCCGCTAATATAAAAGAAAGAAATTGTTATGTTAAAAACTTTGGGAAATATTTACAAGAAAAAATTAATGAAAAGCATTTGTAGGAAAATGATAAATGATGAAGTTTGCTTCAAAATGATTTTAAATGAGAAAAGAAGTGGGATCTAGTTGAAACTGTATTGGCCATGATAAATTTTGGGTACAAAGAGATTCATTATACTGTTTGCTTTACTTCTGTATCGTTTGAAAGTTACTATAAATAAAAGCACCTCTAGTCCCATTTCTCAGACATAAATGTTTCTTCTTCTGCAGATATACACATTCATAAAAGCACATTATACATATTCACAGTTTGCAATTTAAACAAAATTGGATTCCTGCTCCCCCAGCGGGTGGTATATTCAGGAGAGACTCCAGTAGAAACTCTGAGTCTGGTAGAGATCAGGTTGCTCTTCTTAAATGTTCTTGGCAGTCTTGTGTACAGAGCATTCATTTGAAGCTTGTGATTTGTCATTGGATGGTCAGGTTTGGCGAGTGACTTGTGTATTCAGTTCTGTGGGTTCAGCCGTAAAACACCATGAATGGCTACATACATTGACAGTGAACTGTTGGAAAAACTTAGAATTTGCTTGTGTTTGGTACTGCATTTAGACAGCTTGAGTATTTTCCATAGGATATGTGGGAAAAAATTAAAAAGCACGGAGGCTACCTCATTCTCATCATCTCTTCCTTTGTACTGTGTACTCCTTCCTCTGAAAGAAATGGAGGGGAAACTGAGTAGAACCTTAGAATGGTTTAACTATGAGAGCAAGGTATGAAAGAACTAGACTGCCACCTGCTTCGCCTTTCCCCAGCCCCTCCATATCCTCCACCCCAAGCCCCAGCATGTGTCAAGTTCATATGTACAAGTTCATTTACATAGTCCAGGCAATAAAAAAAAAGTATTTTCTTGAAACATAACATTTCCAGGACAGATCTAGGTAACATGACTCAAGGGATCCTCTAGGTGCTACTGATACTTCCAAAATGATAATCCCTATACAGACATTTAATTATAAATCTTTCATTTGCTTCAAAAGTATCTAAAGTATCTTAACTTAGCTCCTTGGAACATATTCACATTCAGTTCATGCTTTGCATGAATGGTTTTATCTTCTGGAGGTATGTGAGAAGCATTCTCAGTATATTTGGCCCTCATCGAAGCTAATTTTCAGAACACTGGAGGAAGGTTTAGGTCCAGGTGTGGAAAAGAATCACACTGATTATGGGAAATTCATTTTGATTCATGATGCAAATGGCTGCATAATTTTAAAAGCCTTTTCTCAGTGGAACTCCTGTTCCTAGGACTAGCCTTCCTTTGCATGGGTAGGCATGGGTAGTCTTTGTTTCTTTTTCTTTTTAATGGTTATTTTGAGAGAGAGACAGAGGATGAGTAGGAGAGGGGCAGAGGGAGAGGGAGAGGGAGAGAGGGAGAGAGGGAGAGAGGGAGAGAGAGAGAGAGAGAGAGAGAGAATATCCCAAGCAGGCTCTACACTCAGAGCAGAGCCTGATATGGGGCTCAATCCCAGGACTGTGAGATCATGACCTGAGCTAAAATTAAGAGTCGAACACTTAACTGACTGAGCCACCCAGGCGCCCCTGCATGAGTACTCGTTCTTGAATACTTTTTTCAGTACATTAGGCAAATACAAAGTTCTCACCATGCTAAGTATACCATTCCAGATACCATGAATTCTCCTCATGCCTATTTATTTTAAACATTTACCCTTACTAAATTTGTGTGTTTCTACACTGTGATGATAAGGTTTGATGTAGCACTTGTGAAGCAGTTCTGGGCACTGAGCTCTGGTGGCAAGACACAAGAGAAACGGGGAATATGATGCTAAGGGAACAGTCTACACTGCAAAAGCATTGGTGAATTGCATTGTAGAATTTTGGAGCAAACAAGATTTGTGTGTCTTTAACAAAGTCAGTGACCCATGTTTGTTTATGGCATAGGGCAGAACTTAGGATATTTTAAGTAATAGCAGAATATTTTAAATCCTAACCTGGGTTTTAAAAGCCCTATATTTTTAGATTTGGATTTATTATGAATTATACTCACAGGTTAGTTTGGTTTGTGGCTTGGGACTATTAAATGACATCAGTGAACAACCAGAATTTATGATGAGTGATTTTTTTTGTTAATGCCTACTTTAAAAATCTGTGCTTGGTTGACTACAACTAAAAATGAAGTGTTTTTTAGTAGTGTTATATTCTATCATAATTTATATTTTTTGCTGTAATTGCAGTAATATATGTCAGCATTTAGTAAAAATCTTAATGTTTCCTCCAAATATCATTTAATGTTGTCATTGTTTTGTCTACTTGTATTTTAATTTTCCGACTGAAACCCTGTAAGAAATTAGTAAAATGATCATGTACTTCAAATTTTCACTTGTTATACAATAACTAAATTTCTGTTGAAAATTTTTACTGATTCCTGGACCCAAGTAAAATGTAGCAAAATATTTTTTTAAATTATTGCCAGATTCTTTTGTCCAGATCCTGTGAGGTCAGCAGACCTGGACTATTCCCAGCATTAAGCTGGTAGCTTACTAAAAGTAAACGCTTGATTGAATTACTTCTTGGAAATAAGGAATTTCCATTACTTCAAAAGGATTGGTTTTTTTCTTCTTTTTCTTCTTCAGGTTTTTATTTAAATTCCAGTTAGCTAACATATCATGTAACATTAGTTTCAGGTACAGAATTTAGTGATTCAACACTTGTATACAACACCCAGTGCTCATCCCAACTAGTGCCCTCCTTAATGCCCATCACACATCTAGCCCATCTCCTGCCCACCTCACCTCCAGTAACCATCAGTGTTTTCTCTGTAGTTAAGAGTCTTGTATGTTCATCTGTTCTGTTTCATAAATTCCACTTATGAGTGAAAGCATATAGTATTTGTCTTTCTCTGACTGATTTATTTTGCTTAGGATAATACTCTAGCTCCATCCACGTCATTGAAAATGGCAAGATTTCATCTTTTTTATGGCTGAGTAATACTCCATTCTATACGTGTGTGTGTGTGTGTGTGTGTGTGTGTGTGTGTGTGTATACACACACACACACACAAACACACACACACACACATGCATATCATGTCTTCTTATCCATTCATTGGTCACTGGACATTTGGGTTCTTTTCTGTAATTTGGCTATTGTTGATAATGCTGCTATAAACATTGGGGTGCATGTATCCCTTTGAATTGTTATTTATTTTTTTTGTATCCTTTGGGTAAGTTTCTGGCAGTACACTTACTGGGTTATAGGGTAGTTCTATTTTAAAATTTTTGAGGAACCTTAATACTGTTTACAGAGTGGCTGCACCAGTTTGCATTCCCACCAACAGTGTAAGAGGGTTCACCTATCTTGCATCCTCGCCAACACCTTTTGTTTTCTGTGTTGTCGATTTTAGCCATTCTGACAGGTGTGAGGTGATACCTTATTGTAGTTTTGATTTATATTTCCCTGATCATGAGTGATGTTGAGCACCTTTTCATGTGTGTGTTACCCATCTAGATGTCTTTGGAAAAATGTCTGTTCATGTCTTCTGCCCAATTTTTAACTGGATTACTTGTTTTTTGGGTGTTGAATATATTAGTTCATTATAGATTTAGATACTAACCCTTTATCACATATGTCATTTGTAAATATCTTCTCCCATTCCATAGGTTGCCTTTTGGTTTCATTGATTCTTTTGCTGTGCAGAAGCTTTTTATTTTGATGAAATCCCAATAGTTTCTTTTTGCTTTTGTTTCCCTTGCCTTGGGAGATATATCTAGTAAGAAGTTGCTATGGGCAATGTCAGAGAGGTCGCTGCTTGTGTTCTGCTCTAGGATTTTGATGGTTCCCTGTTTCACATTTAGGTCTTTCATCCATTTTGAATTCATTTTTGGGTATGGTGTAAGAAAGTGGTCCAATTTCATTCTTGTGCATGTCGCTGTCCAGTTTTCCCCAAACCAATTGTTTTTTCCAATTGATATATATTTTTTTCTTGCTTTGTCTAAGATGAGTTTACCATATAGTTTTGAGTCCATTTCTGGATTCTCCATTCTGTTGCATTGATCTATGTGTCAGTTTTTGTGCCAGTACCATACTGTCTTGATCACTACAGCTTTGTAATAAAACTTGGATTCTGGAATTGTGATGACTCCAGCTTTGCTTTTCTTTTTCAAGATTGCTTTAGTTATTTGAGATCTTTTGTGGTTCCATACAAATTTTAGGGTTGTTTGTTCTAGCTCTGTGAAAAAATGCTGGTAGTATTTTGATAGGGATTGCATTAAATGTGTAGATTGCTTTGGGAAGTACAGACATTTTAACAGTATTTGTTATTTATGGGGTGCTTTGGTTGCTCAGTTGGTTGAGCGTCCAACTTTGACTCAAGTCATGATCTCACAATTCATGAGTTCGAACCCTGCATCGGGCTCTGAGTTGACAGCTCAGAACCTGGAGCCTGCTTTGCATTCTGTGTCTCCCTCTCTCTCTGCCTCTCCCCTGTTCACGCTCTGTCTCTCTTTCAAAAATAAATAAACATTAAAAAATTAAAAGAAAAAAACCAATATTCTTTCAATCCATGAGCATGGAATGTTTTTCTATTTCTTTTGTCCTCTTCAATTTCTTTCATCAGTATTTTATAGTTTTCAGAATACAGATCTTTTACCTTTGGGTAGATTTATTCCTAGGTATCTTATTAAGGTTTTTGGTGCATTTGTCGATGTGATCTATTCCTTGATTTCTCTTTTTACTGCTTCATTATTGATGTATAAAAATGCAACAGATTTCTGTACGTTGATTTTTATCCTGCAACTTTACTGGATTTGTATATCAATTCTAGCAATTTTTTGGTGGAGTCTTTTGGGTTTTCTGTAGAGCACCATGTCATATGCAAATAGTGAAAGTTTGACTTCTCCTTGCTGATTTGGATGCTTTTAATTTATTTTTGTTGTCTGATTGCTGAGGCTAGGACTTCCAGTACTGTGTTGAATAAAAGTGGTGAGAATGGACATCCCTGTCTTATTCCTGATTCCCGGCTGTGGGTTTTCCTATATGACCTCTATTATGTTGAGGTATGTTCTCTCTGTCTCTATTTTCTTGAGGGTTTTCATCATGAATGGGTATTATACTTTGTCAAATGCTTTTTCTGCATTATTGAGAGGGTCATGTGGCTCTTATCCTTTCTTTTATTAACGTGGTATATCACATTGATTGATTTGTGAATATTGAACTACTTTTGCAGCCCAGAAAAAATTCCACTTGATCATGGTGAGTGATTCTTTTAATGTACTGTTGTTGAGAATTTTTACATCTATGTTCATCAGGGATATTGGCCTGTAGTTCTCTTTTTTAATGGAGTCTTTATCTAGTTTTTGAATCAGCATAATGCTGGCTTCTTTGAGTTTGGAAATTCTCCTTCCATTTCTATTTTTTTGGAATAATTTAAGAAGAATAGGTATTAACTCTTCTTTTATTGTTTGGTAGAATTCCCCTGTGAAGCCATCTGGCCCTGGACTTTTGTTTGCTGGGAGATTTTTGATTACTGATTCAATTTCTTTGCTGGTTATTGAACTTTTCAAGTTTTCTATTTATTTCTGTTTCAGTTTTGGTAGTTTATGTTTTTAGGAATTTCTCTTTCTTTCAGATTGCAAGTTTGGTGGCATATAATATTTCATTCTTTTACAATTGTTTGTGTTACTGTGGTATTGGTAGTTATTTCTCCTCTCTCATCTGTGATTTTATTTATTTGGGTCCTTTCTCTTTTCTTTTTGATAAGTCTGGTTAGGAGTTTACCAATTTTATTTTATTTTATTTTATTTTTTTCAAAGAACCAGCGCCTTATTTCATCTATCTGGTTTGTTTTTTCAGTTTTTATATCATTTATTTTGCTCTAATCTTTATTATTTCCCTTCTTTTGCTGGATTTAGGCTTTGTTTGTCTAGCTCTGTTAGGTGTAAGGTTAGTTGTATATTTGAGGTATTTTTCTTGCTTCTTGAGGTAGACCCGTACTGCTATATACTTCCCTCTTATGATTGCTTTTCCTCCATCCCAGAGGTTTTGGAGCTTTGTGTTTTCATTTTCATTATTTATTCTTTAATTTCCTGGTTGACCCATTCATTCTTTATGAGGATGTTGTTTAAACTCTGTGTATTTGTTTCTTTCCAAATTTTTTCATGTGGTTGACTTCAAGTTTCATAGTGTTGTGGTCAGGAAATATGCATGGTATGATACCAATATTTTTGTACCTGTTGAGGCCTGACTTGTGACCTAGTATATTGTCTGTTCTGGAGAATGTTCCATGTGCACTTGAAATGAATGTGTTTTCTGCTGCTTTGGGATGTTTTGCGTATATCTGTTAAGTCTGGTCCAGTGGTGTCTTTCAATGCCATTGTTACCATGTTGATTTGTGTGTCCCAGGCATTTTTCAGATTGGTGTTTTCGCACTGTCTGTCTCTGGGTTGCTTCCCTGCCTGGAGCAGCACAATGCAATTTGGGCTCTGTCTCAACCAGGTCTGCTGACTTTTAATACTCCAAACTTTAGGACCTGGTGTGGGGGTCCCTGTGCTGGTCTTCTGGGAGAGTATCTTGCTGCATTGGGATGGATGCAGGTTTGACTGAGAAGGACAGTCCTGCTAGAGCACAGGGGCATGGAATTTGGAACAAAGCAGGCTAGTAGTGCTTGGGTGGCTCAGTCGGGGAAGTGTCCAACTTCAGCTCAGGTCATGATCTCTAGGTACAAGAGTTCGAGCTCTGCGTTGGGCTCTGTGCTGACAGCTCAGAGCCTGGAGCCTGCTTCAGATTCTGTGTCTTCCTCTCTCCCTGCTCACATTCTGTCTCTCTCTCAAAAATAAATAAACCATTAAAAAAAACTTTAAAAAAACGGGCTAAACAGTTGATGTCCAGGTTAGCCTCCCTCATCAGGTGTCTCTGATCCTATACAGGAGTGGGGGGTGGGTGGGGAATGGCATCCACTGACTCCTTTATCCCTGGAGAGGTGTCTGCAAAAACCACCTCTCACAGATACAAGAGAGAACAGTCTCTCCTTGTGCACCTTAGGCAAACCTCAGATTGCAGTGTCTGCCCTGGGGTTGTTTTATTACCTTCTTTGCAGGTGTAGGGCAGCGGCCTCAGGGCTTTATGCCAACCAAGCCTGCTGACCTCTAAAACTCCAGTCTTTGAACCCTGCTATTTGAAAAATCTCATGAAAATCAGACCCACTCCTTTTCCCAGCAATGGCTTGTTGGGTAAGTGTTCTCCTTATGTGTATCCCTGTGCCCTACACTTGCTCTCACCTTTCTCCTAACCAGGGTTTCCCTCCCTCCATAGCACCTGTGATCCATTTCTCCTCCAAACCAGGTCTCCCCTTCTACCTTCTTTGATGTGGCCTTTTCTCTCCTTCTAGTTGTGCAGTTTGTTCTGTGAGTCCTCAGGTCGATTTCTTGGGTATTTGATATTCATGTATAGAATGATTTGATAGTTATTTAGCTGTGTTTGAGGGATGAGGTGAACCTAGGGTCCTCCTCTGCAGCTATCTTACTCTCTCAGCTCTCAAAAGGACTGATTTTTAATCAAGGTCGAATTCTAAAACATCTTTTCAGGATTCTGTGTTTGATTTCCATGAATTTGGTTTCTGAGGCCTTTTCCTTTTAATAATCTTCCTTTCTGAATTTGGTTTTCCTTTACCAAGGGGAAAATATTGCTTTCCAGATTAAATGATAATCTGAAAACCAGAATAATAGAGGAATAAAACCTTCTATTTCTCCAACTTGGCTAAAAGAACTCCTTTACTTTATTGTATTTGAATCAATAAAACATTTGTTACTTTTTTTCGAAAACTGAGCATGCTTACTTACTGAAGAATCAGCTTGGAGTTAGTTCTCCTTAATTTGCTCAGACCAGGTACTGGGAAAAGGTCTTTTCAGAGATGTGGAAGGTATACCATTTGTTTTTTAAAATTACTTTGAGTTTCCTTGGGGAGGCAGGGATTTGTTGTAATTTTCTTTTATTTACATGTGTTCTACGGAAGTTTCAGGAAGGGGAATTGGAGCAAATATATGGGATTATAAGAACCTAGAAAATGAGACAAACTACATCTCTTGATGACAGATGCAAGAACATCATACTGGGATGCTGCTGAGTGTTTCTAGGAACCACGTTTGGGATTATAAAAAAAAAATGGGAAACATAAATGAGTAACAAGCAACAGCGTCTACTCTCAAGAAACTCACAACCTAGTGAGGCACCTGTACTTGCTGTTATCCCCCATGGGGCCTATGTCACCACATTAAGATGATACACCGTCACTTTACTGACTGCAGTCTTTCTGTATCTGCCAATTATAGCAGACGATAAGATGATATTCCTCAGGCCCAATAATATCAGAGCCAGTAGTTTGGGCTCATCCAAAGCATTGACTGATTAGTGCATACAAATTTAACATGGTTCCTAGCTTTTATGACTAATACACAAATACTAAATGAACACATGAAAATATATCTATTAAGGTAATAAGAAAGATATTATATAAGGAAAAGGTGACAAGCGCTTACATGATTTAATTCATTGTGGTTTTTTAAATGTTTTTACTTATTTATTTTGAGAGAGAGAGAGAGTGTGAGGGAGGGGCAGAGAGAATGTATAAAAATGTCCCTTGGGCATAGGAAAAAAGGTTCAGATTCACTGATGATTTGGTAAATGCCAATAAAATAGTACTGGGATACTATTTCTGAGCCATCAGGTGAATGAAAATGAAAAAGTGTGATGACCTATCCCATTGGTGAGACTGTAAGTAGGTGCTCTCAAACATTGCTGATGGGAATGTAAACTGGTAAAATGCTTCTGAGTGAGAATTTAGAAATACTTGGCAAAGTTACATATGCTACTACCTTTTGACCAGCAACTACACTTTTAGGACTCTCCCCGGTAACTACATCTACAGCTTTTTGGAAATACCTATACAAGGTTACTCAGTACAACTTAAATTAGAATTGGAGAACACTGGAAATGACCCAGATGTTGACAAATGCAAGAATGGTTGAGTAAGCAATGGTATATTTGCACAGTGGAACACTATACAAGTGCAGAAAGCAAAACAAAAACGAAAAGAAAGTGCAAAAGACTGTACTATGCAACTCTTTGTATCAGAAATAGGGAGTATAAGAAAATATAGTGTGTCTGTTTATTTGTCCCAAATAAATTTAGAAAGGATAAAGCAGAAACTGAGATTATTACCCACAGAAGGTGAGTGAAAACAGGGTTGAGATGAGAGTGATCCGTTTCTTAATATAGATTTTATATAGCTGTGAGTCTTGGAAACATGGTGATCCTTCATGTATCTTCCCTGAGATAAACAATTAAAATTAACAGGATGTGGGGAGAACCCAAAGTGGAGTTTAAAGAGTAACAAAGGAATATAAGTGTATTATAGATGAATGACATCACTACACTGATGATGGGGAAGGAAAGATTTAGGCAAATTGGGAAAACAGTATTTGGCTATGTACTGTAGGGTTTGAGACAAAAATGAACATAATTCAAATATTATACTACAGTTAGTTGAGACATTTCTCAGAGGCATCTGGGTTGGAAATTCTAAACTACTTGATGTGTATATTAGAACTGAGTAAGTGAAGAAATATATTGTGGATAAATAAGAGCCAGGTTTCTTGGAGAAAGAAAATAGAAAAGAGAAAAGAGACACCTCATATGAACCCATGGTTTTGGTGAGAATCAGAGCTATCAGTATGATCTCATGGTTTTTAATATATAAGTAATTAGAAAAATGCAGACATAAATATAGATGCATGTATATATGTGTGCATGTATGTTGGTGTGCATACTTATATTTCCATGCTTCGTCTGCTTGAAAGTGAGACTAAAAGTGGGAGAGAGATAGAGAATCCCAAGCAGGCTCCGTACTCGGTGCAGAGGAATCCAGGACCCTGGGATCATGACCTGAGAGCCAAAGTCAAGAGTTGGACACTCAGCTGACTGAACCACCCAGCCGCCCATAAGATTTTTTTTTAATGGGAGTATAGTTGACAAACAGTGTTAGAATAGTCTCATTGTACATAATACATAGTGATTCAACAACTCTATACTATATTCACCACAAGTATAGCTACTGTCTGTCACCATTCAGTAAACTATGTTAAAAGCTTTTTAAAAATTTTATTTACATTTTAAATTTAATTAAAATTAAATTAAAAATTAAATTTATTCAAATTTCAGTTAGCATACAGTGTAATACTAATTTCAGGTATACAGTGTAGTGATTCAACACTTCCATACAGCCCCCACTTCTCATCACAACCAGTGTACTCCTTAATCCCTATCACCTATCTCACATACCCCGCTCCCCACCACCCTTCTGCTAACCATCAGTTTCCTTTCTGTAGTTAAGAGTCTGTGTTTTTGGTTTGCCTCTCTCTTTTTTTTTGCTCACTTGTTTCTTATATTCCACATATGAGTGAAATCATATGGTATTTGTCTTTCTCTATTTCGCTTAGCATAATACTTTCTAGCTACATCCACATCATTGCAAATGGCAAGATTGCACTCTTTTATGGCTAATATTCCATTGTGTGTGTGTGTGTGTGTGTGTGTGTGTGTGTGTGTGTGTGTGTGTATCTCTTCTTTATTCATTCATCAGTTGATGGACATTGGGCTGTTTGCATAATCTGGCTATTGTAGATAATGCTGCTCTGAACATCAGGGTGTATGTATCACTTTGAATTAGTATTACTAATTAGCATTAGTAATTAGTATTACTGGGTAAATACCTAGTAGTGTGATTGCTGGATCATAGGTTAGTTATATTTTTAACTTTTTGAGGAACTTCCATACTTCCATACTTTTCTTCCAGAGCAGCTGTACAAGTTTGCATTCCCAACAACAGTGCAAGAGGGTTTCCCTTTTTTCACGTCCTCACCAACATCTCCTGTTTCTTATATTGTTGATTTTAGCCATTCTGACAGGTGTGAGGTAATATTTTGTAGGTGTATCTCATGTCTTCTGCCCATTTTAATTGGATTATTTGTTTTTTGGACGTTGAGTTTTGGAAGTTCTTTATATATTTTGGGTACTAATCCTTTATTGGGTATTTCATTTTCACATATCTTCTCCGATTCCATAAAAGCACACTTTTAATTCAGAATCAAGCTGCCTGTTTGTACTGTGTACTAAACCGATGACCTTTGGTAGACCTCAGTTTCCTTCTCTGTAAAATGGAGAGAATGTAAGTCTCAAATTTGAAGGTTTCAGTGAGATGGTAATGATTCTGATACAAAGCGTGGCTTATAGAAAATGCTGTATGTTTGAGCTATTATAATCTCCATTCCATTTGAAAGGAGAACTTAAGGCTGAAAAATAACTCATCCACTGGCGGCAACAGTACATATTCTTCTATAGGATCACCATTGAAGCACAGTTTCAGTCAGAATTTATGTTTCTACCTTTGAGCTCACTATGTGTTTTTAGGTCCTGGAAGAACACTAACTAGTCCTTAGAAGCAAATCACAGAATTATGTTTATTGACAAGCTAAAGAGATTTTGTGTAGTATTGCTAAACAAATTGAGTGAGAAATTGCCTTTATGAAAGGCCAGCAAAAGAAAATGTATGTAGTACCTTAATATAACCATTTTTTAATCAAAATGGTACTCTGCCATGTAAGCTAATGTTGCTGAAATCATTTATGTAAGTAGAATGTGTGTTCATATTTTTACAGAACTAGGCAGATATTTCTGCAGTGTTTCTTGTTTGCAATTAGATATACTACTCATTGGAACCAGTGTTTTCCTCCAGAGAATAGCATCAAGGTCACCTGGTTTTGGTTGTTCTTTTTTTGTTTTGTTTTTGTTTAAAAATTGTATCATGCTAGTTGCTCTCTACAGTTTGACTGTCAGGGTTAAAGCCATGCCATTTAATGAGGAAAGTGATGGCTTCATTTTTTAATGAGTGGTGGATATAAATTTATTCATAAGTTAATACAGGTTCACCACTGATGTCCAAATAAATAATTCCTTCTGCCCTTGTCCCTGTACTGGAAACCTTTTTTCCTTTTCTCTAGCTCTCTGTGTCAGGGGTTGCAATGTCAAGTGCATCAATCATGTTTAGAGAATAAGTGATTATAATCAATGTGTGGATGACTAGTTTTAAGACAATAGCAAGTGGCATAAGCCGGCTTATGGCAAATTGAGAATGAATGGTTTGCCTAGTGGCAATTAAAAAAAAGCAAGAAAATAAAACCATAGCACCCTTCCTGACATCCCCACACCCTCAACACACACTCTCTAAGACTTAACCTTTGGGTCAGGTAGGCTGTCATTTTACAAGCCTTGTTAATGTCCTTTTTCTTTCTTTAAACTGTAGGTCTGTCAGTCTTCATGGACACTTTCCCTTGGTTTCTTCTCATTTGAAACTACCCTAGTTTTACCAAAATGTTACTAATGCAGATAATCGGGATCAGAATTAATTTCACCATTTTCAACTCTTTTTTTCTAGAATACATTTGAGAACGTTTCATTTTATTGTGCCTGTATAAAGTGAAGTTAATTCCTGGCATTTAGTAGGTGCTCAGTGCATATTCATTGAATGAAGAAATACCTGACTTGCTTTTATGAATAACAAGAACCATTTGTAATCAACACATTTATTACTTGTAAACAGATTACATGTAGCTGAAGTGCTTGGAAGCAGCTAGTTCTTACACACTTTTTATACTGTTGATTTGCTCCGAAATCTTTTTTAAAAGTATTAAAAATTAAGTCCAGTATAATTCTAATTTCTAAAATATAAATTCTGTATCATGTGGATGAATTAATGGTGATTCAAAAGTTTTTAAACACTCTGTTTCCCCTTTATCAGGTAGTCTTTCTTGTTCATTATCTTGACCTATTACATGAAAAGCCATATTTTCAGAAACACAAGCGTAGCATAGGCCTTTACAAAAGAAATAACTATTAAATTTCTTTTGTTGGATAATGTATTCTTCCTCTCTCCCTTCCCGTTTCCTTATTTCCACAATCATTCGTTAAACTATGTGCTAAGATAACTTACTCCTGAAGAGTGAAAATAAGGTAGTGTTAACTGTTTCTTAAGTGACTCATTGTCTAGAGAGGTACTGCAGTGACTGTGAATATACTTATTTGATGATATTTCATGTTTCTCAAAATATTCATTTTCAATGGATCATGAATGTTTGTACACAAAAGAATGTATCTTCGTGTGTTTTTTATGACTTGAGACCTAACGTTTATAAGCATATTAAAATGAATTATTAGAGTTTATCGAAAGCCATTTCATAATGAGATTAGAAGTCAACGTAAAACTAGACCATTTGAAAATTGACAAGTCGTTTGAAAATCGGGGTGCCTGGGAGGCTCAGTTGGTTAAGCGTCTGATTCATGGTTTTGGCTCAGGCTACCATCTCGCAGTTTGTGGGTTAGAGACCCACATCGGGGTCCGTGCTGTGCGGAGTCTGCTTGGGATTCTCCCTCTCCCTCTCTCTTGGCCCCTCCCCCCACTTGCACTTTCTCTCAAAATAAATAAATAAACTTAAAAAGAAAATTGATGAACTGCATAAAACATACAGTTTATTGACTACTTTGTGCAGTGGCATGTTGTATATGCCAGCAGGCGCCGAAACTTTTATTGTGTTTTCTTTATTCAGACGTTACCAGTTCAACAACATTTCACTGATGTATGTGAAAACAAAACAGATAGGTTTTCAACGTGTGGTGACGACATTCCAGTAGAGAAGCGGAGTGGTGTGTGGTGCTATGGGATGATGGAGCCAAGGTATCCTTCTTGTATCTGTCAAGATAATGTGGTGATCAGAAATTCCAAATGGCTTAACAAAACACAGGTGTTTGTTTGTTTGTTTGTTTTTCCTCACTTGTATCATTGTCTGATATGCGTCAGGCCACTTTCCTTGTTGACTTTTCTTCAACTGTAAACTGAGGGATTCAAACTCTTCCCGTGTCAATTGCACGGATGGGAAAGAGTGATCAGAACTCACACTCATGTTGGACTGTCTGCTTCCAGAGGTGAAACCTCACTTGTGCATCGGTGAAAACTAAGCAATGCATTCCCAGCCCTGTGACTGTGAAATGTGGTCTTCCTGTAATCACAGGAGAAGAAACTGCTGTGAATGTAGAGATTCTACAACTGCGAATAGTGAGCTACAAAAATTTTCTGCTGTTATCAAGAAAAAATATGCACAAAGAAGTGGTTTTACTAGACACCAAATACTACTGACTGTTCACTAAAGGGTTTCTCTCCCATCCTTTTATAAATCTCATCACATAAAGGAGTGACTCTTCATTGAGTGCTGGTCTTTCTTTGATAACTCTGTTCAAAATATTCCATTGGACCCTCTAATAGAAAATTTCCACAGTTTTATAGGCTGGGTAGACTTTTGATTCTCTAGTTAACATGCAGTTTGTGATATTTAATAAGATAGCATCTGTTCCTTTGTGTTGCACTAGTGTCCAAAGATAGGATATTATAGAAATTAAAGTGTAGACGATTGGGCTATAAAATGGTAACAAATCTGGTTTTAATGATCTGAAATCAGGGAGGGCTCAGAACACCTCTTAGCAAGGAGAATGTCCTAAAAGTTGCAATGCACTGATCAAGATAGCCTTGGCTAAGAAAGTGGCAGAAATTAGGAGGCAGTGTATGAAATCTTAGAATATTAAAGTTGTAGGTGTCCTTGAAGATTGTATATTGTGCCTTTTTTATTCTGAAGATCAGAAAATTGAATTGAAACCATGATGAGTTACACATAAAAGTTTTGAAAACTTTTAATTCCCAGTTTGTGAAGTCCACATTGTTTTCTGTGTCATCAGTATTCTTTTCAGTATTGCATGTTGCTTCAATAATGTTGCCCAACTTCACCCTATGCCCTTCCTCCCAAATTCAATAGCTTAGAAAAATAAGCATTTGTGTTCTTGTTAATGGAATGGCCATGCCTCATCTGGGCTCGTGTGGTTTTGGCATCATGGTTGGATACATGGATATGGGTCTCCCTTACATTTCCCCTTTTTTCACGGACCAGTGGCTACCTGAGGCATGCTCTTCTCATGGAAGATTATAGGAAGGCAAGAAGGCAAGCTGATTTAAAATCTCTGCTTGCAGTGTTCTCTTGGGCAGCACTTATACTAAAATTGGAATGATAGAGAGAAGATTAGCATGGCCTCTGTGCAAGGGTGACACGCAAATTCATAAAACCCCTGCTTGTGTTAATTCTCTCTCTCGTGTGCGCTCGCTCTCTCTCTTGAGCAAAGTTAGTTACTTGGACAAATTCTAAGTATTTGGACAGGGGAGATGAGAGAATATTCACTGAAAACAGTCCAATCTATCATGTTCTCTATAAGGCCAAGATTTCTGAATTTAGGGTAAAGGAGAATCTGCTGTAACAAAAGTACTGTGGTTCAAACAAGATTGATGTTTATTTTTCACTCTCATAACAATTTAGAGTAGGTCAGTGTTCCAGGGTAGGTTAGAGGTTCTGTTCCAGAGACCCAGATTCCTTCCATTTCATTGCTCTACCATTCCATAGGGTGGTGTCCTTGTCACATGACTGAAGCTGTCTGACTGGTACAACATTACATTGTAGCCCATGGGAAGGAGAAGAGAGAAAAATCACTACACAAGCAATATCCTTTTCAAGTCCGTGTTTGAAAGTTGGTATGTGCAATTTCTGCTTGCATTCCATTGACCATAGCATCATAGAACGGCAAGACCTAGCCACCAGGTAAACTGGTTAAGGCAGTCTCTGATTTCTGCATAGAAAGTTACAATGCTGCCTACAGTTAGAACCTTGAGGATAAATAGAGAGTGGATCTTGGGTGACAGCGGTCTTTGCTCTCAAGATAGTTTGAGCTAATTACGTATAAGATGGAATGAGCATGGGTGGAAAAGATGAGGAATGCTCCTTTTGCCTAGGGGGGATTATGTAGGTAACTACCTTCCACAAGAAAAAAAAACTGGAAAAAAAATTAAAAACTTTTTTTTAGCTCACCAATTCTCAGTATGTTTACTTTTATGATTACCTAGAAAAAATGATTGTCTATTTGCTGTTGTAACCAGAAACAGCCATTGTTTCACATCTCCCTTAGGCGAGCCTGTATTCTGTAAATAACTGAGTCCATGTACAGACTAAATGTAAGAACCTGATTAAATAAAAAGCTTGATTAAAATTATAAAATAAGGCACTGGCTTTTTAAGCATACGTCATCATTTTATGCACATAATATGTGCCATATCATATGGGTTATGACCTGAATTATTGCGTGTGTGTGTGTGTGTGTGTGTGTGTGTGTGTGTGTGTGTGTGTTTCCTTTCTCTTCAAGGCTTAGAAACTCCCATTTCAGAACTATTACTGAAGATCGAATTGATGTCAGCCAGGAAACTGTAATTTCCTGTCACTTGGCCTTGAATTACTACTTTGAGTGTGCAGACAATAAACAATTTAGCTAAAAGATGCAAGCTTTTTTCCTACTTATCATTAGTACCTAAGAATATGAATGTTTTGTACTGTTCCATCTCCATTACACATACACTTATTGGCTCAGAATGATATTCAACCCTCCTTGTGTACTTTTATCTTGAACTAATCAAGTCCAAACTTCCTGCTGCTGAAAACTCATGTATGTTCTTTTAAAGTGGGCTACAGAGCCAATTCATCTGATAAAGCAAATAACCTACCATTTCCAGTACAGAAATGAAGCAGAGAAGCCATGTTGCAAGGAACATAATGTTTTCCCCTGCTGTTTTTATTTGTTCTGCATATTTCAAGTGAGAAAGATGGAATTTTACAAGAACTTCATTTGTGAAGGATGCAAGGCAGTTATGTTTCTTTAAATACTTTCCCCGAATACTTGGTACACGAGAGAGAAGCTTGTTTTGTCTTACATAATTGGGTTGCAGTTTTCTGAAAACTAACCCACAAAATTTGTGTTCTATTAGTGTTGACTTTCTGGTTGCCGGTTTCGCTACGATGCCACAAAAAGGGATTCATTTATTTGTTGGGGGCATTTATGGGACAACCAGTAGCACCAAGTCTGTTTAACTGTGTGTAGCTGAATCAAGTGAGCCTAAAGATTTCATGGGGTTAATGTGATGGGGTCCTCGGCTGAGGGGATGAACTGGGAATTCAGGTTAGGGGTTGGGACTAGGGCAGAACCTCACACATCTTTTCTCTCTTTGGTCCAGGAATAATCTCTGACACCTAGGAAGCTCTGGGAAAAGAAAAAAAAAATGTTATTAAAGCCAGCATACCAAGGAAGGAGGCCATCTTTTCATGAGAAGGGACTTGAGCTGACACTGTGGTCAAGTCAGTCATGTTCCAGGGCCACTTAGTATGGTGACAGTAACCGTCCACAGGAGATGTAGGGACAATTTTTCTTTGCTCTGGATTGTACCAATGCATTGTAAAGCATTTATCATTCTTCCCCTTCCTCCCAATAAATGCCAGCAGCACTCTTGGGACAACCAAAAGGAACCCCTTGTCCCCGACCACATTGTCAGATGCCACGTATGAGGAGGTCATAGCTCTGCAGAAACTTACTGGCTATAGTCCCATAGTTACTTGTTTGGTTGATCGATTTATCTATTATAAATAAATACTTTAATAATGTCTTTTTAAAAAAACATTTCTTGTTTTTATTGTGAACTGTTTTCAGTGTTAGGAAAACCAAAGTGAATGATAATGATTAACTCTTGTGTACTCAACATCCAGCTTTACTTCATTTTAACATATTGCTTTAGACACTTTTTTTTTAAGTACGTGGAATACTGCATCATTGTTAAAGCTTCCTTTGTAATCCTCCCCAACCTCATTTCCATGTCTTCACCTCAGGAAAAAACCTGCTGTTCTAATTTTGGCTTCATTACTTTTAACATGTTTTTATGCTTTTACCATACTTGCATGTATTTCTAAGTGGTATTTAGTATTGCTTTATATGTTTTAAATTTCTTATAAATGGTATCACACTCTATTCCTGCATAATTTCCCTACTTGATGCATAAGTATGTTACCAAGATTTGTCTATGTGGATATGTAGAGCTTTGGTTCATTCATTTTAAAAGCTACAAACTATGTCCTTATACAATTATATGCCATAATTTATCTAAATTTCTGGTTCTGTATATTAAGTTTATTTTTAATTTATTATCAATGCCAAGGATGCTGTAATGAACATTCTCATACACATCTTTTAGCGAATGGGTTTCTCCCTAGGAATTCAATTGATGCATAGTTGAATTTTACTAGATTTTGCCACATTACTCACTACAGTGCTTGCACTAAACCAGCACACCAGGTACCTACCCACCATCAATTCATGTAAGTTTTAGAATCATCACATCTTTTCCATCAGTTGCTGTTGGTAACATTTAAAAAATTTTAACAATCTGTGACGTGGGACATAGCATCTTTTTAAAAAAATTGTATTTTCTCACTTTCTGTTTCTCATGTGTATTGGCCATCCATATTTCCTCTTGTAGGGAATGTCTATTCATATACTTTGTTCTGTTTTCTATTAGGTTGGCTGTCTTTTTGATTTTTAGTTTTTTAGTAAGAATTTTGGTTTTCATTTCTACACACACACATATGTATACATATGTGTTGTAAATATATTTTCCCAATCCCTGGCCTTTCTCTTCTATGTCCACTTTTTGTTGTATAGATGGCTTTAGTCAATTTCATCACCCTCTTTATTAGAGTTTATATTTTTTAACGTTTATTTATTTTTGGGACAGAGAGAGACAGAGCATGAACAGGGGAGGGGCAGAGAGAGAGGGAGACACAGAATTGGAAACAGGCTCCAGGCTCTGAGCCATCAGCCCAGAGCCTGACGCGGGGCTCGAACTCACGGACCGCGAGATCGTGACCTGGCTGAAGTAGGACGCTTAACCGACTGCGCCACCCAGGCGCCCCAGAGTTTATATTTTTTATATATTATACAAGAAATTTTTTTATGCTAGCTTTATTTTTCCTCATGTGGATAACCAATTGTTCCAAAATCATTTTTAAAATTGTCAAGTCTTTTTTCTTAAATTGCATGTTAATATTTGTGGGCATATCTATTTCTAAGCTATATATTTTATCTCAGTAATTTATTTGTCACTTTCCTTGTCCCTTTGTCATTGTTTTTTTTTTTTTATCAATTTTGTTATCTTTGAAAGCTTCCATTTTTTAAAATTGTCTTGGCTAGTCTTACCCCTTTGTCCTTGCATATGAAGTTAACATCAGCTTTTAAGTTACCTAATAAAGTTATATATTGACATTTAGGTTGGGAACTGAAATAAACTTATGGAATAATTGGAGGTCAACTGATATCCTTATGATATTGAATCCTCCTACACATTAACATGTATTATCTCTCCATTTATATAGTTTGCATGTTTTTAAATTAAAATGATTTTCTATGTAAAGATCGAAATATAGTTTACTAGTTTGTTTATCTGAGGACATTGTATCGTATGGTTTTCTTACTAATGGAATTTGTTTTGAAATTATAGTTTCTGTCACTGTTTTTATTGTTGCTGATCTAAAGTTTTTTTTTTTTGTTGTTTTGTTTTTTTTTTTTGCTGGTGCATTATAAATAATAATCTTGTTTAGTCTAAATGATTTGTTTATAATTTTTCTTAATTGCTCTTTGTAGTCAATATTATATGCAAACTTTTTCCTCCTTTCTTATCCTTATATTTATTGATTTTTTTTTGCCATACCATGCCAATAAGTGCCTATAATATAGCAGTTTATTGAAATGATGGTAGCAGGCATCTTTATCTTATTTTTTTCTTTATTTTTTTAACTTTGTAATTTAACTTTATTTTTTATTTTTTAAAATTTACGTCCAAATTAGTATATAGAGAAGCAATGATTTCAGTAGATTCTGTACTGCCTCTTACCCATTTAGCCCATCCCCCGTCCCACCTCCCTCCAGCAAGCCTCAGTTTGTTCTCCATATTTGTTCTCTTTTGTTTTGTCCCCCTCTCTGTTTTCATATTATTTTTGTTTCCCTTCCCTTATGTTCATCTGTTTTTTCTCTTAAAGTCCTCATATGAGTGAAGTCATGATTTTTGTCTTTCTCTGACTAATTTCACTTAGCATAATACCCTCCAGTTTCATCCACGTAGTTGCAAATGGCAAGATTTCATTCTTTTTTATTGCCGAGTAATATTCCATTGTATATATGTACCATATGTTCTTTATCCATTCATCCATCGATGGACATTTGGGTTCTTTCCATACTTTGGCTATTGTTGATAGTGCTGCTATAAACATGGGGGTGCATATGTCCCTTTGAAACAGCACACCTGTATCCCTTGGATAAATACCTAGTAGTGCAATTGCTGGGTCGTAGGGTAGTTCTATTTTTAGTTTTTTGAGAAACCTCCATACTGTTTTCCAGAGTGGCTGCACCAGCTTGCATTCCCACCAACAAGGCAAAAGAGATCCTCTTTCTCTGCATCCTTGCCAACATCTGTTGTTGCCTGAGTTGTTAATGTTAGCCATTCTGACAGGTGTAAGGTGGTATCTCCTTGTGGTTTTGATTTATATTTCCCTGATGATGAGTGATATTGAGCATTTTTTCATGTGTCAGTTGGCCATCTGGATGTCTTCCTTGGAGAAGTGTCTATTTATGTCTTTTGCCCATTTCTTCACTGGATTATTTGTTTTTTGGGTGTTGAGTTTGATAAGATCTTTGTAGATTTTGGATACTAACCCTTTATCTGATATGTCGTTTGCAAATACCTTCTCCCAGTCTGTCGGTTGCCTTTCAGTTTTGCTGACTGTTTTCCTTCACTGTGCAGAAGCTTTTTATTTTGATGAGGTCCCAATAGTTCATTTTTGCTTTTGTTTCCCTTGCCTCCAGAGATGTGTTGAGTAAGAAATTGCTGCAGGCAACTTGGAGAGGTTTATCATTTAATATATGAAATTACTTTTACTATATTTATCTGTATTTATAAATACTACCTAGTAATAATTTTAAATTTCATATAAATAGTATTCTATGTATTCTTTTTATACTTCACCATTAAGTATGATATTCTCTGTTAGAGCTACTTCTTTCTATTTATATTTTCTTTTTATATTTTAATCATGAATGGGAACTGATGTTTATCAAAAAATTAACATTTTTGTGAGTCATATTGTTCCAATAGGTTTCTATTTTTATAGTGCTGGATTCCTTTAGTACATGTAACACTGGAGTCTTTGATCTGGGACACATTAGCGGAAGGGCAAGGAGAACTTCTGACCCCAACATCATCTTCTGCTGGAACAACTTCTTACCCTGAAGGGTTATAGGATCCATCCTTTTCTTTGGGCCTGGATCCTCTTCTTTACACTTTAGATCTACTGATTTAGCCATGTAAAGAATATGTAACAATTCAATACCAGCATTTAAAGGGCAAACAATGACCATTCACCTCTAATGCTTAAAATTCCAAAAGCAATTTCTAGTCATTTTTGAATGGTTTCTGGATCCGTGATTTGTTACTTTATCGGTAGTCTGGCACAGGAACTGTTGATTCTTTTTCATTCTCTTGGACTTGAATAGAGGTTCCAGAGCCTGGGAAAAAAATGTGAAGTAAATCAAACTTTCTTATTTTTCTATTTGTAAAAGTGAAGAGTCCAGAAATCCTGAATTAGGATACTGAGCTTAAGATAGTTAGAAATTCCCGTGTAGAATTGGGCTTTATTTTGGTCAGTTACATGAATTGGGATCTGTAAGGAAACCATCCCCTCCATAGAGCAAAAGAATGAGTTACCTAGTGCTACTTAAAATTACACAGATGGATCTTCCAGATTTAATGTTGAAAAAAAAAAAAAAAAGGAAAAAACGTACAGGTACATGCTGTATAATTCCACTTAATATGATAATTTAAGACCAAATAAATCCACAGTGATAAAACAGACTAGTTGTTACCTATTAAGGGAGGGAGGAATAAAGGGGTCTTTTGGAGTTCTGGAAATTTTATCTTTCTTCATATGGGTGGTGATTAACTCAGTATATCATATGCTTTACAATTAAGATTTTTGTGACTTACTGTATGCATGTGATACCTCAGTACAAAAGAGTATGGCTAAAATCAGAAAGGGCTTACTCTTCCTTCTAAGTGATACATATGTTTTTTCATAGGATGAGACAATTTTGGAATAACCTTGTTAGGTTTATAAGAGATTGTTAGAATATGTGTGTATGTGTGTATGCATGTCATATGTTTTCTTCAGAATCACATGAATCCTTTAATGAATGGTGAGCAGCTTCCAAGTGTTGTGTTATAACTTGGGGATTCTAAGAAAGTATATCGGGGCTATCAATCTAGTGAGGATAAGTAATTAGGGATGTGTGAGAGCAGGGGGAAGTATTTAATGCCTCCTAGAACATTGGGGAAAAAAGTGCCTGACTTGTTTGCAGTGGACTTGGGGGCACAGAATGAAACCTTCTGAAGACATAGACTTGAGTCAAATTTTTAAGGATAAATAGAAGTCTGACAAAGTGGATTGTGTAGCATGTATAGATATGTTAGTGCTAAAGGTATGAAATGGCATTTTGTCCTCAGGACTAGTTTTATGATATAACCACAACAAAATGTAGAAGCTGAGAAGTGTTAATATATTAAATTAGAAAGTCAATTTCATTTTTATTTGAGAGAGAGAGAGAGAGAGAGAGAACAGGAGAGGGACGGAGAGGGAAAGAGAGAGAATCCCAAGGAGGCCACATGATCAGTGCAGAGCCCGATGAGGGGTTCAATCACACAACCCTGGGATCATGACCTGAGCCGAAATCAGGAGTTGGACACTCAACTGACTGAGCCATCCAGACACCCTTGAAATTAGAAAGTTTAGAAGGGATCATGATGGGAAAAGTTTTGAATGACATGCTAAGGAATTTTTATTTTTATTATTATTTTTTGGCTTTAGAAGCCAAAGGGAAGCATTGAAGATTTTAATTAAGTGGTGTGATTGGGGTTAATTTTGGCAGTATTTGGCAATTTGGATCCTCTCCCTGGAGTTCTTTCCTTGGTACTTTTTATTACTGTAACGTGTATGCATCATCTCCTCTGTAGACCAGTGATTCCTAAATCTACATCTCGGTTCCAAACTCCTCTCCTATGTCTTCAGACTCCTTAGCAGAATCCATTGTTTTTCTGTCCTTGGATGCAAATTTCAGTTGTTTCTTATCACTTTATGTCACAAAACTTCACCTTACAATTTACACTATTTATTCCAATATATTTATAAACATATGTTTCTTCAAAAGCTTTTTCCTCTTGACCCAAACCAAGACTGACTACAAGTGCTTCTTACTACTACATTCCTGCTGTTTGGAAAGGACCTTTGTTCATCACCTCTAGGCGCAATAAGGTCTCTGTAGGAAATGGGGAAGAGGAGAGGTACAGAGAGACATTCTCTTATTGGCTGATCCTGTGGTAAGGTGGCTTCATTCTCTAGGCTGGGGGGATATTTAAACTGACTCATTGTTATTTGCTTGAGATATTTGGAGATTTCACTGTAGGGTATCTTTGATCTTCCCTGCCTTGACCTGAGTAATCACATCTCTCCTCAGTTTCCTTCCCCAGTGGTGCCTAGAGCTGCCTCCTGGAGGAATCACTCACTTGGCAAATTATTCTTTCAAGCAGAGCCCCTTTTATAAAAAGATTCAGGCAAACATTCCTACCACAAATTCCATATCTTGTCTCTAAGATTTGTACCTCTTAGATCTACAATCAGAGAAGACTGTGGTTTACTTCTCAGATGATTATTCTAGCCTGCTGCCACAGGTCCCTTTACCTTGCTTAGGTACTGGACTTCTTTGTCTCGTCAGCTGCAGGGAACATACATCGGTTGCTCCGGACAATACAGAAACCCCGTAAGTTCTCTAGAAAAATAAAACTATTTATATTTAGGCCTTAAGAGACTTGATTTCACTACCGAATCCAACCACTGAGTTACACTGAGTAAGAATGGCAAAGAATTAGTATGATATATTGACCATTAACTTCATATAAGAGAATAACCTTTTTGAATCATTTTAATATACATAAATTCACTCTTTTTCTCTCCACTCCTTTAGAATTTTTAATAAATGTTTTTATTCCACAAAAGTAAGAGGTCATATTATATTCTTTATGCATTTAAAATGAAAGCCATATTCAAATTAATTTTTATTTGTACAGTATTCTATTAATTAATTCTATCCACATGAAATTGACTTTTATCCTTGATATGAAATCATCAGTATTCTAAAGTGTTGATGTTGGACTAAATTGAAGAGTATGCTGATACTCATTAGTTTTGTTTATACCTGACTCCTTACTGAACTGTAATTTCCATAAAGACAAGGGATGAATTTGAAAGTTGACTGTGCTGAGTGCATATTAGGCACTCAGTGCTATGTGTCTTTCATATGTCTTTAGTGCTATAAGGGAAGATACTAGCTAAGGTGGATAAATTTGAATAATGTATAGCGTTCGTGATGCTTTGGCAATATTATTTCATATCAGTTTCAAGAAATGTGCATAACAAGTATGGTCAATAGGCTATAATAACTCATCAAGGAAAATGGGAGATATGTTGGAAGTCTAGAGATGAATTCATTTCCTGACACTTGATAGACCATGTATTTGTAAGGTTGACGTTGTTCTCAGGCAAAATTCTATCCCATAATCAAACAGTTGGTCATAACCTTAAAAAAGAATGATGCCCACTAATAACAGGTTCCATGAATCTAGGATACTTATTTGTTCCTTATTGGGAGCACCGTTAAAGGGAATACTAAAGACAGGATGTATCTGAATTTTTTTCTTAGTGTACTTTTTTCTCCCAAAACATACTAGACATCAAGAAAACTGCACAGAATGTAAATTTACAGCTCACTGAATTGTTACAAAGGTAGCATCCATGTAGTGCACCCTCAAGTCACAAAATGGAACACTAATAGCAACTCCAGTTAAATTCCAGTCAAAACCCTTTTTATCCCCCTCACCAAAGGTAACCACTATCCTGACTTCTAACCCCATAGTTGAGTTTTACGAATTTTTTGAACTTCTATGAATGGAATCATGCAGTATATATTCTTTTGGACTTTGAATTCTTAAAATTTTTGATATTTAGATTGATACGTGTCTCTAGTTTTCTCATTTTATTTAATGTATGTTTATCTCGTATAAAAGTGCCGCAAGTGGGGCGCCTGGGTGGCGCAGTCGGTTAAGCGTCCGACTTCAGCCAGGTCACGATCTCGCGGTCCGTGAGTTTGAGCCCCGCGTCGGGCTCTGGGCTGACGGCTCAGAGCCTGGAGCCTGCTTCCGATTCTGTGTCTCCCTCTCTCTCTGCCCCTCGCCCGTTCATGCTCTGTCTCTCTCTGTCCCAAAAATAAATAAACGTTGAAAAAAAAAATTATAAAAAAAAAAAGTGCCGCAAGTTACTTACTCATTGTAATGTTGGACTTTTGTATTCTTTCCATATTTTTGGCCATTCTGAAGGAACTGTCCTGCACATTTCTCTATGTACACTATGTGTACAGTTTTGAAAACTACAAGTCTAGGAGTATTACTGCTGGGCCATACTGTGTGTGTATCTTCAAACTTGTTAGATTTGCAGTTAACAATTTTTGGTAAAAAAAAAAAGTTAACATTTTTGAGTGTGTGTGTGTGTGTGTGTGTGTGTGTGTGTGAAATTACTGTACAAATTTATATTTTGGCCAGCATATTTATGTTCTTGTTTTTCCATGTCTTTGCCAGTAGTTGGAATTGTCATTTTAAAACATTTTTTCTAAGTTTTGAGTTTCAATTCCAGTATAATTAACATATGATGTTATATTAGTTTCAGGTGTACAATATAGTGATACAACAATTCTATATATGACTCAGTGCTCATCATGATAAGTGTACTCTTAATCCCTTTCACCTATTTCACCCATTCCCTCCCCCACCTCCCCTTTGGTAACCATCAGTTTGTTTTCTATAGTTAAGAGTCTGTTCCATGGTTTGTCTCTCTCTCTTTTTTCCTTTGTTTGTTTCTTAAATTCCCCCTAAGAATGAAATCGTAGGACATTTGTCTTCCTCTGGCTTACTTATACCGCTTAGCATTAGACTCTCTAGCTCCATCCATGTTGTTGCAAATGGCAAGATTTCATTGTTTATGGTTAAACAATGTTTCATTGTGTGTGTGTGTGTTTGTGTGTGTGTGTGTGTGTGTGTGTGTGTGAGAGAGAGAGAGAGAGAGAGACACCATGGAATATTTATACACACACACACACACCCCACCTCTTCTTTATCCATTCATCTATTGATGAACACTAAGGTTACTTCCATAATTTGGCTATTGTAGATAATACTGCTGTAAACATCGGCGTGCATGTATCTTTTTGAATTAGTATTTTTATATTCTTTGGATAAATACCCGGTAGTGTTGGGACACCTGGGTGGCTCAGTTGGTTGGGTGTCTGACTTCAGCTCAGATCATGATCTCACGGTTCATGACTTTGAGCCCCATGTTCAGCTCTGTGCTGACAGCTCAGAGCCTGGAGCCTGCCTCAGATCCTGTGTCTCCCTCTCTCTCTCTGCCCCTCTCCCATTCACACACACTCTCTCTCTCTCTCAAAAATAAATAAAGATTTTTAAAAAATTTAAAAAAGTACCCAGTAGTGTATAGTAGTTCTATTTTATTTTTTTGAGGAACCTCCATACTATTTTCCATGGTGGCTGCAGCAGTTTGCATTCATACCAACAATGCATGAAAGTTCCTTTCTCCCCACATCCTTGCTGATGCTTGTTGTTGTGTTTTTGGTTTTAGCTGTTTTGACAGGTGTGAGGTGATTTCTCATTGTAATTTTGATTTGCATTTCCCTGCTGGTAAGTGATATTGAGTATCTTTCCATATGCCTGTTGGCCATCTGTAAGTCTTCTTTGGAGAAATGTCTGTTTATGTCTTCTGCTTATTTTTAATTGGATTATTTGTGGTTTTTTTGTTTTTGTTTTTAGTGTTGGGATGTGTGGGTCATTATGTGTTTTGGATACTAGGTCTTCATTGGATATGTCATTTACAAATATCTTCTCCCATTCAGTTGGTTGCCTTTTGGTTTTGTTAATGGTTTACTTGGCTGCACAGAGATTTTTATTTTGTTGTGGTCCCAATAGTTTATTTTTGCTTTTATTTCCCTTGCCTCAGGAGACGGATCTAGAAAAATGTTGCTACAGTCGATGTCAGCGAAATTACTGCCTGTGTTCTCTTCTAGGATTTTACGGTTTCAGGTCTCAAATTTAAGTCTTTGATCCATTTTGAGTTTATTTTTGGGTATGGTGGGAGAAAGTGGTCCGGTTTTACTCTTTTCCGTGTAGCTGTCCAGTTTTACCAACACGATTTGTTGAAGAGACTTTTTTCCCTATTGCATTTTCTTACCTTTTTTTGTTGAAGGTTAATTGATCATAGAATCACGGGGTGTTTCTGGGTTCTGTTCATGTGTGTGTCTCTTTTATGTGCCAGTACTATACTGTTTTGATAGCTACAGCTTTGTAATTTATCTTGAAATTGTGATACTTTCAGCTTTGTTTTTCTTTTTCAACATTGTTTTGGCTATTTGGGTCTTTTGTGGTTCCAAACAAATTTTAGTGTTACTTGTTCTAGTTATGTGAAAAATGCTATTGATATTTTGATAGGGATTGCATGAAATGTGTAGATTGCTTTGGGTACTGTTACCATTTTAACAATATTTGTTCTCCTAATCCATGAGCATGGAATATCTTTCATTTGTGTGATCCTCAATTTCTTACATCATCAGTGTTTTATAGTTTTCAGAGTACAGGTCTTTCACCTCCTTGGTTAAGTTTATTCCTAGGTATTTTATTATTTTTGGTGCCATTGTAAATGGGGTTGTTTTCTTAATTTCTCTTTCTGTTGTTTCATTATTGGCGTATAGAAATGCAATGAATTTCTGTACACTGATTTTGTATCCTGGACCTTACTCAATCCATTTATCAGTTATGATAGTTTTTTGTTGTTGGTATTATTAGGTTTTTCTGTATTTAGTATCATGCCAATTGCAAATAGTGAAAGTTTTACTTCTTTGTGATAATTCAGATGTCTTTTATTCCTTTTTTTTTTTTGTCTTACTGCTGTGGCTCAGAATTCCAGTACTATGTTGAATAAAAGTGGTGAGAGGGTCTTGTTCCTTGTTCCTAGTCTTAGGAGGAAACCTTTAAGTTTTTCACCATTCAGTATGACATTAGCTGTGGGTTTTTCATATATGGCCTTTATTATGTTGAAGTATGTTTCTTCTAAACCTTTGTTGAGGGTATTGCCATTTTTGAAAATTATAAACCTTGGTTTACACTAGCATTTTCCTAATATAAATGAGGGGTGTTTACTTTTTCATGCTTGTTGGCATTTGTGCATCCTCTTTTCTTCTCACTTTTTATTTTTAAATAATTTCAAATTCATAAGAAGTGGGGGGAAAAAGTACAGGGAAGTTTTATTTCTGTACCTAGTTTCTCCAGTTGATAACACTGTGTGTAACAATAGTACGTATCAAAGCCAGTAAATTGACACTGGTACAGTTCTAAGAACATATTCATATTTCACCAGCTTTGCACTTTTTTGTGTGTGTATATAAATTTATTGAATGTATAGATTCATGTAACCACCTCCACAATCAAGGTAGAATTATTCTATTAATATAGGGCTTCCTCACGTCACACATCCTTCTCCCCATCCTTCTCCCCACCACTAATCTGTTCTCCATGTCTGTTACTTTTCTTTTTGGAGCACCTATTCAAATATTTTTGTCTGCTTTTTTTTTTTTGTCTTTTCTTAATTTTTAAATGTTTTTATATGTAGTTATATGTATAACAAGTACCTTTTCCTACTCTGGGTTGCATTTACATTTTCTTATTGGTGTAATCTGATGAATAAAAGTTCTTGATTTTAATATTATCTTAGCTACCATGTTTTCTTTATGTTTAGTGCTTATGACCTCTTGTTTCTCTTCCTTCAGATAATTAATATATTCTTGCAGAGGCATTATTATCTCGTCACAGGTATATGTACAGTCCACCTGGAATTGATTATTGATGTGAAGCAGAGGTCAAATTTCACTTTGTACCCACATGAATGTCTAATTGAGCCAGAACTCTATTGAGAAAACTTCTTCCTTTCACTTTGCAATCCTACCTTTGCACTGAATCAAGTGACCCATATGTGTTAAGAGTTTGTTTCTGAGCTTCTGAATCCATTGGTTAACTTGTCTATCCTTGCATCAGTTATATCCCGTTGTGTTCACTGTTGGTTTATATTTCTCAACATTTGGCAGAGCAGATAGTTGAAACTTGTTCTTCATAATGTCTTGGATTTTCCTGGTATTTTGCTTTCCCATATATATTTTAGAAGCATCTTCTGATGTTATAAAAACAAAACCGGGAATTTTGTTCGGTAATGGACTGTGTCTACAAATTTTTTAGGCATAAATTGGCATTTCTGCAGTATTAAATCTTACAGTCCATGAATATAGCATAGTGCTCCATTTATATTTTGATTTTTTGATGTTTTATTACTTTATTATAAAGTTTTCAACCATCTTTTATGAGATCTACTCCAAGATATTTGATATTTTTAATGCCACTGTAAATAGTATCTTTTTAAAATTTCATCTTTTTGAATATTTGTTGCCATTATAAAGGAATATAAAGAGATGTTATGCATTGATTTTGTTTCCAGGAAATTTGCAAACTCAGTTATTAATTCTAGTAATTTAACTCTTGATTCTTTGATATTTTCTGTATACATCATCATAACATTTCCAAATAAAAGTTGTATTTCTTCCTTTCCAGTGCTTTCACTGCATGCCTGTATCCCTCTCCTTCCCTTTCTCTTTCTCTCATACTTTCTTGTATCACTGCATGGTAGGACTTTAAGTACAATATTTACAATATTGAAGAGAATTTACGTTGGTAGTTATTTATGTGCTGTCCCTGAGCAGATGGAAAGTCTTTAATTTTTTACAAGTATGATGTTTACTATAGATATTTTGTGAATACACTTTATCAGATAAAGGAAGATTATAGAAATCCTTTTCTAGTCCTCCTTTGCCAAGGGTGTGTGTGTATGGTGTGTGTGTGTGTGTGTGTGTGTGTGTGTGTGTGTGTGTGTGTGTTTGCATGATGAATCAGTGTTTAATTTGTCAAATTATGTTTCTGCACCAATAGAGATGGGCATATAATTTTTCTTCCTTATTTCATTAATGTGAATTATACTGATTCATTTTCAAACCTTAAACCAATCTTTATTCCTGGCATAGGACCAACTTGGAATTGGTGTATGATCTATCTTGTACATTTTTGGATTCAGTTCATGTTCCTTTAGGAATTTTGTTTCTGTGTCCATCGGTGAGATTGGCTTGTAATTTTCTGGATTTTAGCAAGCATCTTTTGTGTGCTTTACAAGTCATTTTATCTTCTTCCATCCAAAGTGCTTCTCTTGGGGGATTTGCTGTTTTAGATAATGATATTATCCTTCCTGTGCTAATAGGAATAATGCATCCTTACATCACACACCCACACTCATGTCTAATCAGGTACCATTTCCATCAACTGTACCTTTAAAATATCATATTACTTAGTTTTGTCATTCTTTCCATTTCATCAGCTCCTGCACTAGTTCAGGATGCCACTGTCTCTTTATTTGATTGTTGAAGCAGTATCTATAAGGTTTTTCTGTCACAGGTTTTGTTCCCTCCCATCTATCTTGCATATTGCAGGTAAGATGAACTTTTAAAACCACAAATTCTATTATGCTTCATTTCTTCTTAAGAAATTTCAGTGACTCCTCATCAAATTACTCTGAGCTCATATGGGCCATGTGTTCTCTCATGTCCCAGCCTTGGCCCATGCTGTTTTCTTTGCTGGTAACATTCCCATTAGTACATAAACTAGGTGTACCTCTGCAGCACATCAGAGGACTTGAGGAAGGAACAAGACTTGGGGAAATAATGGCTAGACAGGAAGCTGTATGGAAAGGTACAAAAGGCAGTCAGGAGCTGCTTTTTCAGACAGTATCTATTTAGTTTATCATTTATTTTATGGTTGGCCTGGCATGTTTTGTGGGACCTGGCAGTGAGGTTCTTCAAAGGAATACATCATGCCGAACCCTGGTGCTCCAGCTCTTGATAGTGTAGTTAATGAGTCATGTAAAAAGTGAACCTCTTAAGTAAATAACCAGGGTGATGGGGAATTGGTGAAGGTGTAGGGATGGTTAACCTGGCTAAGGTGCTACTTGAAGTCTTGTCAGATACAAGGGGAAATTAAAAATGTTTTGTGTACATTGATGACTACAAGGATATAAATAACCACAAATATACAGAAGTATTTAGGAATGCAGAATTGATCTACAAATTAGGAAGACTTATTTCAAGGCCAGAAATTTAAAGACTGCTTCCATATGGAAGGAACTGCCTCCCAAGATAACTGTTTTCTCTTGTGTAATGTACTTGGGCAGTGGTTGGTCAATTATGTTAAGGGATTTTATACATTAGGGCAGTGGTTTGAAGACTCAGGCCATATACAGACTAAATAAGAGACTTTGGGGATGGGACATAAGAATCAGTAATTTTTGAAGCTTCCCTATGACTCCAAAATGGAGACAAGTTTGGGAAGCCCTGCAGTAGTGGGAGGTCTCAATTCCTCAGTGGTTTCCTACATCAGGAGTGTTTCAAGGAAATGAATAAAAAAATGTACATTTCCAAGCACTCCTTTATAGCTTTTACATTAGTCATGTTGGGTGGACCCAATGAATCTGTGTAATTAAGATTATTTCCAGATTATTTCATTTTCTAGCAGGGTTTGGAAACCACTGGCTTATATGACTTTTTAAAGGAGAAAATTGTGCATTCATAATTCAGCAAGGCACCTGACAAACTAATTTATGGTATGCTTGTGGACAAAATATATAATATGAATTGAGACATCTATGTCTAGGACAAAGAATGGGTTTTGTGGGACATCTGGCTGGCTCAGTCAGTTGAGTGTCTGAATCTTGATTTCAGCCCAGGTCATGATCCCAGGGTCGTGGGATTGAGCCCCAAGTTGAACTCCCTGCTGAGTGTGGAGCCTGCTTAAGATTCTGTCTCTGTCTCTGTCTCTGTCTCTGTCTCTCTCTCTCTCTCTCTGTCTTCCTCTGCCCCCACTCACATGCTCTCTCTTGCTCTCTAAAATCAAAAACTTAAAAAATTTAAAAAAAGAGTGGGTTTGGGTTCAAAGTTACCTGAATTCTAATTCTAGTCCTGTTACTACTTACTAGACTTAAAAAATTTGCTTAACATCTCAGTCTCCTCATCTTAAAATAGAGTAATAATAACAACTTTATAAATTCATTTTGAAATTTAAGTTATTTATGAGAACTGTCAGTCTAACATCATGTCTAAGTATATTGGGCTTGTTTTAAATTCTTTAGTTCTGTGAATACTGAAATTAATGAGTGGATCCATGGAGCATATACGCATGTTTGATGAGTGTATATGTATTCCCTATTGACTTTTAGCTTTGATGTGCTGTGAATCCCTAGTTTTAATATTCTGCTTTGAGTCACGTTGTAATTGGTATTTTAAAGGCCAGAGGGGTAAAGAATAATGCCTTTCACCAGCTATTGCTTTTATGTGAAATATAATCCATGCCTACATTGTTTTTCTAAATTGCACATTTTAGGTAATTTTTCATTAATTATACTGTAAATGATGGGGGTGAGAATTAACTGTGTACTTTTTTTTTTAATCACAGGTAAAGGGGAACTGTGTAATTATTTATTAAAATGGAAAACTGTGAAGAAAGAAAAAGATAGCAGTTGGAGTTAAAATTCCTGGATAAATATTTTGCTTTTTGAGACATCAACATTTAAAAACGATATGCTGATTTGGAAAGTCCTGGGAGTACATTGCAAAATTCATCTTTTCCATTCAATAAATGGACTTTTTAATCACTCCTTGGAGTTGAGGAAGTTCGGAGACAGTGTGTGATGGGAAATGTGGCATGCCGGTGTTTTCCTGGTGATTGCATCTTGGATTAGGTTGCTGCCTATTTGAAGAGATTCCATTTTGAAAAGCAAGAACCCACTGTGATGGATGTCTCTTCAGAGATGAGCAGACATGGGAAGAATCCAGTGAGTCACAAGCTAGAAGATCAGAAGAAGGTAATGCAATACATTTCTTTTTGCTTGGTCCTTTTTGTTTATGCTTAGCGAGAATTTTCTGAATTGCAAATGAATGTGGTTTAGGAGATAAAATAACATACTGTTTCATGGAAATAAATCCCTCCATATAGCCATGTATAGCTTTGGGTCTGGATCTCATTACCAGTTGGTGGTTTTGTTTCTGAAATCTTCTGAATTCATCCATCCAATAGGTTGGCAAAGGATTCTGTGGTGTTCTCTCACTCTTGACTGTGTTCTAGTGACCTGCTGGCCTGACCTCGTGGAACAGTTTTCTGAGATCCAGGATTAGGTATGAGTCATGGGGCATTGCTAGAGTAATGGAGCAAGTTAGAGCGCTCCTAAAAGAGAACACCTGCCTTGCTGCCAATAGAAGGTGTAGTTGGCATTTCAAATTCTCCGATTTCATGTCCTTGGGGCACATCAACTTAAGCCTTCTCATTTTTACAGCTGGCCTGGAAAGAGAGTCATGAGGAAGCTGTGAGCTTTGGTTTGACTCTTCATGTGTGATGTCAAAGGAACTAATGGAAAATATCAAAATAGTGCTGTGCTAATATTTATTTTTAAATGGGGTTAGAGAGGTTCTGAGTGAGAAGCTTGGAATTCAATGCTGAGGTTTGCACTTAAACCTCATTTTTCTACCTTCTTAGAAATTCTTACCTGCTAAACTGCTGTGCTATAGTGAGAATCATCCAGAGAGTACTTACTAGAAGGGTCAAAGATGGTACCAGGAGAGAAATCCCACTCTTAATAAAATATATTATCTTTTGTGGTGCTTTCATTGATTCCATTAGTATAGGAGAGGTGTGTGGGGACCCAGTGGCTAAGTCACAAAATCAAGGAATAATGAGATAATAGAAAGGATATTTTTAGTTACACCTGGATCTAAGGGCATGATTAAAGTTTGTGTTTACATCTGTCTTAGAAATTTGTTGACTAGTCCTTTTGTACTCCCAGGAGACAACTAGCTCTTTTGCAGTTTTGGAGGTAGGAAGTTTCGAAGAGGCCATGTAGACAATAGCTTGTTAATTTGTTCTGACGTTTTGACGAGTGCCACTAGAAGAGGGGCTACAGTGATTGCTGTGCATCAATCCGGGCAGAAATGGATGGATTATTTATACCTAACTGGTTCTTTCATTGGGTTTACCTGCAGTATAAGTAAGTCTTGGAAATACTAAGTAGCATAAAATCCAAGATGCCTAGAGTCAATTTCGACTTCAATGTGGATATAAATTTCTGCAGAAATAAGTGTGTTACCAGGAATGTTGTTGGTGTTTCAAGTGGTCAGCATTTTTTTCTTCCGCTGATACTAAGGGTGTTATTCCAAATAGATGGCAGGATTAGTTTCCATCTAAACCACGCTCTGAAATTTCTTAACTACGGAGGGGCTGTTTTATCATTTTCTCTATCTATAATTTTTATTTATTTAAAATTTTTTTTCAACACTAAAAATTGTTTTCAACGTTTGCAGAGAGTGCAAGCGGGAGAGGGGCAGAGAAAGAGGGAGGCACAGCATACGCAGGCTCCAGGTGCTCTGAGCTGTGGGCACAGAGCCCAACGCGGAGCTCGAACTCAGGAACTGTGAGATCATGAACTGAGCCGAAGTCGGACGCTCAGTCGACTGAGCCACCCAGGCGCCCCTCTATCTACATTTTTTTTAATGTCCTTAACTATGATGGGTAATTTGCTTACTGTATTAGATTGGTTAAGAGGGAAGCAAGTAATAGGTAAGCGGTTAATAATACAGAAATCTGACTTTTGGAGGAAGTCCTGCTTTTCTGGCGGGAAAGAAAAGCACCCCTTCAGGTGCTATCATTTTCTTTCCTGAATAAGAGATTCTTTCTGCAAACACAGAAGGGATTGCAAGCTGAAGAATGGAATGAATTCTTCAAGTAATTCTGAAAATTCCTTGTATGAAACTTTAAACAATGGTCTCTAATGAGGCTTAGTTTCCCAGGCCAGTTCACAAAGGACTGTTCAGCTCATAAATAATAGTAATAGAGTTTAGGCAAACTATGGAGAGCCATGGCTCTGTGGGAAAATTAAAAAGACCAGTGTGATAGTGTGGGACAAGAGAATCCCCATTCAACTGTAGCCTTCTAGTCGGTAGGGAGATGGGAGGAGGCATGAACATTTTCAGTGAGCATTATCAAGACAGAAAATGGGATACTAATGATTTCCTGGGTGTCCGATTTGTGTGAGCATTCACATTGAGTCAGCTAGAAATTCAGATGTTGATCGATTAATTGATAAGGACTTAAGATTCAGATTGAAGTGTCAGCAGGAACCCCTAGTCTCAATGACAGTTTTTTGAGTTTGCATTGAGGAGAAAAATGAAACGTAACATCATAAATCTTTGTAGACTAAACTCTGGGCACAGCCCTGCCACCACACAATTGCCAACAGAGATTATAAAATCATTCATGCAATTACTTCGAGTGTTTGTAGTCCTTTGTGATGAATTAATTTAACAGGCACAGCGTTTCACAACAGTGAAATAAAATACATTTATTCCAACTCGTGACTTAATCCAGAGGTGAAGCATCTTTTTGATACTACTGAAAAAATGTGTTCTTCTCACAGTGTTTGTGGCCTGCGGTAGATATTTAAAGCAAGACGCATGGAACTGACTTCAATATAGGCTCCTATTTTGAACACTGCCCCGCTGATTTTTTTGTTCAGTCTGCAAATAACTCGTTAGATTTTTGTTCTTTTTTTTCTTTATTTATTTTGGGGGAGGACAGAAAGGGGGAGAGAGAATCCCAAGCAGGCTCCATGCTGTGAGTGCAGAACCCAATGTGGGACTCGATGTCATGAACTGCGAGATCCTGAACTGAGCCGAAATCAAGAGTCAGCCACTTAACCCACTGAGCTACCCAGGCACCCCACTAGCTTTTGTTCTTGATTTAAAATGTATGAATTTGTACTTAGTGTGCTCTACTTCCAAATAGAAACCGTTAGGATACTGGGCACATGAGTTTGTATGTGTGCGATTCTGGTGAGTAGGGAATGTCAGGGAAGAGGTAATTTATGGAGTGCTTACTATACCAGGAGCATGCTTGGTCCTTTCCAGTTCATGAAGAAAGTGTCTTTCTATAAAGATGAAAGGTGGTTTTACCTTTTCTGTCTCTCCTTAAGAAATTTGGTCCTGTAAAATTAAAGACAAGTTCCTCAAAAATATATATACAATATATATGTATATACAATATACAAAAATATAAATAAAATAAAATAATGTATATACCATTATTCAAAATTAAAGCTTTCAAAATGTGTGTGACTCCTTAGGCTTCTTTAAAATAATGCCCCATCACCTGACTAAATCTGGAAAACAGATAAAGTTAAAAGGTATCATATCTACAAGTCCTATCTGAAGAACTCTTCATTATGGATAAACCAGAGATGTGGATCTTATAGGAGCTGAGAATACTTCTAAGAATCTCAACTCAACCTGGATTAGTGTAGGGGTAGGTGGAATTCAATTCTCTTTTTGATTCCTGTGATTTTTATCAGTAGAATGGTCAGTTAGCGTTGGCCCATTATCCTGCACTTGGCATTCTCTTTCTGGAATGTCCCAGATGGGAAAATGATCCTGGCATCTCAAAGCTCCTGAATGCCCGTAATGAGGTGTTTTATTTTTGAAAACTTGACCTTTTGACCCATGTTTGCTCCTTGTGCCAGTGAGTTCGGGATATTGCTTTCCACTAATTTTATTGCTTTGTGGGATTCTTTCTGCAGAAGCCCCTGGAACATTGAAAGCCCAATAGGTACAAATGTCACTTCTATTTAATTAATTGTGAACTTGAACTGAAAAGCAGAGCTCAGTAGGTTTTACTGTCACTCAACTGCAGCAGTTTGCAGTTCAGACAGCCCTGGGACACTGCTTTATTGGTCCATGAATATTTTGTGTATTAAAACAAAGCATTTGTCATAGTCAACAGTTTGCTAGGTTGTGCTGAAAAGGGTAGCAGGGACACACATTTTGAAATTATGGCAATGAAATGCAATAAATATTTAGTGACCTGTTGGAATAACTTTGTTTTTCTGTTCTCTGAAACAGAAAGGGATGAAGAGTATTACCGAATATATGCAGAGATATTTACGTTTATGGAAATGTCTAAGATTGATGTCATATAATTTTACTGCCTAAAATCATATCTTTTACATATTAGTCAGCATTATTTTCACACTGCCTTGCAAAAAGCTCGAGATAAATTCTAACACATCATGTCTTCTTAAGAGATGGCAATTATTTCAAAAGTAACACAATCTGAGTGTAGTGAATGGGAGTCTGAGATGTGGAAAGTCATGTAAAATGAGAGAAATGATTGTATTAATTAATAGAAAAGGGGATGCTGATATGGACAAAGCTTGCTATTTTAAGGGCAACTCCAGTGATGTTGTGGACTTAAAATCAAGTTTAGATAGGGGTTAGAAAAAGCATCATCTGCAAGTGCCATTGAGGGCTTCATTAGTGTCTCTCCCCATAGACTAGTTTTGTTTGTTTTTCAGTTGACATCAAACCGAAAAGTGTGGTCCAGGTTCATAACTGCAGACAACTATGTTAGGCTACTCCAATAATTTTACTGAAAACCTTGCTCACAATGATTACCAGTGCTTTATAGAGCAAAAATAATTTATCAGTTTAAATGTAGCCTAATTTTTCATTTACTATTTTTCTTTTAGTGTGCTGATTGGGATTATCCTCACAGGTGTTGAGAACTACTTGAAATTGTTGATGTTGGAAGCTGATTAAAAATCTGTGTTCTTAAGAGAAAATATGAAGATAAGTCACTAGAGAAGGCTTAGAATAGATCTAGGCTTTTCATTCATTCTTCGATCTTCTTGAAGGATGGACTCATTACATGGTGCTTTGTTTTCATAAATCTGCCTGACTTCTTTTTTGTTAGTATGTCTGAGATATGTTTTTTTTTTAATTTTTTTTCAACATTTATTTATTTTTGGGACAGAGAGAGACAGAGCGTGAACAGGGGAGGGGCAGAGAGAGAGGGAGACACAGAATCGGAAACAGGCTCCAGGCTCTGAGCCATCAGCCCAGAGCCCGACGCGGGGCTCGAACTCACGGACCGCGAGATCCTGACCTGGCTGAAGTCGGACGCTTAACCGACTGCGACACCCAGGCACCCCGAGTCTGAGATATGTTAAAAGGTCCGTAAGGGAGCACGAGGTTTCTGAAACAAAGTCACATCATTTATTAATCATTCAATGTGAAGCATGACTGCTAATATGAATCAATTATCTGTGGGTTTCAACAAAATTGATGAGTCATCTGGTTGCTGATTAGCCAAATTTTTAATTTTTGAAATTCATTGAGCAGGTATTCGGCAATGATATTATATAAATCTGGAATCCATGTGGAGACACAAATATGAAGGCCACCTTCACAAAGAAACTAGTACTGGAATTGTGGCATTCTGTGATACTGCCCCTAATTTCTGCCCCTGTTGTGTGTCTTAAAAAAGCTGCTGCAAACAGCTGTCTCCCAGCCACTTTACCTGGAGTTCTCTAAGAATGAATTAGATAAGGTGGGCTCTTTGTCTGCTGAGCAGTGATTCTAGAAATTTCTCTCTCAGATGTGAACTTGGATAAAACTTCTTTTAAAGCTTCTTCTATCATATCATAGGTGGTCCTCAAATAGACCTCTTCTGAAAGTTTATATGGCCACTTGCCTTTTTGGTCCTGACCACATATGTTCTCAGTGTAAACAGTATTTGTCCTAACAGGAAGAATTGGTAATAGATAAAAGTGAATGTTGTATACCATGCTTAATGGTTCTACTCCTTGGTTCTAAACTAGACCATGTTCTGTTTCCTGATTGGTGAATTTTAGATGTCAACAGGTGTAATGACTGCATAATCTTCATAAGAATAAACAGATACAACAGGCCCAAGATGGATGGATGATACTTGAGTGATGTGATACACATTTTGAGCATTTTGAAGGCAAAATTACATGTTAGTTGTTGTTTGGTTATTACTTGTCATTAATTATGTTCTCAATGATAATGATTACTAAGATATAAAGTTTAGTAAGTTTTAATTCCTGTTTATTCTTAAATACTTTTTTCTGTTTTGGTATTAACATGTGAATTCTGGCTTCTATCATTCCATAAAGGAATGACTGAAACTAATTTTTTCATCTAAAATATATTGGAAAAATGTGACCACATGCAATACAAAAAACTTGGAACACATCAATAGACTGACTTGCTCTTACCTTTCAATACATATATTATTATATTTTTATGTGTTTATATCTAGTGTGTGATACAACTTTTTAAAGCAGATATTATAATATTGTGTGGCCTGTTTTGAATGGCCAATCATATCATTGTCAGTTTCTCTTTAAAATTATGTTCCTAAAAGGATTGAGACTTTCCTCCATTTGACCATATGAATAAATACTTTTGAACATAGCAGTCATTTATTTTTTAATTTAATTTTATTTTTTAAAAGTTTTTAATGTTTGTTGATTTTTAAATTTTTTTAATGTTTATTTAAAAATTTTTTTTAACTTTTTTTATTTATTTTTGAGACAGGGAGAGACAGAGCATGAACAGGGGAGGGTCAGAGAGAGGGAGACACAGAATCTGAAACAGGCTCCAGGCTCTGTGCTGTCAGCACAGAGACTGACGTGGGGCTCGAACTCACGGACCGTGAGATCATGACCTGAGCTGAAGTCAGACACTTAACCGACTGAGCCACTCAGGCGCCCTACGTTTGTTCATTTTTGAGAGACAGAGACAGAATGTGAGTGGGGGAGGGGCAGAGAGAGGGGGAGGCACAGAATCTGAAGCAGGCCCCAGGCTCTGAGCTGTCAGCACAGAGCCCGACACGGGGCTCGAACTCATGAAGTGTGAGATCATGTCCTGAGTTGAAGTCTGACTCTTAACAGACTGAGCCCCCCAAGCACCTCATAGCACAGTCATTCTAAACCAATAGTTCACCTGTGTCCACTTGCCTCCTTGGAGGTTCCAGGTAATTATAAAAGGGTAGACTGAGAATTCTACAAAGCTTACCCTGAGGTAGCCACATGGACAAAAAACCTATAAATGCACATAAAAATACCATTAAAAAGTGCTGAACATCAAAATCGGGGGCGGTGGGGGGGGGCTTGCTCATTTCCACGGGTCAAAGATTTGAGATTAATCATGAAATCAGAGTACACGTTGGCACCAGAATGGAGTGGGAAGCAAGAACACGTGTAAGCAGAGAAGAGTCAGAGTGGGATGCCATGAGCTGGGAGTGGGATGATACGGGGAGTGCAATGACTTGTCTGGTTTGTGTCTTGTACAGCAGGCTACTTGCTGGTGAGCAGAGCCATCTGATTTAATCACACGAGGACAGGGTGGCAGCATTTTTTGTTTTTTTCCTACATGGGGACTGACCAGATGTCTCCCAGACATGATATTCAGTGAATACACAAATGCCTGGGACAAGAGTTACATGAAGCAAAGCAGATTTAATGATATGTTCTAAAAGCACCGGACATAAGAAATTCTGTCAGTTTTATGTGCAAAGTTGGGCAATTTTTATGAGAAATAAGCAAAAAATCATCAAGTCTTCGAAGTATGTTCTGAGGAACAGTAACAGTATTCTAATCAGAAACGTATAAGAAATGCAGAGTCTCAGGCCCCACACCAGAACTACTGAATCAGAATGTGCATTTGAACAAGATATCCAGGTGGTTCATTAATGCACAGCAGTATTGGAGAAGCACTGCCCTAGAGATCATGCCTGAGAGCTTCTCAGTGGGACTAAGCTTTTTTTTTTTAATATATTGTATTTATTTATTTTTAATTTACATCCCAGTTAGTGAGCATATAGTGAAACAATAATTTAAAGAGTAAATTCCTTAGTGCCCCTTACCCATTTAGCCCATCCCCTCTCCCCTCCCGTAACCCTCTGTTCTCCAGATTTATGAGTCTTTTCTGTTTTGTCCCCCTCCCTGGTTTTATGTTCTTTTTGCTTCCCTTATGTTCATCTGTTTTGTATCTTGAAGTCCTCATATGAGTGAAGTCACATGATATTTGTCTTTCTCTGACTAATTTCGCTTAGCATAATACCCTCTAGTTCCATCCATATAGTTGCAAATAGCAAGATTTCTTTTTTCTTTTCTTTTTTTTTGGTATCTCATTTTTATTTCTTTTTTTTTTAATATATGAAATTTATTGTCAAATTGGTTTCCATACAACACCCAGTGCTCATCCCAAAAGATGCCCTCTTCAATACCCATCACCCACCCTCCCCTCCCTCCCACCCCCCATCAGCCCTCAGTTTGTTCTCAGTATTTAAGAGTCTCTTATGCTTTGGCTCTCTCCCACTCTAACCTCTCTCTTTTTTTTTTTTTCCTTCCCCTCCCCCATGGGTTCCTGTTAAGTTTCTCAGGATCCACATAAGGGTGAAAACATATGGTATCTGTCTTTCTCTCTATGGCTTATTTCACTTAGCATCACACTCTCCAGCTCCATCCACGTTGCTACAAAGGACCAGATTTCATTCTTTCCCATTGCCACGTAGTATTCCTTTGTGTATATAAACCACAATTTCTTTATCCATTCATCAGTTGATGGACATTTAGGCTCTTTCCATAATTTGGCTATTGTTGAGGGTGCTGCTATAAACATTGGGGTACAAGTGCCCCTATGCATCAGTACTCCTGTATCCCTTGGGTAAATTCCTAGCAGTGCTACTGCTGGGTCATAGGGTAGGTCTATTTTTAAATTTTTGAGGAACCTCCACACTGTTTTCCAGAGCAGCTGTCCCAGTTTGCATTCCCACCAACAGTGCAAGAGGGTTCCCATTTCTCCACATCCTCTCCAGCATCTATAGTCTCCTGATTTGTTCATTTTGGCTACTCTGGTGTGAGGTGATATCTGAGTGTGGTTTTGATTTGTATTTCCCTGATGAGGAGTGGCGTTGAGCATCTTTTCATGTGCCTGTTGGCCATCCAGATGTCTTCTTTAGAGAAGTGTCTATTCATGTTTTCTGCCCATTTCTTCACTGGTTTATTTGATTAAGCTTTAGTTACCCACTGTTGGAGTAAGATGCCCTTTATTTTCTGTGTTCTGGTTCCTATCTCCCTTCCCAACTTCTCTCCCAGTATTTCCTGGCATCATCAGCTAAGTTAACTACTTGCACTTGAATCATTCTTTCAGGTTCTACTCTGGCAGAAGCCTAAACTAAGACATTCTGTATCTGGGGTTCTGGAACCAATACAGTGTATTTGTTTCCATCAGCTAGTGTTGGACTCTAAGTTAACACAGTTATTTGGAATTTAAATTTTTCAGGAATTCTTCTATCTCATTTATTTATTCCTATTTTATTTTTGGATATCCTAAGTGCACACCCAGATAATGGTGGTATGCTGGCCCTCACTTGTACAATATGGCTAGCCCTGACTTATAAACACTCAATTAAGAGATGACCCACTCACAGGACAGCTGCTGCCACCTCCCACTGCCACCCCATTATCAACAGCCTCTGCAGCACAAATTGTCCTAAGAAGTTGTTGAAGGAGCTGTGAGCTCCTTTCCCCATCTCTTGCCTTCTTCAACCTATTCACTAAAAACCAAAACACAATTATGAGACATTTACTGAATCTATTGTTTGGCATGGGTTTTTATATGAAATCTTCCTATTCACTCCTCTTTTCCTTTAGGGTTCCTTGCTGGGGAAACTAAATATACACAAAACAATGTCTAAATGGGAACAAAGAACTAGCTTTATGAAAAGAGCATGCATGTAAATGCTCCCAAACTCTCCTAAAAGTAGATCTTCTCTTAGATGCTATGGTACTTCAGTTCCAAAAGCCAAATGTGGGTTTCCTACTACCCTCAAAACTTGGATCACTGCTCCAGTGAGCTGACCTGAAAATACTAACTATGTTAGTTGTGTGGATGAAGATGGACAGAGAACCTACCCAAAGAGGAGGACCGTGTGGGGGGAGTTTATCACAGATGAGCAATACAGTAGAAAAAAAGTGATGATGCCCATGATCTTACCTTTAGTAGAAAGAAACACTGCCCAATAATAAAACTTGGCCCAATATTTCACTCATGACCTCACCCATCAGGCTAGCAACGTCTTTGGGAGGATCTAGTAAAAAGTAGTGTAGTAAACAGTGAAAAGCAAAGGATCTAGAATAAGATGCCTCAATTTGATTTCTGGCACTTACTGAAATTACTCAACTCTGTCCTCTCCTAGTTTTCTCATTTGTGTTATTTTATAAAATGAGAATATTTAAAACAATTATATATAAAGCATTTGGAGCAATGCCTTATACCTACAAAACACTCAATAATTGGTAGCTTTTGGGGTGAACTAAAGAGTTGGGCATGGTTTATTTTTCCGTGTGCATAGGCCAGAATGTGAGTTAATGGGCACAAGTGTTCCTCCCTTCTCATCACTTGACTTCCTATGAGGTCCAGCAATGCTGGTCCTGAATGACTTCCTGGTTAGTTGTAATCACAGCAACTCATTTTAGACTTCTCTCTACCATCTGTGTTTAACAATTTAAGCACTCATAACATTAGGCTTCCCAAAATGTGAAGGGCTTCTTTATTAGGGAGTGGGAACAAACTCTCCCTCCCTGCTCCCAAAAACACCGAAGTGGAACCAACCAATCCTGGATTATGCACTAGAGCTTAAGGTGGGTGGTGGGTCTGAGCATTGTTTCTTGACTTACATTAAACTTGGTGTTAGTAGTTCATGTGAGTCCAAGGCTTAGTTTGCCTGTTTTCTGGAGAGAGTCTGAAGATAGTTGGTACCGAGGGAATTTTATCTGAAAGTATGGATATCAGGTTAACTACGTGTGACTAGAGTTCAACCCTAGAGCCAGTCAGAAAAGATGTCTGTGAGTTCAAAGGCTTTAATTTTCTTAGGATGACAAGTTTGATAAACCAAAATATTTTCTGGCCATGACATATTGATAAATACAGTTATCCTTAGCTCATGGTACATTTTAAATAAAAAAAGTATTTTCTAAATCCTAAATATTTAGGATGAGTTTTGTTTCTGTTTTCAAGAGGATATAAAGAACATTGAACTTGAGGAAAATTCTCAGTTGATGCAGGCTTTCTTTCTTTCATTACCAATGTGAGCTTGAGAGTGTAAAAATGTATATAAATTTTTTTAACGTTTATTTATTTTTGAGACAGACAGAGACAGAGCATGAACGGGGGAGGGTCAGAGAGAGGGAGACACAGAATCTGAAACAGGCTCCAGGCTCTGAGCTGTCAGCACAGAGCCCGACGTGGGGCTTGAACTCACTGACCACGAGATCATGACCTGAGCCGAAGTCGGCTGCTTAACCGACTGAGCCACCCAGGCGCCCCGTAAAAATGTATATAATGAAGATATGTGATGAAGCAAACATGGTAAAATGTTAACCATACGTACCAACTAGTGGTATGTATAAAGGTGTTTACTGTAAAATTGTTTAAACTTTTCTGTATGTTTGAAGATACATATAAGACAACATGGGCAAATATATTAATAAGTGATGTTTGCCATCAAGGTATTAACATTCTAGTAGCATATGTATAGCTTCTGTGCTTTACTTCCTTGAGCTTGATTATCCTCCTCTGTGTAACTTGGGGATCAAGGGAGCTTAGAGGTTTTTAGAGGCAGACTAAGAACTTCTATTTTATTAGTTTTTCAGCTGCACTAGGTAGTTTTTCCAATTGGCCTGGGTCCTAAGCAGTGTTTCTTACATGATATATATAGGAAATGCACTCACAATTTTCAACAACTAACTTAAAACTCATTTAGAGGATCCATCCCAATATGTATTGATTTTCCTTGACTTAAAACTAAGTTCGGTATATTCAATCATTTGTATGTTTCATAGACACGCACAGTTATTGTGCTTTAATTTGAATCTGGAGATGTCCATTCCAAGCATTAATACAGTAAAAATAAATACCTTTTTCTCATTTTTAGAATCATTCTTTATGACCAATTTTTCGTATTTCATGGAATAAATGCTTTTTTTAATTCTTTTTTTTTAATGTTTATTTATTTTTGAGAGAGAGCACGAACAGGGGAGGGGCAGAGAGAGAGAGAGAGAGAGAGAGAGAGAGAGAGAGAGAGAGAGAGGAGACACAGAATCCAAAGCAGGCTCCAGGCTCTGAGCTGTCAGCACAGAGCCCGATGCAGGGCTGGAACCTATGAACTGTGAGATCATGACCTGAGCCGAAGTCGGATCCTTAATTGACTGAGCCACGCAGGAGCCCCTGGAATAAATTATTCTTTATAAATGTTTCTTGACACATATTACAGCAGAGCATGTACTTGTTAAAGATCCATTAAAAATGTTCAATGTTACATTGCTTGTTTAGAAACAATTTCTTATGAGCATTTTTGCATAATGGTAAAGTGGTTCCTTAGTGCCTAATGGATATACTTCTTTTTTTTTTATTATTTTTTTAACGTTTATTTACTTTTGAGACAGAGAGAGACAGAGCATGAATGGGGGAGGGTCAGAGAGAGAGAGGGAGACACAGAATCTGAAACAGGCTCCAGGCTCTGAGCTGTCAGCAAGAGCCCGACGCGGGGCTCGAACTCACGAACCGTGAGATCATGACCTGAGCCAAAGTCAGACGCTTAACTGACTGAGCCACCCAGGCGCCCCCCCCCCCCCCAATGGATATACTTCTATAGTGTAGGTAGAAGGTTCTACATATTGCTTGCTATCTTCCAGGTTTTGATAACTCATCAGGTTTTGAGAAGTCATTGTTTCAGAGACAGAGATGGAGGTTAGTGGATTCAGGTTAGTAACGTTGCTCTTTGTTTTACTATATATTGCACTGTAGCATAATATTTTGTTTGATGATGGAAATTATCAAAGAATCAACCACAGATTTAAGAGATGTTTTGCGATCTTCAGTGTGTATTTGTGTATTTATGGAGTGCCTACTAGTTCTCTGTGGTAGGCAACAGTAATACAATTTACTTGGTTAACTGCATTACTAATGAATGGATGTATCCATTTGTATCTATCACTTCCTCTTTGCATAAAAAAGTGGGTTAGGCTCCTAACTAATATCTGAATAGCAAGCAATCTGTAGTTTGTAAAGAGCTTTTACTTGTGTTTCTGTCCACCCTCGCAACTCAGTGGAATTGTAGGTCCAGTAATTTTATGTCCATTTTAGCAATGAACTTGTCTCAGATGAGAGAACCCACCGGTTGCATCTTTTTATTTTGCTCAGTGATTTATTTTTTATTTTATTTTTTAAAGATTTTTAAAATGTTTATTTTTGAGAGAGAGACAGAGAGAGAGAGAGAGAGAGAGAGAGAGAGAGAGCGCGCGCGCGAGCGCGCCAGCACAAGCCGGGGAGAGGCAGAGAGAGAGGTGGGGCAGAGGATCAGAATCAGGCTCTGTGCTGACAGCAGAGAGCCTAATGTGGGATTTGAACTCATGAACTGTGAGATCATGCCCTGAGCTGAAGTCGGACGCTTAACTGACTGAACCACCCAAGTGCTTCAAAAACATGTAACTTATTGATACGTTGCTAAAAATCTGTTTGAAAAATATACATCTATGAAGACTTTTTGTTTTCATGTTAAATTTTATTCTAGGTGGGTGTATGATACACTTTCTTTAAACAGATGTTTTTCGAGAGCTACTCCCAAATGACTTTGAAAAGATGTGAAAAATGAGGGTCCAGATTTGGGAACTGCAGTTAACCTGGTTTAGTCACATTAGACTTGTCACGTTTGGGAAGTTGCACTCAAGGTTCTCCATCTATCTTATTAAAGGTGACTGATTTCATTAAGTCACATTAGGAAGCTTCATTTAATTGTTAGGAAAATATGTTGTAAGGGACACAGGTCATATTTAAATTTGATAGGCTACATGGAGAAAAATTATTGCCAGTCTACACAGGTGGGGCCACACTCCCTCTCAGCTTCTCAGTTTTGCCAGCCCATCAGCCACCAGCTAACCCACAAAGCTTGGCTACCTGGTCCCCTGGCTGTGCCAATGACACATGTGAGTACACGCAGGTATGTAAGCCACCGAGCTCTCCTGTAGTGAGGCAGGATGTTCTGTTGGACCACATTCACATTCAGAATCTGCTTACCAGGGTGGAAATGAATGGGAAGTGGGGTCTGTCCCAGACATACGCCTGCTAGCCATTGTAAGCCATATCTACATCATTTTTGAGAGAATATTAAAAAAAAAGGTTATCTGCCCATCTTTGGATCTAATTTATAGTGTGTTTGATTTATCTGATGCAAAATGAAGATGAGAATAGTGTTTTATACAAACGGCCCTTCTGACTTTCTACTTTGATAAATATCTTTCAACAATGCTACAGTTATGACATTTTCCTAATGTTGTTGTTTTCACACATGCTAATGGCTCTAAGGTATTAATCCAAATGGGCACGTTTAGTTCTGAGGCAAGAATGTGACTGAAACTACATGAATTCACCTGAATACTTTCCACTTTTTGCTGCTGATAGTTAACTTTATACTTTATAGTTTTTATTAAAATTAGGTGTTTCCTCTGAAACTCTTACTGGCTGCTTGATTAAACAATATTGTTAGGTGCAATGTAGTAGTTTTACTTCATGCTGTCTCGGTAAGAAGGGCTTGTATCTTTTAACAGTTGCTGGTCTTGGCAAATTGTAATGCTTGCAAATAACAGATAAACAACACCTTGTATGTGCTTGTTATTCTCTAATTAACACTGGGAAAGGATTTAGGGTTAAACTTGAAAAACAACATAATGTCTTAATCTGCTTTGCTTTGTAAAATATTTTCATAGAATCATGAACCGATGCAGTGATTCCCACATTGCTTTGGGGGAAGAGTACAAAATAACGTTAAATAAAAATGTGCCTTTACATTTCTGTAATACTTACCATTTTAGAAATGTCTTTCATATCCTTATCAGGTGCTAAATTCGTGTTCCAGCTAAATATACGATACTAAGAATATCCATGGGTATAGCCATAATTTTCTTTTTAGCACATCTAGATTTATCACTTACCTTCTTAATACCCTCCAGTGACCTTCTGCTGCATTTTGAGTACAGTCTGAACTCCTTAACATGGCCCATAGGGCGCTGCATAATATTTCCATTTTTCCCCCAAAGTCATCCTCTGCCACCTTTTCTCTCCCTCATTCTGTCCAAGGTGTGTTGGTGATCTGTCAGTAAGTTCTTTGAACAATCAAGGATTTTCTCACTTTCAGGCCTTGGCATTGACAGCTCTTTCTGCCTAAAGTACTCATTGCTCTATTTTTTGCGTGAATGACTTCTCATCATTCAGACATAGGGTATTAATGTAATTTCCTCCAGAAAGTGCTTTCCCACCCACTCCATCACTGTGTTCTGTTGATTTTCTTTCTAGAAATCCTTTCAATGTTTCCTTCTTACCCACTTAATGGCTTGCTTGTTTATAATCTGCCTCTATTAGGTTAGGGACACTGTCTGTCTTGGTCAACATTGTGTGGGAAACCTTGCATGTGATACAAATTCAAGAACAGTTGCTGTGGAACAAAGAAGAAAAATCTATATGACTACTTATCAAATTGGGGTGCAATTTTCGATAAAAAGATAAAGAAGAAAGCTATAAATCCCTGTATTGCTCTCAGGCTAGTATATTGTTAAATAAGAAAATAGGAAAACTTTAACTCACGACAAGGGCTTTTGGGTTAGAGTAAATGCGTCTGAGTATTATCTGCCTAAACACCCTTGTATCATTATTTCTATGAAGGAAGAGTGGAATTTTCAAAGCATGACTGTGCAGTTCCTTTATTTTCTACTAACTCTCTGAAGCCTTCTAGCTCTTGAAGATGAAAGAAATGATAGGTTTAAAAGTTGAACAACTTTCATTCCAAATCATCTAGCTATTTGTTTATGAGTTAATCCACAATATTTTATAAGCAAAAGAGATGGCATCTCTAGGACTTAAAATGGTTGAAAACTGGTAATACAGGTACTTATGTGATATTTGGACAATCTCCAAGCAGTATCAAAAATTAAGACTAACATTAGATAATATTTAAGGTTTGATTGTTTTTACTCACAAACATAGGGTAAAAGGATAGTCAAATTTTATTTAAGTTTTGAAATGATTATCAATGCCCTTATCTATCATATTATCACAGACACTAGTTATCAGCTTCTGAGTAGTATTCGAGAATTCTGATGGCACAGTTGAAAGTGGAGGAGGGTAGGGGCACTCCTCCTTACCCACCCAAGTAGAGATAAACCCCAGTCTCATCAGTCTATGGCTTTGTGTTTTACTGCCAGATGGTGCTGACAGGTGTTTCTTCATTGCCTAACTGGTAATGCCTGCCTATTGGTGGTTCAGGATGTTTTTTGACAGAATATGATCCTGCTTCCTAGGGCCAAGCTGGACTGTGCTTTTGCTACTGTAGCTGTAGTATTCGACGTTCCTCCTTTTCAGGTCACATTCAAACTCACCTCCCAGGTGTCAGCCAGCACCAGGACTCTGCATCAGATCTGTTTCCAGCGTCTTTCCTCTCTAGGCAGTTCCCCGTAGACATCAGCTACCATTTTCCTTTCCTACCAACAAACACAATTTGCTTGATTATGCACTCTTTAGCTGAGTAGTTGGGTTCTAGTAGGACTTCCTTGGACCCTAGATGGAGTCGGTTTCAATGACTCCAAGGTAATTTCCAGCAGTTCACTTGCTAAGGAAGAGAAAACACAAATATGAAAAACTAAATTAAAATACTCTTTAATTAGCCATGCTACTATATAAAGTACACAAGTTAATAGGTTTGTTGATTTACTTACCTCTGTAGTATTAAGCATGTCCATTCTCAAAACTTCCTGTAATATTATTATTTATATTGGCCACCAGCTCCTTGTACATGAAGTCTATTCTGTAAATTCTTATATTATCATTTGGCCAAAAGTATTAATATCTTTCCTTGAAGAAGGATTTTATTTTCGGCAGTTAGGAGAGCACTTTCCTGGATAAGAAAATATAATTATCCCTTTTTATGCTTGTTTTATATGGTTAGTTTCTTTCCAGTATTCAAAAAGACTGGGAGTCCATTAGTGCACACTGTTTTTTGTTTTTTGTTTTTTTTTTTTTTTGTTTTTCAGAGATAATGGGCTTTTCATACTCTTGTTTACAAACATAATTAAAAACAGGCTTTTGTGGAGAGGAACTTAATTCTAATAGAATGTTGATTAACTGAAGTGTTTAGTTTTTTCTAAAAGTCTTAGAGAGCACCTGATGTAAATTTAGGATTATTCTAAGAGAAAGTAAAGTTAGAGCAGCTACTACAAAATAGAAACTAGAGCTTAAAAATTATTTGAATGCTCTGTCTGTGCTTGCTGGTGCAGTATCCACTAACCATTGTAACTATTACAATTTAAATTAATAAAAATTAAATGAAGAATTCAGTTCTTCAGTTGCGCTAGCCATATTTCAAGTGCTCAGTCATTGCTTGTGACTAGTGGCTACCCTACTACAAAGTATATTTACATAATTACAGAAAGTTCTGTTGAATATTTCTACTGAAATATTGTCCTGGTTAGAATGTAACATAGAATAAGAAGTTAGGGGCATCCAAGAGTTAGACTTCTTGTCAGAGGAACAAGAGCAGTAATGGAGGCATTTTTTCTTCTTTTTAGTGCATAAAATTGGAATGGGAAGCCACTGTTGTTCCATGATAAAGGAACAATGATAAAGGGGTCAATAACCTTTTGGCTTGCCATAAATTTAGTAGAATAAAGTGTTTGCAAATATCTTAAAAGTCAGACCAATTACCAAGTTTATCTTTGAACTGTTTATCTTATTTTTGCTTAGATGGATTGCTTCAAAGCACCTTACCTTGAGAAGCAATATACATTGAGCAATGAGTGGGATAACCAGTTTTGAATTCTATATAAAGAAAAAATGTGAATTATCACAAGTTAGTATCCATAATAAATTATTTGACAGCAAACTTTCACTACTGAACCAACATGAAGACTTTCCAAAAATGCTTTCCATGACCCCGGGGGGGAATTGAATATGGTTTCAAATCTTAGGACATGATAAGGTTGTCAGGCAACAAATTAGCATCCAGGCAAAAGTACTGAGGTCAAAAAGAATCTTAAAGTACTTGCAAAAATACATGCATAGTAGTCTTTATCATTTTAGCAAATGATTTAACATCACGATTGTGTCCATTTATATTGTAGTTCAATCGGCCATATATATTTTATTGTGTTCTTGCCAAAAGATAAGATCAACAGAGCCATATGTTTCCTAAGCTCCTCTTGGACAGAAATTTTACTAAAACCGGACCAAGTAAAATATTACCTAGTCAGCAAAGGTCATCATTAGTTAAATTTGTGTTTCAGGCAGTGCTGTTCCAAAATAGGTATTATCAATAAAAGAAAAATTATGATTTAACACAGCATTGTTTTCTGTTTGATGAGAAAAACAAAATTAAGTAACTTTGATACTTAAAAATTTTTTTCCAAATTTTATAAATTAAAAAAAATTGTTTGTTTTTTAATTTTTTTTTAATGTTTATTTACTTTTGAGACAGAGACAGAGCATGAATGGGGGGAGGGTCAGAGAGAGAGGGAGACACAGAATCAGAAGCAGGCTCCAGGTTCTGAGCTGTCAGCACAGAGCGTGATGCGGGGCTCAAACTCACAGACCGCGAGATCACGACCTGAGCCGAAGTTGGACGCTTAACCGACTGAGCCACCCAGGTGCCCCTAATGTTTATTTATTTTTGAGAGAGAGAGAGAGAGCAAGCTCGAGCAAGCAGGGGAGGGGCAGAGAGAGAGAGAGAGAGAGAGAGAGAGGGAGGCATAGAATCCAAAGCTGGCTCTGAGCTGTCAGCACAGAGCCCGACGCTGGACTGGAAGTGATAAATCGTGAGATCATGAGTGAGCCGAAGTCGGACGCTTAACCAACTGAGCCACCCAGGCGTGCCTCTCCAAACTTTAATTACCTCCTCATCTGCTCAATGTCTGGAGAGCCAACTATAACAAATTACAAATTTTAAATCCCTTTTGGAATGCAGTTGTAGTTGGCTCTCTGGACACTAAGCAGAAGAGGTGGGAATTGGGTTACAAGTTAGAATTGCGTACGACAAAGTAAAGCTTCGAGGTGATTGGTAGGAGCAAGCTAAAGACACTGTCCATGTGGGGGATACTCCAGCACTTTAAGGTAAACAGCCCAACATCCAGGAATCTGAGTGGCTCAAGGTGGTATAGGAGCATCAAGCCCCATCAAAATCAAGTAGCCCAGGTTACCAGGAGGCTGGAGATAAAATATCTAAAAACTGAAAGAAAGATTGCTTTAGGAAGAAACTTTTTATAATTTTTCCCCTGTAGAAAGGTCTTAGTGGCATGAAATAGTAGGAAAAACATCGGCCTTGACAAGAGGCAGATAATAGTTCAAATCCTGGCTCTCTCACTTAGCAGATCTGTGAATTTAGTTCAGTGAGTTAACCGTAGTGAGATTCAACTTTGTTCATCTGTAAAAATGGGTTTGTAATGTTAGTTCCCCTTTCCAGAACATAGCCTGCTTAGAGACTACTAGTCAGCAAGCATCATCTTCAATAAGGAAAATGTCGATGCTCTTTTTAAATCACTTTTATTATCTTTATTGTATAGATGACAAAAGTGACATTAGGAGTTCCAACACATACATTGAATATCCTCATAGAAAAAAGAAATCTGCAAAAGTATACTTTCTTAAAATTTGCAAATCATATTTCTCCATGCTTGGATCAACAGAGTATTTGAGTGCGTGTGGTATGGGGGTGTTTACTGTATTGTCCAGAAAGTACATTTTATAGATATCATACATACTGCACAGACACATACACATACATACACTCTGTAGTTGTCCAGTTGGGAATATCTGAAAATGACAGGTAAATTTATAATCAGAGAAATATCATATGTTACAAAACTCTGCTCCCTTAAGATATAAAAGTATTAACTTATATGGGGGTCATAGTTCAACCAAAAATGAAAATTATACTCTTCTTAAAGTCATGTGCCGGTGTTCTCATGGTGAGAACTTAATTTTGTTCCTATTTTTGGGACTCTTGTGACTCTTAGTTGAGTAGTGTGTAGGGTGTTGAGGGATTGCTGCTGCTGAAGTCCCATAATTATGGAAGAGGATAATTGTCCACAGGTCACTGAGAAGAGCCACAAAACCCTGTCCCTGACAAAGAGGTCAGTGGGCTTTGGAGAATAGAGTTTTGACATAGTTGATGAGTTTGAAGTTTACCATCAACGCATATAAAGTCCTTCGCTGAAGCCTTACCCAGTTTATTTTTTTACACAGAACCACAATAGAGGACATCTTAAACTGACCCTGAATTTAGTCATCTACTACGTATGTTTTACAAAGAATAGAGGTTAAGGCACAGGCTTTGGAGTCCAACAGGCCGAGCGTGAATACCGGTTATGCTCTTTCCTAGCTTCATCAACCTGATCAGGTGGCTTAATCTCTTCGTGCTTCCGTGTCCTCATCTACAAAATAGGGACAGTCATAGCCTTTCCTCAAATGGTTGTTGACGACATTCAGAGAGATAATTCACATAAACTTGGAAAAAGACTAAGCATTTAGTAAAGATTAGATTTATTGGCTACTATAATTCCTGAGTGATACAAGATTAAAGCAATCTTAAAGCTCTATGGAGAAGAAAACATTAACTATAGGACAGTTATTGGAATTACCAGAAGAGGTTGTGTACCCAAATCTGCATCTGGCATTTTAGGTCAACTGATGGCAGGACCTGCAAAACTGGAGGACAGGACCATGGATGGTTCGACAGTGATAGGGTGAGCTCCTGGCCTTCCTTTTGCTTGGGACCTCCATGATTAAGATGAGAAGACCCAACAATAGATTCCTCAGCAGGAGGAATGAAGTTAAGACCTCACACTTGTGGTTTTAATTATTCACATCAGTGTGCTCATTTATGGAGATTGATCATCAAGGTTTTATATATAGAAGCTTAGATGGAATTTGTGAATAGACAGATTTTGCAGTGATTAACAACCTGTTGTAGAGTCCTACAGATCTGGATGTGAGTGTCAAGATTACTGCATCTTTTCCATGTGGTCGCAGCTCCTTTAGCCTCAGTTTATTCATCTGGAAGAGGGGGGCTTAGTAATATCCACTTCGTTAGGTGGTTGTGATAATAAGGGTGACAGGCCATGTAAGTCCCGTTGTATGATGCTCGCTGCTCATTTAAATCACTGTCTTCTTAACAAAGTCCCTCAGTGAATTATTTTCTATTTGAAACCTTATTTCTTAAAAGGAAAGTGGTTATTAATTTAGAAATCTGTTACTTTCATCCATCTCAAGCACTTTGGAAGATATTTGTCTATTTTATTAACTCTTGTGGACAATGGGATAAGTGTTATCCACCAGATTTCCTCTGTAGGTTTTTAGGATTATTTCCTGTGGGAAACTTTACAGCGTGGGAAATACTTGTGATGTTCCTTCTTTAATTATTTTGTGCCAACTCCAAAGTTGAAGATATTCCAGGAAGATGTATAAAATATGTAGTCAATAGTACTAAACTCTACACAGATGGAAGAAGCTGATGCTTAGAGAATTACTAGCTTTTCGAAGCAGCCAGTGTAGATAAATTGAGTGATCAGGAAGCCTTATATATAACAATTTGATTAGTCATATTCAAATGTGTCAGTTGATTTCAAAACCATTTAAACATATAGCAAATTATTCTAGGTTTGCCTATCTAAAACTGAGTGCACCAGGAGGAAATCCTATATAAAAATATATTATTTAAATATAAAATAAAAAAATATATTTAAAAAATATATATGTGAGCTTGGATTTATGTGTGTGTGTTATATGTCTATTTCTATATGTATGTGTGTATTTGTATGTATTGAAATGTATTCATATGCATATAAATACACCATCATACTTGATATTAATACTAATAAGAAAGTCTCCCCAATTTTTAGTAACATAAAAGGAATGTTACACATTTCTGAGATGTTTTGTGAATTATGAGACACATTTTTCATTCTGTGGGAGCATGTCTTCTGAAATAAGATTCAGTGGTAGATTGCTGTGTTGTTGTTAGAAACTAGACATTCTGGGCCTCTTGTTGGGCAGGCTCTGCAGGTGCTTTGCATGGTGTCTGGCTCTAAAACCAGCTTTGGATCCTGCCTAGCTCATTGGGCTTTCCTCCCAGGTTTTCTGATCAGAAAACTGAAGGCCAGCTGCTGCCTGTCATTAGGAAGCTTAGTGAAAGTCAACATGGGACTGGAGGCTGGCTGGGGGCAGATGGGGCACTGTCCACACTCTGACTGAAGGTCACCCAGAGAAAGACTTTCTAATGCTGCCTAGGACTTGCTGCATAATGTGTCTGCTCTAAAGCAGCCCCAGAGAGGTAACAGATCATTTTCAGAATGTTCTGTTGTTGTAGATAGATGTTATATCTGGAGAATTTTGAACAAGGTTTGGAGTGAGAGAGTGGTCACTCTTTGATCTCATGTAAATATTATTATAGCTGAATCAACAGATTCCTTTTGTGTTACTCTAAAATTTTAATTGAAGTATCTCCCTATCCTTCCCCTTTCTCACCATGCCCACCCAATGTCTTTTGTAATATAGCCTTAAGGGCTGACTTATTTTCTGACCTTCCTTAATGAAGATAATCAGATTTTGCCCTGGAGCCTAACAGTTGTTCTAGTCTTTGGTCTGGTATCTCGATTGGTGCTAGGACATATGTTGTGCTTATTTACAAATGCTAAATTGCTACACTTTTCTAAATTCCTCTAAATATTTTGGCTGAGTGATTTCCTCTGGCAGTTGATTAGCCAGGTTGCCCATACACTGGGTATTGTGAATTTGTTCTCCTTTTATCAGACTATTTTATACAGTGTTATGTGTTGTGTAGCAAAGCCTATTGAATGAAAAGAAAATGCTGACATTTGAATGGAAAGCCCAGAGGGCTCGGGAAATGCCAGAGGAATTCTACAAATACCCTTTCTCAGTGGCCTACACAATTGGGATCTAATTCTTCCTGGGTAGCAGATGGAGGTGGTAAAAACTGAGCTTCTAAATGGCCTGAGTCTCTGAGTTAAAGGGCTTGGTGCGGTGCCATGCAAACAGCCCTGCTTTTTTCCAGCCTGCAAAGAGGATGGAAGCCAGCTTTCAGACAAGACTGGGCCTCTGAGAGAAAAGAGAAACCCAAATCGCCCTTGGGTGTCTAGAAATGATTATAGTTTTAAAAGTAATGGATCTGTTGAAAAGGAATGCCAGTGTTACACCAATGCTATTAACACTCATTACTCTGTGGAGTATGCATGTGTGTATATTTTTATCCCTTAGGTTTTAAACAGTAGAAAGCTGATTATATTTTATTCTAACACATTAACTTCTCCCTCTCAATCTGTCTCTCTCCCCCTTTCCCTTGCCTTCCCTTCCCTCTTTCCTAATCTCTTCCCCATCTCTCTTTTCCCATCTCTTATTCTCTCCCAAAAAGCCAAAAGGTATTTTTGTATGTGTGATTTTTTTTTTTTTTTTTTTTTTTTTTTTTGGCGGGGAGGGAGTACTTGGCAGGAGGAATAGAAATTAGGCATTTATAGCTTGTTTAAATTGTCTAATGTCTTTAATGCTCTTTTCTCAATATTTTACCTTCTCTGTAACGTCACATGATTCTTCTACCTTTGTAAGCTTGAGCACACAAAACTTACATATATACTGGCACAGCGTCTGTTGCATGTTTAGTTACTAATTTTTTTAACAAATTTTACATAATTATCTCTTCTCATTTTCAGCAGATCTACTTAATGCCAATGACTAACAAATTCATAAAAGGAAAATCTTAGTAAGTCCCCTTGCTGTTGGAACAACAATAAAAAGATGCTAGTAAATTTTGTCTTTGAGAAGAGGAACTATGGGTATTGTCTCACACATTTACAATTGCAGACATTTTATTTAATCATTTCTATTGCTCACAGGGGAAGAGGGGATGGGAGGGAGTAGCTGGTATACACTATTGAAAATATTGTCATGGAAAAGAGAACAGCCACACAGAATTTTATAATCATCTTCTCTAATCATCTATCTGTGCTAAGAAGAAAGAAAAAAAAAATAGCTTAGCCTTTCCTCCAGTGCTTAAATAAACGTGCCCAATTATTTTAACCAGTTTCCACTGACTTGTCAAAAATCCTTGTGTACAATAATGGTCTGCCGGCGGCAAGACTGGACAGAAATACTGTAGAGTAATTGATTTTGTTAGTTGAACATCTGGCAGAACAGCCTGGATATTTACTTGGAAGGAATGTTCCCCAACCGGAGTAAGTTCACTATTGGGTTTTAGGGCACTGAAGTGCCAGATCAGGCTGCACCAGGCATAAAACACATAGACGACAACAGGCAAGAAAAGCAGTAAAAGAAATGAGGAGAAGAGAAATAAGGAGAAGAAAATGAGGAGGAGAAGGAACACTTTGCACACATGGACTAAAGGTTAGAGGACATGTTCTCCAGGACTTCCTGACTAGAGTTCAAAATGGAAACCAGGCAATCTATAGTAGGATAATTGTTTTACTTCATATGATTTGTAATTAGCTATTCATTTTCTTAAATGGGAGTGTTTCTTTAATAAATGCCAGTAAGGAAAACCCAATTGTGGGGGAAAGAATAATTTATCATTAAAATATAATCTTTGTGGGGCAACTGGGTGGCTCAGTGGGTTAAGCATCTGACTCTTGATTTTGGTTCAGTCATGATCTCATGGTTCTGTGGGATCGAGCCCTGCATTGGGCTCTGCGCTGATAGCACGGATAAAATAAATAAACTTAAAATATAATACTTACAAAATATAATACATCTGTGATGTTAGATACTGTTGAATGCAGTGTGGTACTGATTATGATAAACACCATCATTTGGTTTGTTTCCTGGCTGACACGCCTGGCGTGTGTATCTGTCCTTTTTGTGGTTTAGTTGTTATTCTCGTAAGTGTATGATTTTGACAACCATAAGAAGTTCACAGTATGTTCTCTCTCACCCTATCTGATTTCTTTAAGCGGACTATAAGTTACAGATTGTGCTTCAGACCATAAAATATTGCTAGGGATATTTTTGTTGTCTATTTAATTCTAAGGATCATGTGGTAGCATATGTATTCTTCTAGGACATTAAGAAAAAATGTTTTCCAAGGAAATGGTCCCTTGCGCTATGGACAAACGTGGGATATGTTGGCATGACCTCCTTATTTGTATTCCTCTAAATTGCAGTCGTTAATTCATTGTACCTACTAAGATGGACTCCCCAGTAGATTGAGATTGCCTTGTGGGTAAGAATGTATCTTACCAATTTTTATACTCTAGCCCAGTTGCTGACATATGGTAGTTATTAAGTGAATACTTACTGAACAAATTCCTCCATGATTTATATTTATTTTCAGCACATCTTTTATCATGCCGAACAAAAGTTTGTGAAAGAAATAAGCCGTCATATTACAAATGTGAACTGTATTTGCTTTGCTAGGTATATGTATAATTTGAATATTTGTCATATTCCCATAACTCTAATTGGCTCTGTGACAGCTACATTTGTTTGGCGGATAAATAATAAGGAACATGAAGGTAATGCACTGAGTTTTAAAAGGATTTGTTTCACGGAGGGGGAAATTTACTTTAACGACACTGGATATTCACTGAATGTATAGTTTTACTCACTTGGTGCATTCTGGGAATCTCTGAGCAATGTGTAATTTCAGTCCTATAACTAGTGACTAAAAGGTTGCACTCTGGGGCCAGACAAGTCTGAGTTCAAATCCCAGCTCTACCACTCTTCTGGTTATTTGGCATCAGACTGGAGGCTTAATCTCTCTGAATCTCTTGCAGTCAATGGGCGTAATAATAGAATCCGTGGATGGTTACTAGTTAGATAAATGAGGCAATGCATTTAAGCCTTTAGAAGTGCACGATGTATGGCAACATCTTGAAAAATCATATTTTTGATCACTTGAGCAGATTAAAAAACTGGTTTTATTTTGTAAAGACTCCTCATTTGATCAAAATGTAGCCTTTTATCAAATAATTCTTAATATTTATTGATTGGTATGTTATATCATAAATATTTTATGCTATAAATAATAGTAAAATAAAAATTTAAATGTAATGCTACCAAGATATGTAATTCACAGCTTAGATCCCAAGTAAAATTGCATAAAATCTTATTCTCAGATTTATTTCTGAGCATTACATGTTACTCCAGTTTCATAGGCTATAGAGCAAGTCAGAGTATTTTAGCATGTCTTTGTATTTTCAAATTAAAGATTAAACAGTCTACTCATGAAGCAGTCATTTTAGATACAGCAATAGACGTTGAGAGCAGAGGATGCAATTGATACTTTCTCAGCTTTCAACGCACATGGAGAGGAGGAGAGAAAACTGATTTAATAGAGTAATCAATGAAACTAGACAAGCTTATATAATACACGGAGGTAACAAAGAGAAAATAATGATTAACTACTGAAGGGGTGGACATAGGTGGCTATTTTGTTGGGATACAAGTCAGAGTTTTTTTTTTTTTAATTTTTTTTATGTTTATTACTGAGTGGGGGGAGGAAGGGAGAGAGGGAGAGGGAGAGGGAGACGGAGAGAAAAAAAAGAAAGAAAGGAAGGAAGGAAGGAAGGAAGGAAGGAAGGAAGGAAGGAAGGAAGGAAGGAAGGAGGGAAGGAGGGAAGGAGGGAAGGAGGGAAGGAGGGAAGGAGGGAGGGACAGAGAGAGAGGGAGACTCAGAATCCAAAGCAGGCTCCAGGCTCTGAGCTGTCAGCATAGAGCCCAACACGGGGCTCGAACTCACAAACTGTGAGATCATGACCAGAGCCAAAGTCAGATGCCAACTGACTGAGCCACCCTGGTGCCCCAGTCATGGTTGTTTTTGACGATGCAGAGACATGAACCAGGTTGGTGTGTTTGTGCCTCTATGTGCAGTATTACTTTGCCAGAAAGTAAAGATGATAGGTGGGGTGGAGAGAGAGAAAATACAGTTGTTGGTAAAAATGAAATCGTGAAGGGTCTCTCAGACAAGGTGGGCGTGGCTTCTTCCCTGTGCAACCACCGATTCTGTTCTGTAATTCAACAACATGGAAGGATGAACACTTTTTCAACTCAAAGAGCATTATGCTGGTAGAGATCTGTGTCCATCATTAGTCTAAAATTGGTGAGCATTTGCTGGGCTCACGATAGATGGTGATATGTAACATGAAATACAAAAATCCTGAAATGACAATTAGTCCGTGTTAATGATATTTAAGATCTAAAGTGACAGCTTTCTTCAACCTGTTCTCTATGGGGTAAGTTTGACATTTCTGAGGTATGTTATTGTTGACTTCTCTGTTTTCCCATATCAAATTGCAGTGGCTCCTGTTCAGTCCTAGCCATATGATATGAAATGATTTGTTTCTATTCCTGTCTCTTCCACTAAGGCAGGAAGTTTTGAAAGCTTCAGTATACAGAGCAGGTAATAAATATGCAAATTCTTTATCTTCAAGGGTTAGTAATTTTCAGTGATACTACGAAAAATATCACTTTTAATCACTTGAATAAGATTTTGGCGAGCATAGACATTATGTATGGGATTACATTTTAGAGAATCTTGAGTTACTCAGTTGTATTTTCAAGAAGGAATTTTAATGACTTTTGTTCAAAAGTCACTGAACAGATTTTGGGTATTGGGTGCTGTCCTGAATGGCAGGATAGAAATATGAAAATATATGTTTTCTGATCTCAGTTTCCAGTTTCTGCTTTCTGATACATGCAAACAATTGAAATACAGTAAGAAAACAGGTGTGTTCAAAATGCAGTAAGATAAAGCTGTGCCCAAGTTAACCTGAGAGGATCAGAAAACTTTGACAGAGGATGTAACATTTGACCTAGTAGCGAGATAATAGTTTTCAGGTGGGTATGCGGGGGACAGATTGGGTTGGAATTAGGCTTGGCAAAGAAGAAAGCTTCCTCCCATCTCTGACCAGGTAGAAGAAGGGAAAAGGAAAGGGAAAAGGTGGGAACAAGATAGGTGCAGATGTGATAAATTTATGAGGAAGGCTGTAAGTACTGAAGAAATGCATGCCTGGTAACCATTGTCTTTCAGTTTTATAAAAAATCATGCCATCTTCCTATAAATAGCTTAATTTTTTTTGTAAGTTATATAGCCACATACATACACTGTGGAAAATTAAATCATTTTTTCCAGAATGTTATTTTACCTCCTATTTTGCCAGTGGAAATTTTTGTTTCATGATAAAGTGGCCATTTAAAAAATATATGTGTTAGTCTATAGTATCATTTTAAATAGTTGAATAGTCTTCTTTTTATGGACATATCCCGATCTAATAACCATTTCATTATTGTTTGGAATTTGATGGTTTCAATTTTTATTTGTGACAATTATGTATTATACCATTGACATTTTTCATAACTAAACATCTGCTAAGTATTTCAACATATCCTTCGTTTTTAGGATAAATTTGTAGAAATGGAATCATTAGGTGATAACGCATACATATATTTGAAGGACTATATCCTTGCCTAATTAGCCTCTAGAAATTGTATAACAATTTTAAGCATAACATTTTATTAATTTGTTTAAAATTAGCTTTATTGCAATATTATACAAAGTACATATTTAATGTATACAATTTGAATTAGGTTGTATCTATTCATACACCCATGAAACCTTTGCCACAATCAAGGTAATAAACATACCTCCAATGTTGACTCATGCCCTTTTTTGTTTATGTGTTAAGAACACTTAATATGAGATCTGCCCATTTTAGCAAATGTTTTCACTGCATGATACATTCTCATTATCTATGGCATAATATTGTACATCTGATCTCTGGAACTTCTCATCTTCCATAACTGAAAGTTTATACACACTGAACACCTTCCTCTCCACCGCCCCTGGCAATCTTCATTCTTTTCTCTGCTTCTATGAGTTTTATTATTTTAGATACCTCATATCATTGGAAATATGCAGTATTTATCCTTCTGTGACTGGATTATTTCACTTAGGATCATGTACTCGAATTTCATCCATGTTGTCACATATGGTGAGATTTTCTTCTTTTTTAATGGTGAACAATATTCCATTGTATGTATATACCACAATTTCTTTATCCATTCATCCACCGGTGGACATTTAGGTTGTTTCCTTGGCTTGGCTATTGTGAATAATGCTGCAGTGAACATGGAATGCAGATGGTTCTTCAAGATTGTGATTTCAATTCTTTTGGATATATATCCAGATGTGAGATTTAAGCATGACTTGTGCATATTCTACTATGGGACAATTTATTTGGTATACTTACCAGTAAGGTGAATTATAAGGTAATGCTCATTCCATTTACTAAAATACAATTTGCATACCCCAAATTTTTCATTAGTCTAAAACAAAACAAAGTTTTGTATCCTATCTTTCCAAGATAGGACATTTAATGTTTTGGTAGTGGTGACACATATTTTTGTTCAAATATTTTAAAACACTTGTTTTTGGGGTGCCTGGGTGGCTCAGTTGGTTGAGCATTCGACTTAGGCTCAGGTCATGATCTCAGAGTTTGTGAGTTCGAGCCCCGTGTCGGGCTCTGTGCTGACAGCTCAGAGCCTGGAGCCTGCTTCAGATTCTGTGTCCCTCTCTCTCTCCGCCCCACCCCTGCTTGTGCTCTGTCTCTCTCTGTCTTTCAAAAATGAATAAACATTAAAAGTTTTTTTTAAACACTTGTTTTTATCATCACTTTCTGTATCTCATACCTTTCTCAGCTTTTCTTATTTCTTTAAACATATTAACTATTATTTTTAAAAAGACTCAGATCAGGTTTCCTTCTCTAATAAAATGTTGTGATTTACACTTGAGAGAAATTTTTAATTTTTAATCTGGTTAGTCTCTAGTTTATAAGGAGCCAAATATGAACAAACCTTAAGGAATATAGAGCAGGAAGGCACATTAGTGATTATCCCGTTTAAAGTCCAGTCCTTTTGCACTGTGAATAGAAAGTCAATTTGCAGAAATATTTTGCCATTAAGCCAGTAGAACAGCTTTTTAATTATTAAAGAAGCCTGTCAGATCTTTGAAAAACTACACAACATCACAGATTTTCTTCTCCTTTGTAGCCGTACTTGCTGTTGGAATATATTTAGAAACATTGATGCTTAAGCAAATGTGTAATACATGTGGTCAAAGTAATGCAGCCTAAGTGTAAGTTTACCCCAGGGAATGCAAAACTAGAGTTTTGATGTTTGTGTTGAAATATTTAGTACCCAGGCCAGCTCTAGGCAGAATCGGTAAAGCTTATCTTGGGCATTCTCATCTTCTTTCAGCTTTCTACGTAGGATTCCTGATGTACTGGGTCTCTGTTTCTGATCTAGTACTGATCACTGCCCCAGTACATCTCAATTCTCTGTTTGACTGAAGTTTCCAAAGCAGGTCCTTCTGCCCTCCTAACTGTCTATTCTCTCTAATTAATCCTGCAACCTTCAAGGCTTTCCCAAGCTTCAGATCCAACCTGTGAAGCAGGAATTTTGTAGGGCAATGGGGTATGGGCTGTTCAGGGATGAGGGGGAAGCCATAATGTAGATAAGGTCTTGAGATCAGACTAGAGACCAGAGAATTTAGCAGAAATGCAACCAGCGGGTGCATTATCTCTGAAGGGGGAAAAAAGCATCATAGATCAGGGAATGAGTATGTAAACTGAAAGGTAAAAGGAACGCATCCATTGGATGGCAGAACTGGAGAGAAAAGGACAGAAATTTGGCCAGGGAGATCACTCTGGTTTATCCCATGACACGTGGTGATAGATTACCTTTAGATAGGGATGAATGTAGTTCAAGATCCATCTAGCAGATATTGGGCTCTGGCTTCCAGTATCTTTACAGGTATCTCTACAGGTTTCCATATGCTGGGCCTTAAAGTGGCAGACTTCTGCCAGCCATCCTGTAACCCTTAAAACTGAATAGATTATTTCTGTACCTATTACCCAGTTTTAGAAAGGTATCCCTATCAGATAATAGTGAGAAAAAAATACAAATAATTAGCCGTCCTTGCTGTTCCTTCAAGTAGCCTAAGACCCTTTTTAGCTTTCTTTTTTTTTAATTTTTTTAAAAATGTTTTTGAGACAGAGAGAGACAGAGCATGAATGCGGGAAGGTCAGAGAGAGGGAGACACAGAATCCAAAGCAGGCTCCAGGCTCCGAGCTGTCAGCACAGAGCCCGATGCAGGGCTCAAACTCACAAAACGCAAGATCATGACCTGAGCTGAGGTTGGAGGCTCAACGCTCAACTGACTGAACCACCCAGTCACCCTGGCCCTCCTTAGCTTTCTTTTCCCTTTTCTTTTTGAAATGGTAATAACAGCTAGCCCTTTTATAGTGCTTAGTGTGGAGGTTTCTGTTTTAACTGCATTGTATGTAAACTTATTATCTATTTTCATGTTTATAACTTACTACAAATCCAAAGTCATGTTATCCTCACAAATACCATATGATTAAGAAAACTTATTATTCTGACTGCAGATGAGGAAACTGAAGCACAGAGAAGGTAAAGTGATGTGGCCCGGTGAATGACATGCTACCGGTTTGTGGCAGAGTTAGGATTGGAAACAAGCACTGTGGCTTCAACGCTCATGCATGCGCTTTATGACTTTTAGGCCACTGTCTTAGTTAACGCTTTTCCCTTTTATCACCAGAATGAGAGAGTATGATGGGAGGAGTCCAACCTGAATGTAAGGGAAGGCTCTCACCACTGTACATTTTTATACTGGTAGGATGCTTCCTTATGTGTATTACATCAATCTTTGCAGACGTACTGAACTATTGAAGGATCGATTCAGTTACTGCAAAATATTTATTATTGTCCAATACATGCCAGGGTGACCAAGTTACAAAGATGAATAAGAAATGCTTTCTATTCTTTAGAAATTTAGAGTAAGTCAGAAATGCTTTCTCTTCTTTAGAAATTAGAGTGAGTCAGACACACAGACAGGTAAATTAAAATATGATTTATTGCTGCTGTTACATAACAGAACCCAGATAATAGAGCAATAATCACTAGTGGGAGATTTCGAAGAGTCTTCATTGAAGATAAGACATTTATAATGGGATGTAAGGGTTAAGTAGGTGTTTTCATGACTAAGAAGAAAGCGCAAGGGGCATTTCAGCCGAAGAGACTCCATGAGTAAAGGCATAGTGAGGGTTGTAATAATTATGGAAATAATGGGGACTTCTGTGTGGCAGGAGCATGTGGTATGTCGTGAGGAATGGTAACAACTGAGAAGGATTTCAAAGATCTGTGTATGCCAAGCTAAGAGATTAGGATAGTATTTGGTACATATTGGGAAACCTTCAGAAGTTTTGATGCAGAAGAATGATATCAAGAGATTTGTTTTATAGGAAGATTATGTTACTGGCTGTTGGAGAATAGGCCACAATGTAAAGGGTATCAGGTATGAGACTTAGAAAATTCTAAGCCAGACCCTTTTAGATCTAGAGTTCAAGCAGGGTCTGTGCAGTTAGAAAAGAGGAATTGAATTTGAGATATTTTTCTATGATAGAATCAGTAAGATTTGATAAATGATTAGAGGTAGAGGATGAGGTATATTGAGGAACAGTGCCTTTGAAATTTCTAGCCTTAAGAAAGAAGGAAATCCTGCCATTTGGAGCCATGTGGAAGAACCTAGGAGACATTATGCTAAGTAAAATAAGCCAGTTGCAGAAAGACAAATACTGGTATGATCTCTGCTATATATGAACAACTAAAATATTCAAGCTCATAGAAGCAGAGAATAGAATGGTGATTGCCAGGGTTTGGGGGGGAGGAAAATGGAACGATGTTGGTAAAGGTGCATAAAATTTCAGTGATGCAAGATGAACTTATGTACAACAATACAGTTACCAATACTATATTGTATACTTGATGTTTGCTAAGAGGGTAAATCTTTAGTGTTCTCACCATAACAACAACAACAAAAAGAATGAATAACTATATGAGGTTATAGATATATTAATTAGCTTGATTGTGGTGATTATTTCACAGTGTATACATATATCAAATTTCTATGTTGTATACCTTTAGTATATATGCTTTTAATTGTGAATTATTGGAAAAAATGCATACATTTATTTCTCTTTCAGCCAAACAGTGCAGATTTAGCAGTCTAGAGATAATATGGGCTTCTGTGGTATTACGGATGTAGATATATTTTTGTTGGTTTCTCTCCCTTCTCTCAGGGTGATAAAACTCCATCCATGTGGTTGAAGAGGTCTCATTGCCAAGAGTTACCTCCATAATTCATGAAGTAGGAAGGAGCAAAGGGAGAAGTGGCATGGCCAGGAAGTCTCCTCATATTCCGTTGACCACAACTTAGTCACATATTTCTAGAAGTAAAGAAAGCTGGGGATGGCTGCCTTTATTTTGGATGGCCATGAACCTAGCTAAAAATTGGGAGTTTCATTGTTAAAGGAAGAGAGGGAGAATGGATATTGAGGTACAATTAGTTTATCTACAGAGTATCAGATGACCACATTAATAGCAGTCTGAGATGAACAGGGGAGAACAGGTTTAGGGAAATAATGAGTTCCATTTGGATATATGAAATTTTAGGTGTCTATGAGACCATCTGATAGGAATTCTTCTTAGGAATTCTCATTAGGATGCTCTTTCAGAGTTGTGGAACCCATTTCACTATTCCTGTAACAGCAATCTGCAATATCCTTCACATATTACTGTGGCCATAAAAGTGATTCTATGCTGTAGCCTCCTGCCTATCAGAAAGCAGCTTTCACAATCTGAGGGTCCAGTCACAGTGGCCTTCATCCATGGCCTCAGTCTATTGCTTATTTTATTCATGGAAGCAAAGACCACTGCAACAGGGGATTCTAAGAAATTTTGAAGCACTTAGTGCTCAATGCAGAGAATCGAATGATACAATATCTTTCAGTTTCTTGCAATAATTTATCATTTAGCTTCCTCAAACAGAGTCCACCCCAGCAGGGAATGTACACGTTACATTGAGATTGCCGTCTGTTATATTTCTATTTATTGTCATTGAGGAAATGGGAGAATCAATGCTGTGAGATCCCAGACCTTCTGATGCTGTACATGGTGGTTTCCAAGGCTGGTAGACTTTAGTATAACTCACTGGCACTGGCCCTCAGGTTCACCTGTAAGTACAACAATTTGAGCCTATTGGCATGTGAAAAGCAAGGATGGAGTGGTGGTTGAGAAGTAGGAAGTGCTGATGAGAGATCAAATAAGGTGAGAACTAAAACTACGGAATGGAGTATGACATTCATGAAGTCTCTGGTGATTTCAGCAAAAGGCACTCTAGTGCATTGGGATTAGTACAAGCTGAAGGATTGTTGGGAGTAATGCACATTGAACTGTGGATTAATGAAAATAAAAAAAGTGATAATAGAAAATTTAGGTTATGCTTCCATAGATTTTGCTGATGAACAGAAGCTGGAGGGATAGTCACGATGAAGGGGGCGAGATGTGATAGACCGTTGAATCGAGGGCAAATCTATAATGAATTATATTTTTCCTTCTGACTTCCTCCTTCCCTTACTTATTTACAGTCAGAATTTTTTTTTAATAAGTTTATTTATGTATTTTTAGAGAGGGAGTGTGCATGTGAGTGGGGGAGGGCCAGAGAGAGAGAGAGAGGGAGAGAGAGAAACCCAAGCAGGCTCCACACTGCCTCACAGAGCCTGATGTGGAGTTCAGTCTCATGAACCGAGAGATCATGACTTGAGCCGAAATCAAGAGTTGGACGCTTAGCCAATTGAGCCATCCAGGCGTTCCTTCCCCGTGTGGGAGTTTTACATGTATTTACAGGCTGATAGGAAGAAGCCAGTGCAAAGGAAAGCTTAAAGTACAGGAAGGAGATGTTTAATATATAGAGGAAGTCTTTCATAAGAAAGATAGGAGCAGAGGGTGTAAGAAAATAATCTGTAATGGGTAAGTTTAAAAAAAAATTTTTTTTCAACGTTTATTTATTTTTGGGACAGAGAGAGACAGAGCATGAACGGGGGAGGGGCAGAGAGAGAGGGAGACACAGAATCGGAAACAGGCTCCAGGCTCTGAGCCATCAGCCCAGAGCCTGACGCGGGGCTCGAACTCACGGACCGCGAGATCATGACCTGGCTGAAGTCGGACGCTTAACCGACTGTGCCACCCAGGCGCCCCTGTAATGGGTAAGTTTAGAGATGGAGTTTGAAAAGATAAGTTAGGAGAGTTCCTGTTTGATATTTTTTTTCTCTGTGAATTAGAAAGCTGGCTAATCAAGTGAGTATACAGGCCGGTTGGAGTGGAGAACCTAAGAAGAGTGAAGGGGCTGTAAGGAGATGGCAGAACTCAGTGCAGACAGAAGTGATGAGTCAGAGCAGTGCTCTTGGCTCACATGGAGGTAGAAACCATCCTACAACCAAATGGCATAGATGATATTCTCCAGCAACACTTTCAGTTGCAAGCATTCAGGACAGAACAATTTCCAGGGCATGCAGGCCAGTGTTTGTAGCAGTAGGACAAGAGAGAAAGCGAATCAAGAATGCTGGAAAATTTGTGGTTCTATACCTACTGATACCTTAGTAAAAGTGTAAACAGAGGTGTCAATACAGTACCTACAACAGTCCCTGGCACAGAGAAGTCACAAGTAAGTATTCTTCAAATAAATGACTGTTTTTTCCCTCTAGGAATCATAAATTTATTCTTATATATTTGGGGGGGGACACATTTTGAGAAAAACAGCTCTCTAGAATGCATCTGAGATGCACATTGGGCATTGGATTATGTGTGGCTTTTTCTTTGATGACATTTCCTTCCTGTTGAGTGTTTACTAGGCTGTTTAGCTTGTGCTGCTATGGTCCTCAGTTCATTTATGTTTCTGTTGCCCTTATTTAGATAGACAGGTTTAAACTCTGTCTATAAATGGTGCTTATTGGTAAAATTCCAAGTAGGTTGGGGGATGTTTAAGTAGCATATTATGAAGATTTACTCACTATCTCTCACAGAACTAGACTCTTACATTAACAGTGCACTATGTGTAGACATAAACTTTCTTCCTTTAAACTATAAATAAAGACTTGTTTAACCATTTCAGATTGTGCACTTAAAAAATGGTTGTTTGCTTTAGGATTTGACCTATATTGCTCTTCTTTATTCAACATTTACTGAGAGCCTAGTATTTAAGCTAGGTTATAATGTAAATTATGAAAGATGGATTGAGGAGTCAATACTTAGGGGAGAAAGAGGGAAGAGTCTGTATCATCACTAATGATGAATCATTTCAAAAACAATTCAGTTTTCTCTGCTGTAGAAGTGTCTCCTAGCTATAGCTATTCTAATATTCAGAAATTCTGAATAATTATAATAATTTATGAGATAAATTAGAATCCTGCCTAGTAAGATGCCTTATAGTCATTCATTTGGTCAAGTATTTGAGCTTGCTTAGTCTCAGTCTCCTCATCATCTGTGAAATGGGAATAATCATTCCAACAAGATAGTTAATAACACCCCATGATAATTACTTCTAAATATTAGTTTTCTTCCCCACTTTCTGGTTATACTAGAAGATTCAGTCAGCCAATCCATTGATTCTCATTATATTCCCTTCTCAATGACAAACAAACAAACAAAAAACAAGGGAGCAAAACTCCAAACTGGTTATATTTGTACAAATCCAAATAAGAAGAGTGGTATTACAGTTCTTTATTGTAGCACATTAATTTGTATTGGGACTTCTTTAACATGTTCATATTGTGCTCTAAGTTTAAAGATACAATCTTTTCCTAGAGGTAGGTGCATGAAATAATTGTATTTCCTGAAACTCTGATTACTGTAAAAGTGCGCACTCTGGAAAAATAGCAATAACCATTTGTCTTGAGTGCTTTATAATCTTTAACTTGCTTTCATATCCTGTATTGGATGTGACTCCACAGGGAACATTTCTGTCATACAGAAATGTATTTTAACACCCGACTATTTTACCACCTTCGCTTTTTAAAATAGCAGTTAATTTTTGCCTCACTGAATTTGTTGACTTTCAGGTCCTCGGAGATTGCTTCCTAAACACACCACAGGTAAAATAAATTACCTGGTTGTGGCCTCAGAGTCAGTACTTTGCATTTTGTCCACTGCAGTGTCCTTTCATGCCACACAATAAATGACAGTCTGTTGCAGGAATGAGTTGGTGATTTCAAGGGGCTAATATTGGGTGAAAATATTAATATTTAGCATTTAAGCCACAGACGTGTCACATTGAGTGCAAAGCAACTAGCCACACTGCTAACTGGCAGATGGTCATCCATAAACCAGTGATGGGGTTTAGTCTGACGTTTGGATATCAAGTTTTTAAACTTGTTTTTATTGAGCCAGTGCTGGAATGGATGCCCTTCCTTTTTAGCATTCCATTATCCTATTATAGTGTTTACCTTCTTAATTCACTGCAACACTACTGATTTAGTCTTTTTATCTTTTTAACTTTTCTGCTAGAATATCAGCAACTTCAGGGCAGAAATTATGTCTCATTCCTTGCTGCAATCCTAGAACCCAGCACAGAGCATGTGCTCAGTGAACGTTTACTGAATTCATTAGTCATATGTTTTTAGTTGCAGGGAAAGGGGAAGCCCACTAAAAATGCCTTGAACAGTAAAATAATTTGGCTTAATAATTGAGGCCCAATTTGATCAAGACTGCCTCCACTTCTTTTTGCAGTTTATTTGGCCCTTTACAGCTCCAAGCCAAAACTTCAGTCTTCTGCAGGCTTCTCTCAGGGAGTGGAAAGACTGAAACATGGGACCTTCCATATTTAGAGCAAGACATAGCCTGCCCCAGACTGCTAGGAACAGTCCTAAAACTCACTCCAACTGGACTCTTTTAAGTCACATGCTGTCCTTGAACCAATAACTATCATCAGATACAGAATACACTGATCGGCTTTGCCACGATTATGTGTTCTGCTCCTGAAAACTGATTGCAGGCAGGGGACAAATGAATGCAAAAAAAGCTATCAAAAAAAAATTCACTACAATTAATTAATGGATTTCCAAGTCTCTAGTGTATTTTAATGAAGTATAGGGGAATGAAACATTTTTTAAAAGTTTTAAATCTGAAGAATATCACCCTTCAATCGTTTAAAATAGTTGCACCCTTGTTAAGACAAGTATATTTCAGTCTGTCCATAATACTTCTGCCTGCATATAATTACCTGAAATCCAAGACTTACCTTAGCAAACGTTAGAGTGGGCAATTGTCTTCATGCTGCAATTTAGGAAGAAGCTTTCACTGCTCCCAACTCCTGTCAGTCTATGTCCTTGAATCTATGAGGAATTGTAGCCTTCAACAAGGGATGCTTTTTTTTTTTTTTTTTTTTTTTTTTTTTTTTTTTTTTTTTTTTTTTTATATAACTAGATGAGGGAAGGCAAATCTGGGACAGGGAACATTGAGGGAATCAAACTTTGCAGACTCACATTTTTGCCTAGACTTATGCCAGATATTTCTGATTTCTTAAAAACATGATTTTGTGTGAGCATTTACATTTTCAAGGAGATAGATGAATGAATGAAGTGTCTAAGAGAGGGGATTGTAGCCAGGAAGCCAAAACCAATATTGTGTGGTAGTGCTAACTTTATATAAAACTGAAGTCACACACATCTTGTAGACTGTGTGCTTATCAAGCCTTTGCCTCCATGGCAGTCCCTCTTTCTTCTGTTTCAACCCCATGCAAATCCTATTGTCTGATCCATTTTTCTCTTACTCCCACATTGCCTTGCGGTTATCATTTAACTGTTTTCACTTGCGTGTTTTGTCTCCCTAAACAGAATGTAAACATTCAGAGAGCAAGAACTTTGTCTTGTCTTTCTATGGAATTAACTCCGGCGTTTCGTAGAGTTGCTCTGTAAATAACTGGTGCTGAATAAATGCTTGTGGGGATTGGCTCATGTCATCTATTGCACAATGATTGGGGCAAAGATGATTGGACCACAGTGATGTGAAAATGTTTGCCTAACATTTTTTTTTCACTGTGAAACTATGATTAAAACTTAAATATTGACATGCACAGAAAAAGATCCAATAAGAAAGGAGACTATTGAAAGGCTTTCAAAGGGAACGGAACCATTGAAAATACATTCATTGGTTTCCTGATGCCAGGTTTCTAATGACTTTCAAACAAATAGATAATAAAGGAAGACATTTTATGGGTGTGTCAATGCATTTATATCGCTTCCATAAATCTGTAAAAATGTTGAGATATGGACAGACTATAATGTTATTCAGACATTTTTCTTAAGCAGATGCAGGGAAAGGAGGAAAGATGGTACAATGTCATTATTGTTCCCATATTTGTTGTAAACTGCGAAGTCCTTGTCTTTTGTGAACTGTCAGCTTAGAATATTCCGCCAAAAACCTTCTAAAGCAAGTCCTTATTAGAATTAATCACAAGTGTCAGCTGAGACAGTATTATCTTTTCTGGGTAATTTAAACAGACTCTTATGTACTATATGCAAAATACTTGCTTTGTTTTAGATGCAGAGTTGGGCCATAACAAGATGCTGGTATAAAAAAAAGAGTATCTTTGGCCCTGCTGGGTCTCAAAATGCTAAGCAGCTGAGGTCACTCCTTCTTGTATGTTGTAAAGATATTTTCTAGTCTCCAACTTAATTTGTCCTGGCTGGTAGTAGCATGTCTGTAGTAGTCACATAGACCTACGGATTGCAGAGTAAACTGGGAATTCTCTGTTTTATTCTCTTCATAGAGTCACTGGCCATGTACCATCAGTTCTTTCTTTGAAAATCCTGGCCATCTCCTTTTCTGATGTGTAGTGTGAAATACTGGGGATGAGGTATATACCCGGGAGATGTATGACCTTGGTTAAGTCGTCTACCACTTTTTGGTCTCATTTTCCCTACTCTTAAGGTCCTCCAGCTCACCTTCTCTGAATCCTCTACAAACATCCTACCTGTCCTTTTGCTATATTACACTTACAGGTGGTAGTAACCTTTAATCTGGTACCTTTGCCCAGATCTCTGCTCCTATAAGTCAGGGCTCCTGACCAATGGCATATAAATCTTTCTGAAGCATTGCCTTATCTGCTCACAAAATCTTCAATACTGGCTATTTTGCAGTAATTCTTTGAGTTGGCACCGGTATGATTTGTGCACATTTCTATACCTGGATGTTATATGTCAACAAAAAGGTTAAAGAATCTCAACACTGAAATGACTTTTTGTGACTCCCCGCTAAGGTCTGACACCTCAAACTTGAATTTAAGGCTGTCAGCAACCTGGTCTCAACTGAAGTTTCCATTTAAGCCTCCTCTACTTCAGTAGTTCCCGAACCTTGCTGCATAGCAATATTACCTGGAGAGTTTTCTCTGCAGATTGAGAACTTCAGTATGGAACTGAAAGGTGTTTTTCTTTTCTTTCTCTTTTTTTTTTTTTTTTTGGTAATCCATTCTAGATGATTCTGACATTGTGAATCCACCGTTAAATGTTTGAAAACATTGGTTTTGCCTCATTATACCTTTACTTATGATTCTCAAGCCTCAGTCCACATCAGAATCACCTGGGATGATTATTAAAATTTAGACTGTAAGGCTTGTCAACATTAGGATTTCTGACTCAGTAACTTAGGGTTGGAGCCCAAGAATTTGTAGTTCTAATTATTTCCCATATGATGCGGATGGTGTTGGTTTGGGGACCACACTGTGGGAACCACTGGTTTATGCTAGTCCCTTGCCCTGGAATGCCTTTCTTTCTTTCTTTCTTTCTTTCTTTCTTTCTTTCTTTCTTTCTTTCTTTCTTTCTTTCTTTCTTTCTTTCTTTCTTTCTTTCTTTTTAAATTTTTAAAAATGTTTTATTTATTTTTGAGACACAGACAGAGCATGAGCAGGGCAGGGGCAGAGAGAGAGAGGGAGACACAGAATCTGAAGCAGGCTCCAGGCTCTGAGCTGTCAGCACAGAGCCCGATGCGGGGCTTGAAGTCACAAACTGTGAGATCATGAGCTGAGCCGAAGTCGGACACTTAACCAACTGAGCCACCCAGGCACCCCTAGAATGCCACTTTCTAACACTAACATCTTTACCTACCAACATGTTCATCAACGTCATGATACTGCCTTCATAGATCCGTTCTTGAAGTCCCAGATAGAAGGGATCTCTTTGGCTCATATCCTGCCAACACTTTATTCTTGCTTTGATTTTCACTATTACCATACTTGGATTACACTTAGATTGTAAGTTCCTTGAAACTTTATCTCATTTCCGTAAAACCCCATATCTGTGGTTCAGTGATTTGCACAAGAGAGGGAAATTCAATATACATATTTGAATGAATGTCAACCACTTGAAAATTTCTTTTTCCACATTTTTTTTCCTTCTTTTGCTCATGGCTTTATTTTTTTTAATCTAATAAGGCATTCTTGGAGTAATATTTCTGTTTAAAAATTTAAAAGGCCCTGCTGAATACTATTTTCAGGAAGATAAACTATGCCATTGAATTATTGATTTCTAAGATACACTAATTATTGCCTACATTTTAAAAAGAGTGTTTCTCTTAGTCACTCTTAATTAACCTCAAGTGCCATCACTTACAATACATTTTGTTTGAAGTTATCTTTTGGCCATGGTCCCGCTACTGCCCCCCTCCCTTTTAAACTACACCTTACATTTGTTCTCTGTGTTTTCTTTGTCAGGTATCTGGATAGGTAAGTAGCTTTGGTATTATATGGTATTTTGTTCAGTCTGTTTGCTGCTGGACAAATTACAGAAAGTGGCCATCACTGACACAGTTCACTCAAGGCTAGAATTGTAATGTTGGAAGAGATCTGTCAGCACGTGGAATCCGTTTCACATTTACAGATGAGTAGGCTGAAGCCAGGTAAGATGGAAAGAGTTGCACTGGTCACGGATAGAATGGATGACGAAGCTGTAACTCTGTGGTTGAGATCTCATCCTAGAACTCTTTCTGGAATCACTTGGATTCCATTTATTGAGACTCAGAGGAAAATTTCAAAGAACAACTCCTAAGTGCTTGGAACCAAGGCTTCCTCCCTCCTGACAGCATGGAAAAACTTTGTCAAGTTCTGCAGATAGAACTGGAAATGGGATCCTAGTCTCCATGGACTCAGAAGAAAAGCACCTCTTGTTAGCTTTTTATTTGGGAAGTAGAATATTTTAAGAGGCAAGTATGTTAGATCAAAGATGTGTGTGATCTGTACACTTTTAGAAATAGACAAGAAAGTAGAACAAGAGACAAGTAAAGACTAAACTCTTGAGAATAGAGGATGTCCAATTTTCAGATGATTTTTATTTTTTATTTTTTTATTTTATTTTTTTTCAATATATGAAGTTTATTGTCAAATTGGTTTCCATACAACACCCAGTGCTCATCCCAAAAGGTGCCCTCCTCAATACCCATCACCCACCCTCCCCTCCCTCCCACCCCCCATCAACCCTCAGTTTGTTCTCAGTTTTTAAGAGTCTCTTATGCTTTGGCTCTCTCCCACTCTAACCTCTTTTTTTTTCCTTCCCCTCCCCCATGGGTTTCTGTTAAGTTTCACATAAGAGTGAAAACATAAGGTATCTGTCTTTCTCTGTATGGCTTATTTCAGTTAGCATCACACTCTCCAGTTCCATCCATGTTGCTACAAAGGGCCATATTTCATTATTTCTCATTGCCATGTAGTACTCCATTGTGTATATAAACCACAATTTCTTTATCCATTCATCAGTTGATGGACATTTAGGCTCTTTCCATAATTTGGCTATTGTTGAGAGTGCTGCTATAAACATTGGGGTACAAGTGCCCCTAGGCATCAGTACTCCTGTATCCGTTGGGTAAATTCCTAGCAGTGCTATTGCTGGGTCATAGGGTAGGTCTATTTTTAATTTTTTGAGGAACCTCCACACTGTTTCCAGAGTGGCTGCAGCAATTTGAATTCCCACCAACAGTGCAAGAGGGTTCTTGTTTCTCCACATCCTCTCCAGCATCTATAGTCTCCTGATTTGTTCATTTTGGCCACTCTGACTGGCGTGAGGTGATATCTGAGTGTGGTTTTGATTTGTATTTCCCTGATGAGGAGCGACGTTGAGCATCTTTTCATGTGCCTGTTGGCCATCTGGATGTCTTCTTTTTTTTATTTTTTTTATTTTTTTATTTTTATTTTTTGTTTAAATTTTTTAACGTTTATTTATTTTTGAGACAGAGAGAGACAGAGCATGAACAGGGGAGGGTCAGAGAGAGGGAGACACAGAATCCGAAACAGGATCCAGGCTCTGAGCTGTCAGCACAGAGCCCGATGCAGAGCTCGAACTCACAGACCGCGAAATCATGACCTGAGCCAAAGTCGGCCACTCAACCGACTGAGCCACCCAGGCGCCCCTGGATGTCTTCTTTAGAGAAGTGTCTATTCATGTTTTCTGCCCATTTCTTCACTGGGTTATTGTCTTTTGGGTGTAGAGTTTGGTGAGCTCTTTATAGATTTTGGATACTAGCCCTTTGTCCGATATGTCATTTGCAAATGTCTTTTCCCATTCCGTTGGTTGCCTTTTAGTTTTGTTGGTTGTTTCCTTTGCTGTGCAGAAGTTTTTTATCTTCATAAGGTCCCAGTAGCTCATTTTTGCTTTTAATTCCCTTGCCTTTGGGGATGTGTCAAGTAAGAAATTGCTACAGCTGAGGTCAGAGAGGTCTTTTCCTGCTTTCTCCTCTAGGGTTTTGATGGTTTCCTGTCTCACATTTAGGTCCTTTATCCATTTTGAGTTTATTTTTGTGAATGGTGTGAGAAAGTGGTCTAGTTTCAATCTTCTGCATGTTGTTGTTCAGTTCTCCCAGCACCATTTGTTAAAGAGACTGTCTTTTTTCCATTGGATGTTCTTTTCTGCTTTGTCAAAGATGAGTTGGCCATACGTTTGTGGGTCTAGTTCTGGGGTTTCTATTCTATTCCATTGGTCTATCTGTTTGTTTTTGTGCCAAAACCATGCTGTCTTGAGGGTTACAGCTTTGTAGTAGAAGCTAAAGTCTGGGATTGTGATCCCTCCTGCTTTGGTCTTCTTCAAAATTACTTGGCTATTCGGGGCCTTTTGTGGTTCCATATAAATTTTAGGATTGCTTGTTGTAGTTAAGAGAAGAATGCTGGTGTAATTTTGATTGGGATTGCATTGAATGTGTAGATAGCTTTGGGTAGTATTGAAATTTTGGCAACATTTATTCTTCCAATCCATGAGCATGGAATGTTTTTCCATTTCTTTATATCTTCTTCAATTTCCTTCATAAGCTTTCTATAGTTTTCAGCATACAGATCTTTTACATCTTTGGTTAGATTTATTCCTAGGTATTTTATGCTTCTTGGTTCAATTGTGAATGGGATCAGTGTCTTTATTTGTCTTTCTGTTGCTTCATTGTTAGTGTATAAGAATGCAACTGATTTCTGTACATTGATTTTGTATCCTGTGACTTTGCTAAATTCATGTATCAGTTCTAGCAGACTTTTGGTCGAGTGTATCAGATTTTCCATGTATAATATCATGTCATCTGCAAAAAGTGAAAGCTTAACTTCATCTATGCCAATTTTGATGCCTTTGATTTCCTTTTGTTGTCTGATTGCTGATGCTAGAACTTCCAACACTATGTTAAACAACAGCAGTGAGAGTGTTCCTAATCTCAGGGAAAAAGCTCTCAGTTTTTCCCCATTGAGGATAATGTTAGCTGTGGGCTTTTCATAAATGGCTTTTATGATGTTTAAGTATGTTCCTTCTATCCCGACTTTCTCGAGGGTTTTTATTAAGAAAGGCTGCTGAATTTTGTCAAAGGCCTTTTCTGCATCGATTGACAGGATCATATGGTTCTTATCTTTTCTTTTATTACCGTGATGTATCATGTTGATTGATTTGCGAATGTTGAACCAGCCCTGCATCCCAGGAATGAATCCCACTTGATCATGGTGAATAATTCTTTTTATATGCTGTTGAATTCAATTTGCTAGTATCTTATTGAGAATTTTTGCATCCATATTCATCAGGGATATTGGCCTATAGTTCTCTTTTTTTACTGGGTCTCTGTCTGGTTTAGGAATCAAAATAATACTGGCTTCATAGAATGAGTCTGGAAGTTTTCCTTCCCTTTCTATTTTTTGGAATAGCTTGAGAAGGATAGGTATTATCTCAGCTTTAAACGTCTGGTAGAAGTCCCCTGGGAAGCCATCTGGTCCTGGACTCTTATTTGTTGGGAGATTTTTGGTGACTGATTCAATTTCTTCACTGGTTATGGGTCTGTTCAAGCTTTCTATTTCCTCCTGATTGAGTTTTGGAAGCATGTGGGTGTTTAGGAATTTGTCCATTTCTTCCAGGTTGTCCAGTTTGTTGGCCTATAATTTTTCATAGTATTCCCTGATAATTGCTTGTGTCTCTGAGGGATTGGTTGTAATAATTCCATTTTCATTCATGATATTATCTATTTGGGTCATCACCCTTTTCTTTTTGAGAAGCCTGGCTAGAGGTTTATCAATTTTGTCTATTTCTTCAAAAAACCAACTCTTGGTTTTGTTGATCTGCTCTACAGTTTTTTTGAGATTCTATATTGTTTATTTCTGCTCTGATCTTTATTATTTCTCTTCTTCTGCTGGGTTTAGGCTGTCTTTGCTGTTTTGCTTCTATTTCCTTTAGGTGTGCTATTAGATTTTGTATTTGGGATTTTTCTTGTTTCTTGAGACAGGCCTGGATTGCAATGTATTTTCCTCTCAGGACTGCCTTCACTGCATCCCAAAGCGTTTGGATTGTTGTATTTTCATTTTCGTTTCTTTCCATACATTTTTTAATTTCTTCTCTAATTGCCTGGTTGACCCATTCATTCTTTAGTAGGGTGTTCTTTAACCTCCATGCTTTTGGAGGTTTTCCAGACTTTTTCCTGTGGTTGATTTCAAGCTTCATAGCATTGTGGTCTGAAAGTATGCATGGTATGATTTCAATTCGTGTATACTTATGAAGGGCTGTTTTGTGACCCAGTATGTGATCTATCTTGGAGAATGTTCCATGTGCACTCGAGAAGAAAGTATATTCTGTTGCTTTGGGATGCAGAGTTCTAAATATATCTGTCAAGTCCATCTGATCCAATGTATCATTCAGGGCCCTTGTTTCTTTATTGACCATGTGTCTAGATGATCTGTCCATTTCTGTAAGTGGAGTGTTAAAGTCCCCTGCAATTACCACATTCTTATCAATTAGGTTGCTTTTGTTTGTGAGTAATTGTTTTATATATTTTGGGGCTCCTGTATTCGGCACATAGACATTTATAATTGTTAGCTCTTCCTGATGGATAGACCCTGTGATTATTATATAATGCCCTTCTTCATCTCTTGTTACAGCCTTTAATTTAAAGTCTAGTTTGTCTGATATAAGTATGGCTACTCCAGCTTTCTTTTGGCTTCCGGTAGCATGATAAATAGTTCTCCATCCCCTCACTCTCAATCTAAAGGTGTCCTCAGGTCTAAAATGAGTCTCTTGTAGACAGCAAATAGATAGGTCTTGTTTTTTTATCCATTCTGATACCCTATGTCTTTTGGTTGGCGCATTTAGTCCATTTACATTCAGTGTTATTATAGAAAGATATGGGTTTAGAGTCATTGTGATGTCCGTAGGTTTCATGCTTGTAGCGATGTCTCTGGTACTTTTTCTCACAGGATGCCCCTTAGGATGTCTTGTAGGGCTGGTTTAGTGGTGATGCATTCCTTCAGTTTTTGTTTGTTTAGGAAGACCTTTATCTCTCCTTCTATTCTAAATGACAGACTTGCTGGATAAAGGATTCTCAGCTGCATATTTTTTCTGTTCATCACATTGAAGATCTCCTGCCATTCCTTTCTGGCTTGCCAAGTTTCAGTAGAGAGATCGGTCACAAGTCTTATAGATCTCCTTTTATATGTTAGAGCGCGTTTATCTCTAGCTGCTTTCAGAATTTTCTCTTTATCCTTGTGTTTTGCCAGTTTCACTATGATATGTCCCGCAGAAGGTCGATTCAAGTTACGTCTGAAGGGAATTCTCTGTACCTCTTGGATTTCAATGCCTTTTTCCTTCCCCAGATCCAGGAAGTTCTCAGCTATGATTTCTTCAAGTACACCTTCAGCACCTTTCCCTCTCTCTTCCTCCTCTGGAATCCCAATTATGCGTAGATTATTTCTCTTTAGTGCATCACTTAGTTCTCTAATTTTCCCCTCATACTCCTGGACATTTTTTATCTCTCTTTTTCTCAGCTTCTTCTTTTTCCATAATTTTATCTTCTAGTTCACCTATTCTTTCCTCTGCCTCTTCAATCTGAGCTGTAGTTGTCTCCATTTTATTTTGCAGCTCATTTATAGCATTTTTTAGCTCCTCCTGGCTGTTCCTTAGTCCCTTGATATCTGTAGCAAGAGATTCTCTGCTGTCCTTTATACTGTTTTCAAGCCCAGTGACTAATTTTATGACTATTATTCTAAATTCACTTTCTGTTATAATATTTAAGTTGTTTTTGATCAGTTCATTACCTGCTGTTATTTCCTGGAGGTTTTTTTGAGGGGAATTCTTCTGTTTCGTCATTGTGGTTAGTCCTTGGAGTGGTGGGGAACTGCGGGGCACTTCCCCTGTGCTATCTTGAATAACTTGCGTTGGTGGGCAGGGCTGCAGTCAGACCTGATGTCTGCCCCCAGCCCACTGCTGGGGCCACAGTCAGACTGGTGTGTGCCTTCTCTTCCCCTCTCCTAGGGGCGGGATTCACTGTGCGGTGGCGTGGCCGTCTGGGCTACTTGCACACTGTCAGGCTTGTGGTGCTGGGGATTTTGCGTATTAGCTGGGGTGGATCGGCAGGGTGCACAAGGGCAGGAGGGGCAGACTCAGCTCGCTTTTCCTTCAGAGATCTGCTTAGGGAGGGGCCCTGTGGCACCGGGAGGGAGTCAGACCCGCCGGAGGGATGGATCCGCAGAAGCACAGCGTTCGGTGTTTGAGTGGTGCAAGCAATTTACCTGGCAGGAACTGGTTCCCTTTGGGATTTTGGCTCTGGGATGGGCGAGGGAGATGGTGCTGGCGAGCACCTTTGTTCCCCCCAAGCTGCGCTTTGTCGTCAGGGGCTCAACAACTCTCCCTCCTGTTGTCCTCCAGCCCTCCTGTTCTCGGAGCAGAGCTGTTAGCTTATAACCTTCCATATGTTAAGTCCCGCTTGCTGTCTGAACACACTCCATCCGGCCCTCCGCTTTTGCAAGCCAGACTCCGGGGCTCTGCTTGGCTGGCGGGCCGCCCCTCTGCCCTGGCTCCCTCCCACTAGTCCGTGCAGCGTGCACCGCTTCTCCGCCCTTCCTACCCTTTTCCGTGGGCCTCTCGTCTGTGCTTGGCTCCGGAGACTCCGTTGTGCTAGTCTTTTGGCAGTTTTCTGGGTTATTTAGGCAGGTGTAGGTGGAATCTAAGTGATCAGCAGGACTCACAGTGAGCCCAGCGTCCTCCTATGCCGCCATCTTCCCAGGATCCCCCTCAAATGATTTTTAAAAACGTCATTAAATTTTTTAGCTCTGCTTTGTAGTAATATTCATGTTTGGTAATTTTGAGTACTTTAATAATATTTGGGGGGCACCTGGGTGGCTCAGTCAGTTAAGCATCTGACTTCGGCTCAGGTCATGATCTCCATGATTCGTGAGTTCGAGCCCCACATCCGGCTCCATGCTGACAGTTCCAAGCCTGGAGCCTGCTTCAGTTTCTCTGTCTCCCTTTCTCTCTGCCCCTCCCCTGCTCATACTCTCTTCCTCTCTCTCTCCAAAAATGAATACACATTTAAAAACACTTTAAAAAAATAATTTTTCATTTTAAATGCCAGTGTGAGAATCGTTTGTCTTATACCTAATAACCCATATCAGAGGGTGAACACAAATTACTTTAACCAGAACATCCTGCAGGGCAATGGTTGCCAGTGAAGTCTCCCTCTTGACAAGCAATTTTGCCTTCTAATTTTCTGTTTATTTTAATGTTCCATTTTGTTTATCTTTTCCTTGTGTCAGAAAGCTTTTCTCTTGAGTTGGAGAAAATTAGTTGCAATGTATAGATTTTTATAATTTACTTTCAGAGAAAAAGGAATTATAATTTCAATTGAGTTTGATGAGACTGGCAAGAAAGTGAAATACTAAAAATAAGTAGTAGCTATTTATCCTCCTATAAAATGTTTTCTTACTTTAAAGAAGTTTAAATTTCATTTTAAAAGAAATATGTGCAAGTGCAGAAAATTATATAAAATGAAAAGTCTTTTATTTTATTTTTTTAATTTTTTTTCAATGTTTATTTATTTTTGGGACAGAGAGAGACAGAACATGAACAGGGGAGGGGCAGAGAGAGAGGGAGACACAGAATCAGAAACAGGCTCCAGGCTCTGAGCCATTAGCCCAGAGCCTGACGCGGGGCTCGAACTCACGGACCGCGAGATCGTGACCTGGCTGAAGTCGGACGCTTAACCGACTGCGAGACCCAGGCGCCCCAGAATGAAAAGTCTTTTAAAAATCCTTTGTCAAGCCCCGGTTCTGCCTCTAGAAGCAGCCATTGTGAACAGGTTTTTTTTTTTTTGTATCCCTCCAATTTATGTAGTACGCACACACACATACACATACAGCAGAAATTGAATCATGCCATACAAAACCTTTATTTTTCCTGAAATACTTTGAGAATGCATACTAAAAAATGATCAACAAAACTGTTATAATTAAAGGAAAGGAGAAATAAATAATTGAGAATCACTTATCAAGTATACTTTTTTTTTTTTTTTTTTTTTTACCCCAAACAGATTAAAAATACTTTATCCATTGGGAGAAAAGGGACTGAGCTTCTTTTCGTATTTTAAAATGTTGATTCAGGAAGCTTTTATTTATTTATTCAAAGACATTTGCTACCACTCATGGCTTTTCAAAGGTACATAAATGCTGTAAATGAGCTAAGGAGATAATGATCCCAGAAACTTCATATCAGATATTTTGGATTGTATTTTGATATGATTTCATTGTACATTTCTATTTTGATTCTTATTTAAATATTAAAAAATCATTTTTAGGTGATATTAGAAAAGATTAGACATTATCATTTCATAATCCCATAGTAAAAAGTATGGACAGGCTTTTAGAAGCATAATTGATAGAGAAACCATTTCATATTACAGTATTATTTTAAATATACAGGACTATGTGAACTGGGTGGTTATACAGCCAATATTTGACCCTCATTGAGGAAGAATCACTTTTCAATCACTCATGTGGATAGTGCCTCCAATCACGATCTGCACTTGTAGAAAATATGCAATTTTGAGTTTTAATAGAGTGAAACTTACATATCTGATCCACTGTTGGATAAACAAGTAATGTCTGTCATTATGCCTTTCTTCCTGGTAGACGTGGTTATGTGAAGGCGCATAGTGTGTGCCTTCTCACAGGTCAAGGACCTTGTCACGTTCCCCTTGCTTTTGCAGTCTCTTGTCCTCTGAATTAGTGTTTCCTTACCCACCCTGGATGTGGGAGGCAGTAGGAGAGACTGGGAATCTCCTTAGTTATATCATTGTTACTTTTCCAATGTAATTTGGCTTAATGTGGACATGCATTTATTTAAATTTATTGCTACTTGTAGATTCAGAAGGTACCTCAACAGATTTCAGAGCAAGGAGATATTTTTCTCTGATGCGACTCTATTACTTCATACAATTACACTTTTCCAGGAATAATATTTTCTTTCTTTTCATTTTTAAAAGTACCACCTCTGCAATTTGAAGAAGCCTTCTTTAGCAGCAATGATCAATCTTTCATTGACCACTGGACTTACCTTGCTTGGGATTAGAATAAGTAGATTTTATTAATCTGTTTATTGGTTAGTTATTTGCATACTTTGCTCAGAATAGAGTTATAAAGAATGCAATGAGTAGATTTTATGCACATATGAGTCTTCTACTCTTTTAAGTTGTTCTTTGTTTAAAAGGAACTCAACAACTTTCATTTCCCTTTACTGGTGTTTTTGGTGTTGAAGGAAATTGATTAAATTGGTGTCTAATTAGGGAGCATTGGGGACATTGCAGTAAAGAGGGAAGTCTGGAAAATGGAGTTAGTAACCTTTAGCCTCAGGGAGGGGTAAGCAGCCTTTTTTTTTTTAAAGGGATTCTCTGTTCTTGAAGTATGCCATTTCATTTCCCATTTTTTTCTTTTGCTATTATTTGATGTTTACAGAAAATTGTAGAGGGAAATTCTTGGTATTAAGTGCATCCAGTATCTTTCCAGTACTTTTAAGTTAGAAAAGGATTATTGTTTTCAGTATTTGTGGGTGAGGCTGGAAGAGCAGTTTGTGGAAAATAAATGGCCTTTTCACAGTATAAACCCACACACACTGTCATTTGTTTTTATATTTCGTATGGTAATTTGCTGAAGTTTTAATACTTCTTTGTGGGGTTGTCTTTTTGTGTGTTAGAAACTTCAGGATTTTTCTTCAAAGAAACTATTTAACTGCAAATCAAATTGATCTGATAGCTATTTATTCACTTGATAGGTGTCCAAAAGAACTAAGTGGCCTGGTTCTTTTTTTCTTCCTCCTGCTGTAGGCTTCTTCTCTATAAGTTAAGTGTATTATCCTATAAAGAGGAGCCTAGGCTTTGGCCCAGGCTCCTGCAGTCAGGGCCTTGCTACTTTATTGAACCTGGGACCTCAGCAAAGCTATTTTGCCTTTCTAAGACCGTTTCTTTTTGAGCAAAACATTGTAGTATATTGATTGGGATGTTTCTGCATTTCTTACCAATGGCCTGAACTAAATAGGTGTATTCAGTAAATAACTCTCCTTCCAGTCAACCTTTGATTTTTATGTTCTAGTGTTCTCTGGGGTCAGTGTTCATCTTCCCAGGGATCATATTTTCCACAGTATTGGTATCTCTCTCTTGCCCTTTGAAACTATGTTTAGTTTTACTACTACTTAGGATGTAAAACACTATGGAGTTTGGAGATGAGTGGAGATTCCTTAAATATTAATAAATGTATTAAAGTTTAGGAGGAGATAAATATTTCAAGACTAGCGTGGTTTGTAACACCGCTGATATGTTAGGCTGGGCAATGAGCTGTTGTGGGTGGCTCTTCCCCACATTATGGAACGTTCAGCAGCATCCCTAGCTTCTACCCACTAGATGTCAGTAGCATCACCTTTCCAGTTGTGACAGCCAAACATGTCTCCAGTCATTACCAAATATCCTTTGGGAAGCAAAATCACGCTTAGTTCAGAACCACTAGTCAACAGGGAAAGTAAGTCTGGGCATATCTACCTCTTAACCACATAGCCTATCATTATGCAAGTGTCATCCTTTATTGTGACGTTGGGAACACCATGTCTTTTTTTTTTTTTTTTTTTTTTTGATAGAGAGAGTGCTGGCAGAGGAGAGAGGCAGAGAGAGAGAGAGAGAGGCTCCATGCTTAGTGTGGACCCCAATCCAAGGCTTGATCTCATGACCCTGGGATCATGACCTGAGCCAAAATCAAGAGTTGGACTCTCAACCGTCTGAGCCACCTAGGTGCCCCAATCCTTTGTCTTCTTGAAACTTTTTGTCCTCAGTCTGAGTATACTAGTGTGAAGCAACTTTGTATTAATATTTACAATTATCTATCAGTAGACTATATTTCAAATCAGTTATTTTAAATATAATATAATATATATATATGTATATATATGAGCTCCTCTATAAATCAGCACTGTCCTATGTAATGAGTATTCTGATGAATATATAGGCAGTGTTCATTTAGAAGTTAGGAGCTTAAGCTCTAGAGTCAGACTGCCTGAGTTCGAAGACTGGTTGTAGCATTTCTGGCTACATGATCTTCAACAATGACTATCTCAATTTAATCGTAAATTAAATGGTAGTACCATTTACTTTCATATACTTGCTAATAAAATTAAACAAAAACATAGATATAAATCACTTAACAGTACTTGATGCATAGTAAGTGCTTAAAATATCTTAGTTGTGTAGACCTTTTCATTTTCTGCATCAACAGCATTATTATCAAGGGTGCTGTGCTCATTAAAGAGAACAGCCCCTAATTCTGAGTACAGGGGTGGTAGCAACATCAGAAGGCTTCCTGGCAAAGATAAACCCTGAGGTGTGCCCTGTAGATCGAGGTCAGCCAAAAGATTAGGAAGTGAAGAACAGGGTGAAGGGCACGCTGGCAAAAGTATTACATTTTCTTTTATGCATAATCTGATATAGAAACAGGTGAGTATTATTTGTTTCTTTGAAATATTTCAAAATGCAGTAATTTCTTTCAACTTTTATTTCTCAGCTTGCAACTCTTTCTAAGTGTATTTTGCTATTAGAAAAGTGTTATCAAGTGTTCTTTACACCAGTGAAGTATTGATTTTAAATGAATCCTTTATTTTTCCTTGAGAACGATATGATAGTCTTATCTGATTATAGTATTCCTTCTGAATCCTAACGGTTCAGACTGAGGGGAATCTAGGGTTACAGACTGAGGAGAGCCTGGTTATTTCCTACTTTTGTTTGCTTCTTTACAAATAATGTTAAAGCGTAGGTTTCATCTGATCGAGGTTTTTCTGTCTTTTAGCTACCTTATTTATTTGTGAACCTATAAGGGATCTAATTGGTGGGTGTTGGGGTGATGATGGGGTTCAGAGCCTACAGTCAAGAAAGAATTCTTGAAGACATCTTTGGTGCAAAAAGGTGATTTTATTAAAGCATGGTGGCAGGACCCATGGGCAAAAAGAGCTGCAATGGGGTTGTGAAGAACGGCTGATTATACACCTTCAGGTTGGGAGGGGGTTAGGGACAGCGTAAGTCTCTAAAGAATTTTGGAAGCAAGGTTTCCAGGACCTTGAGGGAGCCAGCTGTTAGGAAAATGTCATTTATTACCATTTAGTAAAACCTCAGTCATGAGATCCTTCAGATATATATTAGGGACCATATGCTTGGAGTATAATTGCCGACATATACTTGGGGGTTAAAAATAAAGGAGGTTTGCAAAGGAATTTTTATGTGTTTAATGAGACTCACAGGATCCTGGGGGGGGGGGTCAGGATAATGTTAAGCCACTGTTCCCTTTTGCCCCTAGCAAAGTGTCATCATCGAGGCAGCTGAGCTCCTAGAGGAAGGTCACTCTGCCTCTTTCAAGGACTTGTCAATGGGCTGTAAGCATTAAGGAAATTTAATTTTTCATTTTCCTTTGTTTCCCACATCACCATGGCAAGCACTTAGACCCCATTACATCTTGATAAAGGTGATATTAGGGCTTCAGAAAATGGAGTCTGTAGGTTTCTGGAGATCAGGCTATGGATAAAATTGCCTTTTTCTTGCAGTTTCCTAAGTTATCCGTAAACCGAAGGAGACTCCTGTCCTGCATGACTGTGATCTCTATCAGTCAACAATTTTGTTTTCTTTCCTTCCCTTTGTTCTTGAGCAACAGAAGTGTCTGAGCAATATCATACATATCCCACCTGGGGAGGGGCAAGGTGCTGTTAGCCTGTACTTTGCCCTCAGTTTGCCTTATGCTCCCTCATCATTATCATCATTGGGCATTTGCTGATGAATGCTTAGCTGCCCTCATGATTCAAGGATAATATTCAAAAACAAGCCATACCCCTTCCTAACATTTATATGACATGGTGCTCTCTCCAACATATGTGTTGGCTTCTGTGACCCATAACTAACCCATGGATTAGGTGAGGGCAAGTTTACAGGTGAGGAAATTGGGCTCATAAATGTTACTTGTCTAGGATGATGCGATGTCAGAACTGGGCAGGGAAACCAGGTCTACTTGACCCCAAAGCCTGCTATTCCTATTACATATGCAGTATGTTCAAGTGTGCTCTATGCATTCGTATACCTCATTTTCAAAGGCCTCTTATTAGCTATGAAGATAGAATGATGTTCTGCAGAACAGTTCAATATCTCTTCTTCATTTCTTTTATATTTTATAATGCTAGGCTATTATTGAAGGAGTAAAACTACTGATTATTTGAGCTTGTAACTAGTTTCATTACTTTATAAGTCAATAAGAACAGTTAGGATCCATTGTAACATTGACACAATTCCAAATAATCATTTATCTTGCTCATTCTAGTGAGCTTTCTGAGGACATCTGTGACTTTTCTTTTTTGACACATTTCATAGTTTCTCTCACCAAGTTCCATACCTACTAGAAGCTCTTTGGACAACTGGCTACTGAATTTACCAGAGTGGACCAGATAGTTTTAAAATTCGGACCATCTTGTAAATTAGGTGATTGTGCTGTCCAGCTTCCAGATATTCCCCAGTAATTCCTACTCCCTGATATTTAGGCCCTTGAGCAGTTTCCTCCCATATGGGATAGGGATGACTCATATAACCAATAGAACAATGCTGGGTCGTAAAACTCATTAGAAGCTTCCATCCTGCCCTTTTGGATCCCTTGTTCTGGGGGAGGTCAGCTGCCATCTTACAAGGTATCTCTGTGGAGAGAAGCACACTGAGGCCTACTGTCTAGACCATGTAAGTGAACCATTAAGGAAGGGAATCCTCCAGCTACCGTCAGACCTTCAAGTGACCGTGAACCCTGGCCTGCACCTTGACTGTAGCATCATGACAGATACTGAGCTAGAAGTGCTCAGCTAACCTGCTAACAAAGTCATAACCCACAGAAACCACCAAATAATAAATGTTTATTGTTTTAAGCCACTAGGTTTGGGGATCATTTGTTATATTGAGCAATAGTACTCCTATGGAAGGATTTTAAACTTCTTGATAGTCAGATACTATTAAAACACAGGTGGAATATTAAGTGCATTGCAGATTATTTTGTCTTTTTGAAATGGAATATGATTTTTGTTTATCTGTGCTCGATATTATAAACAATGATTCTCTAAATTGGTTTTTTTTATCATTAGTCATTAGTGTTTTAACTTTAAAATAAATGAGATATATGGAAAGCATTTATACAATAAAAATGTTAAACAATTGTAAACTATCAAAATAAAGTCACTTTAAACTCTTGTAATGTGTTTTTATGTATTCATAGGATTTCTCATAATATTAACAAAATAACTTGAAGAGATCCTCCCTTAAAAATGGTTGCAATTGTTGAATATTACTTGTATGTTAGTATTTTATACAATTTGTTCATTAGTTTTGTAATGCCTAAAAGAAATACAGGCAGAAGAAAAAAGGAAGAAGGATACTACAGTAAATATTATCAGCCCTTGTCAACCCATTGAGAATTGAAAGCACATTGAGTCTAAATAAACCGATTGTCAGTAGCCTAGAAGAGGTACCTTCTAGTGTTAAAGAGGCTTTTCTGTCTTTAAGTTGTATTGTCAGGCTAAACTTTGTGTTATGTAACCAAGAACTGTGTTCTTGGTACCTAAGGAATATTAACTTTTACTCAGGAGATGGCCTCACAAAATAAGAATCTTAACATAATCATTAAAAATACATTTTTATAAATCAGTTTAGTAGTGTATTGAATACTCTTAGCATGAAACACTTCCTTCATAAAAGAGTTTTATTATACTTTGGCATCTTTTGAAAAAGTGGTTTATGACACTGGCACAACATGATCACTGCCAACCATGATTCTTCATGCTTCCTCAGAAAATAAAGCTGCCCTTATCCCCACCCCCTTAAGTTTATGAATGCTATTAAAAGCCACAACGCTTCCTGAAATACTTAAAAATAGTGCACATTGATCATTAATATTTTTTAGAATCTATGCACTTCTGCTGATGAAGGTCATAAACCACATCAGACAGATCCAGAAAATCAGATTGTCTTTTCTACTAGCCCTTTGTTCTGACCAGAGCAGTTGCATTTCGTTATTTCCTCTTCCTCGACAATTTCCTCTAGTGGTAAAGTAAATAAAGCACATGTATTAAAAATATAGCTGTGAATCTGAGCATAGATTCTTGTCTTGAGCTTTGATTGCAGGTGTGCGTAGCCTTCTAAACGGGCATTCCACAGTTGCTACAGATGGTATGTCGGTCCTGTCAGCTGCATTCACACATGATGTATGACATTAATTGTTTTTGGACTATTGAAGGAATAAATACTTTTGCTATCACAGGGAACACGTGGGAAAGAAAAAATGAGTAAGTAGAGATGTCATGGTGTGAATTACTTTCTTTAAATCACCATTTTTATTCATGTGTACCTCTTTTTTAAAAAGAAACATGAGGCATTCCATTCTCAAAATGACTTTGGAGTAGAAGAGTTTTTAAGGGAAGAAGGGAATTGCAATTTTTGGATAAGAAAAATGTCCTGTCTGTCAGCCTGTCTCTGCTTCTTCCTCCCCCCCCCCCCCCACTCACTCACATACACACACACACACACACACTCATCTGGTTTGGAAGTTTTCAAATGTTTAAACATCCCTTTTGGGTAAAGAACTTTTTTTAAAGGATGTGAAAGATAATTCTGAATTTACTTTTATTGTTTAAATATAATTTAAAATTTTTAATATAAAATTAAGGGTGTTTTTCATTCAGGAAGTAACTTTTAGGCCATATTATAAAATAAAGTATAAATTTTGGGAACACTTCAAACGTTACAGTCCAAAGCTGAAGTTTAGCCTTTCTCACCTCCTGTTCCTAGTTTTGCCACTCCCTGGCTATGAAACCTTGGGAAACTTACTGATTATCCCTATCTCCCTGAGCCTCATCTTTCTGGTCTCTGTCATGGGGTTTTATGAAGATTATGGCTGATGAAGACTGGTTGTCACATGTTAATATCATATGTAGTTAGTTGCTCAATAAATATAGTTGTTTTTGCTAATCATGATAATGTTAGCAGGTGTTGCTGAGTCAAAAGTGCAGATATACAAATGGAATCCATTTACACAAAGGTATACTTGTGCTTGTGTTCTGTCTCCAAAATTACACTTCAGATTTTGAACATCCATTTTGTGAAAAAGGGAGAAGGTAGTTAGCTGTTGAAAGAGTACAAAAGGAAAATATTTTGGTATTATATCAAAGAATTGAACAGTTGAAAATTTAGCAAATTATGAAAACCTAAAGTCATCAAATATTGGAATCAGTTAAAAGAGTTGAGACATAAGTGACGTATAAAAGTTTGAAACAGGCACAGATGTGGCAGCGTGAAGGGTAGAGAAGTTGGAGAAAATGAGGAGGAGTGAAATGGATGGCTCAGATTTTCAAGGCTCTATAGATAAGCTGTTCTTGAAGGATTGGATTTTTGATGTATTTGAGTTCATTCTGAAACTTAGTCTTTCTGTGAGATGTATTAGCAGACAATAATCTTTTTCATTTACAAGTTTATCACTTATAAAATTACTCCATATATGTTTTATATGTATATATATATGATATAGATTAATATATATATATAAATCAATTGCTACAAAATCCTAGGGGTGGTTAGTTAAGAAGTCTTCCTACAACTGTTGGGCCCTATTTTGTTGCTGTGATTATAGACTCACACATATAAGCAATGCTCTCCTATTCAAAACATAGAACAACCAATCAAATCTGAGAAACGAACCACTATAGCCTCCAGGTATAATCATCATTTTGTTTAAATCCTAAGGAGGAGGCTAGAAGTATGCAAATACAGCACCATTACTTCTTGCTTTCACCACAAAGCTCCAATGCATATGCCACCTTTGAGCTCAACAAGGCTTATCAAAAGAAGATGACCCCCCCCATTACAATCACATAATACACATTTCACTGTCCCTTACTATTCTTTATATCTTAGAACCAGAGAAATAAGATGCGGGTGAATACCATATACAGGCTTCAGTGGGGATGGGGAACGATAGACATGTTCAGATTTAAGGTTCATAGTCTGCTGACAGTAATATTTTGGCCCCCTTGTCTTTGCAGTATATAGTGTTTTCCCCAGTCATTATTATTATTTCATTATAAAGATCAGGAAATTGAATAGAGGAGGCAGGAGACCCTTGCACCCAATTTCAAGCCTTCAGTGGTTTTCCACCAAATCACATTGATCAAGGTCCATTGTGCTTTGTATGATACTCAACCATATGAATTTTTCATTGGAAGTTGGAGGAGAAATGATCATGCAAACACTGAGAAAACATGATGCATCAGCTAGTTGTACTAATTCCAGAATATTTAGAAAAGCAATAATGTTCTTGTATTTTAGTTCCTGACTTTGACACATTGTGTTATATTAATCACATTAAGTTTTAGATAATTTATGAAACAAAGTTAGATGATATGTATGTGTGTGTATATATGTGTGTGTGTGTGTGTGTGTATCTATAATTTGTTAAGTTTAAAAAATTTATTTTTCCACCACATTATCGGGTGTTATAAACAATACTGAGATTTAGATGCAGATGTAGCAATTCTATTATCATCTAGATAGGTACAAAAGTGCATATTTGTATGTGCCAGAGAATGTGATGTACTGACCGTGATTTTTAGTCAATAATGTTTGTAATGCAATTTCATGTTAGGCAGTGTCATAATAGAAAGTGATGGATACAAAACTATATTGATGGAAGTGTGACTTGGCAAACATTGAGGAAGGGAGAGGAATGATTCATCAACATGTCTCCTTTAGATGTCTTTGTACAGGATGGGCTTTGAGGCCAGAACACATTAGCATGAATATGTTCCTTTCAAATTAAAGTATAGTACTTTTCTGTTACTGAAAACCGATTTTTTTTAATTCTAAATTCTGTAAGACCAAAAATAAAATAACAACAATAAATTTAAAGATACTAAAGGTCTGTTTTTACCCAGTGTCTTTTAGGCACCAGAGGACCAGGGATATCTTGATTAGAATCGCTTCAGGAGGTTAATCTGATGATAATATATACAATAGATAAAAAGGAAACAGAATTAAGTCAGACTGGGAGGAGAATATTCCAGAAAGCCAAAAGTGAAGCTCAAGGTCTTGTAATCTATCACAGGTTCTTAACCGTAGGCATGTGGAAATGTTTGGAGACATTTTTAGTTATTACAATGCCTGGGAATGCCTCTGGTATTGAATCTGTGGAAATATGGAAAGTGAAACATCTTCCATTAGGAGAGGTCACTTGCAGAACAGAGAGTTTTCCATTCCAAGTTCAGGCATAGCCCTACAGTGAATGGCGGAACAGAGTCAGTGGGGGTTTGGAGGGTCTACTCGGCAGCATAACTAGGGATGAGAAAGGTCAGGACACTCTTGCTTTTTTCTGTGCACCATTATTAAGGTCTAGCATTTCCATAGACAAAGGGGTCTTATGCACTTGTTTTCACCTTAAAGAATACTCAAATGCCAGGGTTTTCCTTGAGTTTTCTGTTGGAAGAGAATCAGGATAATTCCTATCAGTAACATTAAGACAGTTAAACTTTTAAATATCGATGACATTTTCCAGAGAAAAATTATAGATAAGAATATCTGTAAAAACCTTAGTGCAGAAGTTTAAGGATCATTCTCCTTAAAGAAAATATGAAGAGAACGAATGAGATGGATTCCCTTCTACACTAGAAAAACGATTATGAGAAGAAATTTTGTATTTGACTTCATTCATGCTTTCAACAGATGTGTTCTCAGCATCCGTTGTGTCAGGCACTGCCCTAGGATTGAAGCAGGTACAATGTCTTCTGCAAACTTACATAATAATAAGGGAGACAGTAACAAATAATGTCAGGTAGTGCAATGATGGAAAGCATTATTTTAAATGGGCTGGCCAAGCAAGGACTGAATGGGTGACACTTTGAGTAGAAACTAAATAAAAGGACACATGCCAGCAAATGAATATGTGAGGGGAACACAGTTCAGCAGAGATTAGTGAAAGCTCTAAGCACAGCTGGTCATGGTGAAGACCAGTAAGGAGACCACAGAACAAGGGGAAAGCTGTAGAAATAAAGTTGGAGAAGCAGCCAAGCTCCAAACATGCAGGAACTCCATGGTAGCCCATAAAACAGCTTTTATTCAGAGTTACCTTAAAAGCCACTGGGGGATCTTGAGTGTAAAAGGGATGCAATCTGACAAATGTTTCCAAATGCATCACTCTGTACTCTTTGTGGTTTTTGTGGTCTGCCCAGAGTGGAAGCAGAGTCTGTGACCGTAGCCGATGAATGATGAAGGTTGACCTGGGCCAGATGGAAGGACAAAGTTGTAAGGTGACTGCTGAAGGTAGAGTTTTTGGGATGTGTTGATGGTTATAATGTAGGCTGGTAGAAAAAAGAGAAGAATGAAGACTTGAAGGTTTAGGAATTACCCTCAATTTATGGGATGCTCACTTGAGAAACACTGTATTACAAAATAAAAATGATTAACTCAGTTATATTATCTATCAGATTGAACTTCCTCAGGCCTTTCCAAATATTGCGCTATTACTCAAGGCAGTCATCCCTAATCCTCAGGGCTGTTTTAAACTTTTTTTTTTCAACATGTATTTATTTTTGGGACAGAGAGAGACAGAGCATGAACGGGGGAGGGGCAGAGAGAGAGGGAGACACAGAATCGGAAACAGGGTCCAAGCTCTGAGCCATCAGCCCAGAGCCCGATGCGGGGCTCGAACCCACGGACCGCGAGATCGTGACCTGGCTGAAGTCAGACGCTTAACCGACTGCGCCACCCAGGCGCCCCGTCAGGGCTGTTTTAGTGACCTCTTCTAGATTGAAGATTTTTCTGACCATTGACTTTGGTTTTCCATAGGTTGGTAGTAAAATAGGCAATATGTAGGATGAAGTTTAAAATGCATGTAAGAAATACTTTATTGGGGAATGAAGTATAAATAATAGTGAAGTTGTTAAGAGTGTGAGTTCTAGAAACAGACTGTCTGTGTTTAAATGCTGACATCACTGTTAATGAGCTTTGCAACTTTAAGGAAATTAGTTACTCTTTTTTTCATCATCTGTAAATTAGAAATAATAATATTGGAGGATTGTGGTGAGGATTTAATGCTTTCCTACATATGTAATGCTGTGAGCAATGCTTGGCACATAGTAAGCTCTTAATAAGTGTTAATTATTTTTTATTATCTGTTAATACTATTGCTGACAAGAACAGATATGTAGTGATTCAAATAAAAAAAAGGCAGCTTCAGAAACAAAAGGAACAAATAATCCATGAGCTGAAAAAGCCAAATGAAAAATTGAAACAGAGCTCTACATAAAAATAGTAAAAAACAGACTCAATAGATAAAGTCATAAACAAAAAGTTTGAAATTATATCAGATTATTGGTGCTAACAGCATGGTTTAAATTTGTAACCTGAGAAAAGAAACACAATATCAACAAAAGACACAATTTTTCAATTATTATTTGTATCATTAAATTATTATTATGTTACACATTGCTGGTTTTTTTCCTTGTTTTGAAAATTGCTTTTCAGGAATCCAAAATCTAAATGTACCTTTTGCATTTTCCAGGATTTTAAATTTCCTAGTGTCATTCTCAATTGATGGGGAGTACTAAATTGAATGTACAAAGTAAAACTTAATTGCTCATATGTTTGAAAATAATTTTATCATTTTTTTTCAACGTTTATTTATTTTTGAGACAGAGAGAGACAGAGCATGAACGGGGGAGGGGCAGAGAGAGAGGGAGACACAGAATCGGAAACAGGCTCCAGGCTCTGAGCCATCAGCCCAGAGCCCGACGCAGGGCTCGAACTCACGGACCGCGAGATCGTGACCTGGCTGAAGTCGGACACTTAACCGACTGCGCCACCCAGGCGCCCAATAATTTTATCATTTTAAATAAAGTTCTTAAGAATGTGTAAAACAAGTTTTTAAGATCTCTATTAATATCTATAGTACTTAGTAATAATTTAATCCTAGTGTAGACATAATAAAGTTGTGAAACATGAGGCCTGGCTTATTTTCAACCTCATAAATACTGTCTTTCTTTAGAGTCTTGTCACAAGATTCCAAGTGGCTGAGATAGAAGTATTCAATAAATATTTGCAGTTTGATTAATGTTTAATTATGAACTTCATGTGCTAAATGAAGTAAAATATAAATTTTGAGAATGCTGTATGAATCACAAACAGCAGAAAGTAATGTGACTTTTAAGTTGTAATTGCAGTAAGTGGCCTTTAGTTTGACATTCTGAAGGTGACCTGATAACATCGGGATCATCTACCAATGTTTATCCATATACATTATTTAATGTGCGTTGTGATTGGACCTTGGGAGTTTCACTTGTAAAGTTGTGGGTAAATATGGTTCTTCTCTGGTTCTCTTGATCCCTTGCTTAGACTGTCGCAATACCTTTCTCTCTCATTTTTCCCTAGAATGAATTTTCAAACATTAAATATTCATAGGACGTACCAACTTCCATTTCTAAGTATTATGCTATTTATGCAGTAATATTCTATTTTACTGTCATTATATACTATATTTGTTAAATATATGCCATATTAACTTTTGTACATCAGTTAAAAGCTCACCTTTCTGCTTAAAATGACATTCTGCTTGTTACTCTGAGTTTTGGGTATGCTAGGAGTACCATGCTGACCAAAGCTGCTTGGGAGAACACAGGAGGAACTAAAGTATAGAAAGAATGACTGCTTGACAGATAGTTGCAAACAATAGTACTGGCATTGTCCAGTATTCTTAAAAATTTCCATTTTGGCATAACCAAGGTCTTTTTAAGGGAGTCTGTGTAGGGACCAGCTCATGGCAACAATGGTTCCAGAAGGGGTTGTTGGAGGAAGCGCCCTAGGTTTCACATAGGAGGTTATGGAACCTAGATGGGAGAAAAGCAACACTCACAATATGGACACAACTCTAGGACTCAACTGATGGGGGTCACAAATAGGGAAGCTGATGCCAGATTCTCTTTCAAATACTCTGTGAAGTTCAGAGTGTGAACAGCAGGCCATCCAACTCCAGATTCCTTTCACTCATGGTGACGGAGCCTGTTCACTCAGTGTCTGTACCATCTTATTGGTGGAGTTCAGGGATGGGGCTGCGCCTATGGATGAGTGAGTCATTACTTGTGGCAGCTCTGTGCACCTCAGTCCGCTGGGGGATTTACCACGCTTCAAAGATGCCAGCTGAAAACCGTTTGCATCGGTCTCCTGGGCTAGATTTCATCTGTTTATCTTCTGTGTTACCAGGATCCTGCTTTTTTCCCCTCTTTTATGGTACTTAGTAGAGTTGGCTTTGCAACAGAATAAAACCATGTACCTTCAGATCAGGCCTCCACTTCTCCCCAGTACCTCGCTCATAGCAAGCACTTAATACGTGACTTTTGAGTGTGTTGGGTGTATGAAATATCTTAATAAAGTGAGGAAAAACCAAATTTTTTTCTTGACTACCGCATTTTCCGAATTGTCTTAACTGCTGGTCTTTGAGGTTTTAGGCTTTAATAAGCCTAGCATTCATGCTAAGATATATGGGAGAAAGATACATCTTTTATTGCTTTATTTCAATAAAATTTGCACATTCACACCTGATGATTTAATCATCCATTTTCAGGCCTCATTCACCTTATGCATGCTGGGTGAACAACTTGCTGCTCATTAAACAGATTGTACATTAAAAACTATAGAGTACAAAAGCAGAAATATCATACATTTGGTGATAATTAGTAGTGTTCATTTCCTTACTAAGTACTAGGGCATACCACACTGTTTCCATAGCAACTTCTATTCTGTTCAATTAACTGCCTAATGTGAATATATGAATAAGTTTCTGTGTTTAAGGAAAAAGCCCCCAAACAATGGGGTAATTTAAGAGTTTACAGTTACGGATATAAGCTTGTTGGTTTTATGTTATTTTCTGCTTTACTTTTGGAATCATATTTTTAATGTTTTCAGGTTCTGGTCATAACCAGAAAAAGCATAAGGAATGAATGAATTTTAATGAGTTTCTAAATGGCCTACTGAACCAGATTCTCCTAGTCCCTAGCTACTCCCTGGTTGTAAATTATGCAAATATACAAGCTGCCTTAACTCTTTCAGGACACTAGGGTACCATTTGGCAAATAGCAACTCCAGGGAAGTAATCCATCATGGGGCATAGAAATAAAGAAAGAAACAAAGGCCATTTCGTAGCGATTAAATATGTGTTGCTTTAATGTATTAAATGTCCCTGGAAAGCAGGATTTGCATTATGTTAATTTTTCTGAAGAGAAAAGCAGCTTAGATATTTTCAGCAGAGTCTCAGACACTGTGGCTGACAGTGTGGTGTAGGAGGGCCAGCAATGACTTTAGAATCTAAAATCTCAGTTAGAATTCTAAAACCATATGCTAAGGCTGGGACTGGAAACACCAGCTTCCCTCATTGTGAGGATAATAATATTAACCCTGAATAGCTTCTTATTGTATACCACCCTGTACATGATTATATCAAGGTATAGTAATTATGAGTTAAGAACCATTGGCTTCTTGCTTTTATTTGGTGGAACCTCAGAATTGATCATTTTGGACCTTAAAGAGAGTAATTTCATACAGTTCAGTTTAATAGACAGGAGAGAGACACTGAGGCACAGAAAGATCAAGTAAGGAAGACATCTAATGTCATAGGGCAGGTCATTGTATACCAGGGCCCAGGGCCTATTCTCTTCTCCTAAATCACTAAAACATCCTGTTTGTCTAAATAGCCAGTATAAACTGGTACATTGCAGTCACTCCCAAATTGTTACACTTTGTCCTTTTCTAGTCAATTGGCTGGATCATGAATTGAATGTAGAAGAGTGCACAAGTAATGATCTGTTTTGCTTTGCCTGTGTGATTTGGAGCTTTGTGGAAGGACTGAGATTGTGTTGGGAGTCGAGAAATTTGTTTCGTATCCTACTCATTCCATTAAGAAACACACCTGGGAGCTTAACCATGTTATTCCTCCATTTATCTAACTGTAATAAGGATGGCAACATATGTGTGTTTTTTCAAAAGGGTTGTAATCTTTTGATGTTCTTTGTAAAAAAGTCAATAATAAGTGTACATTTTCCGTACATTTATATATATCGTTGTCAAATGTTTATTATTGTATCTATTATCTTTACTGACTCTTTCAAAGAAAAAAAATCTAGGGGCACCTGGGTGGCTCAGTCAGTTGAGTGTCCAGCTTCGGCTCAGGTCGTGATCTCACGGTTCATGAGTTCGAGCCCGCTGGGGCTCTCTGCTGTCAGCACAGAGCCTGCTTTGAATCCTCTGTCCCCTTCTTTCTCTGCCCCTCCCCCACTTATGCTCTCTCTTTCAAAAATAAATAAAACGTTAAAAAAATCTAAAGTCCATCCCTTATCCTACCAGTAATGAAGAGTCTTTTAAGAGCAATATATAAAGCTTTCCCCCTGTTCTATAAAGCTTTATATATAAACTGTATTTGTGTGTGTCTTGTTTTATACTTTAATAGAGGACTTATATATTAAAATAAGGCACATAGAAACGTTTTTGGATAATATACTGAATATATCTTGGGAAATACAAACATGTATATCCCATAATATAAAATTTTTTACTAACATTTAGCATTAAACCCACTAAGCACTCAGAAATGTTAGCTCATTGCAACTGGTCTTCTTTTATATAATGATACTATTTTTCTAGATAGTTCCAATTTTGATGTAGAGGTTCATTCAGAGAGAAATGAAAACATGTTTCTATCAGAATAAACACACTTACTAGGTGAATTTTATCAATTTTTTATAATATGCTAGGCAGTATGTTAAATGTTTTACACATATTAACTCATTGCATTCCTAAAGGTTGTGTTTCATTGTTATCTCCATTTAGTATCTTAAGTCCAGATCCCAATTGTACTACTCTATAAATCCGAAACTATTTAACTATGTATACTTTTTTAAGCAGAGAAAAGGGTTCTAAAGAATTTGTCACCATTATAGGAATTAGACTCTTAAACACTTTTTTTCTTAATGCTTATTTTTAAAGCCAGTATATACCTAATAAGGAATAGCATTTCATTTTCTAAAGATAATCAATAATTGTTGCATATCAAGTATTCTTAATGAAGAAATTAAAATAGGTCATTTTTCCTTTAAAAATTGATAATTCTGATGAAGTTCATAAAAAATGTTCATCAAAGGTAACTATATATTTTTCTTGACACTATGCTAGAAATAAAGTCTAAAAGATTCAAAGCACTTTCCACATGTTAAATAACCTGCTTAAAAAACTTAAAGGAGAAACTAAATAAATTAATTTGCATCCCAGAATAACATGTTCTTACCGAGGCTGGAAATTGTGGAGTTAGCATTGAGCAGTTATTTTTAAAGTGTTAGGTAGTTCTTGTACACATGAAATTCTGTCAAAAAATATCTCAAATATAAACCATTATTTTATTCATGAAAGCGTTTGCAAGATAACGATTTCCATTTGCTACATATTTCTAAGGATATGTTTACATAAGGTAAAATATGCTTATTTTTTTCTATTTGTAAAACAGTATTATTGGAGTGCTAATTGGAATCATGTCAAATTTATTTATTTTGAAAACATAACATTTTCATGATAAATCTTCCCATTCCAGAATATAAAATGAATTTCTAATTGTCCAGATCTTGTTTTAAATCCTTCTAAATTATTTGGATGTTTTCTTCATATAATTCCCATCTGTCTTATAAAACTTGTTTCTCAGTGTTTAATGGATTTGTTATGTAAATGGAATATTCTTCTGTTTACTTTTTTGTGTGTATTTTAGTCTTGTTTCCAGCCACCTTGGCAGATCTTCTTATTAATTCAGCTTGTTTTACAAGAATCACTTGACTTTTTGAGAGATGTAAAATGAGATATATTGTTACAGAGCTTGACTGGTACTTGGTGCAGAGCAAGTCCTCAGTGAACAGTGGCTGTCGTCATCACCTGAGGTTCCACTTTCAGTCTGCATGGTCCTTATCTATATAACATCCCGTTCAGCATAAGTTGCATGCATTGCTATGTTGGTGTTTTGATCAATTTAATGTTACATAGCATTTATTGAATATCTGTGATTAAATGCTAATTGCTCTTGCATAGATGATTTTTATACTTTTATGGAGTAACACGAGCAGTATGTCCTTTGTTCTAGTCACTGTCATACCATAAACATTGCTACGAGGGGGACCAATCTGTAAAGTAATCTTGACTTGAGTCCACATCTAGTGTAATTAAGAAGGTTATAAAAAATGTTGAAAAAGAAATGCTCTTTGCAGCTTGTTCACCTTTAATCAGTGACAAATTTTGCCTTCTTAAGTACACAAAAATATGTTTTAATATGTAAAATGAATCTCGTGTGAAATTTTGTAATAAGCGTGACTTTTTTTCTATCTTAGACTTGCTTTAAAAATAATCTGTTTATGTCAATGATGAAAATTCCATATTCTATTCTTATGCATTCTAAGGCTTTAGCAGTAATTAACAGAACACATTATCTCTATGACTGATAAAATTTACTAAGACAATAAACGTCTAAAAAAAGAAATGAGAAAATATTTCATCTCTAAAGACTTATAAGCAGTGATCTTCATAATCTAACCCTAGCAAATATTATTGTAAGGATAAATTTGCCTTCTAAATGAGAGGAATGGTTCTATAAGAATGAGAAATATAATTTAAGTTGGGAAAATATGTGTAAATAAAATTTTCTCCTGAGTTGTTTATATGACAGCTTTGTGTTAATAGCAGTTGTTCATTGACAACAACAGCAGCAACAACAACAACAAATATGAAGGATGTTCTCAGATGCCATAAGCTTTCATAACAGTGACTTTACCTAGTACCTCCTAATAAGTTGGGATTGATTAACTTCTCCAACTTACTGAAGAGGCACCTTAAAATTGATTAAAGAGCATTTGACTGTAAAAACGAATACTGTCAGCTAACATTTATTGAACACTTAAATTTTTCTAGGCTCTGAGATTGAAAACTATGCTTGAATTAACCACATTTAATCTTCTCAACAAAAACAGTGTGAAGTAGGAACAATCACTATCCCTATTTTGAAGATAAAGATATTAAAGCTATGAGAATTAAATAAACTTTGCAAAGTTACAGAATTAATATAATGCTGCTACAATACTCAAATATTAGTTTAATCTGGTCTTCCTCTTGCCCTCTATTCTATTTAATTACCACAGAAATAGTGACATACTTTTCCTTTAAAAATATTCTACTAATTTATAAATATGCAGGGACTCATAATAGATTTAATATGTAAAATAAATCAACTCTATAAATGTTTGACTTTGAGATACTGTGCTTGTGATAAAACTTGACTATAGAATTATAATATTTAAACCATCACCAGGATGTAAAAAATTATTAATGCTACTTTCAGTTGTTTTTTTTTTTTAATTTTTTTTTAACGTTTATTTATTTTTGAGACAGAGAGAGACAGAGCATGAACAGGGGAGGGGCAGAGAGAGAGGGAGACACAGAATCCAAAACAGGCTCCAGGCTCCGAGCTGTCAGCACAGAGCCTGACGCGGGGCTCAAACTCACGGACCGCGAGATCGTGACCTGGCTGAAGTCGGACGCTTAACCGACTGCGCCACCCAGGCGCCCCAATGCTACTTTCAGTTGTAAAGATTAAGTATTTATTAGAGTTTTTGCAGGAAAACATCCCAATGATCAGGAAAATTGTAACATTTCTTCAGTTTTTGATGTTCAAGTCTAGAATCAAAGCAATTTACAATATTGACAGAAATACAATGTTTTTCAGAGATGTAGATACTTTAAGTCATTTTTATCATACGGATAGGTAGCAATTTCTGTAGTCTAGAGACTGTCCTAAGCACTTTAAAAATATTAACTTATTTAGGGGCGCCTGGGTGGCTCAGTCAGTTAAACGTCTGACTTCAGCTCAGGTTATGATCTCCTAGTCCCTGAATTCGAGCCCCACGTCAAGCTCTGTGCTGACAGCTCAGAGCCTAGAGCCTGCTTCAGATTCCGTGTCTCCCTCTGTCTCTGCCCCTCCTCTGCTAACACTCTGTCTCACTCACTCAAAAATAAACACTAAAATTTTAAAAAAAAAACGGGGTGCCTGGGTGGCTCAGTCGGTTAAGCGTCCGACTTCGGTCCAGGTCATGATCTCGCGGTTCGTGTGTTTGAGCCCCATGTCTGGCTCTGTGCTGACAGCTCAGAGCTTGGAGCCTGCTTTGGATTCTGTGTGTGTGTCTCTCTCTCTGCTACTCCTCTGCTCATGCTCTGTCTCTCTCTGTCTCTCAAAAATAAATAAACATTAAAATAAATAAAAATAAATATTAACTTATTAAATCCTCCTATTCACCCTAATGAGGTAGGTATTATTATCCCCCTTTTAAAGAAAAGAAAATGAGAAAAAAAAAACTTGCTCATGTTCATATGGCTAGTAAGTATGGCTGTTGGATTTAAATCTAGGCTAATTCCAGAATCTGTGCTGAATTCTGCCTCTCATACGTGTCTTTCAAACACCTAATTCAATAGTTCAGTCAGTGTTTTATTTTAAATATATTGCATATATTTCACAGTGTTCTATGTTCTATTAAATTCATGTATGCCAGTTATAATTTCAAATAATGTCATTATTTTTTAAATTATACTGTGATAGGGCAGAATCAAGCTTTTTAAATAGTATTTCCTTATTTGACTACTGTTGTAGAAAATTTTTGAATTGACATTTTAATTAACAAGTCAAAGTTTCTCAACAGACACTATTTGCTGCATCATAAAGCAACCTTTGTGGTATATACTTTGATGCCATTTGTCATCTTATTTGTGCACTAGAGCATAGAACATAATGTTTCTTGTCTATGGGGATTTCTTTAGCAATTGATCATTAATTGAAAAGCATAGCAGAGCTAAGTCTTATGAGAGAAATTAATGTCTTGTCCCAATTAAATGCATTAATTAAAATAATAGGATCTTTGGATGATTTTTATGAATTGCCAAACTTCATTAATGCAGTCTCTTGCCAAGAATAATGGGGAATTGTTTCTCCTGCTTTGTTTGAAAGCAAAGGATAATTTCTTGGAATTTGGCTTTATACATCTTGCCAGCCCCAAGAAAGGATAGTTCTTTGCTTTACTACATCATTATTCTCTTTAAAGTCCAGGGATCTATGTAGTATACTTATTTTTAGCTCACTACCACCTCACGCCTATTCTGTTCTTCATACCTTTTCTTTAATGTTGCACGTAGTGTGTGAGTCTGCTTCCTATAAGAAATTATGGGTCTCACATGTAATGAGTGTGCTCAGTCTTTCAAACAGAATCTAGAGACCATACTGCATGAGCTGTAATTCTCTCATTTACTAAGTACCTTCTCAATATTCTGAAAATAATGATTGAAAAATAGAGCAACTTAAGAGGATTCTTACACTATTTTTTGAACTTGAGACATGTTTATATACTAATAATTTTGCCGCCATACTTGAATAGATTAAAACTCTCCAAAGAACAACAAAATTAGTGATATTTATAGTGCATCATCATAGAAATGTCTGCAATGGCTACATTGTAGATATCATGAGCTTGTTTAATCTTGTGTCTCTATTTGAATAGAACCATTTTTAACCTTGAACCTGCTTTTTAATGTACTTATGAGGCAGTATTTTCATACTCTAGAAAGGATACAATATTGATTTGGACCAATGCTATAAATATATATGTTCTTTACCTCCACTATATTCCACATAGTTCTATTTAAAGGTCATTGATGTAATGGTATGAATATTCAGAAAACAATTTTTTTCACATGAAAAATATGTGAAAACTTTTTCCCATGGTGGGCATATGGCACAATGAGACTTTAGAACCACTGAGGTAGATTCAGCGAAAACCCCTGTTGAGATAAAGTTTGGGATAACTTTATCCCATGTCTCCGTGTGGATGTGGATTTCTAGCAGATGTAGGATCTGTAAACAAGTTTTTGTTTACCTTCATGTGTAAAGGACTATGCGAGATTTCTTCGTTTATTAATTTAGTCCGTTAAGCAGTTTAGTCTAGATGCCAGGCACCTGTCTAGGTACAAGTGACTCAGAAATGAACAAGATAGAACCACTCTGCTCTTTTGCAATTTACAGTGAAACATTGAAGCAGAAACTGAATGATTCATTCATCCACTTACTTAATACATTTTATTTTTCTCTGTAGCATTCTTTATGATCTGATACATTGTAAATTTACCAGTTTGTCTGTGGACTGTCTCCTCCATCCAGACTGTAATTCAGTGAGAGTGAAGATTTGTCTACTTCGTTCATTGCTGAAATGTCACTGCTAGAACAGTAGCTGCCTCATGATATGAAGACAATGTCAAAGGAGAAAAATAATATTACTATTGCTATTTAGCTATTTAGCTATCACTATTTATCTATTAAGTATGAGGGTGCTCGGTGCCAGGTGTGAAGATGAATAGGAACCACAGGGATTAGGAAAGCCAATGTGACAACAGGCATCTTACTGAGAGGTGGTTAAGTGCAATGGCAGACAAATAACTCAGGTGCCTGGAGAAGTGAAAGGAGGAATAATAAGCTCCCATGTCAGAGGTGAAGAATAGCTTCCTAAAGGAAATGACGTCTGACTGACACAAGCAATCAGTGGCCTCAAAATCCAAGACTCTAGGTTTAGTGTTAATTCCTTCCCTACCTGCACACCCCATATACAGCCTCAGTTGCACACATAGAAATGCAGTGCATGCACAGTTGCTCAGATGTCAGACAGAAAGCAGAAACTAAGTCTGGCTGGAGGCATAAAAAAGACCAGGAGAACCGTTTGACCCAAGCATTCAAAAGGGGGCTCTGATTATATAAAAACGAGTTGAGAGTAACCCCCATGGCTGAAGGAATGGCACAGGCAAAGGTACTTGTATAGCATCTTCCAGACCATCATCTAAATTCTTAGATCTACATCTTAAGAGATTAAGGTTTGTTGATGATTCTTACAGCAGGCACCTTCCCCATTGTACAGATATGCTTCCTTTGTTTCCTTTAATTAAACATTATGTTATTAAAGTGTTCCAGAGAAGCAGATGATTGTAATTGCCAAGTACACTGTACAAAAGAAAAGATGTATTTGGAACGCTAATCACAGAGACAGAGCAGAGAGAAGAATAGGACTTATTTTGCAACACACGGAAAGAAGCAATTCCTTGGTGGGAGATGAGTAATCATTTTGTAAAGGAGACTAGAGTAAAACAAAACTTTCTTTAAAGTGCTCCTGATGAAGAAAATATAAATTGCAAAAACATTTTGGAGAGAAGTTTGGTAAAACCCAGTGATCCTGAAGTGGCCCACGAGTTTCACTTCTATTAAGTTGAACTGTCTGAACCTGCTGATATGTAGCTGTTTTTAAACTTCAAAAATGGCAGTTTCCTGTGGCTTAATGGATAGATACATAATCATTACACGTTCCTGTATACAGGTATATATATATATCTTAGAGAAATTTATCCATGAATTGTGGCAAGAAATACAATTGTGGAAGCAAGACATTGGAAATAATCTAAATGCTGTCAAGAAGAGAATACATAAATTATGGCATAATCATACAATAAAAAGAGTTAAAAGGCTAAGTCTTTAACATCTTTACAGTAAAAAAACGGAATTAGGGGAATGACTTTTTTTTTTTTTTTTTTTTTGGTAAAGGGAGAGAGGCGCCTCTATGCATTAGGAAGGCTTTAAATGTCTTAGCTGGTACACCAAATTATATTTTGTTCTGTGTCTGCATCAGCTAAAATCACAGTAAGCTGAAGTCATTAGTCTTCTGTTCTGCAACCAGCTGTAGACTTGTAGCACGTCTTTCTTTGCTGAAACTGGATAGACAGTTTTTTTTTTTAAATCTCAGAAATTTGAGAAAGTTTGGGACATGAGATTTTATCTACATTTACCCTTATTCCATCCTTCTAGAAACACTTGAAAAGGCACGTGATCAGAATCAAGTCACTGCTTGTTTAGTGCTGTTTCTGGTTCTATTATATTTGATATAAAATGAAGTGATTTATTAACATTTTATAGCTCATACTATTGTTAAACTGTACTAACTTTAAGGGATGGAACGAAGTAATATAGATACACCACTATTCCTACTAATATTACTACTGTATTATGTTTTACTACTGCAGAAAAATAAAGCCTGCAGTCAGGAAATTGCTTGATTTTTAAAGGCACAGCTCTACCTTTCCTATGCCATATAAAAGAGAAATGTGGTTTTCTGTACCTTAATTTACAGTGTACATCCCAACTTCTCTTAAAACAGATGGGGGAATGCAGTAATATTACATTTGGGGCCCCCACAATCAAGGAGAAACCTGGCAGCTGTTCAAAAATAATGATATAACAAAGAGAAGAAAACAGATCCTGATTTTTCCCTCATGTCGGACTCTCTATCACTGGCCAAATAGAGATTTTGGCCTATTTGAAAAATTATGCCTATTTGGAAAGGCATACTAAATAACATTAAGTGTTTCAGCTTTGTCTGGTAAAAGTAAGTCCTGATTTCAAAGAAATTTCTTTGGAACAGTATAAAAGCCAAGAAGCTGCTGGAATTTATTATCAAACAGGATCTGATCTGGAATTATGCTATAATTCAGCTGTAGTTTGAGACCTGATCCTTATTACTTTTTCAGAAATAAACACAGGCACCCATACATACATAGACACCCCTAATCTTAATTAATTGAGCTCTTGGTTGGTGTTTTAAGTCAGAAGCATCAAAGGTGGTGAACACTACAGACAAGCAACTTAATAGTAGTATTTATATTTCACAGCTTGTGGAGTATTAGAGTATATTACTGACTGGTTATTAAATGGTAATAGTTGGATCAGGGCCAACGTGATTATTCAAGCCTTTCTGCTTCTTGAGTAGGAGCATGGCACTCAATGAAAGAGATATCTTCTGAACTCACTACTGTTCATCCAGTTATGAAGAAACTGTAGAAATCTACACCCATCAGGGCCCCTAATATATGTCATAAACTTTTGGTGACAGTTTGTTTTCAGTAATTATCTTACTTTGCCTCATGCATGAAAGGTAGACCTGATGAGACCTGCTCTACTTTCTCTGATGTGAGCATCCAGAACTTTCTACCTTTGCTGTAAGGTTCATTGGTTATGGTGTCTACTGGGGAAATACATTTTTTTTCTTTTGGAGTTGATTATAAATCCTCTGATTACACCATAAATTGTCTCTGAGGTCATTAATTCTTCCAGTAAGTCATAGAGTAAGCCATTCGGGAACTAGGAAATTACAGGGAGGTGGTCTAGATAGAATCAGGCTCAGATGATCTGTTGTAATCATAGATTATCCCCAGTATCTGGGTTTCCTCCTTGCTGTTCCATCCTCAGTTTCCTAAATAAATTTCAGAATACAATTTGAATTAGACCCTGTTTAAACCAGTGGCTCTGCAGAGAGACCATTGCCACAACAGTGGACCGAGAAAGGAAATGAGAAGGTCGTTCATTCATTCAGTCAACAAATATTTATTGACCACCTACTATATGGGAGGCATTCTAAATACTGAGGACAATTTAGTGAACAAAACATAGGTTATTGTTGACCTTAGATTGTTCAAAATCTGATGATATTTATATATGTTAGTTTCTATGTTGAGTGTTAGTAATAAGAGAGAGATAATTGGTTAAATGTAACCTCTGTGTGGTAATACACTATATGCTATGTTATCTTTTGTTCAATTGTTATTATTTCAGGTTTTAATTTATCTTGTTTAATTAAAAGGCATAAATTAGCACATAGTGTTTTCATCACATTATCAGCTGAGTTCTTGGATTATCTTTGATTCACAAAGTGCAATTCAACATACAGGCAGAGTAAATCAGAAATGTAAATACAAACTTTCAATATGAATTTCAAAATAAAAGCAAAATTCATGTGCATTGTGACTATACATTAGTATGATCTTATTATAATCTTATTTAAAAATGACTGTTACAATAGACTGAATGTGAGCGGTCTTCTGTAGTATGACAACAAGATCATTTTCCCTATATCATTTTCTCTCTGCTCTATGCTGTATGACTAAAGACTTTTTCAATGCCTTTGAAAATGAATGGTTTAATAATTCTTTCTTTTAAAAATGACAGTCTACACATTTGTTTTCCCTTGAAATAGTTTTATTTTCTTTACCAAGATGACCTTGAGTTCCTCTTTTATTTCACTTTGGGCTCCTTCATGAATCGTTTAGCCGGAATATGCCAAAACAAAGATCTTTTTGTTCAGATAAAATTAGAGATGGTGTTTAATTTCTGTGGCATGGCCCTGGTATCCTTCCACCCTGTCTTTGTCTTGTAAGTGTGTCTCCTCCATATTTGGCTCATGTCAAACCTTCTGTTTCTACCTCTCTTTAGGTATTTTCTAAGTCCAGGCTTTGCGTTGGATTCTAGGGATACAGCAGTAAACCTGTTAATCAAACCCTTCTTGGATTTGATGATAAAGCAATGTTCCTTACATAACTAATTACATATAGTAATTTAATTTCTTGTTTTAGTATCTTTCAATTTTTTTTTTGATACAGAGACAGAGCATGAGCCAGGGAGGGGCAGAGAGAGAGGGAGACACAGAATCTGAAGCAGCCTCCAGGCTCTGAGCTGTCAGCACAGAGCCTGATGTGGGGCTCGAACTCACGAACTGTGAGATCATGACCTGAGCTGAAGTCGGGCCCTTAACCGACTGAGCCACCCAGGCGCCCCTAATTTCTTGTTTTAATATCTTGAAAAAAGTATGAAGTGTATTAAGAGGTGTATTGGGGAACTTGTTTTAATATCTTGAAAAAAGTATGAAGTGTATTAAGAGGTGTATTAGGCTGTAGAGAAAGGCGCGGATCAAGAAAGTCTTTCCTGAAGATAAACCATTTAAGCTGAACCGTGAATATTGGAAAGAATAAAGAACCCTCCTGATGAGAAGAATCTCTGATTGCCACTCCTCTGCTGTCAGGAGATATTTCACTTGATGCTGAGTTTCAAGTACAGCTGGAAACCTTGTTACTGTGGATGCTGAAGTAATCTAATGAATGGTTTGAAAAGATTTAAGTGCAAAACTCCGATGGAGAGAAGAGCATTTCGTCATATGTTATGAACTATTAATGTATTTCTATATGTCCTTGATATGACTTGTTTAGTGTGGCTTATTACTTCAAGTTAAAAGTACATAAATCGTGACTCACTTTTGTAAAAGGATATTTACTTTCAGAGGGAGAATAAGCTTGAAGATATTCTTGGAGGATGATATCAGTTATAGGTAAGCATTAGTTAATGACTTAAAATTCTAATTTATGGTATTGCTTAATAACAAGCTAATAAGGATCATAGAGATGGCCTTCATAGTACATATGATTAGGCCAGTGAAAAGGATTAAAAATCAAAATAAGCGTACTGATCATGATAGGCACTGCTTCCAAAGTTTCCACCAGTTTTCAAGTGATCTGACCCAATTGAGTAAGAGCACTGAGGATTGAAAACATTATATTCTTTTTAAAAAAAATTTTTTTTTTCAACGTTTATTTAGTTTTGGGGCAGAGAGAGACAGAGCATGAACGGGGGAGGGGCAGAGAGAGAGGGAGGCACAGAATCGGAAACAGGCTCCAGGCTCCGAGCCATCAGCCCAGAGCCTGACGCGGGGCTCGAACTCACGGACCACGAGATCGTGACCTAGCTGAAGTCAGACGCTTAACCAACTGCGCCACCCAGGCGCCCGAAAACATTATATTCTTATAAATTTTTAGCAGCCATTGTAAATTTAGACGAAATTCATCCAGATAACTAAGACTGTTATTAAAAGTGGCAGGTCCTGGGGTGTCTGGGTGGCTCAGTCAGTTTTGTCTGACTGCATCTATCTATCTATCTATCTATCTATCTATCTATTTAATTCAAGTTGGTTAACATATAGTGTAGTATTAGTTTCAGACATCACTTATATATAACACCCAGTGCTCATATCAACAGGTGCCCTCCTTAATGCCCATCACTCATTTAGCCCAACCCTTCACCTACCTCCCATCCAGCAACCCTCAGTTTGTTCTCTGTATTGAAGAGTCTCTTATGGTTTGCTTCCCTCTCATTTTAGCTCATTTTCCTTCTTTCCCCTATATTCGTGTGTTGTGTTTTTAAATTCCATATATGGGTGAAATCATATATTTGTTTTTCTCTGACTGACTTATTTCGCTTAGCATAATACACTCGAGTTCCATCCATATTGTTACAAATGGCAAGATTTCATTCTTTTTGATGGATGAGTAGTGTTCCATTCTATGTATGTATGTATATATACACACATACGTATATATATGTGTGTGTGTATACATACACACACACACACACACACACACACACACACACACCACATCTTTATCCATTCCATCAGTCCATGGACATTTAGGCTCTTTCCTAATTTGGCTACTTAGTTGATAGTGCTGCTGTGAACATTGGGTGGATGTGCCCCTTCACATGAGCGTTTTTGTATCCTTTGGATAAATACCTAGTAGTGGAATTGCTGTGTCATAAGATAGTTCTATTTTTAATTTTTGAGGGAGCTCCATACTGTATTCCAGAGTGGCTGCACCAGTTTGCATTCCCACCAACCTTGCAAAAGGATTCCCCTTTCTCCACATCCTCACCAACATCTGTTGTTGTCTGAGTTATTTATTTTAGCCATTGTGACAGGTGTGAAGTGGTATCTCATTGTGGTTTTAATTTGTATTTCTCTGATGATGAATGATGTTGAGCCTCTTTTTATGTGTCTGTTACCTATGTAGATGTCTTTCAAAAAGTGTCTATTCATGGCTTTTGCCCATTTTTTTTTACTGGATCATTTGTTTTTTGGGTATTGTGTTTGATAAGATCTTTCTATATTTTGGGTACTAACCTTTTATCCAATATGTCATTTGCAAATATCTCCCATTCTGTCAGTTGTCTTTAAGTTTTATTGATTGTTTCCTTTGCTGTGCTAAAGTTTTTATCTTGATGATGTCCCTGTAGTTCATTTTTGCTTTTATTTTCCTTGCCTCCAGAGACATGTCTAGTAAGAAGTTGCTGTGGCCAAGGTTATTTTGGCTCAAGTTATGATCTCAGGGTTCATGGAACCAAGTCCTGTGTTGGGTCCCGTGCTGACAGCATGGAGCCTGCTTAAGAGTCTGTCTCTGCTTCTCCCTCTGCCTTTCTCCCTGCTCATGCTTTCACTGTAAATAAATAAGTAGATAAATAGTCAAAAACTTAAAAAGTGTCAGGTCCCATCTTAGGTGCATCAAAGTACAAATATGTTGCACATTGCTGATACATTTTACTGAAGAATGCCTGAGAGGACCACAGTACCTTAGAGTCAAATGAATCATAAGACCTTTCTACTTTTCTGCCCAGATGTTTGCATAATTACATACTGGCAAACATAGCTCCATCAATTTCTTTAAAAAATTTTGGCCATTAAAACCCATGGGAATTCCCCATCATATTTATATTGACTTTAAAAAATATTGAAGTAAAATTTCTGCTTTTTTCTCTGTGACCCCTTAATCCTTTCATACCTGTGCTGACTGATAGATTCTTGGGTTTCCTCCTCTGTGTTGGTGATTAGTTTGCTACTCCCAATATATTTTCCCATGCTTTTTCTTTTAATAGTTATTGCTGCTTATGGGCGATGATTGCAGTAGATTATATTATAGCCCCAGGGATTTTAAAATACCTTCAAATATACACATACCCCCCCCCCCCCCAACCAAAGAAAAACCTCTGAAACCGGGTCTCTGATTAGGAAAGCCTTTGCCCTTAACCTCCTGAACCCACATCCTTAGATGGTGTATATGTGCATATGAACAGGTGACTATCACTTCAGTGTTGGCCAGCGTTCCTTACATATGTTAAGGCTCCAGGGGCTAGAATTGGAGTATCAGCTGAGCTGGTATTTATTTTTTAGACTACTGCAGTTACATACAAGAGAATACAATGTGGCCATTTAAACAAAAATTGAATTTGTGGAAAGGATGTCTGGTAGCTCATGTTAAAAGGAATAGCTGAAGATCCAGGCTTTGAAAAAGAAAGGGTCAGAGATGCTCTGGGCTTTATATCTAACAACTCACATCCAGGGCTTGCAAATCTAACTTTAGGGAGAATCTAGTTAACTTGTATTCAGTCAGCTCTCTATCTGTGGCTGGACAGGTACTAGTATGGAAAGAGTGGCTTTCAAAGCAGTAATGAGGGTGTGATGACCAGAAGAAAGCAGAATGATACAGGGAAGGCAAAAACGGTAGCTTTCTGCTTTGATTAATGGGATTAAACTCTCTGGAATGTCCTGGTCTCTAATACGGGAAGAGTAGTACCACTTACTTCTCGAGTTGCTAACAGTAGTGAAACTAGAAGCACTTAGAACAGTGTTTAACAAATAATAAGCACTCGATTTCATTATCGTCTCCATTTTATAAGTAAGAAATTATGGTTCAGAGAGGTTTAAATAACCTGCCTAAAGTCACGCTAAGGGAGTGGTTGAGGTGGCATTCAGACCATCTTATTACAGAGAATTCACTCTTTTTTTTATGTTTATTTTTGAGAGGGGGGGGAGAGACAGAGAGAGAGCAAGAGTGTGCACAAATGGGGGAGGGGCAGAGAGAGAGAGAGAGAGAGAGAGAGAGAGAGAGAGAGAGAGATACAGAATCCCAAGCAGGCTCTAGGCTCTGAGCTGTCAGCACAGAGCCCGATGTGGGGCCTGAACTCAAAAACCCAAGATCATGACCTGAGCTGAAGTCAGATGCTCAACTGACTGAACCACCCAGGCACCCAGAGAATTTACTCATCAACACCTTGCCACATTGCTTCGAAGTCCAGAGAGCTTACTCCTGTAAGGTCAGCTTTCTCTTTATTGTAGTATTCCTTCTAACAGCTGTCATTTTTTTTTGTAATTTTTTTTTTTTTACATTTATTTATTTTTGAGAGAGACAGAGCACAAGTGGGGGAGAGCCAGAGAGAGAAGGAGACACAGAATCCGAAGCAAGCTGCAGGCTCTGAGCTGTCAGCACAGAGCCCAACGCCGGGCTAGAACTTGCAAACCATGAGATCATGACCTGAGCCAAGGTCAGATGCTTAACTGACTGAGCCACCCAAGTGCCTCTAACAGCTGTCATAAAGAAAAAGTTTGAATCGTACTCCTTCACTCCATACAACCTCAAATTTTAACATTTTTCGTGAATAGCACATATTACAATCTTTTTTAGAGGCCAGTAAGATGATCCCCATGTTACAGATGGTGAAAATAACAGCTGAGAGAGGTTAAATATTGTGGGTCAAGTTCACAGAGCAAGTAATGGTGGCAGCTGAGCTTTGAGCTGAGCTCTGCCCTATCCCGGAGCCTGTTGCTTTGACCCAGTTTTACTGCATCCTGGAAAACAGAAAAGTGCAAGAGGGTCCTTTCCTTTCGACTAACAAAGAACGATCTAAATAAAAAGAGCATCTGTTCAAAAAAGAATATGTAACCAGCATACAGTGAAGAATGGAAGCTTCTATAGCAAAATAGTATTTGGATATGTGTTTTGAAGTTCCAGACAGTATTCTAGATCCTTGCACCATAAGATACACGTTAAATCCATAAGGTACATGTTAAAATTATCTTTATTTACAGCTAGGGGCACTTAACACATTAATTTTGATACTTCCCCAGGATTATTTAGTATGTAGGTTGTGGAGCCAAACCTGTAGCCTCTGTGAGGATGAATCCAGTTACCTAATTTGTTTACCACTTTATCAGGGTACTCAATAAATAGGTGTTGAATACATGAATGTCTTTAGGCCACAGATCCCAAAGTTCTGAATTTTTTTTTCTTTTTCAGTCTTGTCAGAAGCAGTCAAGATGTGAGCAATTAATAGGAGTAATTGAAAGTCAAACTAGAACACCAAAAAGATGTGTGTCTGGAATACCAAGTAAAAAACACATACCCATCAAAAGGCACCCAAAACCATAGGCTCAAGACCTTGTATTAAAAGATTAGTCAAATACTTGAGGCAAAAATATAATCTTTGATTTTAGAAAAGAATCAGAAATAAACCTTAGGGCTAGGAGAAAGTAAATGTTATGTCCATCTTTGATAAAAGAATGATTTGTGAGATTATAGACTGTTCAATGTAACTTCCACACCAGCTGGCAAAATAGTAGAGCCCATTAGCAAGCAATCAGTGTTTGTCAAGCCACAAATGCTGTAATCAGCTTGACACTGAGAAATGAAAGCAATGCTAGAAATTTCCGCTTTTCTTTTATGAAAGAGTTACAGATTTTATACGAGGAATTCCAAGGTATTAGTATTTTTTTAAAGTGTGCTCAATGGATGTTATTAGGATTAATGGCTGAAAAAATTCATAGTCAAATTTTAAGAAACTCTAGAACATAAAAGGTGAAAGTCCTCTTTACTCTAGGACTACTCAGAACCTTTAATTTTGTTTATTTTCGAAAAGGGTTGTAGAATGCAGCATTGCTAAAACAAACCCTACCATGACTTGAGAATCTTATGTACCAAATTTGCAAAATACTTAGGTGGACTTATACTAACCCTCCGTTTTGGACTCCTTGGCTGCTTTAGGGCAGGTGCTGTCCCTGTTCCTCTATCACTGATACCTAGCTTAGTATCTGATACACACAGAGTACTCATGGGGTATTTATTGGCTGTATGAATCACTGATAAATACTGAATAGCATCCTAATAAAATGATCGGCTACTTAATATCTTGATGATATGATCTAACATATATTTGAAAAGAGGAAGCTGACTAAAAACTGGATTAAAATTACTCTCTTTGTCCTATTAGATTTGAGAATGGAAAGTCTATTTTCTAATTATATTTGATAATAAAATTTAGATTAACTGAAAATGTATAAACTTCTTGATATTTTCATGTATTAGAAATATCTTCAGAACCAACTTTTTTATAGTCATACACCCTTATTGATATGTGTAAAACAAAAGTCATAGCACCATTTGTTTTGAGTTTCTTCTTGACATGGGATATTGCTGGGAGGAGCCTCCAGAAGGCACTTTTACCAGAGAATAGGTGTAGTGTTTTTGTCTGAATACTAAATAATGTATATATTTTATATTTATAAAAATTATATATTTATATAACATTTAGTACTTAAAATATTTATATTTTATATTTGCAAACATAATTTTATTGTACAAAATATATGTACAAAATACATATGCATAAATGCATTATAGCTCTTTATGCATACATACATTTTTATGTTTGAAAACACGTATATGCATTTATATGGGAAGTATATTGGAAAAAATTTTGGTTTTCTGAGTGACGAAAAACCATGCAAATGTCGCCTGAAGTAAGAAATGTCCGATAGACATCTTATTTTATGGTAATTACATAAATAAAATTAATGCATCAGAAATTACTTATAATGGGTGGAACAAAGTCTAATTGAAGTTTTACAGTCAGCTATCACCATCGTTTTAAAGATATGGCTTATTGCATGGGATAGAAAAATTTAACCAAGATGATTCCCATTTTTTCATTTTGAATTTAAGTCAAGTATTGTGATATCATAAATATCACAATATTGGGACTTTGGAAGAAAATTGGAAAGAGTCACATCTGTGAACCAGTTCTGTATTTTTCAAATGGATCAGATATTTCCTGATATTTTTTTAATGTTTATTTATTTTTGAGGAGGTAGGGAGAGAGCTTGCGTGTGCAGGGCATGCTCTCGCAAGTGGGAGAGGGGCAGAGAGTGAAGGGGACAGAGGATCTGAAGGGGGCTGTCAGGGAGCCTGATGAGATCATGACCTGAGTCAATGTCTGACATGTAACCAACTGAGCCACTACAACGCCTCGATATTTCCTCATTTTTAAAGTTTATTGATGGTGGAATTCCCAACCTTGAGACCAAGACCTGAGCTGAGATTCAGAGTTAGTTGGCTCCACACACTTGGATGGCTCAGTTGGTTTGAGCTTTGGACTTTGGCTCAAGTCATGATCTCATCCTTTGTGAATTCCAGCCCCACAACGAGCTTGCTGCTCTCAGTGCAGAGCTGGCTTTGAATCCTCTCTCTCCCTCCCTCTGCCCTTCCCCCACTTGCATGGTGTGTGTGTGTGTGTGTGTGTGTGTGTGTGTGTGTGTGTGTGTGTGTGTGTGTACGTACTCTCTTTCTCTCTCAAAAATAAATGTTAAAAAAAAAGAGTCAGTTACTTAACCAACTAAGCCACACAGGCGCCCCTCCTCATTTTTATACTGTAAGATTTGTATGTGAATGCTCTAAAGATATTTATTTCAAACAACTTTGATAAGAATAACTTACATACTATAAAGTTTGCCATTGTATTTGCAGCTTGACCCTTTGGAGGAAATACATACAGTCATGTACCATTACCTCTGTCCAATTTTAGAGCACATCTGTCTTTGCCTAAGGTTCCCCTGTGCCCATTTGCAGTCAGTCCTCCTTCCCATCCCTGGCAAATTATTTTCCAAAGTGGGCGTACCATTGTACATTCCAACAGCAATGAATGAGAGTTCCAATTTCTCCATATCCTCAACAAAATTAGTTATAAGTCTTTGATTTAGCCATTCTCCTGTGAATAGCGGTATCTTATTGCAGTTTTAAGTTGCATTATATAATGACTAATGCTGTTGAGAATGCTTTTATGTACTTACTAGCCATTTATATGTTGTATTCAATGAAAGGTGTATTCAGATCTTTCGCCTCCTTTGAGTTATTCATTGAATTATTAGAGTTATTTATATATTGCAGATAGAAAAAAATGAGTAGATATATGAGCTGCAGTGTTTTGATTCAGCTTGTGTCTTTTTACCTACCTAATGGTGTTTTTTTGAAAAGTTTTTAATTTTGCTGAAGTTCAATTTAACAATTTATTACTTGGATGAATCATGCCATTGGTATAACATGTAAGAAATGTTTGCCTGATCCCACATCTAAGCATTTTCTCCTAGTTGTCCTCTTTTCTTCTATTTCTTACAGATGTTTTATAGTTTTTTTTTAAATTTTTTTTAACGTTTTATTTATTTTTGAGACAGGGAGAGACAGAGCATGAACAGGGGAGGATCAGAGAGAGGGAGACACAGAATCTGAAATAGGCTCCAGGCTCTGAGCCGTCAGCACAGAGCCCGACGCGGGGCTCGAACTCACGGACCACGAGATCATGACTTGAGCCAAAGTCGGCCGCTTCACCGACTGAGCCACCCAGGTGCCCCTATAGTTTTAAGTTGTACATTCAGATATATGACTGATTTTTTATTTTATGTTTTTTATTTTTGAGAGAGAGAGAGAGAGAGAGAGAGAGAGAGAGAGAGAGAGAGAGAGAGATAGCAAGTGAGAGAGGGGCAAAGAGAGGGGGAGACACAGAATTGGAAGCTGGCTCCAGGGTCTGAGCTGTCAGCACAGAGCCCGACACAGGGCTCAAACTCATGAACTGCGAAATCATGACCTGAGCTGAAGACGCTTAACTGACTGAGCCACCCAGACACCCCTATGGTAGATTTTTAGTTTATTTTTGTATATGATGTGAAATTAGAATCTAAGTTTATTTTTTTCATCTAAATATCCAATCATCCTAGTATTATTTACTGAAAAAGCTTTTATTTTTCTCCGCCCCTTGAGGTGCCTTGGTGCCTTTATCAAGAATCAATTGACATAATTAGAGGATATATCTCTGGACTTTCTATTTGGTTCCATCAATGTGTATGTTTATCTTATGAAAATAATATCCTGTCTTGATTACTCTAGCTTTATATTGACTTTTGAAATCAAACAGCGTAAATCCTTTGACTTCAACCTTCTTTTTCAGAATTATGTTAACTATTCCGAGTTCTTTGCCTTTCCATGTAAAATTTAAGATTAGCTCGTCAATTTCTACAATAATGGTTACTAGGATTTTCATAGAGATTCAGTTAAATTTTACTGAGATCACTTCGGAGAATTGCCATCCATGATCTTGATTCTTCCGATTCGTGAACATGGCATACTTCCCTTTCTTAGGGGTCTTTTAAAATTTTCTCAGTGATGTTCTATAGTTTTCAGGTACAGGTCTTGCATTTTTGTTAAGTTTATTCCCAAGTACTTTATTCTTTTAATGCTTTTGTGAGTAATTTGCTTTCTTAAATACATTCAGATTCTTTGTATTATAAAAAATGGATTTTTCACATTAATCTTGTGTCTTATAAATTTGCTACATTATAGAACAAATGTTCTACTAGATTTTTTCGTCAAACCCTTAGGACTCCTGAAAAGATACGAATGTCTCTTAGAAGTAGCCTGTATATGCTCCTTGGGAACAGATACCCATGTCTGTCACATAGTGATTGTTGAATATGTGCTTGCTGAATGATGGAGTGGATTTTTGCATGTTTCTCCAAAGTATTATGGTTTCTCTAACTACATTTAATAGGTATTTTAGCTTTATAAAAATGAGATTTACATAAAAGCTTGATGATTATATATTTACATTTCATGACAATTAGATTGCATATGTTTTTTGTGTTAGACTTCATTCCTAGGCTAAAGAGACAATGTGAAAAAAAAAAAAAAATCCGCAAGTTGGCAATAAGATAGATTTATTTTATCCAAGAGCATTTTGGTGATAAGAGCCACCTTTTACTTTTTTTTTCCCAAAAAGGTGAGCATTTTAAGTCCATATGTGATCAATACTAAATGAATTAAGAATGAATTCCTTATTGTCAAGTTTTGATTTCATGAAAGAAAAATGCTTATGCCTTATCACGTTTATTGCATAATTTGCAATTTATAGCAACAATGTATCTATTGAATTTTCACTTAAATGTTATAAATTACACTGTTTAAGGATACATTGAGTACAAATCTTTTTTATTCACTTGGTTTTTTTCTTTCCTAAACTAACATCTTGAGTCAGTTTAAACATCATACATTTTACTAAGATAATCTTTTTTTTCTTAACTTGTGCCTAAAGATTTTTAATTACATAAAACACAAACATCTGTTTTCTTTTTTTTTTTTTTAATTTTTTTTTCAACGTTTATTTATTTTTGGGACAGAGAGAGACAGAGCATGAACGGGGGAGGGGCAGAGAGAGAGGCAGAATCGGAAACAGGCTCCAGGCTCTGAGCCATCAGCCCAGAGCCTGACGCGGGGCTCCAACTCCCGGACCGCGAGATCGTGACCTGGCTGAAGTCGGACCCTTCACCGACTGCGCCACCCAGGCGCCCCAAACATCTGTTTTCTACACAGTATTAGTTGGTATAATGCTAACATACATTATAATCTGACTATGTGAGATATGTCAAAATATACTTCACTTTTCAAGCCAAAGACAAGTTTAAGGAGTTTTCAATTTGTCAGCTCTGAAACTGCATCAATTTGAAAATGAAGGACACAAAGGAAAAAGTAAACAAACACAAACAAAAACATACAAAGCTATCTTTTTCAACTACAAGTAAGGCTTGTATTACCTGTGAAGCAACATCTCTTTCAAGTGTGTGGAATGAGCTTACACCGTGAGTACATGGGTGTATACCTACAGCCGTGCTCAATCCCTTCTGTGTTCTAATATGATACCCAGTGTATAATCAACATTAACTTAAGGGCTTTTACCAGATACATATCCCTTCATGTCACCATTACTTCCCAACCCATTTCTCCTTACCACCTGCCTTACGTATTTGTTGCCACTGCTCCCAGAGGCACCTGTAAGCAACAGGTAAGAGCCAGGACTTTGGATGGTATTACCGAAGTTCACATTTTGGCTCAGTCACTTCCTGGCTGTGTAATCATGGGCAGTTTATTTACACTGCCATGTTTAATGCCATGTTTCCAAGCTGCAAAATGGAGATAATAGTAGTACCTAGCTCCTCAGGTTGTATGAAGATGGAAATGTGTTTATCACTTTAGCCCTATGTGATATGTGTGTATGTGTGTATGTGTATATACCTATATACATATATGTATATACCTGTGTATATATGTATGCACACACAGACGCAATACATATGCAGAATACATGTGCTTGTATATCTGTGTGTATATGTATAGATAGGTAGATAGATACTGTTTTGAATAGCAATTACTGGTACATAATAAGTGATTAGTATATTTTAGATATTATTAAATCTGGTTGCTCTGATGTAATATCTCTCAGAGTTCCTGCTGTGTAAACCATTTTTTAATTAACCCTTTGGCTAGTCTGATGATAGTAGACATATGGGAAATGAAGTCAACCAAATAGACAAGCTATGAAATTATTCAGGTTTTGGTCCTTGCCAATGGTAAAGTACATACATGCAATAGCTAGTAATATGTTTAATGAAGGTTTTTGATCCAAGTTATTTTAGCAATGTAAGAGCCTTAACATTTTTAAATGCCCATGAAAATCATCCTGCTGAACATGTAATTTTCCAGGCTTGCACCAAATAATTGTGATATTCAGTGAACAATGAAGTTCCATTTAACATATTATTGCTTTTATTTCCTTAGAAGAGTTGGCTAAATAGTGGATTGGCATCCAGTGTTTCTTCACAATTCTTGAGGATATTTTAAGATACTTTTTTTTCTTTTTGACACCTTTAATGTGCACTTGTAATTATATTAAAGAAATAGGTAATTTGACAGTCTCATTAATGAAGACAAATATGATCTAGTGAGAATATATTATTTTAATAGTACTCTGCTAAAGTCACAGATGACACTGTTCTCACAGTGCTATTATATTTGCTAATTCATAATATTTGTTGAACTTTAAAAGTAAAGCATTGTATTACTTGATGAATCTTTTTTCAAACTTATTTATCAGTTAAGATTTGATATCTTAACTGTCTCCACTTACATATGTTTATTTAGGTTAAAAAACAAAAATTAAAAAGCACCCTGAAATCTTGTTAATCTCTGTAGATTCTTGTCTGATAACACATTATCTTTGTACCTGAAAAATATTGAGTGACAGTTCCTGAATTCAGGTTTTCAACACTGTGCTGTATTGTACTTCACAGTTGTAACTTGTGTCAGCACTTCTGGAGTGGGGATACCTGAGGTTCTGTGGTTGGTTTGTGGACCCTTTTGAAAATCTGTGAAAAAATGTGTGAAAACCCTTCACTTTTTCTTCTCAAGCATATAGACACGCATGCAGATAAAATTTTACGTCACTTTACATCACTGGATCACTTAAAGCTCAATCAAGGACATACTCCATAGTATACTTCTTACTACTTTATGAAGCCCAATTCTATTTCTGTGTAAATCAGAGACATTTTTCAGTAATTCACAATTTCTTGTATTTAGTCAGTATCGCAGAAATTTTACTGCCTTTTTGGTTTTACATTTTTAGTACGATGGAACAAATCATTATGGACGTGTGTCATTTCATATTCATTTTTTGTTTGAAGATTAAAATTTTTATTTTTTTAAATAAAAAAAAACCCAAACACTTGTTGATTTTTGAGAGAGCACAAGCAGGGGAGGGTCAGAAAGAGACAGAGACACAGAATCCGAAGCAGGCTTCAGGCTCTGAGCTGTCAGCACAGAGCCCAATGCGGGGCTCCAGCCCACAAACAGTGAGATAATGACCTGAGCCAAAGTCAGACACTTAACCGACTGAGCCACCTAGGTGCCCCTGAGGATTAAAATTTTTATTAAAAAATTGTGTATTGCTCTGGAAAAGAATAGCATCCTTTCTGAATCATATTTTCCTTATCTGCAAATAATTTGCTTTTCTATCAGGAAGTTGTGAGGAGGTCTTTGTTATTGGTCAAATATCCCAGTATCTTGGGAAAATGAAGACTGTTTAGAGTTCACATATCTTTCAAATCTTCTATGTTCTGAAATTAAGTTGTAAAATAAATCTTAACTATTACACATCGACTGCGTGCCAGTCTTTTATACTTGGCACATTTTTGACATCATTGCATTCATTTTCATAAAATCCCTGGAAGTATTGTCTTAGTCTGTGCATGCTGTTAAAATGAAAATGTCATAGCTTGGGTCACTTAAACAATAAACACCTATTTCTCCCAGTTCAGAAATCTGGCAAGTCCAGGATCAAGGAACCAGCAGGTCCAGTATCTGGTGAAGACAAGCTTCTTGGCTCATACACAGCGATCTTGCTGTGTCCTTACATGGCAGAAGCGAGAAGAAAGCTCTTTGGGGTCTCTTTTATAAGGGTACTAATCCCATTAATGAATGCTCCACCCACATGACCTAACCACCTTTCAAAGATCCCACCTCCTAATACCATCACATTGAGGTTTAGGATTCAACAAATGAATAGGGAGAGGGGGGATAAACATTCAGTCTATTACAAGTGTACATGATTATTCCTATTTTGCAGTTGAGGTAACCGAGGATAGGTTGAAGTAACTATCCCGGGATTACTCAATCAGTAGTTACTCAGAGGACAGTTGGGGATCCCAGCCAGTTTGTCTGATTTTTTTGGCCCGGATTGTAAACATTCCACTGTAAGCTAAACTGATTTGCCTAGAATTACCGAATTGATGTTACTTTCATAATTTCCTAAGTCAGAAAAGAAATACACATCATATGATATCTCAAAGTCCTTGTAATTTCACTTTAATTCATTTATTCAATAAATATTTAGCTAGTTTTTGGATTATCTTACGTGACAGTTAAAAAAACAGGAATCTATGAAATTAGGTTTATAATTTATTGCTCATAACATAGGCACAATTTTTGTTTCTAATCTCTCTTTCTACAAATTTCCATATTCTTTCATATATATTCATGCAGACACACCCCAGGTGGCTCCCATCACCTGCATGCTTAGTTTATTTAAGAGACTTCTTTATTGTGTCTTTCAAACTACCCATTAACAATTTCTTTTGAAATTACTGGCAGAACAGTGGTCTTTGATTTGTGACATCAATAACTCTTCTGTTAAACCAAATGCCTTATACATACTAGACAGAGAACAAATAATTGTACAATTAATGAATGAATTCATAATGCTTAGATTGCACAAAAAGTCAGATTACTTACATTAAATGAAGGGACACAGTAGTTTAATCTGTTGTGTGTTGAAGAGGCCAAATGTCTTGAATATTGTCTGTTAGGAATATACTGCACAAGAAAATGATAGTTTCAATTTAATGTATTCTGAGATTGAATTCAAAGATTGTAGACCAAATGGCTTGTACTAAGTAAGTCTAAATATTCTGCTAAAGTATTAAATTGAATTATGAATTAAATCCTCTTACTTAAAGATATCTATTGTACTTCTGTGAAGTTTATTCTGTCTGGATTAAGGATTTTTGTTTGATATAGAATTCTGCCTTGATATTCACATCAGATAGGATGATAGATTCTGTTTGAAAGAAATTCTTGTAAGGTTGATTTGATTCATTATACTTCTGTTGAACATATTCTATACTGTCATGGTTAGGTACAGTGGGTTTTTCGTGGAAGTAGATTTGTTTTCTGGGTGTTTCCTAGTTAATTTCTTAAAGAAGTCAAAATATGTAATGGTCACCTTAAAATGAGGGTATCGTACACATGAAGAGTTTATTAAGCACAAATTATGTAAACGAAAATGGAGTTTGTGAGGATTGAGTACTGAGTTACTTGGAAATAATAACCTCAAGTTTAATTTTCAGAATGCAAAGAGGGTTTGTTAAGTTTCCATTCTCATGGATCATGTGAAGTGAGGACACAAGGAATTTTGCAATACTAGTTGTGGTTAGTGTGAAAATGGATTTAAAAATTTTATGACTATTTTGAAAGGTAATAAAAAAAGTAAAGACTTCCAAAAAATGCATGCCTTTTCTTTTTCCTGTTCTTTTCCCCACTTTAAAAAAATTGATATGTATTTGAACATTAATGATTCTTAGCTTTGTACAAATGAGTAGTTATTACTTGAAAGTGTTTTCTTATATTTAGTATTAAGTATATTTTGCTATATAAATTCTATTTTTAAAAACATTTTTTACACTTACTAAATCAGGTATTAGTTTATCGACCTATTAAAAAAATTAAGTTTATTTATTTTGAGAGAGAGACACAGAATGAGCGGGAAAGAGGCAGAGAGAGAGGGAGAGAGAGAATCCCAAGCAGGCTCCACACTGCCTGTGAAGAGCATAATGTGGGGCTGGAACTCACAAACCATAAGATCATGACCTGAGCTGAAACCAAGTCTGACACTTAGTGGGCTGAGCCACCCAGGTGCCCCAGGAACATCAATTTGTTTTTAAAAGGAAGCTTGATTTTGTTTGTTTGTTGTTTGTTTTGAGAGAGAGAGGGAAAGAGAGACACTAGGGGGGATCAGAGAGAGAGGAAGAGACAGAAATACCAAGCAGGCTCCAGACTATCAGTGCAGAGCCCGACGCAGCCCTGGAACCCACGAACCTTGAGGTGATGACCTGAGCCGAAATCAAGAATCTCGTGCTTAACTAAGCCACCCAGGCACTTGGGAATATAATTTTTTTTCTCATCTTTTTGTTGAAGGATGTTTCTCTCTTCGAGATTAAGAAAACTCCATCGATAATGAGTTTTAGTTTCAGTGTTTATACATATATTGAATTTAAAATTTACTCTTACAATCAGATTGCATTGCAAGAGCCTTGTATTAGTGTGCTGGATGAATGATTCAACAGAGTTTAATAGCTGTAATAGCAATTTATTATGATTCATTTAAAGAAGAAGCATTAATAAACACTACTGGTAACTATTAAGATTTTCTTTTATACCCAAAGTATAACATATATTTTCACATTACTATGTCAACTTTTAAGCATGACATCTTTCTTGAGCCAATGAAGGTATTTATCTCAGAGAATATTAAAGATGCAATAATTTATTGAACACCCTTCCAAGTAATCTGATTCACACACAGCATCAAATTTATTTGGAAGTGAATATTCCTGTATTTTTGTATGGTGTGTTTGTTTTCAGCTTCTCCTAAGATTAAGCTACTTAGAAATAAGTGATGAGGTAGTTGGAGATCCTTTTCTCATGGGAAGGATTTCATCAGGGAAGATTCATTTCTTAAACTGAAATTCATGGAAGAATTTTAAGCAAGTTCTCTTTCATATCTATTTTTCTTTCTAGTATACTGTAGTCAGTACCTAATGTAATTGTGCTCTTTAAAATGGTATTTGATGTTCATTTTCAACCTTTTGTGTCAAAAGAACAAGAATTTGGTTACCCTTAGATTGTGAATATAGCTTTTATTAAACATATTTACAACTCCCTATATTCTCATTACCTAATTTTAACATCCAAATTAATATCCCAAGTCATGAGATGAATCATTATTTCCAAAGGGATCTTAAAATACTATTAAGAATGTCATAAAATGTTGTGCCATTTAGCTGTCTCAGAGAACCGTAAAATCTATGTTTCTACATAAATGTAAAATTGGTGAACAGATTTATTAGGTCTTCATCTTGCAGCGTTGGCTTTAGGCCATCTTAGTTCATGTGATTTGGGCCCTATTAACTAAAAAAGAGTTTGCGATTGTTATGGTCTGACTGTATCTCTCCCCCCGCTCCCTGAAATTCATATGTTGAAATCCAACCTCTAAGGTTATATATTGGGGGTAGGGCCTGTGGGAGATGATTAAATTAGAAGGATGTAGCTTTCCTAAAAGGGATTAATAATCTTATGAAAAAGGTCCTAGAAAGATCCCTTGCCCCTTCCACAATCCGAGGATACAAGAAGTCTGTAATCCAGAAGAAGGTCTTCACTAGACCATGCTGGCACACTGATCTCAGTGTGATCTCACTGATCTAGAGACTTCCAGCCTCTAGAACTATGAGGAATAAATTTCTGTTGTTTGGAAATTACTCAGTCTGTGTTATTTTGTTATAACAGCCCAAACTCACAAACACAGTGATATTCAGTGGGCTGCCGACACAGGCAAAGCTAATAATACCTGTATTTCTTACCTCTCAATTTTGCATTCTAAATCCTACACAAGTTTTCTTTGGACAATATAGCTAAGGGTCAACTACCAAATGCAGATATTTTCAAATTATATTCAATTTTGGAATATGTGTTTTTTTTAATCTATATTCTTTTATGCCCATACACATTCATTCACTTAATATTTTTTGAGTATCCACTGTATGTCCTAGACAGTATGTTTGATAATGAGGCTACATTGGTGACCAAGTCAGACCTGGCCTTTGTCTACATAGAGCTTAAACTTCAAAGGGGAAGACGAATGAATGTTGAATAATTAAACATTCGTTTCAACTGTAATAAGAGCTACAGGAGAAGAACAGGTGTCAAGGGCAGATCTAATAGCAGGCCCTGAATTTGATGGGTGGGTCAAGAAAGCATTCCTGCAGAAGTAGATCTTTAGATGGGTACTTGGAAGGAGAGGGGGTAGGAGAAGAGCATTCCAGGCAAAGAGGGAGTCTGCATGAAATCCTCCAGGTATGTAGGGCTTATTTACACATACTAAATTATTCAGGCTACAAACCACATGTGAAGAAAAATGTAGTATTTTATATCTTTCATCATTATTGTGGTCTTTTTTGTGAGTATCTGATTATATCAATCTGAGTTCAGCCAGAGATACGTATTAAGAGATTTATCGCATGTAATTGGCTTACACAGTTGTGGGGACAGGCTGGGTAAGTAAGGCAAATCCATACGGCAGGCTTTCAAACAGGGCAGAATGAAACTCTGAAGAGGAGTTAAAGCTGCTGTTCAAAGGCAGAATTTTCCTCAGCTCTGCTTTTACGACCTGTCAACTGAAAGGCTCACCCAGAATAGCGTGGATAATTCTTCTTACTTAAAGTCTACTGATTATGGAGTTGAATTATATCCCCCAAATACCTTCACAGCAACACCTAGGTTAGTGTTTAATTGAATAACTGGGAACTCTAACCTGCTCAAGGTGACGCATGAAATTGACCATCACACCAGTACAATTTAAATTTGTCCAATTAGAACATTTAAACGGTCCTTTTAGGTAAATTTCAGCCTCTCGTTTAGATAAAAAATGTACTCAAACTACCTCCCTCTCGCCTACTTCTGTGTCTGTGGTGACATCCAGGTGTCAGGGGGTGAGTGTTCTGGGAAGGTTGTGCCTTATGAGATGTGGGGAGGTGTGGGGAGAGGTGTGAAGTTCCCTCTCATGCTTGTCTGTGTGTACATGTGTACACTAGCTGGCGTTTGTCACCTCCAGGTTCTTGTTCCCAGTTTATGGGGTTGATGCACGCTCTTCTGTCCTGTATATGGGTCCTGGCCAATGGTTCTAGACTCCTCTCAGAAGCTAGTAATGTAGACCTCAAGACCTCTCTTTACCTGCCATTTGGCCCTTGGTCTGGAAGTTTCCATAGTCCCTCACTCAGCAGAAGGGGTCAGTGGTAAACCCACTGGTTCTCAACATATCCACTTCACCTGAGAAGCCGCTTCCGAATGCTGGCTTTAAGACTATCCTTTGTCGGAAGGGACTGCACCACCTTGATGTGGTTGTTCCCTCCCTCTACAAAGGGGGGCCAAGAAGGCGTTATCCTCCTATGGCCTCTTTTAGGCAGATGATAGGCTATCCTTAGCGCTTTCCCCTGCAGAGCCAACTGCATATCTTATTTTGGTTTTTATTTTATTTTATTTTTTTCTTCCCACGATCTCCTAGGGTTAGAAAGGTGTGGGCTCTCTCGCTCTCGCTCTCTCTCTCTCTCTCTCTCTCTTTTTTCCAGAACTGTTCTTGTGTGGCTTGCAAGCCTAACCTTTTAATGTCTTTTGAAAGGCATAATTCAAATATCAATTATGTTATCCTTCACCTGGGGATGGATTGAGGAGAAAGGACTTATTTTTCGTCTGTTGGTAAACTGTTCATTAGGGTTAAGGAAAGTTAAGTATGTAGAGGTGAGATGAGGATTGAATGCATTAGAGGTGGGAGTAGGGGAGTGAGGAGTGCATTCTTGAAGGCTTTGCTTAGAGCCCCAGCATTTAAATGTCAGCTAGATAGAAATGTTAATTAGATTGTAAAAATGATTTCTCACAGCCATAAAAATTCCTAAACCAGCACAAATGAACGTGAAGTATTTCCACCAGTGGTGCGCATGGATTCCTAATGATGCATTTACTTTTTCTTCATCCATCCCCACATTTAACCAAAGGCATTTTCAGCCTGAGTTATTGAAGAGAGGGGTTTAGTTAGTGGCCAAGAGGTAAGTTTATTTATTCAACAAATATTTATTGAGTGTATCTAGGTGCAGCCTATAATATGAAATCTGAGTCTTCGTTTATAATTGGCTAATTAGCCATTTTACAAAGACTTATTCTTTGAAGAATGTAATTTAGATAGATGAAAAAGATAGGATTTCACATATTTTGTGATCTGTTGGAGCAGAGGCAGGGCTGACTCCATGGGTGTACTTAGATGGGCCCACACTTATAAAAAAAAAAAAAGGTGGGTTGTGCCTGGGTTGCTCAGTTGGTTAGGTGACTGACTCTTGATCTCGGCTCACGTCTCAATCTCAGGGTCATGAGATCAAATGCCCTCTTGGGCTCCACGCTGGGCATGCAGCTTACTTAAAAAAAAAAATAAATACATACAAAATAAAAAGAAGGGACCACACTTGGTTTAATGCTCTGTTGCTGCCATCTTAAAGTTCTCCATCTTTGAATAAGGGTCCCCACATTTTCATTTTGTGCTGGTCCCAGCATATTGTGTAGCCTGTCAAGGGCAGAGGGATTGATCTTTTAATCCTGATGACACTTGTGAGCACTTAGGTTGCTTGGCTAAACTAAACCTTATTGCTCATCTGTGAAATGGGGATATACCAGCACCTTCTCAGGATTGCTGAGGAGATAAATGTGTGACTGCTGTGATTCGTGCATTGCTCAGCGGTTACCAAGCTTGCAGTAAACCTTAGCAGCTGCTACCACTGTCACTAATACATAAATGAATGTGTTTTGGAGCCAAACTACGTTTCAGGTCTGAACAACCTACTAAAGTGACAAGTAAATTTCATTGCTCTAAAGTAGAAACAATATAGGGGCACCTGGGTGACTCAGTCTGTTAAGCGTCTGACTTCAGCTCAGGTCATGATCTCATGGTTTGTGGGTTCGAGCCCCATATCAGGCTCTGTGCTGACAGCTCGAAGCCTGGAGCCTGCTTCGGATTCTGTGTCTCCCTCTCTCTGTCCCTCCCCTCCTCATGCTGTCTCTTTCTATCTCTCAAGAATAAATAAACATTAAAAATATAAAAAAAATAAAGTAGAAACAATATAAAGTCTTTTAAAAAAACATCCGTGGTATTACCCTAATATTGCCAACCTCTTTATTTACTGCTCACTGGTTAGTTTTTGCATAGCAAGTAATAGGCCTACCCCCCTGCCCCCAACAGATTTAAATTAAGTTTAGAATTGTTTTTCTTGCAACTTTAAGATTGCTAAATAACATGGTTTTTTGAAGGAGAGGTAGCAGGCTCTGATATTAGGCCTCAGCACTGGTTTGCTGTTAGGATTTGTACAATATTGCTTGTATCTTAAGGAATTAATATGCGATATAGATTTATAAATAAATTATACATAAACTATAAATAGAAAAGGACAGAACTAATGGACAAATTGGAGTGGTAGATTAGGAGGAAGCAACAGACATAAAACAATAAGGCTATATTTTAAAAAAGTGTAAACTATTTGAGAAATGACTAGAAACAGAATACTTAACCCATGCAGGATACTAGAGGAATGGATAAATGAACTTTTGTCACCACTGAAGCTTAAACATTTAAACTTGCAATGCTTGCTTTAACATATTTTAATGGAAAGTAATTGTTTCTATGGAAATCTTAAGTATTGCAGACATCTGATTCAGAAAATAGAATGTGTTAAGCAATGTGTTTCTTTTATGAGTTACCTCAAGGTCATCACTTGGCCATGCTTTATTTTTATTAGAAAAGATTTTTAAGTTTATTTATTTTATTTATTTATTAAGTTTATTTATTTTGAGAGAGAGACAGAACGAGAAGGGGAGGGGGAGAGAGAGAGGGGGAGAGAGAGAAACCCAAGGAGGCTCCATACTGTTAGCACAGAGCCTGATGTGGGGCTCAAACTCACCAACCGTGAGTTCATGACCTGAGCTGAAACCAAGAGTCTGTGCTTTACATTAAGCCACACAAGTGCCCTGGGAATATCATGCTTTAAAAGTGTTTTCTCTTCTGTTTTCTCCCCTCCCCTTTTTTTAGTGTTTTGTTTTATTTATTTTTTCAAAGTATATTAACATACAGTGTTAGCTTCAGGTGTACAATATAAGTGATTCAGTAATTCTATACATTACTCAGTGCTCATCATAAGTGTACTCTTGTTCCCCTTCATCTATTTCACCCAATCCCTCTCCCCCACTCTCCCCTCTCCTCCCCCCCCCCCCCCCCACCTTCTGGCAATCATCAGTTCTCTATAGTTAAGAGCCTGTTTTTGTTTGTTTGTTTGTTTGTTTTTGTTTTGTGTTAAGTTTTTAAATTCCACATAGTTTCCTAATGACTCTTAATTGATGCAAGTGGGTCTGTTTCTTCTGCTTCTCCCTTTCTCGGGATTTTTAAATACATTTGATTCTAATCAGTCTCTTTCTGGGGTTAGAATTAAGAGAGTTGTGAAAACGCAGGAGCAGTACCTTAGCCATCTCATACATATGGTACCCTAAGAAAGAGAAGTCTCCTCCCAGAGAGATCAGAAGTAAACAGAAGGACAAGGAGGAAAGAGAAGAGATGAAGAGAGTGTGCCCAGATTCCTGAAGGCTTTCTGGCTTCTGTTTCTAGAACCTTGCAAGGTCCTGCTTCCTTTGAGCTTCTTTAAGTATCTCATTATCTTTTAAGTAATTGCAAACTTTAAGAAAACATATAGTTTGAATTTGCATTATTTTATCTGTGAACCAAAGGCATCTGAAATGTGATTATATTAGTCTGCTAAGCAGTTACTATTCAATGTTAACTCATGTGAATTTGCAATTCACTAGCTCTGGATTCTTTTCTTTTCTTTTCTTTTCTTTTCTTTTCTTTTCTTTTCTTTTCTTTTCTTTTCTTTTCTTTTCTTTTCTTTTCTTTTCTTTTCTTTTCTTCTTTCTTCCTTTCTTAACCAAATTCAGCACTTTATATTTAGCTCTGTTAAATTTCAGTGTTACCAAAGTGATATATTTGAATATTGTAATAGTCTGAGATGATGAAGGTGTCCGTTAGTGTTAGGGCCCTAATAGAGGGTCTGAGGAAACTGAAGGATAGGATGAGATGAGGAAGACTTGATAGGACTTGGTGTTAGCTGGAAGTGATGAGATAAATGAGATAAATGAGATAAATGAGAGGTTGAATCCTCAGGAGAACTTACAACTGAATGGGTGGAGTTTGATGACATTCACTGAGATAGTACATGTGAACAGGACTATGAGTTCTTTCTGGTCATGATGAGTGGCTTCACTTGGAGGAGGTAAGCTTAGGAGTCTGGAGCTCAGGAGAGAGACCCAAAAGACAAAATAGTCCAAGAGCTACCCACGTTTAAGTGATTGTTCACCCCAGGGTGGTGAATGAGCCTGCTCAGCTGATGTATATAGTGTGAGAAGAAAAACGTAGAGATGCAACTGTGAGGAACACCACAGTGGAAAAAGAGGACCAAGTGCTGAGAATTAGAGAAGCAGTAGCCTGAGAGGTATGAGGGAAATAGGAAAAGACAGCATCAGAAAAGACAACAAAGAGGTGTGCTCAAGAGGGAATGGTCAACATTGTCAACTTCATTGAAGTCCAGTGGGATAAGAGGTGATGCATGCCCATAAGCTTTGATTACCCAGAGGCAGTTGCTGACTTTAGATACAGTAATTTCAGATATCAGCAGGAGGAAAGCCGCATTACAGAGGACATGTAAGTAATGGGCAGTGTGGAAGTGAACATCACGCTATTTGCTCTTCAGAAGCTCAACTGAGACTGGAAAGAGAGGATTTATATGTATAAGAGGATTCCTGGGTGAAGGAAAACCTTTTTAACGATAGAGGTTATATGCTACTCATACTGAAGGAGGAAGGGAGCTCAGAGGTACAAGGGAAGGGGGAGATTAACTGATGGAGGGAGAATATAGGTTCTGGAAAATAACAGGTTCTGGAGATCCGGTGTCTGGATGAACTTCTGATAAAATTAAAAACACATACTTTTTAGGGGCGCCTGGTTGGCTCAGGTGGTTAAGTGCCTGACTTAGCTCAGTTTAGCCAAACTCACGGTTCATGGCTTCAAGCCCCACGTCGGGTTCTGTACTGACAGCTCAGAGCCTGGAGCCTGCTTCAGATTCTGTGTTTCCCTCTGTGTCCCTCTGCAGCTTGTGTGCGTGCGCTCTCTCTCTCTCTCTCTCTCTCTCTCTCTCTCAAATAAACATTAAAAAACAAAACAAAAGACCCCACATACTTTTATGTTATTGGTGAGGGATGTAGCAGGCAGGGGGGGGTGGGAAACAAAAATATTCTCCTTTCAGCCCATTGGTGATATTTTCTTCCATGAGGAAGGAATGTTAGAGTAGCAAAGCTTCATTCTACCTTCTTACCCATACTTTCTCAGGGAAAGTGGGAGGCATAATTTAGTTAATTTGTGACTTTGGAAAAACTGGGTGTTAATAGCCCACTTTTCTTCATTCATTGCTACTGTGAAATCTCTCTCTGTTCCTAAGTTGGTAAAACTGCTTGGTTTTGGCTTTCTTTTCAGTAAGAACTTTCAGTTAAGAACCTTGAGTCTTACATTTCAGCCATGGTTGCCAATGTTAGCTTCAACAATAGGAAAAATGATAATTTTTGGACTTCACTGACTTAATCTTATTTCTCAATTCGCTCAGTATTAAGACTGGAAGTATCCCTTGGTGCCCCTTATTGATTTTTTAAAAATATAATTGATATACAATGTGACATTAATTTCAGGTATGCAACTGATTCACAAGTTTATATGTTATGCTATGTTCACTTCACGTGCAGATACCATCCATGTGTCCTGATACATTGCTATTACAGTATAATTGACTATATTCTTTTTTAATGTTTATTTATATTTGAGAGAGAGACAGAACACAAGTTGAGAAGGGGCAGAGAGAGCGGGGGAGACAGAATCTGAAGCAGGCTCCAGGCTCTGAGCTATCAGCACAGAGCCCGACATGGGCTTGAACTAATGAACCACATGATTGTGACCTGAACCAAAGTCAGACACTTAACCGACTGAGCCACCCAAGTACCCCTCATCGACTATATTCCTTATGCTATGCCTCTTATTCCTGTGATTTATTCATTCTATAACTGGAAGCCTGTATCTCCTAATTCCCTTGACCCATTTAGTCCATTCTCCACCCCCCCCCCCACCCTCTTCCCTTCTGACAACCATCAACAAATTTTTCTTTTATGATGTGTGGAAAGCGGTTAATAATTGAAGATAAAATATTTCCATACATATATAAAGGTAACAAAGTCTTGACCCTTCCTAAGAGGAGGGGTCAGAAATGGAGTAGAATCTGAAGAGTGAGACAAATGTGGACACATAGGAAGAGTACTGATTGGCATTTTACATCCAGCTGAGAAAATTTATTAAAATAGTTTTCTCTTTTATTCTTTACCAGGGTGACCAAGGTTATAAGATAATGTTTTTTTGTTCTTTGTTTTTAACTTTTTTTTAATGTTTATTCATTTTTTGATAGAGTGCGAGTGGGGGAGGGGCAGAGAGAGAGGGAGACACAGAATCCGAAGTAGGCTCCAGGTTCTCAACTGACAGCACAGAGCCTGATGTGGGGCTTGAACTCATGGACCATGAGATCATGACCTGAGCTGAAGTCAGACGCCCAACTGACTGAGCCACTCTGGCACCCCTGTTTTTGTTTTTTAAGTGACATTCATTGCTAGATTTCTGGCCCTGGGATCTTCTCTATCCTTTAACTTTTTCTGAAGTTTTGTTGAATATCTAAATATTCCTGGAATTTCTTTCTTGTAATTAGCTCCAGGATAGCCTGATCAGCTCTCTGACAAGCTCTTTAAACATCTTTTCATTTGAAAATATTTAATATTTAATTTTGAAAATATTTCCCAATTTCATCTCTCTTCAGCGCAATAACATTTAAAGTCTAATGAAGAATAACATTAAGTTCAGTAAACATACTTTGGATGCCTTTTGGTGAAAGGCAGGCAGGTACCATTTATGTTGATGATATCAAATATCATCACAAAAAATACCTTTTAGTGAATGGCGCAGGAAGTCCTTGACATTCCTTTTGTGTCCTGTAAGTGCAAAGGACAAAGAGCATCAACGCATAAGGACAGTAACTAGAGTGTATTTGCAGTAAGGTGAATGCTTATTTTATTACAGAAATGTCTGTTTAAAAATTTAATTCAAAAGAGAATCTTGCCTGGATTTAATCACCTACATTTGAGTGGCATTTGCAGTTGCGAAGAGGTAAGAGTGACCAGTATAACGTGTTAAAAAATTAGCTTTTTTTCCCCTAAACAGATTTCTGACCTAAGGTGTCATGTGCCCCTGGATATTCTTTTTCTTTTCCTTTTTTTTTTTTTTTTTGGTGGTATAATTTAAGACAGTCAGATTTACAAGATCCTAGGAATAGTTCGATGAGTTTTGATAAATATATATAAACCATCTAACTAACACCTCAATCAAGATACAGAGCATTGCTGCCTTTCCAGTTTATCCCATTCTCCCCAGAGCAGACATTTCTGATTTCTTTCTTTATAGAATGGTTTTATTTGTTCCTTTTTTTTTTTACATTTATTTATTTTTGAGAGACAGAGCACAAGTGGGGGAGGGAGAAAGAGAGAGGGAGACATAGAATCTGAAGGAGGCTCCAGGCTCTGAGTTGTCGGCACAGAGCCTGATGTGGGACTGGAACTCACAAACTTTGAGATCATGACCTGAACCGGAGTTGGACGCTTACCCGACTGAGCCACACAGGTGCCCCTATTTGTTCTTGAATATTGCAACAATGGATTATACATTAGGTATGCTTTTATGTTTGGCTTCTCCTAAGAATAATATTTTTGAGATTAATCCATTTGCTGTAGATCAGAAGTTTATTTTTTTAATGTCTGAATAGTCTCTTATAAATAAGTTACAGTTGTCCTTTCTATTGATGTATGTCTGAGTTGTTTCCAGTTTTAGGTTATTTTGAATGAGATTACCATGAATATTTGTGTTCAGTATTTGGGAGACATCTGTTTATTTATTTTGGGTAAATACATTAAGAGTAGAAATAATGGATCATAAGGTAGGTATGTGCATAATTAAAAAAAAACCTGCTGAATGATTTTCCACAGGTGTCGATTGGTTTTATGCTTCCCCCAATAATACCTGAGCGGTCCTGTTGCTCTGGATTCTCTCCTACATTAGATGCTATGCCCCTCTTGAATTTTAATATTCTAATGAGCATGAAAAGATATCTTGTTACGGTTTTAATTCACGTTTCTCTGATAACTGTGATGAGCTTGTTTGTGTTTGTTTTTTGACATTCTGATACTCTTTCTTCTAAAGTGACTCTCAAGTCTTTTGCCCATTTTTAACTGGCTTGTTTGAGCATCGTCGTCATTATTTATTTGCAGGTATAATTTAGATAACCTGAATATCAGTGTGTGATTTGCAGATACTCTTCTTCTATTTTATGGTTTGCTCTTTTGTTTTTTTAATGGTGTCTTTTGTTGAGCAGAATTTTGATGAAGTCGTATTTATTATACGTTTTCAATGGTTAGTTTTCTGTTCTAAAGAAATCATTTCAGACTGGTCACAGGATATTTTCCTGTAGTTGTGGGGCACCTGGTTGGTTCAGTCGGTTGAGCTCCCAGTTCGTCATTTTGGCTCATGTCATGATCCCAGTTCTCTGCACTCAGCATGGAACCTGCTTAAGATTCTCTTTCTCCTTCTGCCCTTCTCTCTCATATGCACACATGCTCTCTCTGTATGTATGTATATATATGTGTGTGTGTACATATATACGTACACACATATGTGTGTACGTATATATGTATATGTATATGTATATATATGTATATGTATATATATATATATGAGAGAGAGAGAGGGAGGGAGGGAGGGAGAGAGAGATAATATTTTCCTACAGTTTCTTCAATGAGCTTTATGGTTTGGCTTTTACATTTAGGTTTATAGTCCAGACTTAATTAATTTTTACATATGGCCTGAGGTATGAATCATGTTCAGTTTCCACCCCCCATACAGATATAGTTTAGCAAAACATGTTGGAAAGACTTTCCTTTCACCATTGAATTACAATTGATACCCTTGTCAAAAATCATTTGGATTTTAATGGACTCTTAACTCTGTTCCATTGATCTGTTTGGCTTTGTGTCGGTACCACACTGTTACAATTATTTTAGCTTTATGTTGAGTCTTCAGATCAGAAAATGTTAATCCTCCAGTTTCATTATTCCTTTCAAGATTCTGAAGGTATAATTTTTATTAAGCATCACTTTATGCTTAATGTAGATCCTATTATTCTTCTAATTTTATGAATGTGTTACTGAAGGTAACACATGTGTAAACATGTATGCATCTTTTCACCATGTTCCCGAGAAGCACTATGCGACATGCCATGAGATTTGTAAAGTGTCTTAGAGCCATTCTTTTGTGCAGTGAAACAGGCTTCCTGATACGTGTGCCATCTGCTGATCAGTGTTTCCAACTGCATTGATGATGATGAACTCTTAACTGTCTTTCATCTCTTTGTTCACCCAGCATCTTCAAAGACAGATTCTCCAGCCCAATATTTATCACACTCCAAACACACACACGCACACACACCCACTTGCACAAATTTGCTGCTGTTTCTATATCTCATTTTTATCTTTGCTTCCTATTTACTTTTACCTTTTCCACCCAGTAAACAAGTTTAAGACTTTTTTTTTCCCACTCCCTTCCCAAGAGCCTTTTGGAATGGCCCTGAAGATTCAAATCTCCTCTGAGTAAGCTTCAGAGAACTCTAAAAATGCCTTTTTGCCAGGTCATTGCCAATTGTTCCAAGCCTCATTAAAGTGAATTAATTTTAGTGTTTTTAAAGCTACTCTATGCAGTCTGAGCCTAATGGAGAGTAGGATCCATTAACAACTTTGCAAATTGTTTTTGTATATAATAATTTATAAATGGAAAAAGTTAACCACATCGAATATATTTTTCTTCCCTGTACTCTTGCCATTTAGAATGCTTAAAAGACTTGAGAAAACTTTGACAATGTTTACTAGAGGTGTGGAGCTATTACTGACCAGGAGAGTAGTGTTTTTGTTGTTGTTGTTTTTGTTTTAGCATTGCTAACTAAATATAAATGTCTAGTTTTTTAAAGTCACTATTTAATTGGAGAGAAAGATATTGATTTAACTATCTGGATGTGGAATCCCTCTTGCTCCAACATGCCTGGTTCTAAGTGTCCTGACATATGACTATCCAGAGCCTACCATGATGATTAAGCTCAGCCATAGTGATTATTAAGGATTGTTTATCGCATAAAGTTAGAGACTTTGTTCTAAAGTTGGTTTTGTACTTTGTCTTTTCTTAACACAATTGTTTTATACCATATATATATGTGTATATATATATATATATATATATATATATATATGTGTACATATATATATATATTCATTGAATTATCAGATTTTGATTTGTAAGTCTACTTTAAGACTCAGAGTTGGGGTGCCTGTATGGCTCAGTTGGTTAAGTTTCTGACTTCGACTCAGGTCATGATCTCACAGCTCATGAGTTTGAGCCCCGCGTTGGCCTCTGTGCTGACAGCTCAGAGCCTGGAGCCTGTTTCAGATTCTGTGTCCTTCTCTTGCTGTGCCCCTCCCTCACTTGTGCTCTGTCTCTCTCACCCTCTCAAGAATAAATAAACATTAAAAAAAATTAAAAAAAAAACTCACAGTCAATGATGAAGCTACACATAGCGTTCCTGAGTGCCGAGTACTTTGCATGTATTATTTCATTTTATTATTAACCTCATTTATAGAGATTACACAATGCTTATGTGGCTGATGTAACTTATCCCAAATCATAAGTACATGGCAGAGGGAAGCCAGTGTTTTAATCAGGTCCATCTGACTTCATAACAAGCCCTTACAACTCAATACTGCCTGTTTCTCTTTTTTAGACATTTATTCTCTTAAAACAACTTTCCATATAAAAGCTCTGATGAAGTTTTTAAATCTCAGTTCTTTTCTAATTAAGATTTATGTTGTAATATACAAACATAGAGTTGTAGGAGAATAATAATTTTTAAAAAGCCTAGTTGTGTATACATGTCCAAAACGCAATGCTGCCTCTTAGTGGGGTCTTTTTCCATAGCAGTCTTCACATCCTCACTATCCATTAGCCACTGTGCATCTTACATTAACTACGTTTATAATTTCCTGAAAATATTAGCATATGCATAATTTTATTTTTATTTTTTGAGTTAATGAGATATAATTGACCTATAGCATTGTATAAGTTTAACATATACAACATAGTGATTTGATACAGGTACAGAATTTGATTTTTCTAACTGACATTTTCTCGTGTCTTATCTTTGGTCAGCCCAGTTTTCTACTTCAGTAACTTCAGACTGGAAGAACATGAGCTGTTGACATGCAGTATTCCCTTTTTTAATATGACATATAATCAGTTTCAAAAACAGAAAAAAAAAGTGAGCTGGTGCGTTTTATCATCCCAGGTCTAATATTTGATTTTTAATAAGGATATTCTTCATTATTTGGATATACTTCATGTTCATGTGTGAGAGTGTGTATGTGTGTGTGTGTGTGAGAGAGAGAGAGAGAGAGAGAGAGAGGGAGGGAAAGCTGTTTCAGAACCCTTATTTATCAGTGAGTCCTTTAACGTGCACTTTATCCTTCCTCTGAGTCTATACCAAATGCATTTCTGAGAATCCAATATATAAAAAGTCCTCAAATGTCTGAATCTGTAGACAATCCAGGGTTTGGAAATAGACCCAGGAAATACCTATGGGTAATAAGAGTGACTTAATTAATCAAGTTTATATCTGCCAGAGATTTATGTGGGCTATTTAGTTGCCCCAGAACAGGCCAAATATGAGTAAAAAAGAACAGCACATGGAAGCATTCTAGCATAGTAAAAAGGGAAAATCATGAGAAAAACTGGCTTCTTAGGCTCTACCACTGAACAGTAATATGAATATAGATAGGGTCTATGAACTGTCTCTACTAAAGCCATAGTAATGCCTTTCTTGATTATAAGCTACTTGGAGGTCAGGACAGATCCCATGTATCACCTTATTGCATAATAACAACTTGTAAAAACATCAGTACGCCATACCCATTTTTGACTGATTATTTCTTCAAAATTATTTCTGTATATAGTATACCACAATCCATATCTCTATTTTACCTTGTATCTCCAGAAGGATCAGATTTTAAGCATATTATAAATACTGCTTTTACATGAAATGTTTACACACTTTTTATTATTTTTTAATGTTTATTTTTGAGAGAGAGCGAGTGAGAGCAAGTGCGTGCTTAAGTGGGGGAGGGGCAGAGAGAGACAGGAAGACACAGAATCCCAAGCAGGCTCCAGGCTCTGAGCTGTCAGCACAGAGCCCGACACGTGGCTTGAACCCGTAAGCCGTGAGATCATGATCTGAACAGAAGTTGGACACTTAACCGACTGAGCCACCCAGCCACCTGTTTACACACTTGTAATTCCAGTGGAATATAAATATTGTAGCAAATTGAAACCCACTGATTATCACTTAAATAGTATATCTAAAAGCTCAATTTTAACAGATGAAAATTTTAAGTTATGTTTGCTTCGTCAAATTTTCCTTCCAATCTGCTTCCCCTCACACAATTATTATCAGTCCACAAAAGTTCAAAACAACATTAATATATTGATAGATGCACAGTAACTGTTTGTCGAGTTGATTTTTATTAAGGACTCAGTAAGGAAAGACAGAGTAAGAGCTGTCAGATATGTGACTAGAAAAGTAGAGTATCTATAAAAACCAGTGGTCAAATAAAACACAATTATTATAAGAAATAATTTATTACAGTTAGTTGTATAATTGTGGAGAATGAAGTTTCGGTAGAATGGAGTCAATGGAAGTTAGATTATGGAGAATATTAAAGACTGGTGGTTAATGAAGAAGGAGAGGCAGCAGAGGAAAAGAGAGAGTCACTGAAATTGAGATTTGTGAGCATGGGGTGCTGGGAGGGAAGTGTAGTGAAGTGTTCTGAGCAGTGTGTTATATAATCAATAATTTCTAAGAAGTGATAAGCAATCAAGTGAAATAGGAAAATCTGAATTATTGGTGGGCCAAATTTACATAGTTTCCTAGCTTTTTCCAAGAGGGCTCTACTGAAGCCAGGATAATAGAGAAAGTGGAAAACAGGGGTCATCCAGAATTTAAGACTGGAATAGCAGGGTTGAGGAGGCGATGAGGTTGAGGGCGTTATTAAAGACCTCATCAATAAGACTGAATATGGAAGATTTCAACACACACAGCAGACTATTTCCAAGTATTAACAAGTCTAAAAAAGATAACATTTCCTGCTGAAGCTGCTGCTTCTTTTCCAAGCAAAATATGTTATTCTCATGTCTTGAACATCTGCTGCTAGTAGAAAAAAATCTAAAAGCTCAACGCTGTATACCAGTGTTCAAGTCAAAGCAGCACTAAAATCTCTGAATGAATCAAGATGAGCTCATCCAAGAGTCCGTTTTAGAAAATATCTAGTCTTCTACCAGTGGTTGGAGGGCAATAAAAATTGTAAACTAAAAATAACAACCTTTTTCAATGCTGTACATGATGTCATCTGCTATGTATAACCAATACAGGAGAGCCCAAATTTCTCTAGGCAGTGACTTTTATGTCGTATGTTTCAGGAAGGTGGGTTAAGATGTCTGTGAACTTGAAACTTTTAATGAACTAGCAGATGGTCGTTACCTTAGCAACTGTAGCGGTGCACTATACTTAGATGTTTTTCTCTGAGAGCTGATTGCAGAAACACTATCCTGGTGTTCAGATGTAGTAAAGTGAAGAAAGAAATAGGAGCCTAAACTGAGGTAAGGGTTTATTACAAAGGTCAACATTTCCGAATGGCCATTGCTAAAGTAGAGCTTCTTCTTCTTCTTCTTCTTCTTCTTCTTCTTTTTTTTTTTTTTTTTTTTTTTTTTTTTTTTGCTATTTTTGTTTAATTTAAGAAAAAAATGGTGAGTCAACATTTTTAGGATTGCCTTTATTTGGTACTATTAGAATTTTATTATACAATTGAATATTTTAATATTTTCAGAAATCACAGTAGGGCTAATTATCAACAAGTCAGCAATTTCGACTTTAGAGTTTTATGTATTAGGAGCAGTCTCCATCTCCAAGAGTGATGATCACATCGAAAATAAGTATGATCGGGGCGCCTGGGTGGCGCAGTCGGTTAAGCGTCCGACTTCAGCCAGGTCACGATCTCGCGGTCCATGAGTTAGAATCCCGCGTCGGGCTCTGGGCTGATGGCTCAGAGCCTGGAGCCTGTTTCCGATTCTGTGTCTCCCTCTCTCTCTGCCCCTCCCCTGTTCATGCCCTGTCTCTCTCTGTCCCAAAAATAAATAAAAACAGAGAAAAAAAAATTTAAGAAAAAAAAAAAAAGAAAATAAGTATGATCATGAACGGGTCTTTTCTCCATTTGCCATTCTGAAATAAAATTGAACAATTATCAATACTGAGTTTTGTTTTTTTTTCCCTGTCATAGGTAAATGGTCCTCACGCTTAGGGGAATATTAACATTTAGCTTTAGTAGGTTTTTCAGGGGCCATCTATACCAGAGTGATTGATGGTGTTTGATAAAATGCAGATCTTCAGGTCCTTAAGCACTCTGACTCAGTGATGCTGATTATGAATACTTTGTGATTTCACAAGTTATTCTGATACAGATGGTTCCTAGATAACACTTGAGAAACAAACTGTCTCAGCTTGATGCCCCAGGGAAGTCTTGGGTCACTTTGACAAATGAGAGACTTCACAGGAGGGAGGTAAATTTAGTGTTGATGTTGTGAAGCTTGGAATATAAAATCACTACTAAAATTTTTAGAAAATTCATTGTTTAAAAATGATAATGCTTGATTGCCATTACCAACAAAGTAATTAAAATACAATAAATCCTTTAAAATGTTTTGGTCCTTTGTAAACATCCTTCTGATACAAATGTATTTTAAATTCCTGAAACTTACATTTTTATTTCTTTCTATCTTAGGGGCATTCTTATCTTATTCTGCTGTGTATGGGGCAGTGTGGGGGAATGGAAAGAAGCTGGGTTATGCGGCCAGATAGCTATGCATTTCATTTCTTATTTTTTCTTCCTTCCAGTATTTTATTTAAATTCAAGTTAGTTAACAAATAGTGTAGTACTGGTTTCAGGAGTAGAAGTTAGTGACTCATTTACTCCAGTGCTCATCACCAGTGGCCGAAGGATGTCAAGCAAGTTTTCTAACTTTCTAGAGCCTTAGTTTTCTCCTTCATTAAAGTAATTGTTTGGGAATAATAAATAACAAAATATATGTGTGTCTAAAATAATATTCACTCAAAAATTGCCTCTTTTTCGTTCTTTCCTCATGTGAAAAGGAGAACTCATTCAGTGTTAATTTCTTGAATTTATGCTTAGTAGGTTCAGATTACTAAAATTAAAGCAAAAGTCTTAAACCATGCCTAAATATTATCAATAAATTGTTTCTAAATTTGTTTTGTCCTATTTTTAAGTTATATCCATTATTTTCCTTATATTAATCTTCCAGTTCTAAGCTCAACTAAATATCATTATTTTTATGTTGATAATAGAATCATTAAAGAAATAAAGATTCTGGATGAAATAATGCCAGAAAAAATATTATTAAATCACAGTTGTCCAACAGACAAATAAGAAATAGATAACATTTCATGCAGTTAAGGTAGGATCAATCCATTACTCTTTGTTTTCCTAGAACCTACCAGATTGTTTTGATAAATGGTTTGAGTGAATAGTCAGTGAAGCCTTGGTAAATGACAAATGAAATCAGATTAAATGGAAACCTCAATTTAATGAAGTAGAAAGTTGACTACTCTGTGCGTGTACTGAAAGGAAACAAGTAACACTATCCTGATAAGGATTACGTGAATGAGTATCTTTCCTATCCTGTCTTTTTTTTTAATTCAAGAACACTTAAAATAGTACTTACAAATACAAAATTACAATTTTGAAGTAAAAATAAAACAGTAGCAGAGGAAACCAAATAGTCAGAAATCATAACATGGAGCAGCAGTTGGGAAAGCTAGTCAGAGAGATTTGATCATTATGTGGCAAGTTCCTTAGAGCCATTAACAATCCATGATTGCCGTGAGTTATGGTTTCAGAATTCAATTAGTGTATGACATTCCCTTATGAATCGCATCCTTTGTTTTTGCTTAGTTTATTTGAACCTGCATCTTTAATAATTTAGGTATTACAATGGAAAGTTAGATGGCAGGATCTGGCATCAGCTCTGTAAAAGGTTTAATAGTGTTATTTCCTAGGAGGAAGTACCTACAAAACATATGAGATTGAATACATAGGGCATCATTATGAAGCTAAAAGTGAGTTTCCAAAGAAAATAAATAATTTATCTCATAAATTTAATCAAAAATCATGTGATATTTATGTTTTGAGTGTTTTTTAAAGTTTATGTAATTATTTTGAGAGAGAGAGACAGATAGCGAGCATGAGTAGGAGAGGGAAGGGGAGAGGGAGAGAAAGAATCCCAACCAGTCTCCATGGTCAGCACAGAACCCCATGTGGGACTGGGTCCCATGACTCTGGGATCATGACCTGAGCTGAAATTAAGAGTCAGATGTTCATCCCACTGAGGCACCCCTATGTTTGTGTGTTTTCATTTGTTAATACAACTTTGTATGAATGACCAGATATTAATAACTGACCCTTTATGACATGTAATTTTTCTGTCTTCGAATTTTCATGTAATCCTGTAGCTTTATTATTGATTGTATTTTACTACTATTTTCATTTCTGAGTGATTGGTTTTTGAAAAATTGTTTTAAAAATTATTTTGAGAGAGGGGAGAGATAGAATCCTAAGTAGGTTCCAGGCTCCTGACTGTCAGCACAGAGCCCAATCTAGGGCTCGATCTCATGAACCTTGAGATCATGATATCAAGAGTGTAACACTTAACTGACTGAGACACCCAGATGTCCTGAGGGATTACTTTATACTAGATAATACTCTGAGATGGTATCATTATATCATAATTTACGTATGAGATCATTGAGGCTCAGGAAGTAACTTGCCCCACATCGTAGAGCTAGTAAATGCAGGATCCTGGATTTGAAATCATATGTGTCAGAATTGAAACCACTTAGGTTCTTATATCACTTTCCTATGTCAAGTTTAAAATTAAACTCTTATCCTGTTTAAAGATAGGTACTATACCTTTCTTGCTATGGTGTCACTTTCAGCATTGTTTCTAGATGCTTATCCATAGATGCCAAATGTTACTCCGTATCCAGCTCTCTCCAGTGATGCTAGTACACAATTTAGTTGGAAAGTTCCTATGCCCAAGATTGTGTCTCAGTAAACATTGGACTAAATAAATGAAAGACAAGGATAGGAGTACTGAGAGTACTAAGGGTGAAATATATCCATTCATACAATGAGTATATTACTTCATGGGGATGCATTGATCAACTTTTTAATGTTACATGAGAAATCCATAATGAAATATTTTACATTTATGGTTGTACTATATGTATAAGGACTTATTTTATAAATATTGCTATTTTGAATGGATTAAGACTCCAGCAACTTGAGTCAGAGGTGCTGCTCCATCATTTAATAGCTTTATGGCATTAAGTAAATCATTTCTTGTCTAAGCTTTAGTGTTCCAAATTTGTAATAAGGAAATGATATTACCAATCCTTACAGGATTGTGTTAAGCATCAGATGAACTCATTGAAGCTCTTTATTGAGCATGATATACTACATTCTTTGAACCTAGCACTATATACTACTCATACTGTGTCCAAAAACTCCTTTCCATCACCATCCAGCACCATTATTTAGTGATCGTTGTGAGCTACAGTGAATGCTTAGAACAAAGAAGCAGGTTTAGCTATTTATATAGAGGTGTAGTAATTATATTTCCTTCACTCATTCAGCTATTCATTTTTGGTTGTTTATGAATGATATTATGGTATAAGGCAAAATGAGAAAATATGTGATTTTTTAAAAAGACAAGAATATGTTTCTGCCCTTATGGAGCTTCATAATCTGTTGGGAGAAAGAGATGTTAATTAAGGAATCATAGAAATTATCTTGTAATTATGGTAAGCCTATAAAGAAGAAGTACATAATTTTAAGAACATAGCAACAGGGAGACCTGATCTAATCTGGGAGGTCAGTGAAAGCTTCTCTGAGAAAGTTATGTCTGAGTCAGAACCTGAAGAATAAAATTTAACCAAGCACATATGGAGGCAGAAAATTAGTGGCATTCTTGTTAGAGGAACAATAGATACAAAAATCCTCCAAATGACAGAACGAAAGGCAGAGTGTCCAGGTCATGGAAAAAGAGAGGGTAGGGAGAGGTTGTCTGGGTCCAAGCCATGGAGAATTCTGAGGTGTGACTTCTAGATTCCTATATGCTATGAGCAAGTACACTATACCAGTGTCTCAGCCCAGGAGCCCGAATATCAAGCCATGAGAAAATCATGTCCTCCTTTCCATCTATAACCTTTTGTCCCGTATAATCCAGTCTGTAATCTAGAAATCACTTGGACCAAGATCATTATCTAGCATCAGTTGAATGACTATGTTGTGAAACTGCCATTCTATGCTAAACATGAAATCACCCCTAGGTGGGAGTGCCTTTATTGACACCCTGATACTTATTATGCTTTCTAGTTACCTGCTGGGAACTCTGGGAAATCCTACTAGAGTTAGCTCTTCATACTGTTTTGGTGGAATCTTGGGACTGAACAACTTATTCCACCCTTTCTTCTGACATGATGCAACACCTGTTACCATCTGCTACATACCTGATTAGCGCTGGTGATACCAGGCTCATAGACTTACTCTTCTCTCAGTCATCACTCCCTATGACTTTTTGGACCACAGAAGTCCATTCATTTTCTTTTTCTATGTGCCCTTTTTAATTTAATGTCCTTCAAATAAGAAGGCATCTGCCTCTGCTTACAACCTTTAATCCCAACTGACGCAATTATTCTAATTTCTAAGAAATTAGAATTCTATTTCTAAGAAATACTTAAGATGCTCTCTTATCAGCAGGATAATTTGGACACCTTGCAGGGCCCTGGGCTTTTGCTATAGCAGCACAATCCCCTATTCCATTCTTAATATCAAGATTTTTATGGTTCCTATATATATTCCCGTTTTCTTTTCTATAATCCTAGGACCTGAAATAGAATTTTCTTATTGAATGTTGTCGTGACCAATATTTTCTACCGCAGGAATGGTTGTAAATGGAGTCCCTTTGTCTTTTGAAGCTCTAATGTGTCATGCACTCAAACCTTTACAACTAATTTCAGTGTCTGTCCCATGTGTTGACAGTTGAAAGCCAACTGCCAAGCAACCTTTAATATGCATGGTCTTTCCTTGAGCTGTCTTCAGTGTTGCTAGACGTCCTCTGTAGTTCATATTTATTAAAGAAAAAATATTCAGACACTTTAAAATGGTACAGAAGACTTCAGTGTGGACTATTGCAGTAGGTGTCAAGACTGTTGCAGTAAGGGACAGAGATAGGGCTTAGCTTTTATTATTTCTTTTAATTTTTTTGAGTTTATTCATTTTGAGAGAGAGAGAGAGAGAGAGCACAAGTGGGTTGGGGGGGGGCACAGAGAGGAGAGACAGAATCTTAAGCAGTCTCCACACCATTAGCACAGAGCCCAATACAGGTCTCTAACTCCCAAATTGCGAGATCATGACCTGAGCTGAGATCAAGAGTCAGACGCTTAATTGACTGAGCTACCCAGGGTTCAACTTTCAATGTAACAATGGCAACTGGGGATTTAAAGCCAAGGAGGAGGGCAAGGGATCAGTGGATGAAAAAGACTATGAGGAGACATCAAGGGTGCAGTGATTTTTGTTAAATGGACTTAGGATTCTTTCTGCACCTGGACTAGGCAGACTGAAGGCAGGCACCAAGGGTGAGTCCTAGTCGAACAACAGGCTCAGAGCAGCCTGTCTAAAGTTTGGTCAAAGGGAGTCTTTGTCAATGTCTAATCCTTGGTATTTTTTTCTATTTGTATTCTTTTTTTGTTTATTTATTTATTTTTGAGAGAAAGAGTGTGAGGGGGCAAGAGGTCGAGAGAGAGGGAGACACAGAATCCGAAGCAGGCTCCAGGCTCCCAGCTGTCAGTACAGACCCCGACATGGGGCTTGAACTCACGAGCTGTGAAATCATGACCTGAGCTGAAGTCAGACACTTAACTGACTGCCACCCAGCCATCCCTTTCTATTTGTATTCTTGTCTTTCCCCAACTGATAGCTTTCTGAGCTAGTTAAAGTTGGGGACTTTGGAATCAGAAAGACCAATGATCAAAACACATACCCACCACTTATTCCACCACTGACAGTTTATTGCAAAGTGGATATAAAATAGTATCTAATATACAAGGTTATTAAATTATATAATGTATTCAGTAGAAGAGTTATTTAAAGATAAAATGCATGCAAAGCACTTAGCTCATTGACTGGCAGGCAGTAATCATACAGTAAATGTAACCTTTTATCAAGCCTCCAAATCATCACAGAAGCTCTCTCTCTTCCTGAATGTAAGGTTTTTAGAAACAGGGCTCTGTCCATTTGGATGCCAGTGTATTTCCTAAACATAAAACAACACCCTTAAAACAATAAATATTTGTGAAATGAATGAATGTAAAACTCACAAACTCACATTTCATCCATATAGAAATTAAAAGGAAGAAAAACTTTGGCCGCTGCCTCCTGAAAAGATTTGCTACCACTTCGTATAGTCTGAGCCTATAGCCTAAAAAGATATCCTTTGCCCATATACCATCCTTCATGGTACTGTTTTGAATTAAGATACTCCTATGCTAAACCTCATTGGGTTTGATGAAACAAACGACTACGTTAGAAAGACTCATGTGGTAAGCGAGGCCTCTGGCTGGCAGCCAGCAAAACATGAGGCCCTCAGACTAACAGCCTACAAGCAACTGAATTTTGCCAACAACGATGTGAGTTCAGAAACAGATTTTTCCCCGATTGAGCCTTCAGATGTGACTCTGCCCTTGGCCAACACAGCAAGGTCTGTCAATGCAGCCTGGTGAAAGACCCTGAAGGAGAGGCCCCAGTTAATTAATTCTGCCTGGTCTCCTTCCCCAGCAGAATTGTGAAATACTAAACATGTGTTAAGTCACTAAGGCTGTGGTGATGTGTTAAGTTGCAAGAGATGATGAATACATCAGGTTAGCCTTTGGCAACATTGGGAGGTTAAGTAAATAGCATAGAGTTCTCTGTCTTAACTTGCTCTCTCACATTTTCCCTTAGCTGTGCCTCTACCTCAGGCCCCATTCTCCATGGCTGTATTATTCTGAGTAACACATGCTGGAACAGCCTGCTCATCCCTAGAGTGAATTCTTTTCTAGGCAGCTGCCTTCTTAAACCACATCCTGGGATTGGAACTTTAGGTGTATTAGTGGAAAGTGAGGGTTACTCATGGAGCTGATGTATTTTTCACAGAATGAGAACTCTAAGGGGAATTTTTATTTTATTTTTAATTTAATTTTTGAGAGAGAGAGAATGAGCTGGAGAGGGGGCATGAGATAGGGAGAGGGAGAGAGAGAATCTTATGCAGGCCCCATAGAGTTCGATGTGGGACTCTGTCTCATAACCATGAGATCATGACCTGAGCCAAAATCAAGAGTGGGACACTTAAGTGCCTGAGCCACGCAAGCACCCCATCTAAGGGGAATTTTTAGATGATTTCATGTCTACTCCTCAACATAAGCCATGGCACTTTCCATCAAAGAGCTCAGTATCTAATATAGTAAATGAGGGCTTGAGGGCCATTTAGTGCTCTCTGAACTTTCTGTAGGAGCTGTGGCCAGCACAGAGGGCCCCTTAGCTAGGTGCTTCCTGAGTTTAGAAACCTTCTCTGGCTTCCTAATCAGCAACACTGACTCCATCCTAAGTAAGAATTTTTCGTAAGTCATAGCCCTTGTACTGAAGATATTTTTCAACATTGTTAAACATACCTAAAGTAGACTTTCTCTCTTGCTGTTGAGTAAGAATCTTCTTCCTCTCGGAAGCACATGATTGATGCTCTTATTCATTCTCCTTTCTGACATGTGGCAAAATGCCGAGCTTCTTTAGTGCAAGGGTGATGCTGCTTTCTTCCCGTTATCTCTAGTGACTGTCCTTGTGGCTGAGACGTGATAGATACAAATGAATTTGCTGAATGAGTAAATAATGACAAGGAGTAAGGCTTCCTTACACTTAATCTGTTCACCTGTTTATAATCGAATGCCGTTTCAATATACACATGTTAGAAATGAGTGTGCTTTATCACTAACTCCTCCTTGGTTATAGATTTTGGCTCATGCACATTCTCTAATTATTTCCAACCACTACCAGTTCAAAATCAGCATATGTTTAGCTCATTAGCTTCATCTTTGGTGATATAGTTGAAAACCTCTTGCTGGTACCCTACCTCTCCAGCAGCTGGGCTTTTCACCTTTTGCTGAGCTGTATCTCTCTGCGTCTGACCCAGTTTCCTTCTCCCAGAGGAACAGCACATGTTGGTATCTTGTGTAATTCTCCTGGCCTGGGGTAGCATGGAATGAACTCCCACAGCCTTCCTACCTACCAGTTACCTCTCTCTTAAGGCCTCCTTGAGCCCAGTACTCTCCCAGCCCTCTCTGTGCCTCTAGATCACCATCAGTGTCATTGTCACCATCACCATCATCCAACTCCTCTTCCTTCTCCCGACAGCTGCCCTCAGTCTTGTCTTGGGGCATCTCCAGACAGTGATGGACAGTTTGAAATGGCTGCAGCTAAATGACTAAGCACATTAGCTAAAATTAGGCACATCGGAGTCAGACTGTCCTAGATACAAATCCTGATTTCTTGTCACTTATAACCATGCCTGTGTTGCTTAATCTATCTTTCTCAATTTTTTCATCTGTAAAATGAAGATGATAATGTTTTACTTTTGGTTTTTTTTGGATTCAAGTTCCTGTTTCCCACATTTTAACCTTTCAGGAGTATCCTATTAATTTCATGTTTTTGTTGTTTCAGAATCAGGTATACTCATGGACTTGCATTCCACTCTCATTCCCTTAATCACTCATGAATTAAATAATTCTTTATAAGTGCCTATATATGGCAGATCTTATGACAAACACCATGGATAATAAGAATAGTAAGATATTATTCCTGCACTCAAAGAAGTTACAGACTGAATGAAAGGAATGAAGTTATATACGGTGCAAGAAGAAATAAAACATGTACCAGAGCTTGAGAAGAGATGGGAACAATTAACAGGGAATTCCCAAGGCCTTCCCAGAAGAAGCTATCATTGAACTTGACCTTGTAAGATGGGCATTAATGTAGAAGTTAAAAAGTGGTGGAGATGATAGTCTAGTAAGAGAAAACAATTTGCTTTAGGTTGCTTATTTTTCTAACTTCTTCAGTTAGAAACCATTCATTTTTTCCAATATAAGCATTTAAATGTTTAAATTTCCTTCTACCACTATTAGAGTTGCATCTCACAATTTTTCTTATGTAGTATTTACATTATCCTTGGGTTCCAAATATTTCCTAGTTTCCATTGTGATTTCTAATCTCTTTTTTTCTGTTTTTTTTTGTTTTTGTTTTTGTTTGTTTTTTTGAGAATGTTTAATTTCCAAATTTGAATGGTTTTTCCCTATGTATCTTACTGTTAATTAATTCTTAAAATTCATTTATTTTAGTGGCCAGAGAATATATTTTGTAAGATTTAATTTTTTTTTTTTTTTTGGAATTTATTAAGACGTTTTATGGTCTACCGTATGGTTTACTCTGGTGAATGTCCCATGTGAGTGGAGCAAAAAAATACATATATTCTTTAGTTATTGGGCATTATGTTCTATATATGTCAGTTAAGCTAGTTGATAATGTTGTTCATTCTTTTTATATCCTTATTTACTTTTTCTAGTTCTGTCAATTATGAATATTGGGGTATTAATGTCTCCAAGTGTGAGTGTGAATTTAATTTCTCTATTTTACAGTGATGGGTTTATGCATTTTTGAGGTTCTGTAATTAGATACGTGAACATTTAGGATTTTCTGTCTTTTTGATTAATTGACCCATTCATTAGTATAAAATATCCTTCTTTAACTCCAGTGATCCTGTCTTGAAGATTACTTTGTCTGACATAAATATAGTCATACTTACTTTCAGTTTGCATATTATGTACTTACTATTTGCATAGTGTAATCTTCCGATTTATTTTTCTTTCTTTACTTCCTACCTTGATGTTTTTCTATTAAAAGTCTGTCTCTTGCAGGGGCATCCTGGGTGGCTCAGGTTGTTAAGCATTGGACTCTTGATTTCAGCTCAGGTCATGACCTCATGGTTCATGAGATCCAGCCATGCATCAGGCTCTGCTTTAACAGCCTGCAGAGTCTGCTTGGGATTCTCTCTTTCCCCATCTCTCTGACCCTCCCCTGCTCGTGCACATGTGTATTCCCTCTCTCAAAGTAAATAAATAAACATTAAAAAAAACTGTCTCTTGCCAAGAATATAGTTTAGTTTTGCCTTTTAATCCTGTAGGACACTTTCTGCCTTTTATTGGAATATTAAGTACGTTTGCCTTTATTGTATTTATTTTTATACCTGAGATAAGTTTATTATCTCTATTTTCTTTTTTTTAAAGTTTATTTCTTTTGAGAGAGAGAGAGGGGAAGAGAGAGAGGCAGAGAGAGAATCCTAAGCAGGCTCTGCACGGTCAGCATGGAGTCCCATGCAGGGCTTGAACCCATGAATTGTGAGATCATGACCTGAGCTGAAATCAGGAGACAGGTGCTTAACCGACTGAGCCATCCGGGCACCACTTATCTCTATTATTTTCTATTTGTCACATTTATTTTCTCAGATCTTTTCCTGGTTTCATTCAGATTAATCAAGTTTTAATACCTTTTTACTATTATAATTCATTTACTGGCTTTTTTAAAATTATAGTTTTCTGATTTTCTTTTTCCAGTAGTTGCTCCAGGGATTATAATATTCATCCTCATCTGTCACAGTCTATTTATGGTTAATACTGTATCACTTCACATAAAATGTAACAGCCATATAAAAGTATACTTCTACTTATTCCTGTTCTTTGTGCTATTGTTGTCATATATTTTAGTTCTATAAACATTAAACATTCCACATACAATATTATTGCTTTTGCTTCAAATAAACAAGTGCCTTTCAAAGCAATTAATGAGAGAATAGATAATAATTTACGTTTACCTGCATATCAGGAATTTCCCTTTCTCTGTAGCCTTTCTGTAATTTGAGCTTTCTATCTGGTATTATTTCCTTTCAGCCCAAGGATTTTCTTTCAAAATTCTTATAATGTGATGGTCTACTGGTGACCAAATGCCTTCAATTTTGTGTATATGAAAAAAATGTCTTCTTTTTTTTCCTTTTAAAATACTTTTTAACAACAGGTTTATTGCTATATACATAAAAGTCATTCTTTCGACGGTATAGTTTGATAAGTTTTGGTTAATATACATAGTCAGATATCTATCACAACAACCCAGATATAGAATCCCTTAATCCTGAAGAGTTTTCTTATGCATCTCTGAAGTCAGTCCCATTCTCCCCTTCTAGGCCCTGGCAACAGCTGATATATTTTCTGTCCCTGAAGTTTTTGTTTTTGTTTTTGTTTTGTGTTTTACTCCACAGTGTTATGTAAATGGAATCATACACTGTATAAGATCATGTGTCTGTTCTTTCACTTAGCATATTTTTGAGATTCATCCATGTATCGCATATATCAGTAGTTTACTTTTTTTGTGGAATAATATTCAGTTTTTTAAATTTACTATAATTTATCCATTTATCAGTTGTGGGTATTTGGGTTGCTTCTGAGTTTTTAACTGTTCTGAATAAAGCTTACATGAGCATTTCTATACAAGTTGTTTTGTAGACATGTTTTTACATTTATCTTGATAACAAACCAAGAGTAAGCTTTGTGGGTCACATGGCAACACATGTTTAACTTTGTAAGAAACTGCCCCAGTTTTGCAAAATATCTGTAACATTTTCTATTTCCACAAATATTGATGGTTGAGATTTTTGAGAGAACCATTTGGCCTGCTTTCAGCCATATGTGCATACCTTGGTCAGGACAGGGTAGAATTCCCTTTTGACATTTCCACAAAGTTAAAATCAATGAGAAGGCAGTAATTCTCCAATGAAAACAAGATCCTGTCAATAGAAGAATGACTGCTGAGCAGGTAAAAATAGTGGTATTTTCTGCAGTGTAAGCCACTGAAACATGCCACAGAAGTAGACTGTTGGCTCACTGGACTTGACTTTGATACCGCTCCGAGACTTCCCAGTCATCATTTGCATAATCTTCCACACCACGTTTGACTTCTCTGTGTTACTTTTCTCTCCCTTGTGACACTAGAGGAATGGAATGGATGATGTTGATGAGATCAGTGCCATTTTGAGCTGAATCTGAGCCATAGAGATGAATTAAACATGTTTTGAATGAACAACTTTAAAAGAATGTGTAGCTGAAGGTCTTCTCTATTTTTATATCTTTGGTTCATTGTCACTTTTGAATTGGATAAAGGACTTTTTTCTTATTAGTTTTAATATATAAAGCTATTAAAAAGGTCTAAGGTTCGAAATCTGTGTGTGCCTGTGTAATACTTTAAAGTAATTGGCAAGTGATTCATAGATTGGATTAGTAGCAATAGTGCCAATCTGGAATTTATAAGATATTGTTAACAGAGCTTCCATTTTGAAGCACCAAGGAAAGCTGCCGTATCTTACGTGCGATTCGGTCAAGCAGCCCTGATTCCTATTTGCTTGATTTCCAAACTAGTATTGGGCACACATGCTCTGAAAATCCCACAGTCATCCGGCAATCGTTGCTCTTAAACTCTTTAAAAATTTTATGCCATTCCACAAAAATTGCCTCATGGAAAGCAAAACTTATCTTTTTTTCAGAGGAAAATTGTTCCTGTTAATGAGAATTTTCCCATCATTGTTAATTACTAAGGGCATTAATAATAATGAAAATCCAACCTTTGATATTTGCTGAAGTGGAGTGAACTAGACTCCACTTTAACAAACTGTACATTAGTAAACTAGACTAGATGAAGCTGTATTACCAATAAATAAATAAATAAATAAATAAATAAATAAATAAATAAATAAATAAAAAAAATCTAATGCCCTAAAGAAGATGTATAAGAACTTTTTTATTTCCAACATTTTGAAGATTTATTCATCTGTCTTGCTTCCATTCTGTCCTACCAGATCAAAGACTTTTAGCCCATCTAGTAATTTTCAACTCAATGTGAGTTTCTGGAATAGCATTACTTTTTTCCATTTGAATTTCAAATCTGGTTTATGTTTGTGAAATAAAAGATTTTATGATACTATTTTATGATACTATTTTAGAAACTTGATAGTGAATAGTAAGTCATTTTTAAGGTGCAAGAGATAGTGATAAGCAGAGTGGAGAAATCTTATTGCTACCCTGATATTACTCTAACCCTATTTCTTATACAGATAAGGTGAATGGATCTTTGTCATATTTAAGTGTGTATTAAACAGGATCCTTTCTCTCATCATAGTGAAAGAAATGACAGCTCATTCTAGCTTGAAATTGAGAGGGAATATATTAGCTAACAAAACTTAGAAATTTAAAATTATGAAATGGCTTTAGACCCAAATTTCCAAAATTATATTTTTAGGATACTGTCTTTCCAATCTTAGGATTACTTTTCTCTATGGCTCTATGGTTCCATTCTTGGGCACAGTTATTTGGGGGCGGGGGGTGGTGGTGGAAAGGATATATATATATATATATATATATATATATATATATATATATATATATATGGTTATCAGCAGCTCCAGCCAGATGGACTTCATTAGTTAGTTTCACCTGGGTCATTCGGTGCCCCTGGGTTCAAGGATGGATTTAGTCCCTCTGAAATCATGGGTACTATTCTGAATTCTGAGAACAAAGAGTCCAAATTTGTGCCATCATAGAGCTTCTGTCTTAGCCACAGATTGAGGAAGTAGAGCTCTCTGTTATTAATAATAGAAATTTCTTAAAGCTGGATTAGAGTTGCTATTTTTTTCCTTAGTCTTATGAATTTTCCGACACAATAACCATCTCACTTCTGATTTTAAGTTGCATACTTTTTCACATGTATTTGTTTTTTCAATTAGAATGAGTCTTTGATGTGTTTATCCACTGTGATTGGGTTTTCCTTCCAGAGCTATTATAATAGAGGGTAGCCTTACAGTCCATGATATCTGTAACAGAAAATATGATTCTTTTATAAAGACAAGACAGTTATTATTAAACAACTTCTAGCTTTTATGATTCATAATTCAAATCAAAGAAGATTACCCTGTAGTATAGCTAAGAGATATGAATTAATAAAAAGTTAATGAAATTTCAGGTAGACCTATCAGTGTGCAAACTACTCCAGAAAGCCTGGTTAATCATTTTGGGAACTAAATTAACAACAGATCTCCATTACAAATGCTGAAAAAAATAATGTGACTTTATAAGTACACACTATATTTCCCAAAAGTTGTTCAAAGAATTTGAGATACTTTTCTTATTACACATAAAGAGGCTTTCTTCAAAGTAGGGGCCAACTCAACATGTTGACCTCCATTCACTATTGAGACCTGCTTTGAACCTCTACTTTTACTGTGCAGAGTCAAAGACCTGCTAGTAACAAGTTACCGTGATTATCTTGATTAGTCCTGATCAGTTTTTCCTAGAAAGCAAAAGATAGACCCAGAATGAGAAAACCTGGAAGAGAAAAGGAATGATCTTTTTGCATACTGATTTTAAGCAGATCTGTATACGTATGTTTTACCTGTTTGGGATGCTTTCCTTTCCTTTGTTTACCTACTAAACTCCTACTCCATTTTTCAGGGACCAGTTTGAATTCTACCTTTTTTCTTTTACTGTGAAGTAGTTTTAATTTTCTTTTCCTCAATGCTTCAAACCCCTTCATTTATACTGACTATGTGTGTACTGTGAATCTGCTGTGTAAGGCACTGAGTGTATAAACGTCAAGCGCCTTTAAGAGTCATGCAGAAAGAGGAAGGGGAACAGTATTTACAGGTAGACACCAGAGATATTGTGGGCTTAGTTCCAGACCACCACAACAAAGTGAATATTGCAAGAGCGCCTGGATGACTCAATCAGTTAAGTGTCTGACTTCGGCTCTGGTCATGAGCTCACGGATCTTGAGTTTGAACCCCACGTTGGGCTCTGTGCTGACAGCTCAGAGTCCAGAGCCTGCTTCAGATTCTGTGTCTCCCTCTGTACCCCTCCCCTGCTCATGCTGTTTCTCTCTTTGTCTCTAAAAAATAAATGAACATTAAAAAAAAAACTTCAAAACAAAGCGAATCTTGCAATAAAGTGAGTCAAATGAATATTTTGGGTACTCACTACATCTAAAAGTTAAGTTTATACTATAACATCTGTTAAGTTGTTATATGCAATAATATAACACAATAGTGTTATAACTAAAAAAGAAGAAGAAGAAAAAGTACTTTACCTTAATTTGAAAAATACGTTATTACAAAGAAATGCTAACCATCATCTGAACTTTCACTAAGAATCTTTTTGCTGGTGGAGGGTCTTGCCTCGACCCTAATGGCTGTTAACTGGTCAAGGCAGTGGCTGCTGAAGGTTGCAGTGGCTGTGACAATTTCTTAAAATAAGACAGCAATGACGTTTGCCACATACACTAACTCTTTCTTTCATACTAGTGATTTTTCTGTAACGTGTGATACTATTTGATAGCATTTTGCCCCCAGTCAAGTTTCTTTCAAAATTGGAGTCAGTCTTCTCAAACTTTGTTGCTGCTTTATTGACTAACTTTATGTAATATTCTAAAACCTTTGTTGTCATTCCTACATTCTTTACAGCATCTTCACCAAGAGTAGATTCCATTAAAAAACAAAACAAAACTCTTTGTTCATCCTTAAGAAGCAACTCCTCACTCATCTGTTAAATTCTTATAATGATAGTTCAGCAATTTAGTCCTATCTTCAGGCTTCATTTCTAATTCTGTATCTCTTACTCTTTCCACTACATCTATTTTCCGCTGAAGTCTTGGACCCCTCAAAGTTCTCCATGGGGGGTGGAATCACTTTCTTCCAAACTCCTGTTCACGTTGTTATTTTGACACCTCCCCATGAATCACAAATGTTCTTAATGGCATTTGGAATGGTGAATCTTTTCCAGAAAATTATCATTTTACTTTGCCCAGATCTATTAGAGGAATCACTCTCTGTGGCACTTATGTGGCTTTACAAAATGGATTTGTTAAATAATAAGATTTGAAAATTGAAATGACTCCTTGACCCATGGGCTACAGAAAAGATGTTATATTAACAGGCATGAAAACGTTACTGTTATTGTACATCCCCACCAGAGCTCTTCAGTAACCAGGTGTATTGTCAAGGAGCAGTCATATTTTGAAAAGAATCTTATTTTCTGAGCAGTAGGTCTCAACAGCAGGCTTAAAATATTCTGTAAATCATGCTGTAAACAAATGTGCTGTCATCCAGATTTTATGGTTCTATGTATAGAGCACAAACAGTAGCTTTAGTGTAATTCTTAAGGGCCCTCTGATTTTCAGAATGGTAAATGAGCATTGTCTTCAACTTAAAGTCACCAGCTGCATTAGGCCCTTATGAGTGAGTCAGCCTATCCTTCGAAGCTTTAAGGTCAGGCTTTGACTTCCCCCTTTTAGTTATGAAAGCCCCAGATGGCATTTTCTTCCAATATAAGGCTGTTTCACCTACATTGAAAATCTGTTGTTTAGTGGCGCCACCTTCACAATTATTTTAGCGTATCTTGGATAACTTGCTGCAGCTTCGACAGCAGCACTTGCTGCTGGACTTTGCACTTTTATGTTACGGAGGTGGCTTCTCTACTGAAACCTCATGTCCAGCCTCCGCAGCTCTCCCCTCTCTCAGCCTTCACACAATTGAAGGCAACGTTAGCTCTGGCCTAAGGGAATGTTGTGGCTGCTTTCATCATATATTCCGACCACTCAAACTTCCTCCCTTTCAGCAGGAAGGCTGCTTTGCTTTCTTATCATTTGTGTGTTCACCGGAGTAGCGCTTTTAATTTCTTTCAGGAACCTTTCCTTTGTATCCACAACTTGGCTGCCTATTTGGCACAAGAGGCCCAGCTTTCAGCTTGTTTGACTTTCAACACGCCTCCTCACTAAGTGTCTTCGTGGCTAGGTTTTGATTGAAAATGATATGTGTGACTGTACCTTTCACCTGAACACTTAGAGGCTATTGTAGGATTATTAATTGAATTAATTCAATATCTTGTTCTGTCTCAAGGAGTAGGGGGCCCAAAGAAAGGGAGAGATGCAGGGAATGAGGTGGAGCAGTCATAACACGGGCAACGTTTATTAAGTTCATTGTCTTATGCCCCAAAACAATTACAATAGTAATATCAAAAATCGCCGATCACAGATCACCATAACGGATATAAGAGCAGTGAAAAACTTTGAAATCTTGCGAGAATTACCAAAATGTGACACAGACACAAGAAGTGAGCACATGCTGTTGAAAAAATGGCACTGATAGACTCCCTCAATGCAGGGTTGCCACAAACCCTCAATTTATAAAAACAAAAACAAAAACACAGTATTTAACTTGGATGTAAATTTTAAAACACAAATTAAAGGCAAATTTTTAAAGAATGCAGTATCTGTTAAATGCAATAAAGCAAAGTGTCATAAAATGAAGTAGGCTTGTGTATAAATTCAATGAAGTATATTAGGTGCCATAAAGATATTTGCTTCGTACAGAAAGGGATCACATCAAACATAGTGTTTTAAGCTATAAAAACTCCTTTACATATGAAATTTCTGCTTACTTAAAAATGAGTTACTTATATATCTTTTTGATAATTTAAAAAACTGAGGTATTGAGAAATTAGGTAACATGCCGCTGTCCTGGTCTGGCAAAGGACTTTTTAATGTAAGTACACTGTCTTGCATTTATCCCACCTCCTTGCTAAATTGCAGCCTTCAACATGATTTTGTATTTCTGGTAATTAGCATTGTGCCTGATATGGAGAAAATGCTGAATAAATTTTGTTTACTTACAAGGTTTCTGTTTTCCTTCCGTCTATATTTTCAAGCTATCTATTAATCTATCTCTGTTCAGTTTGCCAGTATTGAAGACTCAGCCAAACCTTATAGATAGAGTTATATGATATGAATCTAGATAAACTATACAGAATCTTGAACCTTCTAGAGGACCTACTATGGGCATTAGTGGAGACCAATATCAGCTTGCATTACTCTTTAAAGTGACTTGTTTTCATAGTAGTGCATGTCTTAGCTGCATTTTGAAAGCCAATAGTTATTTAATAGTTCCTAGCAACAACAACAAAAAATCAACCAGTGATTATTCTTATTAGGGTGTGCATTTTTTCTTTTTAAATATCCTAATGTATTCCAAACGTACCATACTTCAAATCATTAAAAGTTTAGCTCTCTCCAAAACACTTAAAATCACTTAAGAAATGAAATGCTTGTGTATGGACTCTCTCAATTATGACCCCCAAATTACAAATCTGATCATAGATTTAGCTTGTGAATCTAAAACTTTTGAGTTTTCCTGGACTTGATTTTGAGCAACTGTTACCTGTTTGGAGCTCTTGAGAAATAATTAACATTTTGGATGCCCTGTGCTTTACCAATTCAGTGGATTAAAAGCAGAAGTGGAAAACTGAGTTCAAGTTTGAATTTGCCAATGTTCTTTGTGAATTTGAAACTCATTCGTCCCCTGTACCAATTTTTACATCTGGAAAATGGATGTTAATGTGATTTATGCTCCCATAGGTGCCAGTAGAAATCACTTAAAAGTGATTGGAAATATATTGCACAATTGTAATTTAATGAACAAATTAGGAGATGTTGTTCTGTACTTTTTAGAGAACAAAGACCTGAAAGAGTATCTCTGACAGGACTTGAGTTCTTTGTTTCTGCTTTCTTGAATCTTCATAGAATTCCACTGACATATTAGAAAAATAGCACTGCGTGTTACTTATATTTCTAGAAACAATCTAAGTATTTTCCTTGTTCTAGCTCTTGGCAGTGGATTAAGTGAACTAATCTAATATACTTGGCAGAATTTCTTTGAGTAGGGTTTTCCTTTTTTGGCAGCTGCCTTTAAACATAGTTTAAAAAAATTATTTCTAAGAATTTTTATTCAATTTTTATTGGTCAGAACTTTTGTACTATGACATTTCTTGATTCCATCCCAAACCAATGACCTTATAAAACTACAAGCTGACTTAAAACACTTTTCAAATACTGTGTCACTTTGCTTTTCTCAAAGAAATGAAGTAACTGAAAATTGTGTGTTTTGGAAATAATTGCTGGTTGAACCGGTTTGGTACACAACAAAATTATTTGAGTGCTTTGCATTTTGTGAAACATCACACCTGCTTAGAATGGCTAAGTCATGTGCATCCCTTTTGTGATTTTGCATTGGAAGTGCTAGTGTGAGCCACAGAGACTCACTTTTGTTAATGTGGTCTAACCCCATGCTTCTGGATTGAAGTAGAAGGTGTTTGTTTGTTTGTTTGTTTGTTTGTTTGTTTGTTTGTTTTAAAGCTATGGCCTCTGCCCTGACTTTCATTGTCTGTGCATCACTAGTCTCCAGGGAAGTTCCTAGTCTTTCTTTGTTTCTGTATTATGATTTTCCCTCCCTGACTTCAGGGGTCAAAACTGGAAGAGTATTGTGCCAATTTTCTTTTCTCGTCTCTACACTTCTGAAATCTGGGAGAAGAGGCAAGCACTTTGACCTTGAAATTATAGCTTAAGTACTGGAAGGAATTACAACTAGGACCTGGCCCTTTCGTGGGTGTGGCCTCCAGTATGTTGTCAGGGACAGGTGAGGGAGGGACAGGCGCTCCTGATGGCTTGCCAGTCTTGTTTCCTCAGCTGCCTGAAGGGAGTCAGGATGTCAGTGGCACAGAGGATCTTAAAAGGAGGGAGGTATCCACAAACTGGAAGCTTTTGTCTGGAATGATGTTTTCTCATTGGTGTGAATCTAGTGATAACTTTTTTTATCACCATCAGCTGGGAGCTGAAAGAAGGCAGCTGGCCCTCCATGCTCTTGGTGCCTGTGTGTGCTTTTTTCTGTCTTTTCCTCCCAGGGGTCCATGCTTTAAGTCCCTGGACTTCCTTCTCACAGAGGGAGGACATCACAGCATGAAAGCTATATTTGTAGTAAATCAGACACAGTTATTTGGTTATACTTAGATGCAGGCATGCAATGTTTAACAATATGTTTGGGGACACTGCTCTCATTCCCTCTTTCTCAATCCTCTCATCTTGAACACTACTCCTGAACTAAGCTCTTTTCCAGCCCTGGGCTTTGGAAGAGAGGCCTTCTTTCCAGTTGAAGTATCCTCTTTTAGCTGGTGGGAAGCTGCCATCCCGATAGCCACTAGGCAGCCACTAAATGAGCTCTCAGGAAATTCCCTGCTTAGTCTTCTGTACTCAGCCTCTATACCAACCAATAGATCTGAGGTTCTTTCTCCTTCAGTTTGATCTTCCTGTTTCCTATTCATTGCCTCCTGTATTTGGTTTTACCATTTCTCTGGCGGGCTATTTCTAGAGCCCTCTATGTCGAGTGAACTCAGTCTGTCTTCTCTCTTTTTTCCTCAAAACCCACAACTCTATTAAAAAGCTTTTAGTTCTTTGAATTGGTGTCTGCATCTGTCCTTCAAACCCCCAGGTTATTTAAACCACCTGTAACTTGTAAAAACAAACACTGGTTTTTGCCATCTTGTGTTATTTTCTATTATTGCATTTTGTCATATCTAACTTCGGTCTATTCCTTAAGCTACAGTCTTCTTTTCAGAAAGAAAGAGATACTCTTGTGAAAGTAAGCAGCAGAGACTAAGGGGAACCCAAGAGAGAAAAAAAATGCTGGACCAATGAAAGACATTGGAGGTTAAGGAGAAGGGGGCTATCATTCTATGTCCCTCATGAATTTGTTCCACTTGTGAGAGCAGTCAGTCATCATTTCCAGAAAACACCAGTTTAAATGCACACAGGCTCCCTTCAAAGTGAAATATACTAAAAGCCCCATCCTTACGTTAAAACTCCAGAAACAGGAAGATGCCAATCACTGATGAGTTAGGAACCAACATATTTTGAGGTCCAAAAAGTGTTCTTCGTGAAAGGACGCTTCTAATTAGAATTAAAACTCCAGTAAAGTATATATTAACCTAATGTCCTAGCCAGAATATATTTATAAGGAGCCAAAGGTGCCTACAACCTTAGTTTTGCCTGTTGAATTCTTACTCACTGATGGTTGTAGTGAGTCCCAGCTATGGATATTTCTTTTCAAATGGAGCTCATTTTAATTCACATAAAAGGCCAAACAATGCAGATCTCTCTGAGATAGCAACCATTGCCTTGCGGTTCTGTGGACTAGAGTTTGCATGGAAACAAAACGAACTCATATATACAAATTACTCATGTTGATGAACAGGCAAGCAAGTGGATAGAAATCACTTAACACAATTACTCACAGTTATATTTCATAAATCATGCTCTATGGCTAATAGCTGGTTTTCTCAACAAAGTGAACAATTAGCTCAATCCTGTATGGATGTCTGTTTCTGTGATGGTTCCAGAGTTCACAGTTGCTTGTGGCTGTGGCCCCAACTGCCTTTAGTTAAGATATCGACTGCCCTACCGCCCCTCTGGAGTCAGGGTCCTAGCTCCAGCCAGCAGGGCTTTGTTTCTTCCATTTAAGACAGTGCTAGGACCAAGAAATGGCCTTTTCAGTTGGTTACATTTCATCTAAGTTGGCCTACCCATACATACCTATGCATATTTGCACGCTTATTTAAGTGTAAAAAAACACAACTAATTTGATCATCTTAAAGAGGGAAGTTGATGTATGTATGCATTGGTTTCTGATTTTTTTAAGCATTTGTTTTTCTATTCATTTATAAAAACCATATATCTTCAAACAAAAATCTTCTACAAGATTGTATATCTTCTACAAAAATAAGGTGTGTTCAGAAGTTATCCAGCCATGCTGTATATCTGCACCTATCTATTCCTTTAGTGATGGAGGTTTAAAATTTGGCTTATCATGTATGTTCATTTTACATCCTGTTTTTAACTTGTAGAGTGAACAGTTTGCCAACCTAAAATATTAGTCTGAAACTTTATTTTAATGATATGTCTGTTCTTAATTTCACATTTAGGTGAAAGTCAGTGGTGTTTAGTGAAATACATAGAGTATATGAAGCTCATGAAATGTTAAGAAGCCCTCCTGTTTATTTTGTTTTACTCTTTATCGTGTTTTAAAACTTCATTTAATGATCTTCCTTAGATCTTTTCTATATGACCTTTTGAGGTTTTTATTTCCCCTGTTCCATCCTTACTTTTTTATCTCTTTCCATCCTAAGATTCATTATGGATTTATACAAGCCAGAAATGGAAATAAAACAAATGTGTATAATATCTTGTGGTGGCTAACGGCATGCATGGTCTTTGCAGTCAGACGCCGTGGATCTGAATCCTACCTCTAACATTTACCAGTTCAGTTGATGTTGTGGGCTACGTAATTATTTATATTTATTTATTTAATTGTTTCTAAAATGAGAAGGGTAATATTTCCTAGCAAAATCAAGTGCTTAGTTGGTGTTAATTGCTATTAATAATAATAATAATAATAATAATAATATATTACAACATTTTTGTATGAAGGAAATACTTTATCTTTTTCTGCATGGCAGAAAATATCATTCAGTTTTCTAGAGATAAAAAAGATGTATTTCTCTGTTTTCTTCTGGGAATATAGTTTGTTATATGTGTAATGCATGGCTTGTGATTGATATTTGGAGAAATTCCAAGGAAATTGATGTTACAGGCTCTGCTTCTCAAAACCCTGCTCAAAAATTGAGGATAGAAGGCATAGAATGTCAAATTTTTGTAACTTAGAAGTGTGAGAATTGAAGCTCTGAAGAAATAGCCAGAATAATACCACATGAATGGGTAGAGAAGATTCAATGCAACCCTAAACCATATTCAAATTTACCCTTGGAAATTCATCAGTGGACACTGTATTTTGTTGTTCTTTTCACTTGCTAAATGCATGCTACATGTGCCAATAAGCCCTCTGCACAATCACTGCTTGATAGATCTAGTTCCTGATCTGTTGGAACTTGTTCAACTTTGTGTCCTACAGCCTCTCAAATCTTTTTAGAATTGAAGACACAGGCCCATGTGTGGGCTAGATTCCATTCCTATTCCTCCCATATAGATTTGAATAAGGCTACTTTAGAACATTACTGTAGTACGATTAGTAATAGGCATCTGTCCATTAGATTTTGAAGAAAATGTTAAAATATATTAGTGTCAATATCATTTACCTATGGCTTTGTTTATAATAAAACTTCTAAACATCTCTGAATCCAATTTTTATTGTGGGATTGAAAGATTTTGCTTTCAAATATATTATGTGCTGTCTAGAGGGAAATTTTCAGTTATTTAATTCCCTCCTTTTATAAAGTATCCCTTACAATTTGGGAATCTTTACTATTTGAAATAGACTATAGGAATTAAGTTTATATAAAGGTTATTAAAAGTTCCACTTGGCATAAAGAATTGAATAATATTGGGGCACTGGATTGACTCAGTTGGTTAAGCATCTGACTTCGGCTCAGGTCATAATTTCATGGGTTATGGTGGGTTATTGGTGGGTTCAAGCCCTGTGTTGGGCTCTGTGCTGATAGCTCAGAGGCTGGAGCCTGCTTCAGATTCTGTGTCTCCCTCTCTGCCCCTCTCCCGCTTGTGCTTTGTCTCTCAAATATGAATAAATGTTTAAAAAATTAAAAGAATTAGTATTTATATTTATAACATACAGATTTTTCAGATCCCCCAAGTATCTTTACTTAAAAATATATTTACTTTTCATGATTTAACCCACAAGAATTTAATTTATATTAAGAGCCACATAAGTGTTGATAGGTGGCAAGTCACTCTTGGTAGTAATTTGGCTCTCCCACTGAAACTGTAACCACAACAACTAGAAGACATGAGTTATAATCTTGTCAATAGAACTGTTTTGGTAACCTGGCACTTGTGATGTTAAATCCATAAGAGAAAAGGGAGCATCATAGGAAGTATGATTTGAGGATTAAATTTGAGTAAAATGTATCTTTTTTTTTTTAATTGAGATACAATTGACATAAAACATTGTGTTAGTTTCAGGTATGCCATATAATGCAATTATGCTACTAGGTATTTACCCAAAGGATACCAAGTACTGATTCGAAGGGGCACTTGCACTCTGATGTTTATAGCAGCATTATCAACAATAGCCAAATTGTGGAAAAAGCCCAAATGTCTATTGACTAATGAATGAATGAAGAAGATATGGTACGTATGTACAATAGAATATTATGCAGCCATCAAAAAGAATGAAATCATGCCATTTGCAATGATGTAAATGGCGCTAGAATGTATTATGGTAAGCAAAATAAATCAGATAAAGATAGATACCATATGATTTCATTCATATGGGGAATTTAAGAAACCGAACAGATGAAATAGAGGAAGGGAAACAGAGAGGGAGACAAACCATAAGATACCTTTAACTATAGAAAACAAACTAAGTATTGCCAGAGGGGAGGTAGGTGGGGGATGGACTAAATGGGTAATGGGTATTAAGGATGGCATTTGTGGTGAGCACTGGGTATTATATGTAAGTGATCAAGCACTAAATTCTACCCCTGAAACCAATAGTACACTATATGTTAACTAATTAGAATTTAAATAAAAACTTGAAAAAAATAAACACGCAACATAACAATTCAATATTTGTCTATATTGCAGAATGATTCCAGAATAAGTCTAGTTAACATCCATTATGATACATAGTAACAAATTTTTTTGTTGTAATGGGAACTTTTAAAATTTACTCTCTGCACACCTTTGAAATATGCAATACAGTATTATTAGCTAAAGTTGCTATGCTGAAAATGTACCCTATCTTTATTATACCATTGAAAATGACATTTGTAGTCAATGTTCATCAATATATAGTTGATATAGAGTGAAATCTAAATTTTTTAGTGTTTATTTTTTGAAGGAGAGAGAGAGAGAGAGCAGGAGAGGGGAAGAGAGAGAGGGAGACACAGAATCTGAAGTAGGCTCCAGGCTCTGAGCTGTCAGTACAGAGCCCAACTGCAGGGCTAGAACTCAGAAACTGTGAGATCATGACCTGAGCTGAAGTAGGATGCTTAATTGACTGAGCCACCCAGGCCCCCTTGATACAGAGTGGAATCTAATCCTAAGTAAAAATGTCCACATTTCAGCTATTAAAATTAACTTTGAAACTTTTATTTCTTTGTTTTATATTGTATCTATTGCTTATTTTTATTACTTTTTGAATACAAATGCTCATTATTTTAAGAAATGTTTAGAACAACAAATATTTATGTCTATTTGTATAAGGTAGTTATTAAATTATTAGAATATTTATTTTAAAATTTATATTTCATACAGTATTAAATATTTTTAAAATTTGTAGCTGGTGAAATATAATTTTTACCCAAAAAGAAATAGGGTTAATAAATTATTATAACATAGATGTTATCGTGAAATATCAGTGAAATGAAATTGACCATTACTGAGGACACTATTTTTTAGATACATTAAACCATTGATGCTATTTGCAGTAAAGTCCTTTTGCCAATCTTTTGTTACTATACTGCAGGATGTCTTATTAATTAAGTAGACACATATGGGCTGAATATCAAAGCTTTGCTGACTCAGCTATTTTTTGCTTCTTGTTGTGTATTTTCTCTGCATAGTATGCTATTTTTCTGAGTGAAGAAAAAATTATGGTAGACTTTAGTCCTTGTTGTCAGATGCCATTTATTTGTATTATGAGGGCATGAGGTCTTTATAAAATTATTTTTTTAAATTTTTTTTCAACGTTTTTTATTTATTTTGGGGACAGAGAGAGACAGAGCATGAACGGGGGAGGGGCAGAGAGAGAGGGAGACACAGAATCAGAAGCAGGCTCCAGGCTCTCAGCCATTAGCCCAGAGCCCGACGCGGGGCTCGAACTCACGGACGAGAGATTGTGACCTGAGCTGAAGTTGGACACTGAACCGACTGAGCCACCCAGGCGCCCCTATAAAATTATTTTTTAGGTACATTTATAGGCACTACTTTATACCTATGCTGCAGATTTTCAGGGAGATGTAGAGCTGAAGCCATTATCCAGATTTAGAGGCAAAAGGAAAATCATTGTATTTCACAAGTACAGTATATTTACAAGTTATATGTACAAGGTGCAAACCTATAACTGTAACTTTAAACTTCTTAGAGTTTGTCAGACTCTTACAATGAATTTCAAACAATCTCATTTTTCAAGTTTCTTTCCAGAGTGGAATCTTGAGGTCATCAGTATTTTTTCCTTCTAAATAAGAGTTTATACTCTGTAATATCTATAGTTTTTTAAAATAAGTTTTGCACTTCAAGAAATCTAATTGCATTTCCCAAAAAGGAATAATAAGATTTTCTTTTCTTTACACATCTGAGCAATTGCATTTGTCCAATCTAGAATACAGTCACTGATTTAGAGGAATAGAAGAAATAATCATGACCTTTAGTTTTCCTGCACATTTTTCAGTTATGACATAAAAATTTATAAACACCTTATCTAAGCAACTGAAATCATTTCTCATTTATAAGTTCCCAGAGATAAAAAATGGCAGATTCATAAATGCTGGATGTCATTGGGAAAATGATACATCACTTTCTCAATGATAGAGAATTTTAATTTGGGCAGTAAATTGTGCTTTGTAGAAACATGTACTTTATATGAAATATTTATTTAAACGTACATTAGAACAAAATTATGTGTAACACTATACTTGTACCACAGAGAAAAAGAATGGGCAAGAAATGTTATTGTTCTCAAGAAACTTGTGTAATGGTTAGGGAGAAATTATTAATTATAAGTAATATAGGGTTGGGCAAAGTATATTGTGCAAAATAATCACTAATTCTTGTGTTTCTATATTTTTTCAAATGATTAATAGTTTTAAAAATTCATTTTTATATTATTACCATCATAAAACTAAGTTTATATATTATATTTTATGAGCTGTAAATATAGAAGAAGTACAAGTGAAATTATTTTTTCCCCAGGATCACATAGTAACAAATTGATTTACCAATGAATGAATCTAAATACCCAGTTCTTCTCATGGACTGAAATCATGGATAGAATCCTAGACTTAACAGAGTTTAACAGATATAACTTAATTCTAAGCCACACTACTTACTATCTCCTTACTTAAGAATTCTGTGCCTTAATTTTCTTACCTGCAAAAATGGGTATATATACAATTTATCACCACACCAGATTTTGATGAACATGAAATGAGATATGATTGAAGGAAACTAATGTGTCAAACAGATTAGACACTTATGCTGACAGCAGAAATCTTATAGAACAAAGCTTTTAGGAAACTGCCTCTTAAGTTTATTATACAGTAAGCATTGTAGTAAAGACTAAAGCAACTGTGCTATGCAGCTTGCTGAAAATTAAACACATGTTTGTGCATGAATGTATGCATATGTTTGAATGTGGGGAATTATTGAACATCTAACTTTTTATGCTTCCTTTTTTAAATTGTAGTAAAAACACATAACATGTAATCTACCCTTTAAAAATATTAAGGGTACAGTATGCTATTAACTATATGCACATTATAGTACAGCAGATGTCTAGAACTTTCTCATCTTGAAAGACTAAAAGTCTATACCCATTGAACAGCAACTTTCCGATTACTCTCTTCCTCTAGCCCCTGTCTACCACCAACCCACTTCCTGCTTCTGTGAGTTTGACTGCCTTAGACACCTCGGGTAATTGGAATGATACAGTATATGTTATTCTGAGAGTGGCTTATTTCATTTAGCATAATTTCTTCAAGGTCCATCCATATTGTAGCGTATGCCGGTGTTGGTGGTATAGTGGTGAGCATAGCTGCCTTCCATATTGTAGCATATGTCAAGATTTCCTTCTTGTTTAAGGCTGAATAATATTCCATTGTATGTACGTGTCACATTCTCCTTATCCATTCATCCATTGATGGATGATTGGAGATTTCTCTCTCTTGGATGTTTTGAATAATGCTGCAATAAATACGACAGTGCAGGTAACTCTTTGAGAACCTGTTTTAAGTGTTTTTTGGATAAGTACCTGTAAGTGGGATTGCTGAGTGCCATGGCAATTCCATTTTTTTTGAAAGGAAGCTCCATACTGTTTTCCATAGTGGTTACACTATTTTGCATTACCCCAAACAGTGCACAATGTTCTAATTTCTTCATATCTTCATCAACATTTGTTATTTTGTTTTATTTTTATTTTTTATAATGGCCATCCTAGCTGGTATAAAGTGATAGCTCTTTGTGATTTTGCTTAGCATTTCCCTGATTATTACTGATGTTGAACATATTTTATATACAGGTTAGTCATTTGTATGTCTTCATTGGAGAAATATCGGTTTAAGTCATTTGTCCAATTTTTAGTAGGGTTATTTGTTTATTTAGTGTTTTATTGTAGGCATTTCTTATATGTTTTGGATATTAAAGACCGTGACAAATACATAGTTTGCAAATATTTTATCCCATTCCATAGATTGCTTTATAATCTGTTGGTTGTTTCCTTTGCTATGCAGAAGCTTTTTTTAGTTTAACGTCATCCCATTTGTCTTCTTTTGCTTTAATTGCTTATGCTTCTGATGTCATATCCAAGAAATCATTTCAATGTTATGTTCAGGCTAGTGTTTAAAAGCTTTTTTTTCCTGTGTTTTATTCTAGGATTTTTATGGCCTTAGGTCTTCTTTTTAAGCCATTAATCCATTTTTGAGTTCATTTTCATGTATGGTATAAGATAAGGGTCCAGTTTTATTTCTCATGTGAATGTCTCGTTTTCCCATCACCATTTTGTTGAAGACTATCCTTTCCCCATTGTTATATTGGCACCCTTATCAAAGATCACTTGACCAAATGTGTGTGCGTATATTTCTGGGTTCTCCACTCTTTTGCATTGGTCTGTATGTTTGTCTTTATGCTAGTACCATACTCTTGATGACTTTTGCTTTGTAATATGTTTTGAAATTAGAAGGTGTGAGGCCTCAGCTTTGTTCTTCTGTCTCAAAATTGTTTTGACTCTTCAGGATCTTTGGTGGTTTCATATTAATTTTAGGATTTTCTTTCTATTTCTGCAAATATACATTAGAAAAAAATAAACCGGGTCTCTTGTAGATAGCAAAAAACTGGATTTTTTTTTAATCCACTCAACCCTTCCGTGTCTTTTGTTTGGCAAGTTTAATCTGATACATTTGATTATTGTTTGGTATGGATTTGCTATTGCCATTTTGTTAATTGCTTTCTGTCTTACAATTATTTTGTGTCATTTTCCCTCTCTTGCTTTCTTCCTTTCTGTTTGGTGGTTTTTTGAAGTGATATGCTTTGATTCCATTTTCTTTTTCTTTTTGTGTATTTTCTATAGATATTTTCTCTGTGATTCCCATGACACTCCATAAATATCGTATAGTTCTAACCATATTTTTCAAGCGCATAACAACTTAACTTTAATTGCACACAAAAGCTGCTTTTTTTACTCCTCATTTTACCCACACTTCGTTATTGATATCACAAATTACATCTTAATACATTGCATATCCGTTAGCATAAGTTTGTTGTTATAGTTATCTTTTACACTTTTGTCTTTTAACTTCTCTATACCAGAGTTAAAAGTGATTTATGTATCACTATTACAATATATTCTGTATTTGTAATAAGTTTCATAGTGTGGTCTGAGTCTGATTTAAAGATTGGTGTTTGTTTGTTGTTTTGTTTTGTTTAGGTTTTTTTTCTAATAAAATTAGAGGACTTGACCCAAGGAATTCACTGTAAGCTAGGGAGCTAGGGACAGTCATTCAACATGTCTGAAATTCTGTTCTGTCATTTGTAGAATTTGAACACTAGTCAAATATTCACCATTACTTTTGTAAGTACATTGTAAGGGTATAAAACACTAAATGAATTGTACTGATTGTGTGTAATGACTGTAGGATATATCCTGAATATGTGGATTTTTTTCCAACCTAATTCATACAGTTCGTTTTGACAGCTGCTATTTTCCCCTCAGTATTAGCATTGCAAAGACATTCAAGTCTACTGCAAATTCTGAGTAATTGAAATTTCATTGTATCTTCTCTTTATGTTTGGCTTACTGCCCTCACATGTATGAATGCATCTATATCCACTTCAGATATGTTAAATCCTAAAATTCAGTAATTTAGGTAGATGTTTTACATTTAAATTAGTGCTACCTGTAAGTAAGAAGCATGGATATAAAAACATGAAGCATTGAATCAAAAGTAAAAAGAGTAGCTTTAGTTATTTGTTCATCTTTGCTAAATCAGTAATTCTTATTATTTTTCCTTTATATTAAGATAATTATTACATTCAGGATCTGGAATGCTGAAAGCCATATTAACTTCTACACACCCATTTTTGGAAAGTGCTCTGTAGGAATGTAGCAATTACCTAGTACATTTCCTCAAGGAATGCAAAGCAGATTGTGACTATTATCTGATTCATGTGAGGTAGCATACATTTTCCTTTATTGAAGATCGCAAAGTCTATTAATTGAAGGAAAATTCTCTTCAGAGGCTTTTCTGATTCAGGAAAACCAATCCAAACCAGGTCTGAAAACTGCATTGTTCTGGATTTTTGTGGGTAAGACATGGAAGAATAGCACACCTGAAAGAATTGTGATTTTACACTGTAGCAACAATTGCCATAAACCATGTGTTCTGTGTGTTGAAAAGGAACTGAAACCCAACTCAATTTTCTGTTGGACAAATGTTTGCACTGAAGAAAACAACGTTGAAACCCACGAACAACCCTTTCAACATGCATGTCTTTGTGTATTCTCTTGTTTTAAGAGTGGGAGTTCTATAGAAAATGAAAGACATGACAATTATTTCAGTCATGTTTGGTAGTATTTTTCTACACTATCTACTGGCCTGTGACTGACATAGTTCATTTGATAGGAATTATAAAGCACCCTTCCTTCAGAAAAAGGGATTCAAGACTTCCTGTGATTAATATACTTGTACCGTTTTATGAAAAGTGTGTGCTGTGGATTTATATATTAAAGCACCAGGTAGTATAAAAATGTTGATATGGTATGTGATAGCTTTCAGATTTAGAATATTTAAACCTTGCTTCTACAAAGCCTCATGCTGGTAATGCTGTTTAGCAATAACTTTTGATTACTAAAGGGGTATGAGAATTTTCTGTGTTTTAAATGGGCAGTATTCATATTACACATAAATTGCAGTGATGGAAAAAAATGAAAACTATTTTGCTATAGTCTGGGAGAAATTTTGTTAAATAATGTTATTATATGGGTCATTGAGTTCTTTAGAGTCTTTTGAAGAGCATCCAGGCTATTTCCATGCTTTGTTTATATGGGGAAATGGTTTAAATAAAAGAATGATCTGAACTATTTTTGAATTAAGCCAAATATTTATCTTATGGCATTATTGATAGAAATTTTGTCATGTTCCTTGGAAATCATGAAATGTTTATGGGGATAGCAATTTTCTAGCCAAAACCTTACTCATGAAGTTCAGTTCTCTGACTTTAGGAATGATTGTGCTTTCTCTACTGCTTTGCCATGCATACTTGGCATAGACCTCAATGAGGCTCGGTCCAGATGAATGTATACAGTCTTTCTGCTGTGACTGAATACACAAACATTACCATAGCTTTTGTGTGACTGGTTCTAGTGATTTTCTGTGTTTCTGTCTTTCAGATTCTTACTCAGTATTCTCTTAATTTGTGGTCCACTCTGCAAAATATGTAGCTTTGTATGTATATTGTTGTCCATTCTTCAACAGATATCCGATTGTCTACTATGTGCCACACACTTCGCCGAGTAGTAGGATGCAGAGGTGACAGTGGCACGGTCTGTCCCTCTTGGAGATGGTGTGATAGACCAAACCATCTTTTCTCAGTCCCCTTCCTTTCCCTGCCTTTTATTGAAATGCCCATCAGTAAACTACACTGAAGGGTAAATCGCTGTATGCCTTAGCCTTTCGCCTTTACAGAATTCATGCCATTTAATTGTCACAGTTAGTGGTATCAGGAAGTTTTGAAAATGTTTGGACATATAGGATAGTGCTGCGCTGAGGGATTGTGACGAAGAGATGTCCTTAAAGAGGCTGGCAGGATGCTTCGGCCATGTGGAGTCACTGAGCAGATATTTAGCAAGTCACACACACTCTGTGCCCAGTACTCTGTAGGCTGTTGGGAAATCAGTAATAAACAAGGTAGAGATGATCTCTGTCCACTTTATGCAAATAAATTTCACATTTCAAATTATGACAGATGCAATGAAGGGCTTGAATCTTCTGGCTCATGCATCTTATCCCAGCAGGAAATCCAAGTACAAAGGCAAATTATAATTCCTTGTTTGCTTAATGATCATGGGAATAGAGGATTAATGCGATTAATGGGCAGATTCTGATCACTAACCATCTGATGCCCTTTCTGTGTCTTCATATACATTTTAGGGGTTATCTTCTTGGTAGACTTAACATTTTGTACCTATATTTCAGTCACAACAGATACCATGATAGTTTGATTGTTTCATTTCTGCCTTTTGCATACAGTGAATCATACAGTGAATGTTTTCAATATAGTGATGAGTCTTTTTCATGCTAAATTCCCAATGTTTAGTCCTTGATATACATGATTTTAAGTAATGGATACATCCACATTCAGTTATTCATTGAATATTAAAGCTCATAGTTGTCTCTGACTTTAAAATTTTTCTATTTGTTACTTCAAAATTTGCCAAACAAATGATTACATCTTGGTATCCATTCAATGGAGATAATAATACTTATCTCATTATCTTACTGTGTAATCAAATAATATCATGTGTATGACATATTTTAACATTATTCCAGGTATTCATATAAGATCTCAAGAAATGTTATATATTAATGACACTAAATAATACCGCATTCTAAATCTAATGAGGAAAAGTTTGGCACAGTTCTTATAAAAATGCTTCTTTTATATATAATCCCAGGCTGAGACTGTATATATGGGTACTTGTGTATTTGTGTATAGTCTTATAATATTTGATCCTGCTTTTTTCCATTTTTTTTCTTTTAAGAGCAGAGGTTGAGAAAACTCATGATGCCTACAAGTAAATTAGCTCAAAGATGTTCAATTTTGGAAGGAGACTTTAAAGTAATCCTTTGTGATATGCTCGTATTATGATTGCATACCTGGAACTACAGAAAAAGTTAAAAATGGATTTAGGCTGATTTAGAAGCAATAAAGATGTTGAGTAATACCTTAAGTGTTAAAATTTGCAGTAAATTATTTCTGTCAGTGCTACATGATTCAGCAATACACTGTGTTTGCCACCAGAAGGGGCTGGAGGGAAATGAAACCAGCTTCAATGAATGCTTTGCACTAGGATTTTCCCTTTATTCTTGGTGTTCTCTCTCTCTCTAGGTAATTTCCTGTGCTCAGTGGCAGATTTTCATATGGTTTTGATAGGATATTTATGAAGTTTCAGGGAATTGGTCATATGCACAAACAAAAACAGATTCCTAATCTGTTAACCAGGAAATAACTAGAAAAGTCTTTAGGGAAAAAAAAAATTGTATGAGTTATTTAGAAACATGACATTCACATAATTGATAATATTTTATACTTCTGCTTAAAAATTCTTTCATGTCAAGTTTGTGAAGAAAGCTTATGTTTTATGCTAATTTAAATTTGAAATCTTTCAAAGGTCAATTTATCTTGCACTCACACTATGATGGGGATGAGAATCGTATTGCTGAGTGTATAATTGTGGAGTGCATTTCCTAATCTCATAAGTGAATTCACTATCCTTAAAGACTTTGCTGTCTTCCATCTTTCCTAAATATAAACTATCAGGTGTCCATGTGTATTTTATTCACACAGTATATTTCAGACAGTTTAAGCATCTAAGAGATGCTGGTAGTATTAAAAAAAATCATTGTGGGGCACTTGGGTGGCTCAGTTGGTTGAGCTTCTGACTTCGGCTCAGGTCATGATCTCACCGTCTGTGAGTTCAATCAGGTCATGATCTCACCGTCTGTGAGTTCAAGCCCTGCGTCGGGCTCTGTGCTGACAGCTCCGAGCCTGGAGCCTGCTTCAGATTCTGTGTCTCCCTCTCTCTCTGACCCTCCCCCGTTCATGCTGTATCTCTCTCTGTCTCAAAAATAAATAAACATTAAAAAAATTTTTAAAAAATCATTGAGGATTTGCCTTTTCTTTCTCATTCAGTAACTATGACATATTTCATAGATTCCAAAATCCATTGCTTGTTTTAGTACTGCTTGAAAGGTGCAAGAAAATGTTAAAACTGTAAAAGGACAATAGTATTATCCTGGGAGCTATTTCTGTCTTTCAGTGCTAAAAGTCATCAAGCTGTATAGACATTTTCTAAAGTCCTTTTGTAATATGAATGTACCTGATGAAAATGTATTCATTCATCATTTTAGCAAGAAAAATTATGAAATTTCTCTGGATATGTTCTGTCTACATTTTTACTTAACATGTCTTTGGGGAAAAAAATGCTTGCGTTTGTAAGCCAGATAGTTTCTCCAGATTTTTTTTTTTATTTCATGTGTTGAGTAGAAATATGGCAGTCTGAAGCACAGTGTTAGAAACTATACTGATCAGATAGGACAAAAGGTAGAGAAAATACAAGTTGTGGAGAGCTTGTCTGCAAAACCATATAAAATTTGAAAAGGAAAAAATACGTGAGAAGTCTCCTCTTCACAAATATTCTCTTATGTTAGCTTCCTGTTGCTGCTGTAACAAATTAGCTACTGCAGACTAATGTCTTAAAACCCAAAAGTATTTTCCCTTAGAGTTCTGGAGGTGAGAAATCCAAAACGGGTCTCATTGGGGTAATATTAAGAATGCAAGGCTACGTATTTCCTGGAGTTTCTGGGATAATTCATGCCCTTGACTTTTTCAACATCTATAGGCTGTCCACAATCCTTGGCTCGTGCTTCCCTTGTGTCTTCAAAGCTAGCAGTGGCTGCTTGAGTTTCTCCCATGCACCTTCACTCTCAATCTGACTCTTCTGCTTCCTCTTCCAGATTTAAAAGACCCTTGTGACTATATGGGGCCCAACCAAATAATCAAGGATAATCTCCTCATTTTAAAGTCAACTGATTAGCAACTTTAATTCCCCCTTTCCCACATAATGTAACATATTTACAGGTTCCACGGATTTGGGGAAGGAGCCATTTATCTACCTGCCACATCTATCTTCTGTTAGAGGACTATGTATATAATTTGTATTTTTGTCTTTTTCACCTGTAGTTCTGATTTGCATTTTCACACATCAACGCTTTTTAGTGTGTATTTTTTCACAGCGACAGAATACTACATGACAAGAATTTACTCTAATTCATTTGCCCATTTACCTAACGCTGGCCGTTTCACCAATTCAAAAAATATCTATCGTGTTCCAATTACGTGAGAGATGTTCTGCAAAGAAATGTGGGTTTAATTATAAACACGAAAAAGCCTCTGCCTTTGAGGAATTTATGAGAAAATGGAGGAGAAAAGAGTAAGAAATTAATTAAAATATTATTAATTAAAATTCCAACGTAGGCATGAGAATAAAGAATAGGATTCCATAAAAATGGAAAGAACATTGCTCATGTGGGGAGTCAGGTATGAGTTCATGTGACATTTAAGCTGGGACTGGAAGAACGGATGGATTTATACAAGCACAAATACCACAAATCCGGAAGTAGCTTGGCACGTTGGAGGAATCCGAAGATGTCAGACAAGTCTCCTCCTTGTGAGGACGAGATCGACTTAAGATAAAGATAGAGAGGTAGACAGAGTCCAAATCATATAAGGCTTAACACGTCACGGTAAGAATACTGAATTTTGTTTTATAGACGGGAAAGCTATTGATTCCTTTTAAACAAAGGAGAAATCCAGTAAGGCTGCATTCAAAATGATCCCTCTGGCCTCAGCACTAACTAATCATGAATTAAGGAAACAGAAGTAAAGGGGTAGCAGGGGACTGTGTTGAGAAATGTCCACAGTTTGTTAATGGAATGGATAGTGACAGTGGCAAGAATGACCAGCAAGTCATTTACTTGAATAAGTATAGGCAGGGAAGAAGCAGTTGTGGTAGGAAGATTGGGTTCGGCCTTGAATATATGGAGTTTGAGAGTCCTTCGAGTCGTAAGCATGGAGGTTCAGTGGTGAGTTTAAGAATTTATTCAAGATCTCAGAGCTCACTTTGGGCTTGAGCTACATTTGGGGGAGTCTTTAGTTTACAGAAGGCAACAGTAAGCATAGCACTGAAATTAAGAGAGGGAGGAAAAGACATTGCTTCCTATTTTAGCTCTTAAGAGGAACAAAAAACATTTTTTGCAAAAATAATTGTGTTTTGCATCATTTAGAAGTAATATTACCAAATTGAAGGTATAACTGTTTCAATATTGAACTGAAGCTTACACGGCCAATAGGCAGACAAAATTAGGGAAAGGCATTCCAGAGAGAACAGCATAAGCAAAGGCCACGAGGCATGGAGAATGTATATGGTTCAGCAGAGTTTGGAAGACTCAATATGAGGAACGGGAGAAGAAATAATACTGAAGTATTTAACACGGGCCTGTTGTAATGGGTTCTGTTGGTCATGGTAGGAGAATTCAGTTTGTATATACATGAATAATATTTATTTAATACTTATATGGAGATGAACTTGTTCTAAGAATTTCCTGCTTATTAAATCAACAAGTCTATGAGGTAATTAATGTCATTACTCTTATATCTTAGATCACTAAGGCACTCAGAAGTTAAGTAACTTGCCCTAGTTTTTTTAATTCACTTTTATTTTTTTTAATATTTTATTTATTTTTTGAGAGCAAGAGACAGAGTGTGAGTGGGGGAGGGGCAGAGAGAGAGGGAGACACAGAATCTGAAGCAGGCTCCAGACTCTGAGCTGTCAGCACAGATCCTGATGCAGGGCTCAAACTCGGGAACTGTGAGATCATGACCGGAGCTGAAGTCAGACACTTAACTAACTGAGCCACCTAGGCACCCCTAACTTGCCCTACTTGTATAGCTGCGGAGTTACTGTGCTAGAACTCAAGTCCGGGGAGTCTGTATTACATAGTGGACAGCCACTGTTGCCCAGCATTCTTATAATTACTCTTTTTTGGGGGGAAACTGCTCCCTTATTTATACTGCTGGCAATCATTTCCATTCTCACTGGCTATCAGAATGGGCAATGAACTCTAGCCGGCCTCATTGGTGTCTTACTGTAGGATTTTAAAAATTAGAAATAAAGCAGTAGAGATCCTTGCTTCCCTAGTAGCAAAGCTGGTGCAATGTGCACTCCAGTTTCCAAGTGACTGTCATTCCAGTGTTGGGGACATAGTGTAGTTCAAACATCTAACACACCAAGAAAAGCATAGAAGAGATCTTAGAGAGTCTATTGAAGTTCTTTCGAATGAACCGCTGATTCATTCCGGTATGATGGGGGCAGGCATCCCTTCCAGCAGTTGGGTCATATGAATTAAAACAAAAATGCCTAAAGTTGCATGAGTTGGTTACTATGGCTTGTGAGCAAAAATGTTTCATTACTTTTCAACAGGCAACAACGTAAAAATTGTTTGGGATGGCTCTCACTTGTAGTAATATGGAAAATGCAAGACTAGAGACAGAAAGAATATAATTGGACTAATTCTGTAGCCCAGGTAAATTGATGAAAAAATGGAGTAAAGCATTATCACTGAAGGTAGAGAGGAAACAGATCTATAAAACTCATTAATTCAGTCATACCTATTGAATTCTATTTTAATTTAAATTCAAATTAGTTAACCTACAGATTGGGAAGGGTAAGGGACATGGAGGAAATACCTAGATCTTTGGCCTAAGTGGTGAGTTGGAGGCAGTGATGGCTTGAGGGTGGATGAAATAGCCCAATTTTGTAAATAATGCCCAGAACACACTTGTATATGCTGATGTGAAGAGAGGCCCAGGCTTGATATATATAGGTTTGGACAATTATCAGTATATTGGTCTTAGAATGTAGAATGCCCTTATTGATCCTTGCTAAAACAGTTTTAGTGGCAAGAAAGAGATAGAAGCCTGATTTCATCATTGAAAAGGAAGAGGAAGTCTTCTACTTAAACATGGAAGATTGAGTTCATACGTTTACTTTTACTTCCTCTGAAATTCCGCTAAAGTGCTAGCAAAGATAAAAACCTACAAGGTAAAGAGATGGGGGGACTATATGAGTGAGATCTATGGCATGTGGGAAAGTGAAAAGGAAACATGATCAACAGAGTACAGAAGTTGAAATACAATTCGTTGAAGAAGGGAGAGCCAACAATATACATCGTTTTACCTTAGGATGCTAAAATGGCTCAGGAATTGCAGGTCACAGGAATCACTGAAAAAGGGGATGAAAGAGAGCTGAAATTCAGACTTGCTCCACAGAAATGTGATAAGTCCTCTTCAGTCCTGAAATAAGGAAGGTGGTTTACTCACAGGTGAAATTGAACCAGAAATAATATGACTTCAGGATATTACACACAATACAAGCCCTGAAAGAAGGTAATCCATTGATGAGGTAGATCCTAAATAGAGAAACATAAAATCCTTCTTTTTCCAGGATGCAGCATCCAAGCTTTCAACTCCTTAGATAAAAGAATGATAGAATTGTTTCTCAAGAAAGGTGAGTGAAGGATAGAAGAGATTTCTAGATGTTGACATCTGGAGCTTCTGTGATGAAAAGATACAGACTCTGCTCACTTACTTTCCTATAAGACCCATGAAGCAGTAAAGTCTACTCATTCATATTGACCTCTCAATCTACTTTTATATGCCTCACTTTAGCATAGACTGCCAAGGAATTGGGTATTTGTGAAATTCCTTTAATGTGAACAAAATATATGGGCAAAAATCAGGAAAAATAGTTACGGAGAAATGAAAACATTTGTAATACACATAGCAAAAATAAATAAAAAGTTTAGATAAAAAATAGAATATACATGAGAAAATAGGATGAGACTTTTTTAAAAGAGCATTTAGGGGTGCCTAGGTAGCTCAGTTGGTTAAGGATCCAACTCTTGATTTTGGCTCAGGTCATGATTTCACAGTTTGTGAGTTCAAGTCCTATGTAGGGTTCCATGTTGACAGTGTAGAGCCTTCTTGGGATTCTCTCTCCCCCTCTCTCTGCCCATCCCCCACTTGCTCTCTCTCTCTCTCTCTCTCTCTCTCTCTCTCAAAAATAAATAAAAATTTTAAAAGGAGCTTTTAGAGAAAAATAAGATTTTTAGAAATGAAAATGTATGATTCTGGAAATTAAAAAAAAGAAATAGTAATGTGAGGTTTAGTAGTTAAAAGTGAAGAAGACACTTAGAAAACCTAAAAAAAAATAACAAAAAACCCAACAGCAACCCAAAAGACATAGAATCATAATAGGAAAAAAAAAAGAAAGTAAACTAAAAAGTCTAGTATCCTAATTAACATATTTAATCAATTTTTATCAAGCATCATTATGTGCCATTTATTGTTCTAGATGCTGGGGACATCTCAGTGAATAAAATAAAATCCTATTATCAGGAGTCCCAGTAAGATGGCATTCAGAAAATACAAGTGAATAAATTATGAATGAAATAATTTATATATTGAAAAATCTGACCTAAATATTAAAGTTCCAGATTGAAATTGCACATCGAATAATGATTTTTTTAAAAGGCATGTCATCATGAGATTTGAAGAATCAGGATAAAGAGAATGTCTTAAAAGCTTTCAGAAAGGAGGATAACTTTCAAAGAAGAATGTCCTTAAAAGCAACAATGCTAGCAGTACTCATAAGGAATTTGATATTATGCTAATTTCTGAATTATATGAGGATTAAAAACAAAAGAAAACTTACAAATAATAAATCCCATAAGGGGTTAATATCCAAGATACATAAAGAACTTACACAACTCAATACTAAAAACAAAACTAAACAATTACAAAATGGGCAGAAGATCTGAACAGACATTTTTTCAAAGAAGACATACAGGTGGCCATCAGGCACATGAAAAGACACTCAACATCACTCATCATCAGGGAAGTATAAATCAAAACTACAATGAGATATCAATATCACCTTACACCTGTTAGAATGGCTAAAATCAAAAACAAGAAATAACAAGCTTTGGCAAGGGTGCGGACTAAAAGGAATCCTTGTGTACTGTTGGTAGGAATGCAAACCCGTGCAGCCACTGTGGAAAACATTATGGATGTTCCTCCCAAAGTTAAAAATAGAATCACCATATGATCCAGTAATTCTACTACTTGGTACTTAACTTGAAGAATACGAAAACACTAATTCAGAAATACACATGCACCCCTATGTTAATTACAGCATTATTTACAAAAGCCAAATTATGGAATCAACCTAAGTATCCAATGATAGGCAAGTGGATAAGGAAGATGTGGTATAGATATACAAGAGAATATTATGCTCCATAAAGAAGGATTATATCATGCCACTTTTGGCAACATTGGATGGATCTAGAGGGTATCATGCTAAATGAGATAAGTAAGACACAGAAAGACAAATATCGTATTATTTCACTCCTATGTGGTATCTAAAAAAGAATAAACAAACAAAAAGCAGAATCAGATGTATAAATAAAGGTAACAAACATGGTTGCCCGAGGGAAGGAGGTGGGGGGGTTGGCAAAATAGATGAAGGGAAGTGAGAAATACAAGATTCCAGTTGTGGAATGAGGAAGTCACAGGAATAAAAGGCACAGCCTAATGGATATAGTCAATGATATTTTAATAGTGTTGTATGGAAGATGGTAGCTACACTGATGAGCACAGCGTAAAGAATTGTCAAATCACTGTTGTACACCTGAAACTAATGTAACATTGTCAACTACCAACATTAAGACATTAACAAAAAGAACGGTATTTCAAAAAACATGATATTGAAACTTTACCACTCACATTATTTACAGTCTATAAAATGAAGGGATTAGGTCAAGAATGAAGGTAGCATGGTGTTCATGAATAAGGAGTCCTAACACAATAGAGGAGTGAAGGTGGTTTCCAGAAAAAGGAAGTTCAAGACAAGGATGATGCCTGCATACTAGGCTTGTGCATTAGCTCCTCTTGATTGTTGGAGTAGGAGGGAGGGCTCCAGACGAAGGTCTTTCAGAGGAAAGAGAAGGTGGAAATGTTGGGTTATCTATCCTGTGTGCTGTATCCCAGAGATTTACAGAAGAATTAGGAAGATAGAAAACTATGCAGATTTTTTTAAAGAGGCAATTAATTCCAAGAAAAATGAAACGGTGTGTAACAGAGTAAATGATTTTATGATGTGATACATGACCTAGCAGTAAACACAGTTACTTGGTTACTATAATATAAATACTGAATATAGATTTCTATCCAAACTATGATTGGAGAAAGCTCATCAGGGAGTAAAATTTGGACTATGAGAGAGAATCATCCTCTTCTTCCATATAGGAATTCAAGAGATGGTTGAACTTTGAAATAGTAAATAGCCTGGATATTGTTTGTACATTTGAGATAAATTCTAGAAGAATTACTTAAAAGAATTAAAAAATAATTAAAATAGTTACCTTTAAGGAACTGAACTCAGTGATGATTCAGAGGACTGTTGTCATTAAAATATTTCAAGTAGTATTTAATTTTTTAAAAGGTTTGCATGTAATATTTCCAAATATAAGATGTTTATATTATAATAATTAAAAATTAGAGAATGGCTGCTTGAGGAAGTGGAGATTGCAAATATAGCACAACTGCAGCTAGAATTAAGTTGCGAGGGGCAGAAGAAAGAGACGTGAGAAACCATTGCTGCATTTAACACTGAGGGGAAGGTTGATTTTAGTATGGAGAGGTATGAACTGGTTTATAGGATACAGAGACGGAAACAGAAGTGAAGAAAAGAGTATGCAAACAAAGCAAGAAATAAAAGAACACACAAATTAAATTTCCTAAGTAGTAAGGTTTGCATTGAACCACCAAAAAGGATTGGGGTCACTGCACATTTCTTCCTCTTTACCAGGGTTCCTAGTGCCTTCTCCCTGCTTCCCCCATCCCAAACTCAAGAACCTATTCTGCAGCCATGTGCAGTAGTGATGAAGTAGGGCTATATCAGTTGATGAAAATTTCCTGAAAAAAAAATATGGCCTTGAAATGGAAAGAAGAACAGATGGGGAGGGATTTATGAAGCTTGACATTAACTGAACTTGAGAAGAATATGCCCTCACAGAGGACATTCCTATACAGAGGGAGATTTAAGGAGAGGCTCTTTTCACTCTGCTGAAGGTGTTTCCATGAGTGAGTGGTACTAAGCTATAGGACCTCAACATTGCATCTAAGTTGCTTGATTATTTTTGTGAAGTACTCCCCAAACTTAGGTAGAATTCAGCACTTCCTATAGGTATTAATACATATAATTTTGGTGATTATTGCTAACATTTACTGTGAGGCTACTTCTGGTCTTATTTTCATTGCTTTATATTGATTGTCTCATGTAATCCTCACCACAACTCTATGAGATAAAAATGGCTTTTTTTTTAGGGTTTATTTTTATTTTTTTAGTGAGAGAAAGGAGGAGAGAGAAAGAGAGAGAATGAATGAATGAATTAATGAGTGAATAAATGAATGAATGAATATCTTAAGCAGGCTCCCTGCTCAGCACAGAGCCCGATGCAGGGCTTGATCCCACAACCCTGGGATCATGACCTGAGCCAAAATCAAGAGTCGGATGATCAACCGACTGAGCCATCCAGGTGCCCAGAGATAAAAATTGTTTTTATCCCCATTTTACCAATGAGAAGAACAAGGCACACAGGGTTTAATTGGCAAATGACACCCAGCTAGAGAATGGAGGAGTTGACATTTAAATCTGCGTGTCCTGACTCCTCAGCCTGGTTAGTGTGGCTAGTCATTATCTATGTCACCTATAATTACATTGTCGACAGAGGAATAGCAAGCACACAGGGCATGAAGGTGAAAGAACAGAGTATACTTGGGGAATTGAAAGTAATTATGTAGAGTGAGAACATAGTATGTATTGTGCACACGTTAAAGATGTAAGTGGGAAAGTGGTAGAGAAAATCAGTAGACATCAGAGAAACTGATTCACAAAGAGCCTTGTTGTCATATTGAAGACCTGTAGGCTTTACCCTGATAGCTAGAAGGATCCACTGAAAGATTTTAAGTGAGAAAATAATGTGAATGGAGAAAGGGTTCTCTGACATTGTAGAAGATTGTTGGAAAGATCTAAAGAGGGGATGCAGTGATGAGAACATTGAAGAAACTGACACTGATTGAGGTAGAGTTCCAGTAGGCGTAAGAGGAGGGAATGGATATGAGTGACAAGAAAATGATATAATCAGACTTAGTGGAAGAATGGGTAGGGGAGGAATAAGGGTATGACTCCTTTTTTGGTTTGGGTAGTTAGGTGGGTGAAACACTATTCACCTGTATAAGAATACCAGGAAGAAGAGCATATGAGAGATAAGGAAAATATTAGTTCAGTTTGAAATGTATCAACTCTGTGTGACTTGGGAAACTTCTAGATAGAAATGTGACCAAAGGGGTGCCTGGGTGACTCATTCGATTAAGTATCCAACTTTTGATTTCGGCTCAGGTCATGATCTCACAGTTTTGTGAGTTTGAGCCCCGCATTGGGCTCTGTATTGACAGCATGGAGCCTACTTGGGATTCTCTCTCTCTCCTCCTCTCTCTGCCCCTCCCCCACTCATGTTCTGTCTCTCACAATAAATAAATAAGTAAACTTAGAAAGAACTGTTCACAAGTGCATCAGGATGAAAGTCAGAACTTGGTGCAGAAAATCTAGCAATCTGTCAACTTGATAGATTCTCTTTTTTTACATCCTGTCTTCCGTGAGCCAGTCATTTTTTTTTTCCTCTGAATTCTTGCTATATTTGTGTTTTCATCTGCATACTTAAATTGGTTCTGAGACCCAATTTCAACATGTGTGTGTAGAGGATTCTCCCCATACCTGCAGCAAGTAGTTCTTGCATCCCAGCAGGACACCAGCCGGATGTCCAAAAATTCAACTCCGTTCTAATGTTACTTACCCAGAGATAGCATCAGATTCCACAGGTTAAGAATTAAGTCTCACAAGACTATCCCACCACCCCACCACATGCAAACACTTCAGAGGCAGGAGCCCAGGCTCTTACCTGTACTTCTTCTGACCTACTCACTATAGACTGGAGGTTCCCACGACCCCCTCCTTAGACTTCAGAAATCAGTTACCAGTCTAGGTTTTTATCTCTGCTTCTGCGTGACTGGCTGCAAATTAGAGGTTCCCATAACCTCCTTTTTGGGTTTAAGTAATTTGCTAGAGCAGCTCATAGAATTCAGAGAAACTTTCACTTACTGGGTAACTGGTTTATTATAATAAGACATAACTCAGGAACAGCCCGATGGAAGAGTTGCATAACGCAAGGTATGAGGAAAGGGGCATGGAACTTTGCAAGCCCTCTCCAGGCATGCCATTCTCCCTCATCTCCATGTGTTTACCAACCCCAAACTGCTTCCTTTTAGGTTTTTATGGAAGCTTCATTGCATAACACACGATTGATTAAATGATTGGTCATTGATGATTAATTCAACCTCCCTCTCTCCCCCATAGAAGTCAGGGAATAGGACCTCTAATCACATGGTTGGCTCCATTGGAAACCAGTCTATCAGTCTCTCCTTCCACGCTTTGGAAATTTCAAGGATTTAGGGAGCTATGGATGAAGACCAAATACCTATGAGAAGTGTATTCATTCATATGAGCAAATATATATTTCTCATAAATCACAAGATTGCAATACTTATTTTTATCTTCATGATGAACTTGAAATTACAGGCCATGTCCATTTGTCCTTCTAATTCCCTAGATTCCATGTGTATGCTACCTGCCTGACAATCTCTAGGGAATATCTTGCTGATAGCTGGATCTCTACATGTGAAATACCTGGCATAGAACGAAACGATTTTTAAGGATTGTCTGATGACCCTTATAGAAGTCAGAGTTACAGTAACTAAGTTTGAGGTTTTCAATTTGCGTACTTGGATATAATTTTGCAGCCTGAGCAGATGATCTACAACCTGGCCTCAAAGATCTGTATGCAGTAAATTGTAAGATGTGCCTCATTTTTTTTTAACCTCCAAATGTGGAAGGGATGAGTCAGCCTATCTTGAATTTTAAACTGCCAGTTCCAGGGACACTGCACAGCCCAAAGCCATGCCTCCAGCAAATTACTATTAAATATATTCTCTGCTAGGCAGGACTGCCTAATATGTCAACGGTGGTCAGTTCCTTTAAGTAAAAGCAAACATCAGGAAGCAAAAACAACAGAATCACTACTGAATAGAGTGGAAAGGTTACTTCCTTCATTTGCCTTTGAACATCCGATGTTTTTGTTTTTGTTTTGTTTTCCTGCTGGCCTTGATGTTTTATAAGAAGAGGCATAAGTAACTCATTTTACCAAGGACAAGATGAAGGTGAATCAATTTTCTCTCTGAAAAAGCAAATAGTATGCAAATCGATGTCTAAATGTCAGTGAGTACACTGTGTTTGTGCACTTGAATGGTATCATAAACCTTCCTTTGCACAGATACCAGGAACATGAGATTATTCACCTAACTACATATATTAGGCACAACAGGATAAAGAAGATATTTTAAACAAAATAAATGGAAAGTTATGCAGAATGTGACAGAGTCTTTTAAAGTCTTATTCCCATTGAAAATGAGTGCGCTGGAGATTTGTTTACAATGTCATTTTAATAAGAGTGCTAGAAAATGATATTTACCTTCGAATATAAACACTTAGTTTAATTATTCTTAAATAGGATTTGTATGTCAATGCAAACAAGTGTGTGTGAAGAATATTATTAATAAATAAATTACCCTAAAGGAGAGTGCAGGTCACTGTTCACCATAGGAGCTCAACAATGGTTAGCTGAATTTGAAGGATGTAAAAATAAGAAGAAAAACATGTTAAACTCTCCTGTAAGCTGAAGATGCCCCCTGGCAGGAGCCCATTTTTTTTGTTTTAGGTTGATTAAAGACTTTCTTAGTATTCAGGGTGATTGTTTATCTTGTAAAAATTTTTCTGTAGTTTATGTACTATTAGAAATTATTTTATCATTAATATCAGAAATATATATATATATATATATATATTGATTTTTGAAAGACAGATTATAAAAACCTACTTCCTTACTTTAAAGTTTGATTTTTCATACCTGCCCTTTGAATCTGCTGTTGTAACTCCAAACACAACTGTTCATAAAAGGAGGTGCTACGTGCAATGAATGAGTGAATATCACTACTTAAAAATGTAGCAAAATGTAGCATTTGCTTAAAAATGAAGCAAAATCTTTAAAATGTTTAAAAGAATTATCAAAATGACAATAGAACGTTTTTAACACCACCATTCCTAGGTTTGATTAGTATGCCTGCATCCCTCTGATGTCTACACTTCCCATCTGCTACCCAAAGACAGATTCTAAAATGGACTTACCAATCTTGTTAGCCGTTCAGCTAACTATGTCTTCTTGCAGTGTATCTTCATTACATTTTGCAAAGACACTCTGGAAATTCTGTAATGCTTGTAGTTGACCACTATTACATTCTGTATAACGGATCCAAGTAAACATTGTTCAGGTAATATGGATTAGAAGCTATTTCAGAAAGAAAGGAGGGAAGGAAGGAAGGAAGGAAAGAAGGAAGGAAGGAAGGAAGGAAGGAAGGAAGGAAGGAAGGAAGGAAGAAAAGGGAAGGGAAGGGAAGAAAGAAAAAAAGAAAAAAAAAAGAAAAAAACCTTATTTGTTCAGTCTTACCAAATAGTCAAGTAACGTTAAATCAGTTTTCTCCTACTGATGGTCAACATATACCACAAATAAATGTGAAAACCCTTCCCAGATCCAGAAGCTGTTTTATATTTTTGTTGAAATATTAAGTTTTGAGGTATTTATTATATCTTCAAAAAACAATCATTTGCTCGTGATTCTGCAGTCTGGGTTGGGTTCAGCTGAATGGTTCTTCCACTGGTCCTGCTGGTAGTAACTAATGTGGATTTATCCAATTTATAGACTGGGACTTGGGATCCACTGGACCGGTGAGACAACATAGCTTTTCTTTCTTCTATGCAATCTCAATACCTCTTCTCTCCATGAGGTCCTTCTGGAGGAGGTAGATATACTCCTTACATGTCAGTTAAGAATTCTCAAGAGTGCAATTTAGGCTTAGGACAGATTATAGTTAAAGTGAAACACAAGTTCACAGGGAGAGAACTCTGACAAAAGCACAAATACTGGAATTTGTGAATCATTGGGGTCCACTAATGTAATACTATTCTAAAGAAACTAAATTCAAGATGCAGTGTGTATGCACACAGCCCCTAGGTGGCACTGTAGGTCACTATAAGAGTCTTGGCTTTTGCCCAAGATTTAGGTCAATGAGTGACATAGGACGGTAAGTCTCTTGGACAGTGCTGTGGAGGATGGATTTTAGAAGAACAAGACTAGTGTCAACGAGGCCAATTCAAACGTAATGCAGTAATCAGGTAAGATGTACTTTGAGCCCAAAATTAGGCTACTTTTTTTTTCTCCTAAAATTTCCTTCAGCCTTCTTTTAACTCTGGGAGAGGGTGAAGAAATAAAGACCTGGGGTGAAAGACAAATTTAGTATGGTTCTCTGTGTGGTAACACTATCCAGTCAGATCAGGGAGGCAGAGAGAACATTAAAAAAAATCTCTTGGGGTGACTAGGTGGCTCAGTTGGTTAAGCATCTGACTGGCTCAGGTCATGATCTTGCAGTTTGTGGATTTGAGCTCCATGTTGGTCTCTGTGCTGACAGCTCAGAACCTGGTCCCTGCTTAGGATTCTGTGTCTCCCTCTCTTGGTGCCCCTCCCCCACTCACTTGTGCTCACACGCTCTCTCTCCCACTCTCTCAAAAATTAAAAAAAAAATTAAAAAATTAAAATCTATTGACTTTGATGTTTCTTTGGAGGTATAGGCAGAAATATGTACTAGGCACATGGCTATGTGGGTTTGGAAGAAGAGAGATGTAGAATGGTGATAAGACTTAGGAGTCCTTAGCACAGAAATGTTTTTTTGAAGGCTCAGGAGAGATTGAGCTCACCCAAGGAGCCGTCACAACAGGAGGAGGGAAGTATATCAGGATTCACTAAGGGTCATTTACAAACTCTACATTCTAAAACTCTACCCTGTCTCCCAACATCACAGGAGTGGAGAAAGGAGCATGTGTACTTTGAAAAAAACTCCCAGATGCTTCTTTTATATTTTCTCCTCTCCCTGAAGATGTGGGCATTGATACTGTTTTAAAATCACTTCTGGAGATTCTGATATATGCCCAGGATTAAGAACCAAATCTAAAGGCATATAAAAAGGGAAGAAGGGTGAGCTTTCCATCTGGGGAAACAAAAGTCAAGGGAACAAGGCCAGACTTGGTAACGTTATCTACAGATTGCAGGGACAACTAAAGAATATTAGCAACTGTCACAAATTTAAGGCTAAGCTTTGTATATGTTATTTCTGGAAAGAACTTATAGCGATTAATTGGGCTCTTCAGCTACTAGTAAACCCTCTGTCTTTTAAGAATTCAACGGTCATGGGCGCCTGGGTGGCGCAGTCGGTTAAGCGTCCGACTTCAGCCAGGTCACGATCTCGCGGTCCGTGAGTTCGAGCCCCGCGTCGGGCTCTGGGCTGATGGCTCAGAGCCTGGAGCCTGTTTCTGATTCTGTGCCTCCCTCTCTCTCTGCCCCTCCCCCGTTCATGCTCTGTCTCTCTCTGTCCCAAAAATAAATAAACGTTGAAAAAAAAAATTAAAAAAAAAAAAAAAGAATTCAACGGTCATTGCTTTTCTGAAAGAAGTGTTTCCAGTATTTTCCATTGATTTGATGACTGAATCTGATCATTTTCTAGAAAGGTTCAAGCATGCTTTCCCGTGATTTTCTAGTCCTTTTCGGGTGAAAGTTTCACTACTTCTCCTCTGAGCCTTTGCTCAGAGCCTGGAGCCTTTTCTGTCTTGTCTTCCCTTGATACCTTGCCCCATCCCTTTTAATGTGGGCATCCTTTACGATTTCCTGTCTTCAAGTTAATCTTCCTCCTCACATTCCTGAATGTATGCTTTAATTTTAGCTTCCTTCTCTTTATTCTGTAGTGAATCTCTCATGATAGGGAGTCTCATCTGCTTGGATTCTGGATTGCAAATCAAATTTAAACTGGTGATTATGGAATTCTTTCTTGGGCTTGAAAAATCTCTCTTAATATTCATCGATCTTGTCATCTCCTTTTACGTCTTTATCTTTTACATTTTCTTTTAAATGTTTATTCTGAGAGAGAGAGAGCATGAGAAGGGGAGGGGCAGAGAGAGAGACAGGGAAGGAGAGGATTTCAAACCGTTTTCATGCTCAGAGCAGAGCCCAACGCGGGACTAGATCTCAGGAACTGTGAGATCACGACCTGAGCTGAAATCAAGAGTTGGACGCTTAACTGACTGAGCCACCCAGGTGCCTCTACCTCTTTACCTTTTGAACTTCTTAACTTTTTACTTTTTTAACTCTGCACTTTAGATCCTGATCTGAAAAATGAGACAGTTGTACTGTCTTCCTGGCAAGGTAGTTGGGAGGGTTATGGAAACTATTAGGTATAGAGCACCCTCTACGTTGGTGGTCGCTTAGCAAGTACTCTGTAAATATTAGTTATCACTGTCTTCTATTGACACTTCCTTTTTTCTCCAAGTTTATTAGCTTTTCTAAATAAATTAGCAAAAGTACAATGAACGGGAGCTGGACCTAAAAGTGTGCAAGTGGGTGCACATACACACACACACACACACACACACACACACACACACACACACATATACATACACACATATATCTTGATTTGGGTGGCGGTTACCCAGGCTTGTACATAAGCCAAAGTTTACTGAGCTTTATATTCAATACTTAATGCATTTTCTAGATGTAATTATACCTCAGTAAATTACTTGGGATAAAAAGCGTAATTGGAAGTAGAATAGCAAAGTGGCTCATGTTGTGGGTTCTGGAACTGGGTTTAGGTTCAAATCTTGGCTTCGGTACTAATTGTGTGATTTGAGGCAAGGAATTGGCCTCTGTATTTCAGTTTCTTCTTTAGTTAGATTTTGATAAAAATACCTGTCTGATAGGGTTGCTGTAAACATTAAAGGGGGTAATTTAAAGTAGTGCTTGGCACATCTTACATAGTACAGAAATGTTAGCTTTTAATTGTTTTTAAATATATTTTCTTAAAACAAGGACATTACATATTTCTAAATATGTATCGTGTTCTGTGTAATCCCATATCTTAGCATCTTTTTTTAATGTAGAGAATAAGGTTTTATACTGTTTTGTTACCTCTGTGTATGTTCACCAGTGAAGCATGAAGCTGCATTTACTAAGAGCAAACTCAGCATTCATTGACTCAGTGGATATTGACAATTAAGGTCGTACCAGATTAAAAAAGAAGACAGTTTTTATTGGAAAAACTGATTAAATTGGGTGTTTCTAGCTAGTAGTAAAAATTGTATCTTAGTGATTTAAGCCAAATCCACCCAAAGCATAACTACTTCTTTAGCAGCAAATTTAAAAATGATACAAAAATAAGTTTGTGAGAAGTAAACAGATTTTATTTTAACCTCAACTATTCTACTCAACCTTTCAGATCCCAGAAAATTACAGTAATAATAAATTGGAATAATGTCAGATGATGGAAAATTCAAATCCACACGGATAATTGTCTCTCTTAAGTAGTGAGTGGCTATGGTTCTGGAGCTTTAAACATTGAGTCTAAAAGACAAATGTCCTAGCGTTTTATAATGATTCACACAGTGACTTTTTTCACTATAATTTTAAATTGTTTAATCAAATCTTAATACAAAGTGTAAAAGCTGTTTGAGCCATTTGTATGAATTAGAATAATGTCATCAATGCCTTAAAAGAAAATTTATATTAATTTAAGTTGATAATAACCATATTATCAATTAATAACATTATCTATTTTTTCAGTTATACAATCAAGAAAAAGATGCCACTTTATTTCTAGTTTTGGGTTGGGAACTTATAAATACCTTTTATTATTGCCTACCAATTATTTTCAGTTCCTATTCTTGGTAGATTTTGCATGTCTTTCTAAAACTTCCACAATGTAGTTATTATCTCTATGTAGACATGAGAAAACTAACATAGCACTCAGTTTAATGCTTAAATATGTTTCATTGGATCTGTGGACATTTTCCTCTTTAATGTAACATTTCTAATATGTAGAAAACTGGTACAAAGTATCTGAATAAAGACTAAGAAAATATCCATTTAGAAAGCGATAAGATGATATATAACAGAATAAAGACCATCAAAGAAGTCAAAAAACACATTATTGGTTGGAAGAAACCTGATTTTGCCAAAAAAAAATCTATGGGAAAATGTACATGCTATATATTGGCTAGGGGTTGCTCTTTTATAAGTTAACTTTGAAAGGGTATGTTAAATAATTCATTTTGGAAAAAAAAAACAGGATAACAATGGAATTAGAACTCATCATACATTAACGAAGGCATATTTCCAGCTAAAGAAAGTATTTCACCTGTCATAATATACTGATAAATCCCATTCTCAGGTTAAGACCACATCTATAGTGCTGGATGCATTCACAGGGGACATTTTCTAAAAGAATAAATGGAAGGGTAAGAGGTCTTGAATGGTCTTCAGTGGAGAGAAGCTGCCGTGATTACCCTGAAAAAGAGAAGGCTAGCCAGTAGACTACAGAAGGCAGAAGTAGAACACATGAGTGAATAATGCTTGGAGGTGAATTTCGGCTCCTGGAAGAGAAGCCTCCGCTCTTTTTGGCACTCTCCAACCATGATGCAAGCTTGTGTGCAAAGAGGTGAACTCCCAAATGCTGTGAATACTTTAGCGGGGTGAGGCCGTGTCAGGGATGTGAGGATCAAGGTTGGGAGAAAAGGGCCAGAGGAATCCTGAGCAACTTTCTGGCCCTTGGTTTTTCAGATCAAAAGAAGTGCCTGGAAGTTTGCCAGGTGGATTGTGTGTTATTAGATTAAGAGAGTCCAATATCAAAAAAAAGATAGTTTATGGGGAGGGGTGCCTGGGTGACTCATTAGGTTAAACATCTGGCTTTTGACTTTGCCTCAGGTTATGATGTAATGATTCATGGGGTATAGCCCTTCATGGGACTCTGTGAGGAGTCTGCTTGGGATTCTCCCTTTCCCCCTCGAACTCATGCACTCTGTCTCTCTCTCCCAAATTAAATAAACAAACTTAAAAAATAGTTTATGGGAAAAGTATTCCTTAAAATGTCATTCCTCACTGGCTGTAAAGATTGGAACTAATATTTGTTGATTTTAGAAATAATGTTAACAGGGGCTCCTGGGTGGCTCAATTGGTTAAGCGTCCAACTTTGGCTCAGGTCATGATCTTGCCATTCATGGGTTCAAACCCTGTGTCGGGCCCTGTGCTGACAGCTCAGATCCTGAAGCCTGCTTCAGATTCTCTGTCTCCCTCTCTGCCCTTTCCTCTCTTTCTCTCTGCCTCTCCCTCACTTGTGCTCTCTCTCTTTCTCTCCAAAAATGAATAAATGTTTAAAAAGTTTAAGAAAAGAAATAACATTAACAAAATAAAATTGTCACACATAGTAAGAGAGAAGAAAATGAGAAAAAAATGGAGAAATGAAACGAAACAGAAAATATATAAAGTATGATACACTTAGCAGTTTTTATTTTTTTGCTCACCTATATCAGCTTATTCATTACTTTTCATTGTTGTAAATATAATAATCTGAAGTTTTGGACTTAGGTTGTTACAGCTATTAATTTTTACATTATATATATACATTTTATACATATGTACTTTTAACTTTTTGTACTGTTTTAAGTTTTGTTTCTGCCATGCCTACTACATTTAGACAACTTTTACTTATTTTTATTCTCATTGCTAACATTTCTTTCTTGTTCAAGAACTGTTACATTTGAATCATTATTCAACTCACCTAAGTAAGGTACATGTTCTAATAGTTTGATAAATAGTTTGAATTGCTGATAATGTCTTTATCTTACCTTTATATATGAATAAAAATGTGGTTAAATAGAAAATTATTGGTTGGTTATTAAAATTGTAGACACTGGGGCATCTGGGTGGCTTGGTTAAATGTCCAACCCCCATCCCTGCTTGCACATGCGTGTGCTCTCTCTCTCTGACACAAACACACACACACACACAAATTGTTGGCATTGCTGAATTTTATTTAGGAATTTTGTTTTGCAGATGAGTATGATGGCAAATTAAGGTCTGTCTTTCTTCTTTGATAACTGATTTTTTATGACTTCATGCTTTTTGGCATTAATTGATCTTTATACAATAGAAAATGTAAAAAGTGGCTATAAGCTCTTATTTAATTAATTTGAATTCCTTTGTTAAGAACATGGTGATCTCTTGATTTTCTTATACAGCCTCACAAAATTTGCCTTAAAAATTACCATTTATTCTTCAATAAATATTGAGGATCTTATTGCTTATTTTTATTGTTTCCTCACTCATTACACATAAAAATCTTTAATTAGTGACCTGCCTGTGCATCCTTTATAGAAATTGTCTTCCAGCTGTTTTTGTTTGTTTGTGTTTTAGAAATAGAGAATAATTATTAGGAATGCAAACAACTTAGAACAAAGGATTTTTGAAAGAGGTAAATGAAACTATTTATTTACACTTTTTGATTTTAAGACCTGCTATTAAGCTCCTGTTATTAAAATGGTGTGGTGTGGATGAAAGCACAGATATATACATCAGTGGAAGGGAATAGAGCATATAGAAACAGACCCACACATGGTGAATTGATTTTTGACAAATATGCTGAGGCAGTTGATGGGATAAGGAAAGGTTTTCAACAAATGTTTCTCTAACAATTGTACAGTCTTTTGTTTTGTTTTGTTTTGCTTATAGAGAACCTAATCTTCCCAAGCTGAAAACCCTGGTATGTCTCTCTCAAAAATGCCTGTCTTGTCCTGGTTTTCAAAATCTTAGGTTTCTGCAAAAGAGGCTATAGAAGTGAGTGAGAAGCCTCATGTATAGCAAAAGGACTTCTCTATTTAATAAGTGGAAGCATATACAGGACACTGAGTCTTTCTCCTGAGTCTATTTGCAGGGAGCTTGTAAACAGTGGAGCTTCCTAGGATTCTATATATCTCTTTGTTATCTCAGATTTTCATTGTGGTGTGGGATTTTTTTGTTTGTTTTTGTTCTTTTTTCCCCAAGTGTTTTTAATGGTATATTTATTGATTTAAAAAAAAGTAGGGGGGAAGGTATGTCACAAAATGAATAATAATGTTTGAAATATTTAAATATTTATTATCAGAAATCATAATGGATTTTTGAAGATAATGAACTTAAAAGAGTGCAGTGGTTCTAAAATAAGTCCTCAGAATGTCCTTTGATGCTAGATAATTTCATCTGTCTATATGTGATTTGCATTTCAAGGGGTGAGCAGTAACTATATCTCTGCATCTTGTTTTGGACAATGAGGTGTTAAATAAGTGTGATGAGGAACTCTCTAGTATAACCATATTTTATTTAAAAAAAACTAGCAGTCTAGGACTAAGGTGTTGTCTTTTGTTTAAAAACAAGTGTTGCAGTAATTTTTCTGATTTTCATATCATTGGAATTTATCAAACAAGTTACTAATTAAAACAAGCACTTTATTAATGGTAAGTATTGTATCATCCATTCTTCATGAAACTGAGGCTATCTTCTGCCCTCTTATTATCCCAGTAGGAGTTTGGACCACTTAGCCAGGTGGAAATCATTGGTTCTTTTGAAAGCTGGAAATATATGAGTTAGTTGGATGGGTGAGAAAGACATGATGATAAAGGAGCAAAGTACAATTGATGGAACAAATTGCCTAGAAGACTGGGGTTAAGCCCAGGAGCATAGATAAAATATATTTCCTTGGAAAGGAGCTGAATGAAAGGATGTGTGCAGATGAAGCCAGCTATATCTTCAAGTGGGGAGAAAGGAGCTTTCAAGGTGCTATCTACAGAAGTCATGATCTAAATCAAGAAGGAGAGTTGTATGCTTAGTAAATAATCCTTGGATGAGTTGAGGGCACTTAGGGAGGAGGAGACTGAGAAGATTTGAGGATAGTAGGAAAGTTTGGGCTCAACTATGGAGGAGAATGCAATCAAGACTCCATTAGGGCTGAATCAAAGGCTTGCTGAGTAATCATGAGGGCTATGTGGAGTTACATGCATATTCTAAGTCAAACAGGATAGCATTGCACCTTTCTGGTAGTCCTTGATATAGAAGAACAAAACATAAATAAATAAACTTCTAAAATAAATGGGACCTTGATGAACTCTCAAGGAATATGAGAACATGGATCTATATGGGAAAATGGATTAGAGATCAAGACAGCCCTACTCTGAAAACTTAGACTAGACATCCATGCAGACCCCACAAGATTATCTAAAGACCTAAGGTCAAAATATAGGAACATACCCTAGGATCCATTAGTAAAGAGCAATAGCCTGATTCCCAATTGGCAAGCTGATAATAACAGTAAAATAGCAATTAAAAGAAAACCTATTGCTGTAGTACAGCTTCTACTATTACTCTTTGTTGAGATCTACTCTGTGTATTTTACCTACATCACGGGTTGATGAACATTTTCTTATAGAACTAGGTAGCGTATATTTTTGGCTTTGTGGGCCATATTTTCTATCACAACTGCTCAGATCTACCATCAGAGCACGAACACAGCTTTAGTCAATATGTAAATGCATTTACATGAAAACTGTAGGAGGTTGCCCAGAAACACTAGGAGAGCCCCATTAGAAATCAATGCAAAGACATTTCCATGTAAGCTGTGATGTAAATCCTTGTAAAAATACAGTTCCTGGCCTATGTTTTTTTCAGTCTGTGTACAGGTATGTATACTACTGTGTGAGTGTGTGTGTGTGTATGTGTGTGTGTGTGTGTGTGTGTGTGTGTGTGTGTACATTATATTACATACCTAATACTGTTTCAGGCCTTACGAGAAATACATAGAAATAAAGGGAATGATTTGTCTTCCAAGGTATGTCAATCTATTTGGAGAAGGAGTTGGAGAGAAGAAGATTGGGGAAATAGAATTATAAGATATCAGATAGTTGGACAATGAGTTATTGCTAAAAAATGTGACTAATGACTTTGAGTGCAAAGTGCGTATATACCAAACAGGAAGAAGATTTCTCTGTTTTTGGACTTAAAGTTTAAGACAGTAGCCAACTGGGAACTCTTTTTCTCACATACAGCATTTCAGTTACTCTCGTGCTTTGGAAAGATGAAATGATGACTCATTTTTCCAGGATTATTATTTCTACTGCTTAGTTCTGCGAAATGCCGTATAGTCTGAATTGTTATTAAAGTTTGGAAAAATCTAAAAATTAAATAGACACTTTTCAGACTCAGTTACACTTTGACACCCAAAACATTTGATGCCTTGAAAGTAGTGTCTTGCTATATATTGTAGACTCTTTTATTCTTTTTTTTAAAGTAAAAATTTATTGAATTATGAGATGCATTTATGTGACAATAGATTAAGTCTGTTGATTACATTCTGTCAAGTTTTGCCTAAGAAAAATAAAGATGGTAGATAAAATCTATGTAGTGTTTGTCGGATTAAAAGAAAACTCATTCTTGTTGGGATGAACACTGGGTGTCATATGTAAGGGATGAATCACTGGGTTCTACTCCTGAAGACAAGACTACACTGTATGTTAACTAAGTTGAGAATAAATAAAATTTAGAAAGTTGAAAAAAAATAGAAAGCAGCATGTAAAAAATAAATGACAGTATTATAAATTTTCCAGTGCTATCACTTCTTACTAGTGATTCTTCAGTCAAACACAATCTGTGATTCTTAATGGAAAATTACAGCATCAAACATTCAGTGTCATGGTGGTGTCTCCACAAAGCTGCCTGAGCAATCTGGTTGTCATAATCAATATACACGTTCCATCTCCATTTGTGTTTTGCTTTATTCATTGTCAGATCCAAGATTTCCATTGTTATAGATGACAAAAAAATTATATATCAAGATTGTGGGTAAGATTCAAATTGGCCTTATAAGTTGATGCATGGGTGGCTCAGTCAGTTAAGAGTCCGATTTAGGCTCAGGTCATGATCTGATGGTTTGTGGGTTCAAGCCCTGCATCTGGTTCTGTGCTCACAGCACAGAGCCTGGCCGCTGCTTCAGATTCTGTGTCTCCCTCTCTCTCTCTGCCACTCCCCCACTCTTGCTCTGTCTCTCAAAAATAAATAATAAATGTTAAAAACAAGAACAAACAAACAGAAATTGACCTTGTAAGTTGAGATAATTGTGATATTAAGCGTTTGCTAGAAACCATCCCACGTTGTTTACAACAAATTCTATGTTACAAAGTGAAATGGGAAAGATTCTTCCACTACAGCCTTACTCAGAAATCTTGAAAAGAAATGTTATTATTTAATGATGACAGGCATGATGAAGGAAAACTTGATGTGAACTCCATTTCTAAAGAGTGAGTCTCATCAGACTGTGCTGATGGACATCAGATGAACAGAGAAGGAATATAAAGGGAACGTTACATTTCTAACAGTTCTGTTATTTTGAGGGATATCTAAACATCAGACTGTGAAGGCTTCACCCTGAGACTGGGTTTAACATTCATTTTTTTTAAATCTATTAAAACTTAGATAAAGGCATAAAAGATATTTAATCAGCTTCTGCAGATGATAGAAATATAGAAGGGAGCATTGATACGATGGGTGAGAAAATCAGGGCACAAAGTCAATAGCTTAAGTTGACAGACTGCATCAAATTATGGGATTAAATTTAAACATAAATATTTATTTTAAAAATCAATTTGGGCAGTTTTAAGATGGTACAGGCAGAGCTTTCTAGCAAATGATGCTTTTTAAAAAGGTTAAGCTGGGGCTTTTTTATATGACCAGAATGTTCATACGAGCCACTAGTGTGAAACTGCTGCTAAAAGTAAAAACCTTAGACACAATAGAAACATGGGAAAGATCAGAAGAGGTTATGGACACACTGCACTGGATGATATTTAGGCTGCATCCAGAAGGTTGTACTGTTGTCTGTTTGCCACATTTTAAGAGAGTCCTAAGTAAACAGTTAGTCAAAAGGAGGCTGACCAGTTCTTTTCAAATATTCAAATTACCAGTGGGACAGATGCTGGAATATTTTCTTTCAAATAAAAGCTCCAAGAAGCCAACTTGATTCTCCCAAAAGTGACGGGCTCCTGCCAATTGAGAGATACAGTAAATTGGATTCTTTGGTTTGGTGAAGATGAAATGGAATAGCTTCTGTTTTCCCCTTAAAAGTCAAAGATGCCATGATTATTTTAATACAGGTGAAAATTTTGAGAGCGCAAAAAGAAAGATGGCCCTGGCTTACGTACTGAGATGAGTATGACTGGGACTCTCATCTTTAGTGAGATTTCTGGGTGTACTAAGTAAAGCAGGTTGTGTGGACCTCAGGTCTCCAGTTAAAGACTGGAATGGCCTTCACTAATTGTGATACACAGTGACAAATGTTAGACTAGACTATCACAAGGTATACCATTAGAATTAAAAAGGGGTCAGAAATACTTTCACATGGATTTTATCACAAATCAGGTAAACAAAAAAGGTAAAACAAAAAGCTCACAAGAAATGATAGTATATCCACTTTGAAGGTTTTCGAAAACTAATAGGCATGCAGTTTTTTACTTTATAGTTCACTTAGAATTGAAAACGAAGGTGCCGCTGGCTACATGAACACCCTTCAAATTTGCTTAGTGATTGCTACAATCTCAAGACTAATTGTAAGAATTGTCTGGAATTCTCTTTTTTATTTTAGGGGTGATGGGCTAAAGAGTTCTGTTGTTTGTAACTTCCCAAAGAGACAGTAAATCTTAGTTTGAGCAAGTTGATTGTGTTGTTTCTTTAGAATCTATTAAGCATATGAAAGTTGAGTTTGGTGTGGGGGTAGGGGAAAGTAAACATGGGACGCTTGACAACAAGGATGACTAATGTCTTACGCCCTTCTAAGCCTCCCGACTTCAAAAATACCAGTCTTGTAGAGAGCTGTCTTTGAAAGGATTCCTCCCCCCCCCCAAATCCAAATCCACCCCAACCAGACACACACACAGATATATGCATACTTTACTTTCATAATCTAGAAATGCTATAAGAAGCTGCGAATACGTGTTATATTATTAAATCGCACAGTACAAATAACACATTGTTCATGTTTTATTTTTCCTTTCACAACTGAGTTTATAGTCAGTCGTTCTGTGACATTAACACGTTGCAGTTATTCTTAGTTTGTTATTAAAGAAAATCTTGGAAATATTAGATATCTTCAGGGAAGTTTTTTTAAAAAACATATTACCAGATGGGTGGACATTTATCCTTTCCAAGAATATAAAATTTGTGACTCATTTTTATCTTTGGTTTTCCACTGTAAAGAATGGGTGTCAGCTTCCTATGTAATTTTGATTTGTTTATCCAGCAGTTTTGTTTGTCCGTGCAGTCTTCTGTGTGCCAATTGTGGTCAATATTTGGTTTCCATAAAAGGTATGAGTTTTCTTTGAGGCTATCTTTCCTTGCCATTGCCAAACCCACAACTGATGCACCATTACTTTGACTTTTGTTCTTAATTTAAACTTGGCATAGACCCTCTCTTTGGTGTAAAACATGAAACAAACTCCATTTTGACATGGAATCTGGGGAGGAAACTATTTGCTTGACATTCTCTAAAGGAATAGATAGACAGGATGTTTGTGTTGCTCTTACAGGAACAGAACTGCTACCTGAATGTGCTGTTATGCACAAATCCAAGGGTTGGCACTGCTATTGAAGAAAAAAGAAATCTAGGCAAGAGTCCATTTTCCTTAGTTTTTAGGTAAAATCAGATAAATGCAAAATGTTTCAGTTTAGTGGAATGCACAACAATGCGGGAAAGACAGCAAGTGCCCTTAAGTCCAATGCCTTTCCATGCTGCAATCCCAGAAGACTGAGTCAGTATCGTATAGGATTCAGATACAGACGGCTTGAGTTTGAATCCTGGTTCTACCACTTCTGTGCCTAGACAAGTTGTTTCACCTCCTTGAGTTTTTGTTGTGTGAACTCTAAAATGAGGTATCAAAAGTTTCGACTTCATGGAACTTTTGTAAGGATTACATAAATTAAGTGACCTAGCACAGTGCTTGGCACAGAATATCATCTTCCTCCTCCTCATTTCTCAAAACTGAATGTATGAGCTACATTCCGTTTTGACAAGACTTGGGATTAAGGTCTTTAGAGAGCTAACTTTGGCTTTTCTGGCTTCATTACCACCCTGCTCTAACTTCCTAACTCATTGACACAGTCTTCTACTTCTTCTATAGCAAACTGAATGATGACCTTGTAGCTTCAGAGTGCTAATACACCTCTAAGATGTAAAGCTTTGAATTACATTTTAGGAATAAGTTAGGTTTGGTAAGCTCAGTTCATCCATATTTTGGAAATTTTTAAAACTATCTTTAAGAGCTATGGTGAAGCTAGAAATTGAAAACACATAGAAATAGTAAAAAACGAATTGCTGTCAACCTTTACCTGTCAAATCAATCCATTTATTCATATTTATTGAGTGTCTAGAACCTACGGGGTGGAAAAAACTACTTATCATTTTCATGAGCTCCCTGCCTTGTACATTGTAGGCACCTAATAAAATTTGTTTTCAACTGAAGTTTATGACCAAGGTTTTCACAGTAAAGGTTCCTTTTAAAATATTCTCTAAATCTCTTCTTTGTAAAGTAGATAACCAGTCAGAAGTGGAGAAGTAGCAATTGCTGAGCTTAGCAGTAGCCAAAAGCAAACTTCATCCCTAAATCTAATGACAGCTTCTTGGATGCAGCTCATGTGTGTTTCTTCTCTCTCTTTTTAAAGACAATCCCTAGGTCTGGATCTACTGCTGATTCTGCAGTTTTTACTGGTTAGGTCATATTGAGAATGATGATAGCATTAAAAATGAAGTGTTGCATTCTTTTTTATCCTTTACCACAGTTTAGTAAAGGGAGAGAAAAGGGGGAGATCTATTGACATTGTTCTACAACACCAGACTCATAGCTTTTTAAGAAAAGGCACCGAAGTTGTATGCACTACAGAAAAAAATTCTTGTCTAAAGCAAAATTGCTTTACAGATGGGGTGCCTGGCTGGCTCGGGGTAGAGCATGTGACTCTTGACCTCACGGTCATGAGTTGAAGCCCCCCACGTTGGGTGTGGAGCCTGCTTAAAAGAACTGGTTTGCAGATGAAGATAGTTAGTGATTACTAAGCTAATAATGCATTGAATTACATTTAAAGAAGAATTGAGTAAAATATGTTCTGCCATTCTACTCATGGATCACTAACCAGGATGTAAATTTCTACACATTGATCAGACTGCCATATTTAGTGCAATTAAATTTCACATAAGTAACTGTGATTTTGAGTGTGTGTGTGTGTGTGTGTGTGTGTGTGTGTGTGTAAAAGAATTAGGCTAGGTACACTTGAGTTTGTTTCAGAATCAATGATCTTAGGTTTATCACTTAAATTATTTAATAAATACTTCTGAATGAGCTTCTCCAAAGGCATCTCATAGACATCTTATCGGCATCTCCTCCTTCAGTATCACCAAAACTTTCAGTTTTATTCATTTCAAGCTCCTATTTTAGCCATTTACTAAAGGTTCTTCACTGTCCTCAAGTAGATGTTGACATAGCATTAGTCTACAAAGCCCACAGTCTACATGGAACCAGTATCAAAGAAATGAATTGAATTATCCATTGGCCTAATTGCCCATTTATGCTCACATGGGAAAGGGATAACAATATATGTGAAAGTCCTTTTAAAGCTATACCCCAGTACAAGCTATGGCTGTTATCATTTTCCCACATTGGATTACTATGATGACCTTCACTGCTCCTAAAGAACTACTTTACCTAGTCTTTCTTTTTCATGGTCTCAATTCATAGCACATAATTGTAGCTCTCGATTTTTGTATAGTCTGGACTTTGAGGTTAATTAAGTATCTAATTCTTATCCACTAAAACTTGGACAGCTACAGAAACAGGTTTTTTAATCATAATTTCTGGTTTCTTGCTGCTGCTAAAACAGGCAGGAAGGCAACTCTGTTGACTAGTATCAGTGAGACTTTGTGAAATCCTAGGAAAATGTTAATGTTCCTTTTGGCTATGCTTCCAATGAATTAGCTGTTTATGTGAAACTTTGCCTGAATTGCTCATGAGACCAATGATTCTATGAGGTTTTTTTCCCCCTGCCTTGGAGAGCAGTGCTACTGAAGTCATGCTCCTTCTCCTTCTGTTATTTTCCTCCTGGTTTTACACTAAACCCAAAGACATAGTCAGATAATGGTTGCTTAAAAAACAAACAAACAAACAAAAACATATAATTGTTGGCATGAAGAGAAAATCTTTTATCAGGAGACTTAAATATGATATCCTGCATGATTTAAAAAAATTTTTTTTAAACTTTATTTATTTTTGAGAGAGAGAGACAGAGTACAAGTGGGGAGGGCAGAGAGAGCGAGGGAGACACGGAGTCTGAAGCAGGCTCCAGGCTCTGAGCTATCAGCACAGAGTCTCATGTGGGGCTTGAACTCATGAACTGAGAGATCATGACCTGAGCTGAAGTTGGATGCTTAACTGACTGAGCCACCCAGGCACCCCTCCTGCATGATTTTTATCAATATCAGGGCAAGTTTCTTTCCTGACTTTACAAACAAAAATCTTGTAATTTAATTTTCCCTCATTTCTCAGTTGGTCGTGAAGGTAGACCTTTTGATACAGATGTGAACCTCACCATCTTGATGTATTTAAGTCTCTTCCTTTTTTCCCCCTGAAATCTACCCTATTCACCAAGTTTCTTTTTTTTTTTCCTAATAGGCTATTTCTGACATAGATACAGTCTCTTATATTACAATCCATAATTTTCAGTTTATATTTTCCTAATAAGTCCCAAGATATAAGTGAAATGTATGACTTTACTATAGACTACAGATATTTTGACCCCTTTGCTCATTCACACCTACTATGTGCCAACTATGTGCTGGGCACACAAAGGGCACAAAGCCCTCTACGTATACCTGGTGGGAGTTACAGTCTCCTCTTTGAGAGACTCTTGGATAATAAACTTCAATAGTTTTAAATAGTCAAAATTTGAAAGTATTTTATAAAATATTTAAAAATAAAATGATGTAAAAAATCTTCATATGTTTATTTACTTAAATTTTTTTTTTTAAGTTTACTTGTTTTGAGAGACAGAGAGAGCAGAGGACGAGCAGAGAGATAGGGAGAGAGAAAATCCCAGGCAGGTTCTGTCCTATCAGTGCAGAGCCTGGTGCGGGGCTCAAACTCACAAACCTTGAGATCATGGCCTGAACCAAAATCAAGAATTGGACACAACCGACTGAGCCACCCAGGCACCCCTAAAAAATCTTCATATGTTTATAGGAAAGCATAGGAAAAAGTCTAAAATACTTAGAATGGTCTTTGGAACACAAATATCAACTTTTGGGGTTCCTAGTTGGCTCAGTCGGTTAAACGTCCGACTTCAGCTCAGGTCATGATCTTATGGTTTGGGAGTTGCAGTGCCGCGTAGAGCTCTGTGCCGACAGCTTGGAGCCTGGAGCCTGCTTCTGATTCTGTGTCTCCCCCTCTCTCTCTGCCCCTCCTCTGCTCTTGCTCTCTGTCTCTCAAAAAATATATAAACATTAAAAAATTAAAAAAAATAAATATCAACTTTTGATTCTTAGCACCATTACTGAACAGGGACAAATCATAATTTTTCTATTCTCATTTTGTTCCTTTTGAAATATAGAGGTACCAAAAGTATTCTCATGGGGGTATGTGAGGACCATGTAAAATTATATGCAGAAAGACTACCACAAAGTAGGTTCCTAATGCATTGTGCCTTTTATTATTATTCATGTTATTAAGAACAAGAGCTTATGGAAATTAAATAAAGTTATAAAAATTTGAAAACCATAGGATAGAATAATCTTGTGCAATGTTGGCTCAGATGGTTTTTGAAGTTTATTAATATCATGCTTAACTGTTAAATTTATTTTTGAACTTTCGGTTCTCTCTCCTATCTCCAGGAAGCATGTATTTTTATTTTTTCACCCAGTATGTCATCCTACTTATTATTCTGGATGTGAGAATAAAGGAGTGCTTGGAAATATCTTGATTATCTTGGCCATTCTCTTGTTACATTCAGTGATGTCAGTAAAACAAGCTTCTTCAGGAGCTGTGTAGCTTATGAGTTTGGAATGCCATATAAAAAAGAAATATCCATAACTCTAGTTTTTGGCTAAAGATTATTTAAAGATTCTTGGTTGGCTATTTTTAGGGATTATTTCAGTAATGGTTTAAAATTGATATTCTGAGTTATTCTCATTACATTATGTTCTTATTTTCTTGTTTGAAAGTCAAGTGTTCCTAACAACTAAAATGTAGATGTACTTTGGAAGTCTTTGAGATACACGATATCCACAGATTCTCCCCATCTATATTTAGTTGGTACATTGTAGCTAGGCTAAAGAAGACCTTTCAATTTTCAACTTACTTTACTTCCCCCCTTTACTTCCGTTAGGTGACTTTGCAAGTTTACAGAGTGGGAATGAATTAGTGAAATCTAAGCTTAATTACTTGCCCATGTTAAATATTGTCTGAGGTTCCTCTTCATCCTGGGACTCCCGCTGAGTCCCTTATCTGGACCATGCCCAGATTATAATAAAGGGAGATTGTAAGACTACATCCTGGCTCTTACCAGCAGGCATGTGCCCAGCAGGCATGTGTCTCATTGCTCTTTCCCTCATGTTTTGTTACCCCAAATCAGTCACATTGCCTGAAGACAACGCAATGGAAGGTATAATCTTCCTGCAGCCATGGGCCTGGTGGGATGGTAATTGGGGACCTTGTGGGGGGGGCAACCGCCTGAACATAGTTATCTTTACATGTTGAAATGTGCCTTCCTCTCTCTAATTCTAAGTGGTCGTGTACTTATTTTGTGAACATATATCAGATATCATCTGCTATCTGTTCCCCATAGTAATTGTATAAACTTTAATATGAAGGATCAAAAACTGAGAAAAATCTATCAACATTCTTAGTTCTTATTCTCTGTTATTTCTATATGTACTGAATGATTTTCTTGTTTTCCTTGAAATTTTCATCTCATCCACATTTTATGATGCCAAATTTCAAATGACTTGGATGTTTTTAAGTGAGAAGAATAGGATTGGAATTCTACCCCTTGATTTATTAGCTATGTGATCTTGGTCAAGTTATTTATTCCCTTTGACCTTCAGTTTGGTCAACAGTAGAGTGGAGATATTAGAACTTTTGGGATTAAATTACATAAGAAATATGAACCACTTGATGGGATGTGTGATGCATTAAAAATCCCTGTGCAAGTCATATCTTGTGTACTTCCATGAGAACCCTGTAAGATGTCTGATTTCACTCAGAATTAAAACAGAAGTCCTCTTTTGTTTTACACACTCTGAAACAATCTGGCTCTATGGCTCTCTCCCTTGCTTACTTCACTCCAGATATCTTGGACTTCTTGATAACCCAAAACATGCTCCAGGCTTGGTGCCTTTGCCACGTTCCTTCCCACTGGAATGTTCTTTTCTAAAAAATATGTATGAGGCTTATCTTATAATTTTATTCTGCTTAAATGCCATCTCATTAGAGAGGCCTCTGACCACTCTATATAAGATATTAATTCTTCTATCACTCGGTCCTCTTACCTGGACATATTTTTCTATTTTGATTTCTCGTCACTTTGACATGCATATGTGTTTGCTTATCGGTTTATGATTTTTCCTCCCTACAAAATTTAAACTTCTTAAAAACAGAGACTTTTTTTTTCTTTTTTAAAAATGTTTATTATTTATTTTTGAGACAGAGCATAAGCAGGGGAGGGGCAAGGAGAGAGGGAGACACAGAATCTGAAGCAGGCTCCAGGCTCTGAGCTATCAGCACAGAGCCCGACACAGGGCTTGGACTCATGAACTCATCAGGACAGATGAAGTCCTGAAGTCAACACTTAACCAACTGAGCCACCCAGGTCCCCTGACTTTGTTTTTTTTTTTTTTTACTGTTCACTGTAGCATCAACAATGATACCTGGCCCATAACAGGTACTTAACCAATGATCAGTAAATAAATGTATCTGACAATCTATCACTCAAGAGAATATATAATAAAACTGACCAATGAAAGCCAGATAGGAGCTCCACATCCTTTTATCATTGTATGCACAAAAGCTGGCCTAGAATAGATCACTGAGACACATGAATTGAATGTATATATTTATGTCCCAAATCACTAACCAATTAAATGCAGTCTAAATAATTAGAAATTGCTTGTAGTATAAAGAACTATAAAATATAAATGATTATAATACTTTCTATAAGATTTTATTTTACATGTTCTTTCCTAGGATAGAAACTGATTTGTTTGGAATGGAAACAACGCTTCAGCCAATGAGCTAAGGATAAGAGGAAAATTGATTTTTTTCCCTTGGAAAACAAATGAGAGAGAAGCATCAAATAGTATTTTGAATTCAGAGCAAAAAACTCAATAATAGGAAAGCTGACTTTATGATATTTGAAAAGTTTAATAATCTAAGGTTTTTCATTTAATAAGCTAAGATTTTTCATGTAAGCCAAAGCACCATTTCAACATATCATCAATATAAAAATTGTTAATGAAGTCATTTGTATTTTTAATACTAGTTCTTTGATATCCGATGTGTATTTATACTTGCCACATATCTCAGTTTGGATTGACTGCATCCCAAATGATTAGTTGCCGCTTGCGGCTGGTAGCTACCGTATTGAATATCACAATTCCAATCCAACCTGCCTTACCATTATAGAAGATGATTTTTATAGGGTGGCACCTTTAATCCACTGCCAGCTTGTTCTTTTTTTCCTACAAGTTTATAGGCAAAAACAGTGTTTCATCATTTTTAAATTCCAGTTTGGACTAGTAGGAAAATTTATCATAACTATAACCCCCTATGTACTAGGATTATAGTAGTTGCTTTATCAATGTTCTCTAGCTCTTCACCAAAAAAAAAATGAGTGTTAAAATGAAAATGGGGAACAGAAACATTGTAAAATGTGCCTAAAATTGCATACTTTAAAATGGTGGAGCTGGGATTCAGTTTTGGAACTATCTTACTTTTTGACTGGTTTAGGTATGTGTGTAGATCCAGGGGTCTTGAAATCCCAGGAAGATATAAATTGAACTTAATTTGATAGGTAATAAAACATGTTAACTGAAATATACGTGAGGCTCTGAATATGATCCTCTGACTCTTAGAGGACCTCTTATTCTCAGTAAAGTAGTTGGTCTGCCCAGTATTGCTGTTTTTCTGGAATCTGGAGCTCTGTCATGTAACTTCTACTTAAAGTTTTGCTTCAGTATCCAGTGGGTTTCTGCATGTAGCAGATACGCAAAGCACAATTGCAAGTTTTTTGTGTGTGTGTGTGTGTGTGGGGGGGGGTTCCTGGGATCAGTTATATGTCCGAGGGAACTGGAACCTTTCTAATGGTGATTTGAACCTCTTAGACTTTTGAACATTGTGAACATCAGGAAGGTCTCTGGTGTAGAATATGTTTAATGTTTTGAATCTTGATTAGAATCAGTATTAAATCCAGATATGGCAGGAAATATCCATGTTTATGAGGAAAGCTGTGTCTTTTAAGTCCTGAGTAGCAATGTAAAAAAATAAAAAAGACAACTTTTGAATCTTACTCCAAAATATTTTTCCTTTTGTCAGGATTTTAGTTACACATTCAGGTGGAGATAATTTTTAGGCTGAGGAAATATCTTGGCCTTGCTCCCCATGTCCCAAATGGAGTAGGAGTGGGCAGAAGGATTTCTGGGGAACCACAGAGCAGCATGCAAGTTTGCTTTGGAGACAGGGTTTCTTGCCATAAATGTGAATTTCAAAGTAAAATGTTAACCTTCATTAGCATCTCTAAGCCTTCTTTGTTGATTTTGGCTATTGTTTAGTGTCACTTGTATTAGCAGCAGTTGAAGAGCTTGAAAAGGCATTAGTAGTCTGGTTTTTAATATTGCTTGAGCTGTCAGTAAGCAGAACTTCAAAGACATCATTATGAAGAAGTTGTATTGAAAATGAATTCCATTTTAGATGAAATTCTTGGTGAAAGCAAAAGAAACATTATCAATCATAATAAGGTTTATTATGTGATTTTTTTTTTTTTAGTATTGACTTATAGGTTGATCTTAGTACAGTATGAGTCCAGGAAAACATGGAGCATACAGAGAGAGAGAGAAAGGTAGATGATCATAGCACTGGACCATTAGAGTGCCACAATTTTACCAAGCTCAAGTGTGAATCAAGCAACTGTGAGTACTAGGAGGTAGGACCATAATTAGTTCAGAGTGACAGGGTTTTCCCAGAGAACTGGACTTTTAGAAAACGATTATGTAGTGGCAAGCCCTGACCACTTTAAAAGCAAAATTGAACACACCCCTCTATTGCTGACTCTCTGACTTAAGCTCACTAGCATCTAAAATTGCTAGTCTCCTCTCTACAAGGGGTCCAATCCATTGGGCACATCAGCAGGAAGTAGGTATGCAGCAGGTGGCAAGTACTCTGTGTAGAGTGAAGATGGGGTACATACAGAAGCAAAGTAGTCTTCCACAGAGAGTGCTTTACGTAAAGTAGAAGGGTTTCTTGGTGCCCATCCCTGGATGCATTTCAAAGTAAGGTCCTTGTCCCAGAATGGTTTAAAACCTTAGGAATGGTAGTGAATCAGGGAAGCAGCACAGGAAATAGGGCAGTAGCCCAGTTCTTTTTACAGACTGCAATAGGGAAGACCAGGAAAATTATTGTCCAATGCATAGGTCTTGGGTAATGGAAGAAACTATGGGCAATTTAGGACTCTGTATGATATAAGGAGCACTGTATCTTGGAAGTGGACCGTGGGACCATAGGCAAGTACTGGTGAGGTGATGATAATCTGAACGAAGACTGACCCAGGCACAGAACCTGCAAAACAGCTGTAATAATGAATTTGCTATGATTGGTTACTATGGACATAAAGGATACATTGGCTCTACATTAGACCTATTAGGGAGACAGAAGGCATATATCTATAGATCACCCCTTAAGGCTGTTCCTAAATACAATGTGAAGAAGAAAAATAATTTACCATTGAAAAAAAGCTTGTCAGAGATTATATTAGTACAGTGCCTACCTAACACGTTGACTTAGCCTTCCTTTCTTTTGCTATTATGGTCTTCGCTAGGTTGATGTATATCAAGAGAATAATAATATATAGTGGCCCTCTTAATCCCACTGAATTCACATTCTCTTAGAAGTCAAACACAAGTTAAAAAAAAGAAGAAATGGAATAATTGAGAATATCTTAGGCTTATTAATAGTAGCAGCAGTGGTAGTAATAGAGTAGTGATAATAATAATCGTTTTGTCCAGAATACTTATAATTACACCTGTAAAGTGATTAAATTACTGGCTTTTTCAGAGGAGAGAAGAATGAAGGAAATAGAACCCAAGTAATTTTTCAAACAATATTTAACATAGTTTCTCATGTTAAGTAGAATCACACAATCTTGGCACAAAGCAATGTGGTTTAGTCAGCATAACAGTAATGAAAGAACAGAGACTGTTTTAAAAAATCTCTCAAGGAGTTTTTTTTTTTCAAAATTGACAGTTACTGATATTTGAAATTCATAAATTTCTATCAGCTTCATGTTGATTTTGAGAAACACTAAGCAATGCCTTATAGAAACCTGGAGTTATATAGAAACCTCTTTGAAACCACTTTGGACATTCCACTGTCTCTCACTGAAGAAAAAGGTATCAAGACCACTATAATTTAACAACACCTTAAAGATCATCTATTTTAATCTGCTACATGGTGAAGCTATCATATTCCAACATTGTTGATATTTGATCAGTGTTGCCTGAACTTTTTTAGCATGGAAAATGTTCGAAAGATGACTATTCTATGTATGAACAGGGATATTTGTTACAAAGTTTTGTTTTGTTTTGTTTTGTTTTTAATTCAACAGAGCTCTTCCTCCAAATTCTACCCATCTCTTCATGTTCTTTATTGTTAAATGCACAATTTCTGGCTAATTGATTATTTCTCACTGTGAGAAAGGGTAGCAAGGCTGTTATTACCTTCAATCCCACAAATCTTCAGAACCAATTTGTATCGAAACAGTATGAGTCTTGCTTCTGTAGCGCATGATGCCATTCAGTTAATGATAGATCATTATTCATGACACTGTTTTATCCATTGTTCTTCCTATGAACATTGGCTTCTAGTGGTTCCCTCAGAAGTCATTTCCATGTACAGTGATAACCATGAAAGGATGTCTTATTCAGAGTATGGAGGGAGAGATGAACCATAATTTGTGTTCTTGTCATGTTGCATTTACTATTCAGATAAAATTATAACTGGGGTTATATATATATATATATATATATATATATATATATCATATATATGTTATATATTACATACACACAACCCAGCTATACTTTTATTAAACAAACAGACTTTAAAACAAATACTGTAGTAACAGACAAAGAAAGGTGTTGCATAATGAAGAAAAGGTCAGTCTAACAAGAGGATATAACATTTGTAAATATATACACCCAACATAGGAGCACCTCGATATATAAAGCACTTGTTAAGAGACCTAAGGGGGGGCGCCTGGGTGGCGCAGTCGGTTAAGCATCCGACTTCAGCCAGGTCACGATCTCGCGGTCCGTGAGTTTGAGCCCCGCGTCAGGCTCTGGGCTGATGGCTCAGAGCCTGGAGCCTGTTTCCGATTCTGTGCCTCCCTCTCTCTCTGCCCCTCCCCCATTCATGCTCTGTCTCTCTCTGTCCCAAAAATAAATAAACGTTGAAAAAAAAATTAAAAAAATAAAGAGACCTAAGGGGAGAAACAGACATTGAGACAATAATACCAGGGTCTTTAATACCCCAGTTACATAATGGATAGATCATCCAGACAGAAAATCAATAAGGGAAAATTGTCCTTAAACAACACGTTAGACCAGACGATTTTAATAGATATATACAAAACGTTCCATCCAAAGGCAACAGAATACACTTTCTTCTCAAGTGCACGTGAAAGATTTTCCAAGATAGATCACATGTAAGGTCATAAATCAAGTCTTAATAAATTTACGATTGAAGTGATATCAAGCGTCGTTTCTGACCACACTGGTATGAAGCTAGAAATCATTTCTACAAAGAAAACTGGAGAATTCACAAATGTGTGGAAATTAAGCAACATGCTACTCAACAACCAATGGGCCAAAGAAGAAATCAAAAGAGAGATCAAAAAATACCTTAGGCAAATGAAAACGGAAATATAGCATACAAAAATTTATGGGATGCAGCGTAAGTAGTTCTAAGAGGGAAGGTCATAATGATAAATGCCTACCTCAAGAAACAAGGAAAGTCTCAAATAAACAATCTAAGTTTACAACTGAAGGAACTACTAGAGGAAAAAAGGAATAAACTAAAGGTAAAACCACTAAAGGAAAAAGGCAAATGAAGCCCAAAGTTAGTTTATGGAAGGCAATAACAAAAAGTAACTTTGTTATAACGGATATCACAAAAATAAAAAGGATCATAAGAAACTAAAATGAACAATTACATGCCAACAAATTGTAAAACTTAGAAAAAAATGGATAAATTCCTATAAACATACAATCCACCAGGACTGAACATGAATAGAAAATCTGAACAGACCAATTATTAGCAAGGAGATTGAATCAGTAATCAAAAACCTATCTGACAAAAGTCCAGGGCCTGACAGCTTCATGAGTGAATTCTGCTAGACATTCAAAGATGAATTAATACTAATGCTTCTCAAACTCTTCCAAAATATGGAAGAGGAGAGAACTCTTCTAATTACAAATCCAGCATTACACCGATACCAAAACCAAAGATACCACAAGAAAATAAAATTATAGGCCTGTATCCCTGATGAACATAGATGCAAAAATATTCAGCAAAATATTAGTAAATCAAGTTCAACAATATAGTAAAAGGATCATACACTGTGATCAAGTGGGATTTATGGTCTGCAAATCTGTGAATGGCATACAACACATTCACAAAATGAAAGATAAAAATCACAAAGGATGCAGAAAAAGCAATTTGACAAAAGTCAATATCCATTAATGGTAAAAAAATCTAAACGGATTATTGAGGGAACACACCTCGACATAATAAGGGCCATATTATGACAACCCCACAGGTAACATCGTATTAAGTAGTGTAAGTAAACCTGAAAGGTTTTCCTCTATGATCAGGAATAAGACAAGGATGCCCACTCTTACCTTCTTATTCAATGTGGTACTGGAAGTTCTAGCTAGAAAATTAGGCAAGAAAATGAAATAAAAAGCAGATTGGAAAGAAAGAAGTAAAACTATCACAATTTGCAGATGGATATTGCATATAGAAATGTCGTATATAGAAAATTCTAAAGACTCCATCTCAAAAAGCTTTTGGAACTAATAAGAGAAGTCTGAAGTTACAGCATACAAAATCAATATGCAAAAATCTGTTGCATTTCTACACTCTATTAATGAACTATCAGATAAATTAAGAAAACAATCCCATTTACAATTCTGGTACAATCCTATGAAAGAAACACCACACTGAGCAGTGGAGGGGTCCCTTACCAGGCTACTCGCCCATAACTACCACAAGATCATTAAGCCCTGAGATAGATGTGAGTCCCTAAGCTCTTCAGAGCATCTGGTTGACCCCATACTTGGGATAAAGAGTTGGAGAAGACCTTAAACAGAAGGAAGAAACAGGAATGCATCCCATGTGGTCCGGGGTGAATTTGGAATACCATACCCAGATAGCGCTGCAGACCCTGGTTAAGTTCAAGGCACTAGAGAGGAACTTAGGTTAATTTAAAACTAGAAAATTTGTTTTAGTTTTGCAAGATGAGTAGTTTCTAGAGGTCTGCTGTAGTACATAGTACCTAGAGTTAATAGTATATCTGCATTTAGAAGTTTGTCAAGATGATACGTATCATGCTAAGTGCTCTGACCACACACACATAAACACACACACACACACACACACACACACACACGCACGAAGGAAACTTTGGTAAGTGATGGATAAGTGGTGGTGATGGTTTCATGGGTTTGTGCATATGTCCCACTAATCAAATTGTATACATTAAATACGTGCAGATTTTTTTTATATGTTGATTTTATCTCAGAAAATGAGATAAAACTATTTTAAAAAGAAAAAAAAAAACCCAAAACTTCAAGGAAGTAATTTCAAGTGTGGAAGCCCATGAGGGCTTGGGCCTGTCTAGTCCAGCTGTAAAAGGTGGTATTACCCACTATAGCTGTTTAATTATGTGACAATAGTTTTCTTTCTTCCCTAAGTCATCTTTTCTAAACTTGTCCTCCTTGATTTAACTATTGCCACAAGTGGATGCACGCCTCCTGAAATGTAGCAGCATTTTAGATGCCGCTCTTTTATATGTGTGACCATCTGTGCTCATGCACTGCCTTTTCTAATTAAGTTGTACATAATATCATCTGCGCTGTTTATGTATTTGTTTGGCATTCATGTACAGAGTAATAGAATCCATTCAAAGTCAATAAAATCACCCCAATTGTCACTTATCAAAGGCAAATGTTATCACATAGGCAGTTGTAGAGATTTTGGTGCATGCTTTAAGATCCACTCATAGGACTCTGGCCATTTGGTAATTGACAACCGTCATTGAAGATTTTGAAAGGAAGATAAAAATTACTATTTTGTATCTATTTAGGGATTTAAAGACAAATTTAACCCTGAAACGTTTGAAGATCACTTTAATAAAGTTCCAAAATAGACTTTAGCCACATTATTTAAGTTGATATTTCAGTGATTTAAACATGACATTAATTTTTTTTATTACTTCATGGCATTAAAAAGAAAGACTCTTTTTAAATTGGTTTTGCACTGGTTTTAAACCCAATAAAATATTTCATTGTTGTTAGAATTATTGCATTTTGTTCTTTATTTTACTCTCTCACGGGAGGTCTATGCCTCTGAATTACCTACAGGATCTCTCATTTATAAATGGAGTCACTGGGTGCATAAATTACTATATATTCATGTCAGTGTGTGAGTGACATTTGTAAAAGCAAGTCTCATTGTTTTGGAAGGTATCCCAGTTCATGTAATGTATACCTCATCCAGGAAGTGTTTGCATATGCACTAGCAAACCAGTCCTCCTCATGCCCTCTTGTAAAATCTGTTAATGGTGTGTTGTCAGTTATGCTAGGTTAAGAAACCTGTTTAAAAGTTTTCATGAACATAAAATGTTATGAAGGCTATTAAATTTAAAAATGGTGTTTGGAAAGTGGAAATCCCCAGAAATCCTAATCTTTTAAACTTTCTTCTTTACTCAAATCTTGTTGGAAGAGCATAGTATTTTCATACCCTGGGCTGAAGGAAGCTTTCTGACATCAGTCTTGCTGCCAGACCTGAATTCCTCAGGCCCCAAAGTTCTCTGACCTTCCTGAGGCCCTTAGCCACAAATCCCTTTTTCAGCCACTTTGGCCTCAGCTCTGTGCTGTATTGCCTCTCTCAATATCAGTGTCGGCTGCTTGTTCCCATAACTGCAAATTTGCTCACTGATCACACTATCAAAAATTGATTGTGGGAGGGTCTCTGAATTCTAGGTACCATGACAGTTACTGAGGTGATGACCATAAATGATATCTTTTGAGATGCCTTTGAAGAGATTCTACTGGAGAAGAAGTCCAAATTCAAAAGAATGTAGTAGATGCTGCAGACTCATGAGGACAAAGAAATAGCAGCAGCTGAGACTGTTTCAGACATTCAGTTAGGATGATTTTTAAGCTAAATTGCCAAGAAGCCAAAGAAGAGAAGGGCCATCTGAATAAAAGGAATAGCAGGAAGAAAGATCTGCAGTTCCAAAGGAGCACAGGGTATTGGAGGAGCAGTATGGCTGGAGTGTAGAGTTCACATGTCAGGTGGTAAGATCTGAGTCAGGAGAGGTAGAGACAGTATAGTTGAAGAAAAGGAAACATGTTCCTCATGCAGACTGAGAGTAGAAAGAAGGCAGACGATGAAACTTTGAGGAAACTGACTAGAAGCAATGAGGGTATCAAGATCAAAGAATGAGAGAAGGAGAATCAAGAGAAAATTATAACACAGAAATAAGAAGAGAGAGGCACTTGGGTGGCCCAGTTGGTTGACTGGCTGGCAGCTGACAACGTGGAGCCTACTGGGGATTCTCTCTCTCTCCCTCTCGGTTTCTACCCCTACCCCACTCATGCATGCACACACGCAGGTGTGCACTCTCTCTCAAAACATAGAAACATCAAGAAAATAAGACAAAAATGTAACAAAGGAGGAAGGAATCAATGGTGAAATTTAAAGGAGGGACATCAAACCAAATGAAAAATGTGAAATGATTGTCAAATTTCGGAGCAAGATCTATCCCAGATGACTAGTTGGGAGAGAAAAATTGCTTTAGGGTGGGAAATTTAAGAGATGTGAGAAAGAAGAGATGTTGAGTGGTCTCATTTCTTGAAGGAGGAAAGAAAGGAAATGGCAACTGAACACTTATCTAGGCAGGCTTGTATTGTTGTTGTTCTGCCCAGATAGAAAAATTAAGATCACATTTATCATACAAGAGAAGAGAAGGAGCTGGGGGAATGGAAGACAGTGAAGACACAGGAAATAGAAGAAATTATAATTGCTTTTAAAGGAGGTGCGGAAAATCTGTCAGTTCCTTTCACACATCAACACTACCCTTTTCTCTCTCTCGTCATTTCCTTTCCCAGTGAAATTTAACTCCCCTTTTGGCACAACTGTAATTCACCCACAAAGCTATTCTTTTATCTCAGTCTCAGAACCTGGCTCACACTTTGCTTAGTGGTTGGCCCATTTTATTTCCCGGTTATTGTAGCCTAATACATATTCATCTGATTACTGTCTACTATAGGTAATGGCCAAGACAATGCTTTTAACATTCAAAAAGGATGATTTTAGTATGAAGAAATATATTGATAGCTGAAGAAAGAAAAAAAAGGAGAGCTACATGGCCTCAAGACAAGATACTTGAACGCACTGAGCTTCAGTCCTCTCCTATTTTTTTTTTACTTTGTTATAAGTTTTTAGGTCTGTTTCAGGTTTACAGTAAAATTAAGGAGGTTACAGAGATCACTCATATACCTCTCGCCCCCACACATTGATAGCCTCCCTCATTATCAACGTCATTCACCAGAATGTACATTTTTTTTTACCAAGGATAAACCTACATTGACACATCATAATCACCCATAATCAATCCATAGTTTGCCTAAAAGTTCACTCTTGGTGTTGCACATTCAATGGGCTTGAAAAAATATATGACATATATCCATCATTAAAATGTACAATATTATATCATTGCCCTAAAATTAAATGCCCTCTATGCCTTGCCTATTCATTTTCCCTACCTCTGCCCCCTGGAAATCACTTTATCTTTTTATTGTTCCATAGGTTTTGCTTTCTTAGAATGTTATACAATTGGAATTATATATAGACTTCTCAGATTTGCTTCTTTCACTTGGTAATATATATTTAACTTTCCATTATGTCTTGATAGCTCATTTCTTTTTATTGCTGAATAATATTTCATTGGGTATACCACAATTTCATTTTTTCATTCACATTCTGAGGGACATTTTGGTTGCTTCCAAGTTTTGGCAGTTATGAATAAGGCTACTATAAACATCTACCTATAGGATTTTGCGTAGACATAAATTTCCGACTCCTCTGTGGTAAATACCAAGAAGAGTGATCACTGATTGTATGGCAATTGTATGTTTAGTTTTATAAGAAATTTCCGAACTGTCTTCCAAAGTGGCATATCATTGGGCAGCACCAGCAATGTTGAGAGTTCTTGTCACTTCACATCCTCATCTGCATTTGTTGTCAGTGTTCTGGATGTTGGCCATTCTAAGTATGTAGTGGTATCTCATTATTGTTTTAAATTATTTTCTATTTTTATAAGCTTATTTATTTTAAGAGAGAGGGAAAGCATGAACAGAGGAGGGCCTGAAAGAGAGGAAGTGAGAGAATCCCAAGCAGGCGCCGTGCTATCAGCACAGAGCCCAATGTAGGGCTCGATCCCAGAAACCGTGGGATCAGGACCCAAGCCGAGATCAAGAGTCAGACACTTACTGAGACCCTCATTATTGTTTTCATTTCTGCGTTTCTGTGATGTCCTATAATATGGGGAATGTTGTTATGTGTATTTGACATCTGCATATCTTCCTTGGTAAGATGTTTATTAAGATCTTTGGCCCATTTTTCTATTTGGGTTCTTTGTTTTCCTGTTGTTGAGTTTTAAGATACCTTTGCATGTTTTATGTAATAGACTTTTATCATTATTTTTGAAGATTCTCTTTGAGTGTGTAGCTTGCCTTTTTATTTTCTTGGTACTGTCTTTTGCAGAGTAGAAGTTTTTCATTTCAATGACTTTTTTTTTTTTAATTTTTTTTTTCAACGTTTATTTATTTTTGGGACAGAGAGAGACAGAGCATGAACGGGGAAGGGGCAGAGAGAGAGGGAGACACAGAATCGGAAACAGGCTCCAGGCTCTGAGCCATCAGCCCAGAGCCTGACGCGGGGCTCGAACTCACAGACCGCGAGATCGTGACCTGGCTGAAGTCGGACGCTTAACCGACTGCGCCACCCAGGCGCCCCACATTTCAATGACTTTTAATGTGACAATGATTTCTGTCATGGGATGTGTCTTTGGTGTTGTGTCGAAAGCATCACCATGACAAAGTCATCTAGGTCATCTTCTAAGAATTTTCAGTTTTGTGTTTTACATTTATGTTTGTGATCCATTTTGATTTAATTTTTTGTGAAGGGTGTAAGTTGGGTGTCTCCTCCTACCTATAAAAGTAACTATTTTGATTACATTATACTTAAGCAGTATCCCAGCTTAAAAATTTGAGGATTCTAAAATTTGGAAATTAAGAATTTTATTAAATGGGAAGAAATTACTGTTAAGAGGTATGGTGGAAAGTCAGAGAGGTAGGCTCCAATCATGGCTTCTGGTGTAGTGGTTTTATACTCCTATCTAAGTTAATTAAACTCACTAAATCTTAATTTGACCTCTCCATAATGAGTAGGTGTATAATTTCCTACAGGACTATTATAAGAACCACATGAGATGATCTCTGTAAAATAGCCAGCATAAACATGGCACGTTGTGGTGCCGGATAGTATTTGCAACTCTCACCTTCCATAAGTTCATTTTGCTCATTGACATTGCTTTATTTAGGCAAATACTAACAGTATACATGGAATGAAAATTTACTGTGAATTAATATATGTTCTACATGAATTAATATGTCTAATCCTCATTAAAAACCAATTATTTCCATTGCCATCTCACAGTTGAGGAAGCAGGCATAGAGAGGTTAAATGATTTGCTCAGGGTAACTCCTACAGTAAAGAACTGAGCCCCAATTTAACTTCAGGCAAATCAGTTCTAGAACCTTTGTTTTTAACTACCACATATAGTTGCTGTATATTTATGAAATAATTCTTAGTCAAATCTGTGTTTGATATAAATTACATTTGATACAAAGCTCAGATATATATGGCTTCCAAGCTTTCAGATATAATTTCTACTATAACTTTAGACATATGTAAAATGCACAGTTTGTTAGTAATAACTAACAGAAGAGCCCAGCTCCCAGAGTGGGCATGCCATTTGTCAGAAGCATTTTCTGATAGTACAATAGTTACTGTATTTGAAAAGAGGAATGTTGATCTGTTTTGTATAGTTAGTCAGATAACTGCTTTGACATCTGAAACTTTTTCTGTACATTCCCTTGCCCTGAAAGAGTATATTGTACATTCACATCAAAGAAAAGTTATAGGAATTCTTGATGAGACATTCTGATTATGGGATAATAAATATAGGTATTGCATTCTTATAAATTAGTAAGGTAAAACCTGAATCATTATAATCATTTAGTAATAATGTCAATTAAAACAACTTATTTTGTAATGAAAGTAATGTTTTTGATATTAGTGTTTTAAATATACTGCCATTATACAAAGTCAGCTGTCGCCACAAGGAAGTGATTTTTCTTTTTTCTTTTTTTTTTTAAAGTTTTATTTATTTTTGAGACAGGGAGAGACAGAGCATGAACAGGGGAGGGTCAGAGAGAGGGAGACACAGAATCCGAAACAGGCTCCAGGCTCCGAGCTGTCAGCACAGAGCCTGACGCGGGGCTCGAACCCATGGACCACGAGATCATGACCTGAGCGAAGTTGGCCGCTCAACCGACTGAGCCACCCAGACGCCCCAGGAAGTGATTTTTCAAAATAGTTACCATCATTTTTACCAGACATTAATTGAGCGTACCCTATATTGATTTTGTTTCTAGTTAATCTGGTAGTGAATATTGTTAATTTAAAGAAAAAACCTGCCAGTTCCTATTTTGAAATGGTAGCTTATCATCAGTATGTAAATGATGATAAGTGAAATGAATGTTTGATCAGTAACTAGGATATTTGAGTTACTTGAGTTACTTTCTGTTAAAACAGAGTTAAGGAAATAAATAAGAAAGGGAAGTTGCCTTTTTAGAGAAAGTGATGGCTTTGAATTTGGGTATGTTGTATTTGAGATGACAGTAGTCATATGAAAATGTAAGACACAGAACATCTGTTAGGACTAGAGTTCTAGATTTGGCTTTGTTTTGTTTGGGAGGGGGGCATTGGTAATATCAAGAGTCTTAGGATGGGGGTTGTGTTCTCTGGTTTTTGACAAAGAATAGTGGCCTTGAGGAGAACATTCATAGTGAAGAAATCAGAAATTAGGAAGCTAAAATGCCTCTGGCAATAGAGTAGATTGTCAGCTTACAGCCTTAAGATGGAGCACTTCTAACTGAAGACAAGTCTGAGTTAGACACCTCCAGAGGTTTGCCACTGAAAGTAGGCTTGGAGATAGATGTCACTGTGGTTGAGCATGTCATGGAATCAGGCCAATCAGTGAGTTGTCCTCCCAGGTAACCAAGAGAGTATTATTTAGTAGGGACTTTTGCCTGAACTGCTCTAGAACTCTTGAGAACTCTTGAGAAAGTTGAATTTGATTTAGAGGAACCTTGCCCTAGTGGTTGTCCAGAGCTTCAGATCTGAGTAGTTAATGATAGAGTGTAGCAGCCACGCCTACAACACAACTTCCGGGGCCTGTCTGCTCATTCCTTGCTTTTATCTGAAGTCTAAGACTTCACCATTTGGTTTATATTAGCCCGAAAGTCATTATATATGACCAAGTATGAAAAAATTTATACCATTTATTCAACATTGGTATCTATTAATAATAGCTAATATTTATCATCCTTTTAAGATGTACCAGATACTGTGCTAAGGACTTTGCATGATGTAGAACTTAACATCAGCCTTGAATTGGTTAACATTGTTAACTATCTGCATGGGCATGCTGGGGCTTGGAAAGGGTATGTAAATTGCTTCAGGTGACAGTGCTAATTCTGGACCAAGCTAGTATTCAAACTTAGGTTTGTCTGATCTCTAAGTTATACTGATATTTCAAGAACTTTGTCTGCTTTGTACTTTCTGAACAACAGATCATAAAATGATGAATTACTTATTTTTTATTAAACATTTTTTTTAACATTTTTCATTTATTTATTTATTTTTAATTTTTTTTAACATTTATTTTTTGAGACAGAGAGAGAGAGAGAGCATGAACAGGGGAGGGTCAAAGAAAGAGGGAGACACAGAATCTGAAACAGGCTCCAGGCTCTGAGCTGTTAGCACAGAGCCCGACACGGAGCTTGAACCCGCAGACCGCGAGATCATGACCTGAGCTGAAGTAGGACGCTTAACCGACTGAGCCACCCAGGTGCCCCAACATTTTTCATTTTTGAGAGACACAGAGAGAGTGTGAGTTGGGAGAGGCAGAGAGAGAGGGAGACACAAAATCCAAAGCAGGCTCCAGACTCTTAGCTGTCAGCACAGAGTCTGATGTGGGGCTCGAACTCACGAACCGTGAGATCATGACCTGAGCCGACGTTGGATGCTTAACCAACTGAGCCACCCTGGCACCCCTGGATGATTTCAAAAGAAAAATAGGGGAGATTTTTAAAATTTTGAAATCTTTTAGTTAATTATGAAAAAGCAATGACTTATGATCAAACTAAATCTTTTTATTCATTCCATTTCAACTCTACTTGTCACTTATTTTATGAATGTATGTCTTTGTATAAGGAAATTTCAGAAGCAGATCCTTGCTAAGCCTAATGCTAGTGTTAACACTGACAGTGACTTCTCTGAACAGAATTAGTAAGGAGATGCTTGCAGGTAGGGAATTTTATATTACTTGAAAACTGAACTGAGCTTTTTGGTTTGGTTATCCTTTTATCTTAAATTTCAGTTCTTGGTTTGAGAGGTTCTATTTCAATGGATAAACCTCACAGTCACATGAGAAGCTGTTTTAAAAGGAAAATCCTTGATGGTTCAAGCAGTTGGAATCTGTGTTGAATTCTAACTGAGGTTTAGGATGACTGTTGATGGCCAAAATGTGCTCGTGGGACACACATGTTACATGATAGCACCCAGACTTGACTTAATGCACTAAACAGATTGCTAGTCTTTCTTACCAGCTGTTCCTGTCTCCTTTAGTTGTTTGCATTATGACTATTCATGAACAACAGATAAATCTGTATGTTTCAAAAGCTTATATATTAAATGAAGACATTGTAATAGTGAAAAAATAGGCTGGTTTCTGAGACTCTGTCATCCTGAATTTTTAATCATCCTTGATGACAGAAACAGGTGAATGCTCCTATTGGCTACAAAGGCGTCCTATAAAATAGATGACATCCTTACGTGATATATATCTAGTTGGCATGCTCTTCAGTAACAAAACAATCAGAGATTTCTTTTCTCCCCAAAGTGTTGATTATTTACTGTGGCATCTTATCAGAACTCCCTTTGCCACAGCCATCAGTTTTGTACTGTTTTCTCTAGTGATAATGCTCAAAGATAAGAATGTATTGAAATTATTGTAGACAAAAGCCAGAAGACTATGATCATTAGCACCTAGATTTCAAAAGAAAAGCGACATAGAAAATGTCATTTATATTGGGAAAAAATCTATTTAATGTCTCTTTTATTTGACTTTGGTTTTTGCAAGATCTTTTATGCATTTTAAAGAAAATTAACTGCAAACCATTCTGTTCATTCCTTCACAGATATTTATCAAGTACTTACTAAGTGCTAGGAACATTTCTACACACTGAATATATACAGTCTCTGGCTTGGTGGAGAGGGAAGATAATTCTTTGTCCTAATAGAGTTTAAAATTTAGTAAGGGAGTCAGATTATAAATGAGATAAATAAAGTAAAATACGTAATATGTTAAATGCTGCTGATAAGAGCTATGGAGAAACACAAGACAGGAAAGGCAAACAGAGAATGCTACTGGGGGGCATGGGGAGGTGCAGTTTTAACAGAAGAACTCTCACAAGTTAGTTTTCAAATATGTATTTTGACAACTTCATATGTAACTTTGCCTAGTGTACACAGTATATAGCTTTAATATTTCACCTACTTAATTTTTTTTCATCTATTTATTTTGAGAGAGGGAGGGAGGGAAGGAGGGAGGGGGAGAGAGAGAGAGAGAGAGAGAGAGAGAGAGAGAGAGATTGAGAGAGAGCGGAGGAGGGGCAAAGACAGAGGGAGAGAGAGAATCTCAAGTAGGCTCCATGCTGTCAGTGCAGAGCCTGGCCCCAGACTGGATCTCATGATGCAGGGCTTGATCTCATGACCTTGAGGTCATGACCTGAGCCGAAATCAAGTGTTGGATGCTTAATGGACTGAGCCATCCAGGTGCCCTGCACCTATTTACTTTTGTAATTACACTGTATCTTATTTTAAAATCTATGTCAACCAATCACTGCTGTCATATTAATGAGTTAAAAAAGACAGTAGAATTTGGTAGATTCACAGGCTACTTTTCTACATTAGAATCTAATTGTCATTAGAATTGTTCTGTTAATCACTATTAAGTTTTTTTATTTTAATGCCACAAAGTCTGTTAAGTCTTTGCTGTACTTACCTTGCCTGTTGAACTCATGATAAGAAATGGGTCATGGGTTAAAAAGGCTTGAATGTGCATAACATGTTTATATTAATATTACCAAATCATTGTGAATGAAATGGTTTTCTGGAAAGTTACGTAACACATTCCGGTTGTGATTTTAATGCTCAGGTGAACAGCATGCACGGTTGCTGATCTGCAGAAACTAGAAAGAATAAACTTGTCATCTACTCAGATCCTCAGATGGTAATACTCTTAAAAACTGCACAAGGACTAATAGGAAGTGCCTTTTGTTATCTAATAATCGCTTTGATCCACTTCCGTTAAGAGTTAGAGTGGACTTTTTTAGCCTCCCTAAGTTGATGCTGGTCCTATCCTTGCTTACCTTTTTGTATAATCACTTCTCAATCAGGAACACACAGTAGCTGGATTCAAGGTACTTCTCAGAGGATATTATTTTGATACTACTGCACCAAAATGCTTGTCAGAATTGGAATGAGAAAGTATTTATGGACAATTCCTTGAAGGAGATACAGGTCATCCACTCCTCTAGATTGAGAATTACAAACTAAAAGGACTAGAAAGACCAAGGAAGTATCAAAATTGAATGAAGGCAACCATGTGACCTGTGGCATGCCGGAGGTCACATGCCAATCTAAGCAACAGTTATTCTTCACCATCACAAAACAGTCTTGTAGGTTGACTCCTGCAAGCAAATGATTGCTTTGAAACTCTGCATTCAATAGACTGTAATCTCTCTCTGATTAAGAGGGGTGGCAAAAGACTTTATATCCAAACCACAGTATTCTAATCTCTGTTAAAATATAATTTTCTGAACATAATGTATTGTGAATCCAACAATCTCCACTGAAGAAGTTAAAAGATAAAGATTTATGAAACATATGGTTCTTTTTACTATATTTATATACCACAGTGTCCTCCTATGAGGACCCCTGGGAGAAATTTCTGTCTAGTCTTAGTAGCAGGATTAGTTGTGCTTCTACTGTGAATAAAATAAATAGATTTGCAAACTGCCATTCCATATCAGGAGCTGGTGGCTTTAGGCATAGATATTCTCCTTGAAAGTGTCTATTTGCTCTCTTGCAAAAGTTAATCTAAATTCATGATCAAGCTCTAGTCAACAGATCTCACTGCAGTGCATACTTCTCTTTAACTTCACTTTTGACCTTATCTTTCTTATCCTCATTTTCCTTCAACTTAATTTCTGTATTCATTTATTTAGAAATGTATATCCTGTTTTATTATATATATATGTATATATATATATACACATATAATATACATATAAATATGTATATATATTCCATATATATATTCATATATATATATAGTCTAAAGACCACCTTAGAATTTTGGGAACAGATGAGATTAAAAATAAATTCAGAAACAGCTTCCAAAATCTATGTTGGTAGACATATTTCTTTCTCACAATAGCATTGCACTCTAGTGTATTATGAGGTAGGTCACAAATGCCAATGTTTTTGTGATCAACCATAATAAAACAAGAGGAAGGTGTTTACATTTTGACATTAATTGGTGATAATTGGGTGGTTCTTGTAATGAGATCTTTAATAAGAGCCTTGTTCACTTTCTTCAATGTGATAGAAGAGGTACATTTACATCTAATGCTGGGAGTTGCATGTAAACAGAAGGTAATCCTTTTACACTTGATGGTTACTAGTCCTTGTGGTAGCTTTGCATGAATTAAAAAAAGGACATCTTGTCCTCCCAGAGGATACAGCTGAAGGTCAGGACTTGTGCTTTGTGTTCAGAGCATGAAAAGGATTGTAGGCCCCATCTCTCTTTGGCCAGGAATTATTGGGGAACATACAACTTGCTGGACCATTCACAAAAGGTCTGCTAGTGTGTTACATGTGAATTTCAACTGCCACCTGTGTCTGACCCAGGAAAACAAAGACTAAAAGCTGATGGGGTAAATTCTAGCTTGGCAACATTTTATAATCATATGAACAAAAATAAGCAGCCCTAAGCTCACAGAAAAGGAAGATAGGCAATAGGTTGCATATATATTACAAATTACATTTTTTGATATGTATTAACCTCTTCCTATATTTAATAGCTAAATCCTTTTTGTGGATCACAGACCTTTTGAAAATCTGATGAAAGCTATGGTCCTTCTATAGGAAGACACATGAAGGTATGAGCTTATAGACTTTTTATTGAATTTCTGAAAGTCATCGAATGTAGGAGACCAACTCAGTCTATTGATAATGGAGAACTTCATTCATTCAACCATTTGTTCAATACAAGAGTGATGATGACCTCCTTATGAAGGTACTGCACCTTTCTGAACTCACGCCTCAAAATCACCAATCCCTAAGCTCATTAAAGCCATGCTGTGTGATTGCACCACATATAATATGGCTTCTGTGTAAGTCTAAACAAGAGCAGAGAGTTTTACACCATTCAAACAGAACTTAATAGGAATAAATGTGAAGATTCTTTTCCTTACCCATCTGGCCCAGTAGTTCTAATGCTTAACAATATGTTTAATAGGAAAGCAAGAATTAAATAAACCATTATACATTTATTCCTTGAAATATTATGTGGTCATTTAAAAGGATATTTGAAAAGAATTAGTAATCACCTAGGGAAAAAAAAATGCTTTGTCAAACTGTTAAGGTAATAAAGCTGATTCCATAAGAGTTTCAGCAGTATGATTACATTTTTTTCTTAAAAACAAAATTACCAAAAGTATTAGTGATTCTTTTTGGTAAAATTATAGATCATTTTTGTTATTTATACACTTTTCCACACTGTTACAATGAATGTGTATTATTTTACATTAAAATTGGGAAACAAAGTTCATTTAAAAATTATGGTAAGTAGTTTGCTAGAACAAGGAAAGTGTATTAGTCAAGTAGAAAATTTTCTTTAAGCAAAATAATTCTGAATCCTCACTAATAAATGTGTGTGATTATATAGCATCAACTATCCTCTTTGGGACGAAGGAGACAGAGTCAATTTTCCTAGTAATTATTGAAATTGGATGTCTCAAATGACTAAATTAAGTTGTGATATAAAATGTGTGTTGTATTTTGTAATTTTCTCAAATTAGTAATAAAACACATGTAGTGTTCATAGGCTTTGAAAATATAAATTAAAAAAGTCTCTTAGGTACAAGCCTGTGTCATTCTATAAAAGTGAGAATGTATTATTAGAGTCCATACTTAAAGTTTGTTTTTGTAGGGACACTTTTATGGAAATTGGTCACATTGTTTCTGCTACAAGTGTCAGTTTTGGATAAATGTTGTGCAATCACTGAAATTTGTGGTTTGGGGTTGAAATTTTGTCACAACCCTGAAAAATCACACCCAGAGGGTATGGATTAAATTTTTGGCCTTTACTCATGAGTTGGGTGAAACCAACACTAAAATAACATCTCAAGGGGTATAAAACTAACCATTCCAATAAAATGGACATATTCTGAAATAGAATTCAATATAGCCTGTATATACTCAGATCATCCAGGACTGCTGAAGAAGAGAAATTTCAACTACTTTAAACTTCTCATTGGTAAGAACTGTGTACAGCTGGATCACCATGTATCACAATTCCATGAAGTTCAATGTGAATAAATATGAATGGTACCTCTTGGAATTGGGCAGATACTGGATGGAATTAAACAGACAAGGAAGACTTCATCCATAACTATTTCAATAGGGGACATGACTATTGCGATAAGGTCACAGGCTATGTAATAGAGGAGAGAGACTGTTTTAATTCTGCTGAAAGAAAAGATGATAGAATTTTTAAGCTCTGATCTGAGCTAGTGGAAAAATCCTGGAGGATGTTAGTGGAGAAGCTGGACACCATAGTTGCTAAATGGCAGTTTATCTAAATTAGATTCCTACCCTCCCCCAGAGACTGGGAGATTGAGGCTCAATCCTTCTTGATTATGTTTCAAAGGTATGGCTCCCAGGTCCTTGAGAAAGACACTCTTAAATAGTAGAATAGGCTAGTGGCCAGAAAAAGGGTTACATCTAAAAGGGGCAGAGAAAGAATTTACAATTGTAAATATTCTGAAGTAAATTCTGTAAGAAAATAGAGGACAGAAGAAGAAACATGTCTAAAGTTTAATCAAGCTACGGGGTTCCTTTGGGCCCTCTTGGTCATATTCATTTTCTCTGGAAGCAATGTGGAGATAGAAAATTTAAACCATAAGAATTGGCTTTTATCCTTGACTCTGTCTTAGGTATACTTTTTGAGTGTTGGTTCTTCTCTATTAGTTGTTTATACTGCATCAAAATTGCCACACACTTAGTGGCTTAACATTAATTTATTTATCTCATAGTTTTTGTGGGTCATAGGTCTGTTTAGGATCTGTTGAAATCACTGTGTTGACCAGGACTGTGTTTTCTTCTAGAAGCCTGAACTAGGGAAGCATCTGCTTCCTCTCCTTGCCTGTTTCTTGGCAAGATTCTTGGCAGTTTTCTGTAGTTGTAGGATTCATACCATCTTGGTTCTTCAAAGTGAGAAAGGGGAGTGAGAGATACTAGGGAAAATTGGCTTGCAGGAAGTTTTGTATATTGTAATCATAGGAACGACATCTTTGCTGTCGCCTGTTGGCTAGAAGTGAGTAACGTGTCCCATGCGCACTCAGGAGAGGTTTTTACACAAAGATGTGAAGCCTAAGAGGCCAGCCTAAGTCTATGTGCCACATCCTACATTTGTAAAATCAAAGCAATTCACTTATACTAAACTTTTAGATCCATAGTAGTACTGCAAGTTGCTTTTGGAGCAATTTGGCAATGGATGGTGAGCTCTGTTTTAGAGCTCTGGTTCTGTATGCCTCCTCTAACCTAAGCTGCATGTTGAGATTTCTTATGAACTTACTCTTGTCTTCCCTTCCCTCCCCTTCCCTCCCCTTCCCTCCCCTTCCCTCCCCTTCCCTCCCCTTCCCTCCCCTTCCCTCCCCTTCCCTTCCCTCCCCTTCCCTTCCCTCCCCTTCCCTCCCCTTCCCTTCCCTTCCCTTCCCTTCCCTTCCCTTCCCTTCCCTTCCCTTCCCTTCCCTTCCCTTCCCTTCCCTTCCCTTCCCTCCCCTCCCCTTCCCTTCCCTTCCCTTCCCTTCCCTTCCCTTCCCTTCTTTCATGAAGTTTTTCTGTTCCCTTAAAATATATTTTAAAAATGCATTAGACCATATAATAATTATGATCACCTTAGTTGGAAAAGTTATGATTCAAATAAAATTTAAAATGAAAACTTGCTTCATTGAATTAAAGCTTCACCTCATGAATTTGACCATAATTATGATGTGATTCATCCTAGAAAGAATTCAAGATTCCCTTTCTTGAGTGAACAGCCTGTAACCTGGTAGCTTACTTTGCACAGAGACACATAGAAACATTTCAATCAAACTTTTCTGCACGGTTTTTATCCTGTGCACACCCTTGAGTTTTTCATAGCTGTATCTTCTCCAGAGGGATCATCTCATTTGCAACAGGAAAGCCTAAGAAACTCCTAGTGGCACTGAAAGGAGTATCCAGATGAAAAGAGACCAAGTCACATGTTGCTATCATTCTAGAATATTTATTACATAGTTGAGCTTTCCACATCTGAGAACACACTTGAATATTTTCCTCTTTTTATTTGCAAAGTTATCTTTTCCATCTTAGTGTGAAGTCCTTACTGAGACGCTGACGCAATGTCCCATGCTGTGTTTACAGACTCTCTGGAGGTAAAGTGGAGGTGGGGAGGGAGCACGGGAAGAAGCAGTTCCTTAGCAATTGTTTTTCTCATTATGTTGTTAGGCGGCCCATCACCAATTATCCTTGGAAAGTATTTTTTTTTAATTCATTTATATCATCAAGTCTTTCTATATATGATTGTTTATCTGTTTTTCAATTTGTAATAGGAAGGACACCATTTGAAATGGTGCTATATTAACTTCAGTTTTTGGCTCTAGATTCCAGCTGCTGTTTAATATCTTGCTTTTTAGGGCTCTTGGAGCCAATCCTCCCCTTTGTACTTGTAAAGTATAAACACATGACCTTTCCAGGCCTGGTAGGAGAACCTCCCCAGATGGAGCACATGAGGCTTGCCATTAGGAAGGAAGAAGAGCAAGTGCAGATTTGGTGGCTTCTGATGGCCAGCATCTGACAACCACACCCCCTTCCCTCAGGATGTCCTGGGAATAGGATCAGGCAGGGGTGCACTGAAGTGACTCCAGCAGTTGAACAGTTGAGCCTACCACAGAAGTGTTTGATACACAGTGGGCATATGGAGAAGAGAAGACCACAATGTGAGCCTCTGAGGAACTCAACATCTAGTTGGGTTGGAGAGGTATAAATTATGTAGCAAGAAAATAAAGTGATCCAGGAATTAAAATAAGAGGCAAGTTATTTCACAGTCAGGGATTGTGGCAGGCTTCATGGAAAAGTATGCCTTTGATCTGGGTCTTATAGAAGGAGTAGGACTGAATATGGAGTTTATAAGGGTGAGCATATTTTACATTAGAGGAAATCACCTTGATAAAATGATTGCCATCTAAGTGTATAGCTTATTTGTAGTTATATGCATTTTAGTTTGCCAGGAGTTCAGATTCCATGTGGCTGAGAGAGGTGAAGACAAAGGGAGGGATGAGTCTCCAAAGGCATATAGAGGCAAATTATGGAGGACTCCATCGCCAGCTTAAGATTTGCTGACTTTTTCATTGCTGGGGGGGGGGGGGCAGAATGGAGTCCTACTATAGTCATTAAAATAACAGATTTTGGGTTCAGAGTAACTTGGTTTTCTATTCTGATTTTGTCATCTACTGGTTATGTGAACTTGTGTAGTATATAATGCATCTGACCTTAAGGGTGTTTTTTTTTCCATCAATAAATGAGGACAGTAATGTCAATTTAAGAGGGAAATTCTGAGGATCGAATAAGATCCTGTACCTTAAATTCTTAGGCTAATACCTGCTTCTCAACAGTCTGTGAGCTGTGATTTTGATAAATAGAAGGATGGCAGTGCAACAACCTCAACACAAGTATCCTCCTCAGTTGTGGATGTGAATGTAACATCCCCTCTCTCCCAGATAAGTAGGAACTGACCCTGCTCAAACCAGCTTATTGCTACATGGATGAGAATACTGGACTGAGCAGGGAGTCCAATGATCTCATGTAGAGCAACTCAAGCCAAAGTCATATAGAATGTGTAACAGAATTATCAATGAAGAAAGGGAGAATCTAGAAGGCAACAAGAAGCATACATAGGGAAACTAAAGAAGATAGAAAGTCTGTGGAATTCAGCCTAGAATGAGTTCCTTGAAGTGACAGGGCTGAGAGAGATTTTTATGTACCTACCATTCTGAGTTGCTCAGGAGGGAATAGGCACTTTGCTGGTCTGGACAGAGGGAACGATGGCTCTTCATTTCTTCTGTGAACCTATAAGAGTCTTTCTGAATATCAGCAATGACAGAAGATTGAGGAACTTATTGACATATTAAGATACACACCATGAATGGAGGCTCAATCTATATACTGATTAGAGTCAGGATCCGAAAGTGTTGGTAGCTGGGTAGATAAAACTGTCAGAAGTTAGGCTATGCATGGAGCACAAAGCCAGGACACCATAACTAAAGGAAGAACAGGGGCACCTGGGTGGCTCAGTCGGTTAAGCGTCTGACTTCAGCTCAGGTCATGATCTCACAGTTCGTGAGTTCGAGCCTCATGTCAGGCTCTGTGTGGACAGCTCAGATCCTGGAGACTGCTTTGGATTCTGTGTCCTCCTCTCTCTCTGCCCCTCCCCTGCTTGTGCTCTGTCTCTCAAAAATGAATAAACATTAAAAAAAATTTAAAGGAAGAACAGTATAACTAGTATCATCTAAAGCAGAAAGTTACCTGCTAAGGGTATGTTAAGGTTCGAGGTTAAAGACGAGAGTCAGCACTAGAACTCAGCTCATGCCCAAAATTAGTTAATTTGGTAATGAAGCAGTTCCTTGCATTAGTGTCTTATGTTATCTATGGTTTTGGATGGCTGGAGGAGCAGTAAGTTGGAAGGATCAATTTGGGTGCAGTTGATACTGGGAGAGGTATCAGGGAATCTTAGAATCAAGTCATAGAGGCTAACTCACAAAAGCAAAATGGGAATTAATAAGGATAATGCAAGTTCAGTGAGTCAGTGGGAAGCTGGAGGTCCAGACTTGGAAAATGAACAGGAACCACAGGCACAGCAGAGGGGTGATCAGAAGGACATGTGGTTTTTATGCCTCCACTCTGACCTCCAGCTGTCCCCATATTAATTATGGTATCACTTACTCATTTAAAAACCTGGGAGAACCTCAGATTGACCTCTGCTCTTGACTGGCCCCTGTCCTGAGCAAGGTAATGAACATATTCCTGTTTTGGCTTCCTTAGCGAGAAGTAAGCACCATTTCCCAAAATAATGTGAAACGAGAAGAGATCCCTTAAACAGAGACTGGGATGCTAATTGGAAAAGAGTAGTTGGGGTGTTAGATGTCTTCTTAGAGGCACTGAGGTAAAGAAGTACTAGGAGGGGATGGGGGAACAAAAGAAGATAAAGGGATAAAGAAGAAGATAAGCTTCTCAGAGACAGTTTTCAGTAGTGTTAATACAACGCTGTATTACAGATGAGTTCCACAAGAAGGTAAAAACTGAGCTGGTCCTGAAGGGTCAATGGTGAAATAAGAAAGGGGACATTCCACAAAGCAGGACCACTATAAGTAGGAGCTCAGTCTGATGACAGTTACTACCTTGTTTCTAAGTATATTAGTATGTTTGGAGTGCTGGGTATGTGTGAACTATTACTCTTTGGCTTTTCTTTTCTTTCTTGCTTTCTTTCTTTTTTTAATGTTTGTTTATTTTTGAGAGAGAGAGAGAGAGAGAGAGAGAGAGAGAGAGAGAGAGAGCGCGCACAAGCAGGGGAGGGGCAGAGAGAGAGAGGGAGTCATAGAATCTGAGGCAGGCTCCAGGCTCTGAGCTGTCAGGTGCTGGCCTCGAACCCACGGACCACGAGATCATGACCTGAGCCCGAGCCACTCAGGCACCCCTCTATGGCCTTTCTAATGAAAGGAATAATGGTAGGCTGGTGTAGTACCTTCAGGATGCCTTTTATCAGGGGCAATTTGCAAGGCACATACTTTGGAAACCCAAGAAACCTGTGGTCATCTCTCCTCCTCTTTTACTTCTGGTACAAATCTCTTACTAACAGAGCCTGTGTATACTGAGATGAAGAGATGTTTGTCATATTAAACCTTAAACAGTTTAAGGTTTAGGAGGAGCTGAGTGACTTATTTGATGAGTGTAAATTTATAAGAATTTGGGCTTGGAGTATGGAATCAAATTCTCTCACCTAGCCTGTGGGAGCCCATGAAATCTTTCCAGGAAAAATGATTGCAGTTGAGATTTTTGCCAAATAGTACCTCTTAAAAAAATCTCTATTTAAGTCATTCCTCAACAATAACTGAATATGTCTATTTTGTTATGCTTCTGACTGCTATGTGGCACTATTTATTTCTTTTTGAGAAGTATGTGGTAGAGAATAAGATAATTCTGATTACAACAAAGTGAGAGGACACTCATGTTATTTTATTTGTTTTGTCCCCTCAGTTGAAGCTTTGTGTTTTTGGATTGTTCGTCATATACCCCTTTGCCTGGTATCATTTCCAAATGGTGACTCTTATACATGTATTTTAATATTCTTCATATGTCGTTTTAATGTTGTTCATCTGTTAAGGCTGAAGTGACTTTTTGTCTTTGTAACACTGGAATAATTTAAAGAGAATGTTTCTGAAGCATCATTTTATTTCATTGTAAATTGGGCCAAATAAAATATTTTTGTTCATTTGGGCAGCATGTCAACAGCTATGTATTTCAAACAAAAAGTGTGATTTCTTTTAACATTTTCAAGCAGTTCAGATGGAGAGGACCCTTGAAAAAGTTCCTGTTAAAAGTGATGTTGAGAATTAGTAGTACAGATTGGAGGATAATATGGAAAAAAATCTCTGAATGTTTTTAACCTTCTCCTCTTTCCTATCCCTACACTGCCAGCTTCTATTCTTTCTAACTGCCCAGGGTCTGTCTTTTCCAATGCTACCCATGATGGAATTAAGGTCTTAGAGAATCACATTTTCTTCTAAAGGATGTCTTGGCGTTCAGTCTCTCAGCACACATCATCCACAGTTCTGTCACCACCTGTTGTACCTCATTACTTACAAATATCCCAGAAGAACTTTGAAGTTTTAGAACTATTCATTACTGTAGGTTGGTTAAGAAGTACAGTAAAACCTTGGGTTGTGAGTAACTTGTTCTGCAAGTATTCTGCAAGATGAGCAAACATTTCTAATAATTTTTAAACATTTTTTAAAGTTTATTATTTTAAGAGAGAGAGAGAGAGAGAGAGCGCGCGCGCATGTGTGAGCGGGGGAGGAGCAGAGAGGGAGGAAGGCACAGAATCTGAAGCAGGCTTCAAGCTCTGAGCTGTCAGCGCAGAGCCCGACATGGGGCTTGATCTCCCAGACCACAAGATCATGACCTGAGCTGAAGTCGGACACTTAAGCGACTGAGCCACCCAGGTTTCCCTCTATTAAAGTTTAACTTGATAAATAAGTGATGTCTTGCAATACGTGTAGTATATGACACCAAATTTCACATAATCACAACTGAGCCAATGGTTCTTGAAATTATCTTTGATATATGAGTGCTTTCGGTTGCAAGCATGTTTCTGGGATGAATTATACTCACAAACCAAGATTTTACTGTACACCCTTTATCCTCCCATCTGCTTGGACAATGACATCCTGAGCCAATGAACACCAGTGATAACTAAGGAGGAGAGAAATTCTTATTTGTGTGGCACATATGTCCCACCTGTCCTTTAAGACAGCAGCACCTGGATAGATGTTCAGAGGATATCTTACCATAGACAGTGATGTGATCAACATATTTTATTGGCATTTGCTGCTTCCGCCATATTTGTTGTCTAATGGATCTGAAATCATCAGCCTCCACCTGGCAGCAATTCCTGCAGCTAAGTTAAGTAGTTTTTAGAAACAGTCTTTGGGGAACTATTTATATAAATGTAATTTACCAAGCTGGTTTGGTAGATTATCATGATATTAATATCAAGTGTACAGTTCGTTACATATGTATGTGTATATGTACATTCACACATATATACACACCAACACATTTTATTTTTTTAAGTATTTTTAAAATTTATTTATTTATTTTGGGAGAGACAGAGACAGCGTGCGTGGAGGAGGGCAAGAGAGAGAAGGAGAAAGGGAATCCCAAGCAGGCTTTGCGCTGCTAGCTGCAGAGCTAGATGTGGGGCTCAAACTCATGAACTTGTGAGATCATGACCAGAGCCGAAACCAAGGGTCGGATGCTCAACCGAATGAACCACCCAGGTGCCTCACATATGCACACATTTTAAAATTATTCATGGACTTACCTTGATAATGCTTAGGTCTACGTTTAAATGGCAACATGTTGAAAATATTTCCTGTATTATAATAATGTTTATTAGCGCTGTTATTTTGAGGCAAAAAAAAAAACCATAAGAGACATTGTATTAGAGTTCAAGAATATAGATTCTGCAGCTAGATTACTAGTGTTCAAGTCCTGATTTTACAAGTTATTGGTTCTGTGACCCAGAGCTATTAGCTCTATAACGTTTTTGTGCCTTGTTGGCCTCAAGTATAAAATATAAAATATGGATAATCATCATGGAATTGTAGACCCAAATAATGTCCTTAGTGTGGATTTTATGGAGGTGTATTACATGAGCATATATACATCTCTTTTTTTTGTTATTAGATAGTGTTCAGAATGTTGATGTGTTCTTAATAGAATTAGAAATCCCAAATGTCAGAAAGAAAAACAACAGGTGAAAATGCACCACATTCAATTCTCATTCTGTAATAATCTTCACCTTAAGTAAAAACTGAGTATGGATGGTCAGCAGAGAGCATGCTGGGAAGACCCGTCCCGTGCTGGTCTCTCTTGTGTGGTCTTGGCCAAGTTCTTAACCCCTCTCTACTCCTGTTGCCTCATCTATAAAAATGCTCCCTTGGATTACATGATCTCTAAGGTGCTTTCCACTCTAAAAGTCTGTGAATCTTTCAGTATACTTTAACATAATGAGTTTTACACATGGAATACTCTTGAAAGCATTTAGCTTTTTTTTTTTTAACAAAGAGTTTTTCAGGTGTTTCCTCTTCTTCCTTCCCACCTCCCTTTTCCTTCTCCTTCCTTCTATTATGTAGAATCTGTAGAGATTCCAAACATGACTACTGCTTTTAGGATGGTGAAATAGTAGGATTTCCATTTCTAAGACACAGTAATTGAGATTCCATGAGATGAAATCCTTATAGTAGGTTAAAGCAATCTTAAAACACAAAATTTAATGTTCCTCCTCAGTGATTCATTATCCTCTCTGTTCTTTTGTTCCCCAAACTCAGTCCTTCCCCTACTTTCCCTTACCTGATGGACATCTTTCTTACATCTATCTCCGCCAGAGTTCTGGTAGCCATCAGAGAACTGTCCCTCTTACCTCCTGCCGCATCCACAGTAATTCAGTAACAGAAGTCATGACTATGTTACCTAACTTACCTGATACATTATCTTCTCCTTTCCCTTTCTGTTGCCACCACCTCAGCTCATGTTCTAATCATTTCTTGCGTGCATTATTTCAACTAACCTATTTCCCTTATTCTGATCTCAGATAGCCCCCATAAATTCTCTACTTCTCTGCCAGAGTGGGATTTCCTGGAATGAATGTCTGATTATCATATCCATCCCCTAATACACTTTTCTAGTTTCTTACTAGCTCTTCGTTGAATGCCTCTTACCAAAGTTGTCTCTTGATTTACTAGTCATTAGCCTCCCCTTCCCCTGACCCTCTCCCCTTTAGCTGTGATAGCTATTACTGAACTACTTTCTTTTCTTTAGTACTTTTTTGTTTGCTTGTTTCTGGTACCTACTTCCCAGCTTTATCCTCCTGTTCCTACTGTCTGGAGTACTTGTCTTCATCTGCCGTGTAAATGTTCAGTTAGCTTTTCAAGATTCAGCTATTTCAAACACTTTGTGAAACTTCTTTTCCTGCTACACCATTTCAGGCTACCAGGAATAAGCTTGTCTTTGGTGCCTCTGCTGTTATTTGTAATAGAAATACCCATAAAAGAAATGATGGCAAAGTTACTCACTAAACAGCTGAGATGCACAGTGGACACAATGTTTCTTTTGTTGTTGTTTTTTGTTTGTTTGTTTGTTTTTAAGTTGGGTTCGTCTCCTTCACAAAGGCCCACAGTGGAAAAAAAAATAGGTAAGATATATAACAGAGGCTACTTAAGTGATTTTCAGCATCTCTGGGAGAAAGTATGCAGTCTTGGATATTTCAGTCGTCTGCCCCTATTTTAGGGGCAATTTTTCCTAAACTAGTCTGGGTGTAAGGTGTTGAAGAATGAGTGAGTTGCATAATCTTATGGGCAAACCATTGGGGTTCTTGGGTACTAAGGCTTCTGGTTCCTCTGGTCCCTGAAGGAGTACCCTTGTTCACCTGGTTGCTAGTCTTGCAAGTGAGGATAGCTACTAGCATAGATTGCGGACTGGCTTTGTGACTCACCTTTGTACCCTGGTTGGCTAGACCTTTCTTGTCTTAGAGACTTGCTGGCCTTTGAGGCTTTGCAGCCTCCTCTCTCTGGATCTGAGATTCTGGACTTTTACCCAGTCTATGGGATTTACCTCCAAGAGGGCCCTTAGCAGGCCCAGTAACTTAATTCAGAGTCCAGGCAATGCAAGAATATTCAGGAGTGCAAACTAGAGCCTACTGCATTTGGCCACACCACTCTGGGAAACCTCTGCTGACTGAGGCCCACTTTATGTTTTCCTCCACTTATTTTGTGTTTTTAAAGGCATTCTTCTCCACCACCCCCTTTTCCATATATACCCTTTCAGTGTGTTCCCAAAGAGAAAAAAGGCAACAACCTTGATCTCAACGTAGTGCTTTCTTGGTTCCTCTAGGACAACAAAAAGGTCTTCCTTTTGTGTTGTTACTCCTTCTTTCTTGACTCCTTCTTATGGAAAGGGCTTAATGGTAGAAAAGAATAGAATGTTGTCTTGTATTACGGAACAGATTCTACAATAAGATTGAACATGCTTATCTCTTAGAAACTTACTGAGTGCTTTAAATATATTTTCTCATTTAGTTTTCATGACTCCCTATGACATAGCTGCTATTATTATTATTATTGTTATTATCATTCCTATTTTACAGAGGCTCATAAAAGGCCATTAGTATCCCATGGTTCACCACAGGCACGTTGGCAGAGCCTAATACCTGTATGGACTACTCTAAAAGCCTCCTAAGTACAAGGTACATTACATGATTTCATCAGTATTATCCAGCACTATTTTCAGTGTCGCTCTGTATGCTACAGCCAGACTCAGTTTTTTTTATTCCCCCAAATTGTCTTAATTATTTTCTTTTTTATTGTTATTATTATTTCTGGACCATCTGCTGTTCCTTCTATTTGGAATTCTTTTTCCTTCTACGTGCAGCAAGTATAAACCTCAGCTTACAAACTCGGGTGGCAAGAAATAAAATCTTTATTTTATAATTCGGTTTTGTTTATCTTTTAACCAACCTCCTGTCAAGCCTGCAAAGAAATAGCTTTCAGCCTTTCTTGGGGCCCCACCATGGTATGCTTACCTACCATGGTATCCAAGTAACATGTAGGTCTAAGGCATTACATGTGGATCGTAGTGGCCATGAGAATATACTCTCAGACTACAAATTACAGGGAGCATTACTGACCAAAAGTCCCTACTGCTGTGGTTTGAAAGCCACTGACACATTTATACAAGTTTCCCAGGGGCTTCTCCCAGCCAGTGAATAAGTGTAGCAGGGATATTCAGGCAGACCTATTTCTGGAAGACATGGGATTTCTTTGATAGACAGATTTGGTTCACAGACACCCGAACAATCTTGCTGAACCATTCTTCCATAACACCGCAGGCTAAGGCATTGCTTCTGTCAGCCTTCCTTCCCTCTTTCCTCCATTGGGAGATAAGACTTGTATTACTGTCTGAAGATAATTACAATCTTTAAGGCTCCCTCCCTATTTTCTCTCATAAGTGTTTCCCTTAGTAAAATGTTGGCGTATTTAATCCTGTCTTGGTATCTGGTCTGTTTCTAAGAAAACCATACTAAAATATATGGTATTTTGTTATCAAGTCGTCCCTTCCTACCAGAAACTACTAAGAGACCTCTCAGTGGACATGTTACCATGGCCCTTCAAATCTGCTGGCTCTTGGCTGTTTGAGTCCATGATTCCAGTGCGAGAATCTTCTGAGAGGTTACCTATGGTCTTCTGTGTCTAGTTACCCTAGGAAGTTAACACCTTTCTTAGGCTTTGCTAATGCCAAACTGCCCTCACCAATACATCAAATGAGGCTACCTTCTATGAACTTAAATTTCCTGGGGAGAAAACAGACAAAAATGAAATGAATGACTGAGCAAATAAGTAAAATAGTTATAGCTAGTAATCAGTCTTATGAAAGAAAAAAATATATAAGTGTAATAAAAATAATTGTGTAATATTGCATTGAAATCAAGAAGGGTTTATTGAGAAGGTGGTATTTTGCTTAAGATTTGAAGGAGAAGTGATAATTATTTCTTAATATCTTCTGTTTAACATATAAAGTTATAGTTTCCACCTTATATATGAAGAAAAACATTGAGCTTGAGGTCAGGAATGTAATACTAGCCAAGTCTTCTTTTCTAAGTATCTATAAAATCTTCAGCAAATAAATAAAATTGTTAGGAACTCCATTATCTTATTGTTACTTAAATTAAGTGGTTTTTAAGATCCTTTCACCTCTAATAGTCCCTAAGTCAAGATCAATCAGCCACCCAGCTATTGATCTAGAAGATTGATCTTGCCAGCTATCTATCTAAAACCATGCTCTTTAACATCAACCTTTATATTTTTCAGAGCATAATGCAGCAAGGTCAGAGGTATTTGGGTTTGAGTAGTGGTTTGCTTTCATGTATAATGTGTGAACTTGGTTTGAATTTTCAAGTATAAAATGAAAATAATAGCCCTTTCTCATATTGTCTATGAGAGTGGAGATTATGTACATACAATTCCTAGCACAAATGAACTAGATGCGAAATAAACATTTTAAAGTATGCAGTTCAGAGACATTTAATACATTCACCTTGTGCAACTGCCAATATGATCTATTTTTGCAATCAATTTTTAAAATGATTTCTGTAACTCTGACAATCTTCTATCTTCTATTATGTACTTAGAAGAAATTATTTTTATCACTTTTTGTGGTCACCAGGATATGTTTGATTTATCTAATTTGGGAGAGCAACACTGGTATATAACATTATAAAATTTTCAGGTATATGACATTATAATTTGATACTTGTGTATACTGCAAAGTGATGATCACCATAAGTCTAGTTACCATCCATCACCGTACATTTGAGCCCCTTTACCCATTTTACCCACCCCCAAAACCCTTTCCCTTTGGTAATCATCAATATGTTCTTTTTAATCCATGTTTTTTTGTTTTTGTTTTTGTTTTAGATTTCACATATAAGTTAAATAATTCAGTATTGGTGTTATTGGCCTTTCTCTTATTTCACTTAGGATAATACCTTTGAGGTCCATCCATGTTGTTGCAAATGGCAAGATATCTTCTTTTTTTATGGCTGAGTAGTATTGTGTGTATATCTATTGTCTATCTATATATTTCATATCTTCTTTATCCATTCATCCATCATTGGATATATTTTCTTTCTCTATCTTGGCTATTGTAATGCAGTGAACATTAGGTGTGCATATGTTTTCCAATTACTATTTTGTATTCTTCATATAAATACCCAGTGGAATAGCTGGATCATACGTTAGTTTGATTTTAACTTTTAGAGACACTTTCATACTGTTTTCCACATTAGTTGCACCAATTTATGTTAGGTGATCATAGGATTTTTATCTTTTGTCTTGTTGATGTGGTGTATCACATTGATTGATTTGTGAATGTTAAACCATCCTTGTATCTCTAGAATAAATCCTACTTGATTACAGTGTATCATCTTTTAACTTCATTGTTGAATTTGCTTTGCTAATATTTTGTTGAGAATTTTTGCCTCTGTGTTCATTAAGGATATTGACTTGTAATTTCTTTTTTTGTGGTGTCCATGTCTTGTTTTGGTATCAGGTAAGGGTGGCCTTATAAAAAGAATTTGGAGGGGCGCCTGGGTGGCTCAGTCGGTTGAGCGGCCGACTTCAGCTCAGGTCACGATCTCGCGGTCCGTGAGTTCGAGCCCCACGTCGGGCTCTGTGCTGACAGCTCAGAGCCTGGAGCCTGTTTCAGATTCTGTGTCTCCCTCTCTCTCTGCCCCTCCCCCGTTCATGCTCTGTCTCTCTCTGTCTCAAAAATAAATACATGTTAAAAAAAAATTAAAAAAAAAGAATTTGGAAGCATTACCATCTTTCAATGTTTTGGAAGAGTTTGAGAAGCTTAGGTATTAAGTTTTTGAATGTTTGGTAGGATTCTCCAGTGAAGCCATCTGTCCCTGGACTTTTGTTTGTTGGGAGGTTTTTGATTACTGATTTAATCTTTTTTAAAAATTATTATTTTTGAATTCTTTTATTGTTTATTTTTGAGAGAGAGACACACATATACATACAGAGCATGAGTAGGGGAGGGGCAGAGAGAGGGAGAGACACAGAATCCAAAGCAGGTTCCAGGCTGTCAGCTCAGAGCTGACATGGGGCTCAAACCCAACAACGATGAGATTATGAGCTGAGTCAAAGTCAGACGTTCAACCAACTGAGCCAACCAGGTGTACCTAATCTCTTTTCTAGTAATTGATCTGTTAAGATTTTCTATTTCTTCATGATTCAGTATTGGTAGATCATATGTTTTTAGGAATTTGTCCATTCCTTATTAGGTTGCCTTATTTATTGGGATGTAACTGTCATAGTGTTCTCTTATGATCCTTTGTATTTCTGTGGTATCAGTTGTAACTTCTCTTTCATTTCAGATTTTATTTATTTGAGCTCTCTCTCTCTCTTTTGTTTTTTCTCTTGGTTAACCTAGCTGTAGATTTGCCAATTTTGTTATCTATTCAGTGAACCAATTCTTAGTTTCATCGGTCTTCAACATTGTCTTTTTAGTTTGTATTTCATTTTTTTCCACTCTGATATTTACTGTTTCCTTCCTTCTACTAACTATAAGCTTCTAATGTTCTTTTTCTATATCTTTTAGATGTAGAGTTAGATTGTGTATTTGATATTGTGTCTTGAGGTAGGCCTTAAGATACTTTCTCTTTTTAAAAATTCTTTTTTCTTTTTGCTGCTTGAACTGAGTAATTTCCACTATCCTGTCTTCCAGGTTGCTGATGCATTCTTCTACTTTATCTAATGTGCTTTTGAATCCCATATATATATGTATATATTTTTAGTTTAGCCTCTGTTTTCTTTAGCTCTTGGATTTCTGTTTGGTACTTTCTGATGTTTTATATCTCTTTTGTTTAAGTTCTCACTTTGTTCATCCATTCTTCTCTTGAGTTTGGTGAGCATCTTTATGATTATTACTTTGAACTCTTTATCAGGTTGATTGCTTATTTCTCTTTCATTAAGGTTTTTTGTAAGGCTTTTTCTCTTTGTTTGGAATGTTTTTCTCTGTCTCCTCCTTTAGCTTGATTCTCTATACTTGTTTCTGTGCATTAGGTGAAACAGCTACCTCTCCCTGTCTTGAAGGAGGGGCTGTGTATAGATGAACCTTTATGTGCAAACTTGCCCTAGCTTTTGGTTGGTTCTTGGACATTTGTGATTATCTAAATCTTGATAGGTCCCAGTTGTTAAGGGTTTTCCAAGACCTGTCTGTGTTTCAAAGGAAGGGGTCTCAGAAAATGCCTACTTTCAGGCTAATTGTAAACCAGATTCTTAGGCAGCAGATTTTAATCTATGTAAATATAAAGTGCCTCTAGTTGATTGCAATTGTAAACCCTGCTGATTTTCAGACCAGGGGGTCTGGAGCTGTGCCCTGAGTGAAAGTTGCAAAAATTATGGCTTTAGATGTGTATACAAGCTCCTTTTTTGGAGATATCAGTGAGCCTTGGTGGTGCCATAATAGGGCACTGATATGATATTTTCCTGCCCATGTTTTCTGGGGGCACCTCTGCAGCCTTGGGATTTGTGGCAGACCTGAATGTTGTCCCTCAGGCATGATGATGAGAATATAGGCTCTTTTCATAGGAAGACTGGGGATGTGTTTCAATCTGCTGTTTATGCAGTGCCCTGGAGGTGGTATCCTGCCAAGGACTCTTTCTCTGATTGTTTCAGACCTGTGGGTCACAGAGATACACTCTCCCTTGGCCACCACAGTCAGGCAGTCAAGGGGCATACCCTGTGTGGGCTATTTGTGTCCACTGGCTGTGTCATGCTGAGGCTAGGTGTTCCCCAGCTAGACTAGGGTAGGGCATACTGCCTCTATGGTTCATAGGGGCTGGGCACTTGCTACCCAACTGCAGAATACAGACTTTTGATTATTGTACTCTACAGTCTCACAAATGTGCATATATATGTATCTTAAATATTAAATGATTATAATATCTTACCTTATTTTTAGTTATTAATTATAGTGCTATTGCATTGTTTGTCACAGAATCTCCACATTAATCTCAGGGAATACTGGGAATCAATGTCATAAAAAATTAATGCACAACCAGATTAATGTGCTAATAGGTTTTGTTCTCACCATCACATCCACTTGCTTTCTGAGAGGTATAACTTAATTAAAACATGTCAAACTATGGGTGAATAGTAGTTTTATAATAATGGACTTGTAGTCTTGTGGAACATCAACAGCAGTGTCATGAAATGGCTTTTGAGGCCTTGAACTTGGCAGCCACTCCAAAAATTCAATTTGGCTTGCTAAGTAATGGAAAAGCCAAAAGTGAAAAGGGTAAAGCAGGAAGGGACTAGCTGTATTTATGGGTGGGCTTTAGAAATGAAACTGTTCCCAAAGCAGAAATGGAACATGGAACTCAACTCCCAAAGCTAATAAACTGAGGCATTCACATCTACAAATCACCCAACTTCAGTTTGGCTGCTTTTGTAGGAAAGTGTTTTCTAATATGGTGTGAAGTAAATGGGTCCTAGTGAATGTACAATGGTCTGATGTTCTTGGGACTCATGTTTCTATTGAGGGAATGTGAAAATTATGATGGTTTTTAAATATTTATAAAATATTGAGAGCTTTTGCACCCCTCCTCCCAAAGTCATTAGCTTGATATCAGCCTTAGTTTTATAATATTTACTAACAAAGAAAATAGGCATTTTTGTCTTTTGGTTAAGTGCAATGGGAGGAACTATGGTTTATAAACAATTTATAATTTTACTTAGAAAAAATTATGTAACTGTAATTTTAAAATATAAAGTAAAAACACAGTTTGACATGTGTTGAATTGGCCTATATATTACAGTTTATATCAGATTAAGTTGTGAAAAGTTAATTGGGGGAATATTTTTAAGATCTGCTTTTTAGTAAATACAGATTTAGGAGATAAAACCCATGAACAGAAAACTTTTCATTTATTTCTATGCTTTTTATGGAAGTTAAATGCTAGCACTTATTAGATTTTTCTGTACTCTTAAGTCCTTTTATTCATCCAGGATTCTCCTCAATTCTCCTCATCACTTTTTAGAACATTGATTATTCAGAGATTATTCTATGATTTTGTTAAAGAGATAATTATGGAAAAACATGACAACCATCTTTTCTCACCAACCCGATACCTGTTTCTTTGCTTTGAGTATTAGAGCATTAGAGTACCTGAGCATTAGAATCTGGGAGTGCCTGGGTGGCTCAGTTGGTTAAGCATCTGACTTGGGATCGGGTCACGATCTCACAGTTCGCAGGTTCGAGCCCCCACATCAGGCTCTGTGCTGACAGCTTGGAGCCTGGAGCCTGCTTCAGATTCTGTGTCTCCGATTCTCTCTGCCTCTCCCCTGCTCACGCTCTCCTCTCCTTCCCTCTCTCTCTCCCTCTCCCTTTCTCTCTCTCTCTCTCTCTCAAAAATAAATAAATATTAAAGAAATTAAAAAAGAATATGAAAAATATGTACTTTTAAATCCAGATTCTAATCTAGATTGACCTTGGGTACACCACTTAATCTCACAGAATCTAAGTTCCAACAACAACAACAACGACAAATATATAATATTTGATACAACCTCCCTCAGAGTGTGGTGGTGAGGATTCTATGAGCTAAGTACATGAAAGCTACATGGCAGGGTGGCTGTCACATAGACATTACTCAGTAAGTGTTAATGTCTTTCTCCCAATTATATGATCACATAACATACTGTATATATCATTTCTATCCTCACATAGCATACATTAAACAAAATGTGAACAAAACTAAACCTTAACTGAAAGCAGTTTTGGATGTGTTATGGATATTAAATTATTATGGGAATTTTAATTTCCTCTCCTATTTTGCAAATCCACATCTTCACCATTTCTTTGTATTTCTCTCACACATATGTACATCCAGACAATGAGAAGGATATTTCTTCTTACCACGATCTCAGAATCTCTGGAAATTTCTGTTTTGAGAGCGTGTACTTCTACAATATGGATTTTCAGAGACTTAGAAAGCATTAATTTGTCTTTTTCTCCTATTATTTCCTTAGCGAATAAAAATTAATCTTGGGATATTTTTTCTTTACACTAAAACTCTGAAACAGTAATGTGTTCCATCCAAATTGGAAAACTAGGTATATAAAACTTAAATTTTATCTTGGGTTTTGTTCTTACTAATACAACATCTTGGTGTGCTCATTGTAAGTTGCTTCCTATGACTTCAGGTTATTACCTGGTAGAACTAAGACCTGTCCCTAATGCCCTAGTTACTCCATTCTTCAGCCTTTTGTGTCTAACACCCTTGGCGCATCAGAGACCTTCATGTTCCTCTCAAATGATTTCTAAATGAAAAGGCCCTTATCTTCACTTCCTTTTCAGTTAGTAAGTTACTGAGTGAGATATGTCATCTTTTACGTCTCTCACAGTTTATGGCACTTTTGCTCATAGTGGCAGACTGAATATTTAATAAATGAGCAAATGTATGAATGGCCCCCTATTGAACACAGAGATACAAAAGTAGGCTAAAACATTATTTAAAATAATCCATCTTTTAAAAGAGGCCTCTGTACTTACAGTTTTTGCATAAATATAAGAATATAAGAAACGATTCTTCCCCATAGGGCTTGGGATATATTTTGATGCTACCTGTATATCACCTTTTTCTTCTCTCTTTGCCCAACTTAGCCTAGATGTCCAGGAGTTACTGGACAAGAATCAGCTAAAAAGATGTGCATAAATTTTTATAGCAAATGTAGTCATCTCACAATAATTGGCTAATAGAAAAATGAAATGTAGATTTGAGAAGTTAAGTGTATCATTAATTTTCTATTACACTAATTGTGTGGTTTACATTTATAGCTCAATGAATGCTATCTGTGATTTTTTAGGAAGGAAATATGGAAAAAGAATAAATGTTTTCGCTATTATCCCCAGGTATTCAAAAGAAAAACAGAACTCTTCTCTGAGAAATTCAAATAATTAGTTTCTAGAAACGGATCCTAGAGTAATGTAAATGTGCTTGACGTAAACTACATTAATGAAACCTAAAAAGAACTTTACAAGCTACATTCTTCTTGTGAACTCAATACTTGAAAACCCCTTACGATAATTTAAAAGGGTACATTTATTATATAAAATTCTATGTTCAATTACATTTTAATAACAAATATCACACTGGCTAGCTCTCTTCCTTGCTTTATTTTTTATGGTTTAGCCAAGGAAACTGAGGAGTTACTCTCTTGTTTTCGTAGTTATGAAAAAAATTGAGAATAAAACATACTTTGTTGATGTGAGTTGTTTATTCTTTATATTTGAACTCTGTCATTTAAATTGGGTTAAATAGCTAATTTCCATTTCACAGCAAAACCACTGTTGTGTGGCTTTTTCCACGGTGAATTACAAATCATTTTGGCTTTAATGTTTGGCAGATATGTACTTGGTTTTTATATCAGATCTGCCTTTGGTTGGGTTCCTGGTTGCTCCAATGCAGCAAAAATTGAATTGCCAAATATTTTTATTGGCTTGTCACCTTTGCTGTTGTAAAAATATTAAATCAAGGATCTATTAAAACCAGATTCTGAAATGCCTGACTATTCAAACTGTTCTGCTCAGGATTGATCTGGATTTTGCCTTCTTTTTCAGCTTAATTTTATTTCTGTTGGTCTGTTTTCTGAATTTATTAGTCATTTTATACATTTTTTAAATAAAATCTGTTACATGTTTTTATACTGATCAATAATCTGATCTGTTCTTACTGAAATAAGTGATCGGTTTAAAAGGATATTGCATGATTTCACTAATAGACTGAGAACTGTTTTCAAATTAGAAAATATTTTAAAAATTAGGGCAATGTTGCAGTCCAACAAGGGTTTGAACAGATGTTCATTTCCAGGATTAAAGAGTTTTTAGAAATGTTAATTGGTGTAGAACTAAGAAATTTCAAGTAGAATGTCAGCAGTGCACTTCATAAAACTGTTTTAGGGGCGCCTGGGTGGCGCAGTCGGTTAAGCGTCCGACTTCAGCCAGGTCACGATCTCGCGGTCCGTGAGTTCGAGCCCCACATCAGGCTCTGGGCTGACGGCTCAGAGCCTGGAGCCTGCTTCCGATTCTGTGTCTCCCTCTCTCTCTGCCCCTCCCCCGTTCATGCTCTGTCTCTCTCTGTCCCAAAAATAAATAAACGTTGAAAAAAAATTAAAAAAAAAAACTTTTAATTCTTTTTACTTAACAAATATTTCTGCCTGGACGCTATGAAGAAGAGTAGGGCAATATTCCAATTAAGTTGTTTTTTTTTTTAATTGTCACTTACAAGATTTCTTTATGTTAAATCAGTTTTTTGAAGTTTTTAAACATTTATTTATTTTTGAAGGAGAAAGAGACAGAGAGTGAGCAGGGGAGAGGAGCAGAGAGACAGGGAGACACGACTCCAAAGCAGGCTCCAGGCTCTGAGCTATCAGCACAGAGCCTGATGCGGGATTCAAACTCACAAATCATCAATTCATGACCTGAGCCATGTGAAGTCAGTTGCTCCAGGGACTGAGCCACCTAGGTGTTCCAATGTTAAATCAGTTTTCTTATGTTTTCTTATTTTATTTCAAAATACCTGCTCATTTAACAAAACAAAACAAAACATAAACACCCTCTCTTTAAAACATGCAAAGTTTTAATATTTAAATAGCTTTATAATCGCATCCCCTTGATATGACTACTGATAAAAAAAATTCAAAGCAATTAGATCTCTTAAATGGAAAAACTTAACCTTTTCAATTTAAAAGATGTGTCTCAAAAATGACATGGGCACCTGGGTGGCTCAGTTGGTTGAGTGTCCAACTTCAACCCAGGTCATGATCTCACAGCTTTAAGTACAAGCCCCAAGCCAGCTTTAGCTCTTCTGTCCCTATCTCTCTGCCCCTTCCCCGCTTGTGCTCTCTCAAAAATAAATAAAATTAAATTAAAAAAATGACATGAAACACATATAGTAGATGAATTTTTAAAACTTTAAGACCAAAGTGTTAATTAGGATTGTAGTTATTAGGTACTATTACAGATTTCTCTGAGTACAGTTTTTCATCCTCTGTTCTTATTGTCCATGAACATCTATTAATCATTTATTATTCTTTCATTCTTTCAGTATCACTTAAGAGCAGGATAATTTACATATTTTCTGGCCATGTTTTCTAGTATATAAAAGCTCCTGACCTACAGGATGTTATAATCTAATTACAAAAACTAATTATAGTTATAAATAATTAAGAGAGTATAGGGCTGCCTGGGTGACTCATTCGGCTGAGTTTCTGATTCTTGATTTTGGCTCCAGGCCATGATCCCAGAGTCATTGGATCAAGCCCCATGTCAGGCTTTTCGCTGATGGTGCAGAGCCTGCTTAAGATTCTGTCTCCCTCGGCCCCTCTCCCCTGCTCGTACATGCTCTCTTTCTCTGGCATTAAAGAAAAAAATGAGAAAGAGTATATGATAAAACACATATGAAGAGAAGACTTTCGTGACCACCATGGTGTACCCAGTCTCAGGTTATTTATTCAGTTTTATGTCCTCAAGTAATGTTTCTTTTTATTAATGTGCTTTTGTTGATTTGGTACTAGGCTTTCTTTAGCTTGATTAAATAATTCTTTCCAGTTGTCAGAGTGAGTTTACCAAAGTTTTTCCAATGCCCAGCATCTAGTGGGGTCTTAATAAATATCTGCTGACTGAGTGACTGAATGTGAAATACAACATAAACACTCAGGCAAGTGAAAGTCAATTTGGATTTGGAATTGACAAAGAAGGTCTGAATAAGTAAGTGGCATTTGAATTGGCTCTAGAAGAAAAAGACATGGATAAATGGAAAGAATGAAGAGAGACATTCACTGGGGTGGTACAAAATCAGATAACACGATGTTAACCATTTTAAAGTGAACAATTCAGTGGCATTTAGCCCATTGACAATGTTGTGTTACCAACTCTATCTAACATTTTCAAACACTTTCATCATCTCAAAAGGAAACCCTGTATTCCTTAAGCAGTCCACATTTCCTTTTTCCCCCCAGCCCCTGGCAACCACCAGTCTTCATTCTGTCTCTATGTGTTTACCTATCCTGGATATTTCATAGAAGTTGGAATCCTATGCTATACAACCATTGTGTCTGGCTTCTTTCACTCACCATAATGTTTTCAAGGTTCATTCACATTGTAGCCTATATCAGTGCTTCATTCATTTTTATGTCTGCATATTTCATTGTATGTATGTACCACAATTTGTTTTTCCATTCATCCATTGATGCACCTTTGGTCTGTTTCCACCTCTTGGCTATTATGAATAGTGTTGTTATGAACATGCATGTGCATGTGATTTTTTATTATCTGTTTTTAATTCTTTAGGGTATATGTCCAGAAGTGAAATTGCTGGATCATATCTTATGACATGATAGTGATTTTAGGACAAATTATGACCTAATATTTATTGGATATCATAAGAAAAGATTATTTTGTGAATGTTAAAACTATATTGAGTTTAAATTTTTGCATTAATGGAAAACTTGGTTTCAAGTTTATGATTGTTTCTTTCATAAACATATTCCATTGTGATTATTATCTACTGCATATGAGTTTAAAATAGAATTTACTTCTTGCTTTGTTTGAGGCCTTAAGCTTTTTTTCTTAATACTCTAAATCAGCCGTCTCAAGATAATTCTTAACTTAGGAGATGCTGATTAATTCAGTTATGAGTCCTGATTCCATTGTCATTATATTTTTATTTACCCTCAACCTTGAAATTTCTTCGTAATATTCAGCAAATTGGTAAACATAAGCATAGAATTTTTTTTCCATTCTCCTTGGATTTTTTCATTTGTGAGATGTGTATTTTCCATTGTTTTCTTTTACTGTCCCTAGCCTGAAATAACAACTCATATCCTGTTGCTAAACTCCATGCAATTCAAATTCTTTAATTGGAACAAACATCAACTTCCAGTTCTATTCCTTCCACTTTCCTTATACCCTCCTTGGACTGGAAATATCTGGAAATCTATTCTGATGGAAACCCAACCAATTAGTCAAACATGAAGATAAATAAACAGTGAAGTGCTATTTAATAAATGACATTTCTTCGTACCCTGATTTCCATGATCACTTCAGAGATCAGAGATTTAGTCGCAATAAAGTATTAAGGAACTTTATTTCTGATGTAACAAAAATCACATTTGATCACTGAGTAAAACTCAAAAATTGATACGGGTATTCTTTGTAGATAAAGTTACCAGCGTCTTATTGGTAATGAGATTCTCTCAGCCATTGGCACCTGGGCAGTTTATGTATAAGCAAGGAACCTGTGTGCCTTGAACAACTTTTGTTTCCACCTGCCCCAAAGAATTTATTACTAATTCTTTTGCTGATAGTACACTCATTTTGCTTTTGGAGACCAGCCATTGCAGTTAGATACTGTCTTGGTGGGATGATATATCAAGGAACTCGACTTTCCTGGCTGAGGGATAGGAATGTGACCCACGTTTCGAGAATCAAATTTCTTTCCCAGGAATGTGATCTTTGAGTAGAGTAAAAAACAAATCTGGAATTGATCTTAGGAGGCCCTGAAAGTGCCCATTAGTTCCTGCCACTCATATCAGCAGGCTTGATTGATTTACTTTTTCTGTCAGTTTTGTTAGCAACTAACTCTGCATCCTCCTTGCAAGATTTATATTCCCACATCAAGGGGCTATTGCAAATTCTACAGCTATCCCTCAGAAAATAGCCTGGGAGAAAGAAGACCCCATCCAAATAAAAGGCTTTAGGGAAGACCAAATAAATTTGTATCTTAAGAGTTGGTTCGTAAAGAAGTATTAGGATATGAGTGGTCAGCAACCACATGGCCAGTACTAGTTGGTTCATATGACTAATACCAAGCACTCAAAAGATTAGAGGCTGGTGCTAATCAAAAATATTTCATTGAAGAGAGGCAAAATCTAAAACTTCAATGTCCTCATATCTTTCAGTATTTTTTTTTCGGCATTTAATGTAAATACATCTAAGTTACTGTCAAAAGTAAATCCTGTTTCTTGCTCTTCGCTTTATGGCACAAGAAAGCCAGAGTAAGGTCCTGAGAGCAGCATTTAGGAACTTACTATCAAAGCAAATCCTCAGGACCCACCCATATCTACCATTTCAGAGACTCCCGGGCGGTGGGGTCCAGCCTTCTACGCTTTAGCAAACCCTCCAGCTGATTCTGAAGCCTGACAACATTAAAGAACCACGGACCTAATATCACGCAAGAGGTTCATGGACACTCACAGGTCTAATCTTTCAGAGGCAGTAATGTCTCAATGCCTAAGGAGACTCATGGTCTTTCATATGTCGAAAGAAATGTGATTTTGGGAGAACATCCCGACAGCTCTTAACATTTCCTTCCTATGATGAATTGCTCAATAATCCTTTGGGAAGATGTGGTCTCCAATTCAGACATTCTGCTTTCTCTGCCATGGTCTGGCACTGAACTCTGCTTCTACCAAACTCTACACCATGCAAATTAAAAGAGAAATAAATAAAGCAACACCAAAGCAATGGAGATCTTCATTTGAAATGTTATACCAAGAAAACAACAACTGGGAGAGGAGGCTGAATTCAAAAGGATCGGCTGGGTTAGAGCCAATAAAAACAACTGATGTGTAGTAAGCAGAGGCAGTTGCAGAAGAAGGGGAAACGACAGGGTTTTGTGGAAAGGACTAAAAAAATGTGGGGAAGAAGTTTGCAACCTGAAAAAGTGAGTCCTCAATAAGCAGGCCTACTTTCCTCCTTCATTAGACTGGAATTGCCCATGAGTGGGACTCACCTGTGATTAAAAACCAACAAGAGCAAAGTGGTAAAATACTGGATGTACAAGCTTTAAAACAAGACTATTTCTAAACTTGTTCCCGATTATAATTCTGCTGCTGGTGCTGTCAATCAGTGAGGCTGAAAACTTTGAATACCTTCTTGAGTGTGCATCCCCAGTTTTGGGAGAGGAAGAACAATTTTTATTTTCCCGAAGAGTTGAGATGTATGCAGTAAGATGTACTGACTTTGCCGTCATTTACATTGGCGCTGCTAATGGAAGGGTCCTTGAAAGCTGTCAGGGAGGGGAATCATTCTGAACATCAGAGTATAACAGTGTAATAGACAAGGTGGTGAGGACGGCTGTTGGAAGGATTACACGTTTCTTGAATTTTAGTTCTGGCTCTATTCACTGCAAGTCAGATGTTCTTCATTATCTCAAAGTAAAATTTTAGGCTGAATAAATAAATAATGCAAAAGGCAGATAAATGGCAGACAGTAACTTTAGTCATAACTTACTATTTAGTTCACTGCAGTCTTGTTATTTATGGCATTACAGTTACTTGTGTTGTTTATTTAGAAGCAAATGAAGATATCCCTTGATCAGGAGGATCCTAGAGTGGGCAGCGATGCAATTACTTTAAAAATCCAAGTGGTAAACTTAAAAATCTTGTTCTCTGAAAATACGGCTATGTGATTATGCTACTGTTTTCTCATTGCTAGGATTACAGTGTATGTATTTTCTGGAACATATAGTAAATATTTGCCTTGCCTCTTCAATGTTTGGTGAGGCTAAGTGTCTCTACTATGATTATCTAAGTTAAATATAATGCATTAAAAATTCCTGGTATATGCCCTAATGAATAGCTTTCCAAATTATCATGAATATCATCGCCAGTAAGTTGCAGCTTTTAAAATTATGTCATAGTCTCATATAATTATCACTTTATATTAGAACTAAAATGCTCTAATATAAGTGTGGTCATGGCTTCCTGAGATGTCATATTTCATCAGATCTTTTCTTTCGTACATCTCATCTCCACATCCTTTTTGAACTGTACACTGTAATTTTTAGATTGCCAAGTATGATCTATCAAAACTAGAACTTGGGTGTGGTACTTAGCAACTTGTAGATATTCCAATAAAATAATCATCTGATGGCTAAGGAAAACTGCATAATTTTCTAATGATAACTTTTTGTATTTTGGGACCTCTTAATACAGAAGTGTATACCAGGGGAGGTGAGAAGCTGAAATGCACTATATTATATGTTGAGCTAGTCTCATATATCAAGTGATTTTAGAGGACAGGGAGTAAAAGCAGCAGTATTGAGGAAATATAAGATAGAATTTCAAAGGCAGGAAGAAACTTGAGGCAAGAATAATTAAGAATAGATTGTTGGAGATTTGTGGATAATTACGACGCATTACGGAGGAGATGAAAATGGTAGTCCTTGGAAAGGGATTAAGAATAAAGGCTGTTAAATATTCTCAAAGCAGAAAGTCTGGTAACAGACGGGTATTTTATGATCTATCATAATATCAATATATCACCTAATGTATTCATCTATGTTTTCAGATGTGTCAACCACCCTCTACTATGATTAATAGGTAAACAAGTACGTTAGCTCCATCCGAGAAGAAGGTGTACTTTTGCAAAGAAAAGGTATTTGTCAGCCTTTTGAAAGGTGACTATACTAGAAAATCACTGTTCTTATTTTCAGGAAGGAATTGGTACTGGGTCTGTGTTTTCAGATAGGCTCTAAGATGTTGGAATGTATTTCCTTTTGCTTCCTTTCCTTATGAGTGTTTGTATCATTTAGGACTGTCCAGGAGTCCCACATCTTTATTCAGTGAAAGCACAAATGACTAGAAAAACGGAGGGTGAAAGCACCAGGTAGCCTCTGAGAAACATGATTATCTGTATCAATCTTGTACCCAACTGCGGACCTTGCAGTCCCCTAGCTGTGTTCTTGCACCCCTCTGCACATGGCGGGCTTTGAACATTGCTTACAGGCACGCTATCTTGTTCCACTTTGCTTTATGTTCATTTTGTTTTATTAGTTACCACCCTTCCACTTCCTTCATTAGGCCAGGATCGGAGAAAAAAATAAATTTTATATTAATAGGCAAATATGTAAAAACGTTTGAAATAAGTAATGTGGGTTCAGGGCTTCATATTTCAGCTCAGTTGTAAACACCTTTATGATCTCTAAACGAGGGAGAGAATGTTCATTGTTTACAAGTGAACTATTAAAGCTAAAAGTTCAGAGAGAGTGGTAAAGTTTCATGGATGTGTTACAACTCTCTGAATTCTTCTGATTAGCAATCCGAATTGGGCAAAAGGAGACCTCCAGAGCTGGTATTTTACCTACTACTATCAAACTGCGCTTGTTTCTTTTATTTTCATTTTCTTCACTTCCTTTCCAATTTATTCAAATACTCTTGCATCTTCTGATTGGCTATTTATTGACCCTTAATCCTAGTTTACCACATATACTTTGGTGATACATTTATGGAATTTTTGTAGGGGCTCAGATGCGTAGGAAAAAATGGCACCAGTAAAACGTAAATGGAGAGAAAGAGAAGAAGCAAACTTTAAAGCTCATCTAAATGGAGCTCACCGTTTTAACATTGCCTGAAATTGCTCTACTCCCTTTAAGATTTACTGGTAATTTCACACTTATATTGAATATTCTGTGAAGGAATAATAAGCCTCATTCTTTGTCAGAGATGCTTTGTTTAAATCAAATCCTCTAGGGAAAAACTCAAGAGGAAAAGCTGCTGAGTTTACTTAATATAAAAAAAAGTCTTTTTTTCCCCTTTACATTACTTGTTGATTAAAATGCTCTGCAAAGTTCTAGTGATTCTGTCAAGACCACACTGGACTTTCTTTTTACTGCAGAGGCAAATGTTAACCTCTCCTGAGGTTTTTCTAGCAAAGCATTTTCTCCTTTTCAGTTCTTAGCTTTGCCAGATGTGCAATTAAATGGCCATTTCACCTTTATTATAGTTTTCATGGTGTGTTATTTTCATTATTTTTCTTGTTTATGTACACTGTAGCAGTTATGGTCTCCACATGCTTGCTATGTATGATAGCTCTTAAAACCCAGTTGAGAGATACAAGCTGGTGGGGAAAAAATCAGCACCGGTTTCCCATTTATCTTATTTTAACCCTCAGAGGGAAATTCAGCTGGGTAAATGTGTTTCTAAGAATCTTTTAGTGATCAGGCAGTATTTTTGTGTATTTCCTCAGCAGTATGAAGAGGCCTACACCTGTAGAAACTGATTTTATCATTTAATAGCCTCAGGCTATTGAGAAAGTACAAGTAAGATGCAGTAAGCAGGTGAATTAGAAGCTGAGGTGTGGTGAAATGAATGTGTAGAAACTAGGGTGTGTGTGTGTGTGTGAGAGAGAGAGAGAGAGCGAGAGAGAGAGAGAGCGAGAGCGAGTGAGCAGGAGAAAGTTAAGGATTCCTTCTTGATGAATATAAACAAAAGGCAATTTCAAAGGAAATGAGAGTTTAATAATTTAAATAACCCTTAGTAAGACATACAATTGAATTTATTTTTCCTAATGTTATTCTCAGAGAAATCCCAAATATCTTGTTTCATGAGAATCTGGAATATGTACAGTAGAAAATGCAAATATGCCATTATTTCAGAAAGAATTACAGATATAAAACTTCTAGAATGCACATACTTTCAGGCATGGTTTTTAAAACTGTCCTATGAAAATGATATATTTCTAATGAGCAGTTTTAATGTTTAATAGGAAACAGGGAAATTGGCTTTATGGGAGAAGAATCTATCCCATCCAATTAGAATTATGAAACTTTCCATTTATGTTTGTTCAAAGGATTTTGTTTTGCTTTGTTTGCCTGTTTTTTGTCAGAAAGTGTGGAAAGTTGGCTGTGTTGTCCCCAGGAATAAGAGTATATGAATGCTAACACCATTTGTTTTCAAAGGTCTCATGTAAAAGTTAACACTTCTGTTAGGAAAGTCTGGAATAAATCATTATATTTGCAAGAATGTAGGTTAGTATCTGATGGTGTCCATCAGCAAGTGTTGATAGGAGAGGAGAAATAATAGATTATTTTTCATTTTTGACATTTCACCTTTCATCCTACATGCATCTGAAAGAAGAAACTTTTGTCCTGTCAATTCCAGAAATATATTTTTATTTTACGTATGATAAAGAGTATGAAAATAAATATACCTATTAGTAGCCAAGTTTAATTAATGAAAAGCTATATTATTTTCAAAGTTAGCAAATTGCTTATTTTCCTAAATCTACATTCCAAGTTCACATGTGATCTGTTTTGTACCCATTGTTGATAGATTTCAGCCCATCCCATTTTCAGCAAATCGAATGGTACTTTATTTCATTTTATTTTGGCTGTGCAAATTTCCTCCATATCCTTAAAATCCATTGCAGGCCTTTCCAGTGACTAAGGCGGTATCTGTCAGTGATAGTGGAATTGATTGATTTCAAAGCTTCTTGTTGCTATTATAGAACTTGGCAAAGAGAAGACTCATGGCAGCTATAGATGTATCTGGGAACTTTTTATGAGGCCAGTGGGAATCTTCTAAATATTTTTAGTGGTTCTCCCTCACCTCACTCCTTTTGCCTTCATGCCTGAACTGAATACTAACAAAACTATGGTATACATATGCTACTCATCCTGAAAGTACAAGAGTTGACTAATCATGAGAATTTTAAGCTGAGGTTAGTAAGAGTTGAACTTCCTCTTGTATTAGATGAAAATCTAGTTTATCACCAGCTACTTAATAGCAGATTATCAGCATTTTTTTCTTCATTCTCATTTCTTGTAAGTTTGTGGACTCTCTCCAATTCATTAAAAATTTTAGCTATTGAATAAAGAAAAATAGACTGAAATTTTGGATTACCAACATTAGTTATCCATTTTTTTTTCTATCCTCATCCTTGCCCACCCTCTAAAGCTTATAAATATTTTGTGGAAGCATTGTAGGGGAATAAGAAACAGAATGTTGTAAAAATATATAGCAAGCAAATATGGGTGCAGGGTAAAAAATTAAGAAAACAAAACAAACAAACAAAACTCATAGTCTTAGCCTAAAATTACAACTTTGTTAAAAACTATATAGAATGAATATATTTGAATATATATTTGTATATATATATATATATACACACACATATATATTCATTCTATATATCTTATCTTGATAGTGATAAAAAATTTCCTCGATTTAAAGTCATCTTTACAGAAATGTCTCATTTTTTCAACATTATTCTTTTCTATTCAGTTATTTTTACTTTTCAAGCATTTAAAACAGGAAAGAGGAAGATATTTTGGGGTAACATACGTGTTGTTCATAAAACCAATAAGCAAAGTATATATAAGAAAGAGACAGCAGTCTCTACTGTCAGTAATCATCCTTTCTTTGTGAAATCTCAAGAAAAGAAACCCTTGAGACTCAGACAATATGGAAACGAAGGGAATGTATATATGTGGACATCAACATTTTAGTGAGAAAACTGGCAAAGAAAACAGATGGCGAGGTCAGGATGATAATAATGTCAGTAAAAAAAGTCTTTAAAGACAACTATTCTGGTGAAGGCAGATTAAAGTAAGAGGAAAACTTTGAATTCATTCATTCATTCATTCAGATTTTTTTTTCTTTTAAGGGTATACTTGAAGCTTGCATCTTTTTATGGTCTATTTTCTGCATATTTCTAAATCTAATGGAGTAAATGTTCCTGATAGAGAAGCATGGTTCTCATTTATTGGTCTCATTTTCTTTCTGGCCTATTGAAAATAAGTCCATTGTATACATCTGAGAATAATGTGCCCTGCACCACTCCAGATGTAGAAGGTACTAGAACCACAAGTGGTGGCCTTGGATCACTATTTTTACCCAGTGGAATAAACATGCCTATAATGCATTTGTAATTTTATGTTGCTGACCAAGCAGCTGAATAAAACACTCAGAATAGTAGGAAGTTAGTTAGTAGACCCCATGCTTTCCTTTTCACACTTTCTAATCCCCCATTCGTATTTCCATGTCTTAGGTAGGTTGAATAAGGAGTTATCCTGCTGAATCTCTCAATAGCCTCCTCCTTCCCCACTCTTCTGGCCCCATGCACACAGCTATTTTGAAATATCCCCAAAGTTCGCAGGAAAATGTTGCATGAGTTGATAAAGACCACCTTTGTGAAGCTGTTGGTTCGAGTGGGTTTTCTGGGTGGTCTTGTAGAATGGATATGAATGTTAGCAAACCTAAAATTCCCTTTGCTGCAACTAAGGGAAATATCTTCTGATCACAGGCAACAATTCATTTAATTCATCTTTGGGGTGGAAATTACAGGTGATTATATTCCTACCCTGGGTTAAAACTTGAAAATAAATAGCCTAAAAAGAAAACTTAAGAAAATATTTCTTTTCAGTTCCTAAAAGGAACCTGAGGCACCGTCAATATATCTGAAGTGAAACAGAATAGTTAACATTTTTACTCTGAAAGAATAAGGGTGATGGTTATATTGCCTGGCCTAGGGTTCTTGGGATGTGAGAATGTGCAATGTTCCAAGTGATTTTCCTAAAACTTCTTCAGAACTATAAGGTACAACCTTTGCAACCAACACTTTTATTTTTACCTTTTAAGCAGTTATATTTCGGTGTGTCATTCCTTTTTATTTTCACCAAGTCTTATTTATATATAATATTCAAAGCTAAGCTAAAAATAATAAAAGTGGCAAGGGAACAGTAGTGAAAAAGATACTTTCATAAAACACTATTTTATATATTGTTATGGCTAAAACTATTTGGCTGCACTTTCCAGGACCAAGCTCTCATGATTTGGGTTAAGGTGCTCTTATTTATCTTTTCAGTGCAATGTATTTTTGTACATGTATGCCAACAAGAATAGTTCCTTCAAGTGTAACTATTTTAAAAGTTGTCAATGTCCTTTTTGAGAGTTTCTTTAGATTTGTAAGATCTACTGCCTTGTTGGGGCCCTGAAATTTATCTGGCAAGACTATCGAATAGATTTTGTTTTAATAAAATAGCTGTCCTTTCTCCAGATGTATGTATTTTTGACTCTGGGGGATGATATTCTAAAAGAGAGACTATAACATGCAATGCCATTTCAAAGCTCACTACATTTGCTTTTCATTATGCTTCATGGTTAAGCGGCCTTCTGAATTTGATGAATTTTATTTGCTCAATTAACTGCATCAGTAGCATATTGTAAGGAAGCCTGTAAGATGGTAAATGTATGCTGTAGAGCAGATATAACCAGCTTCCACCTTTCCTGAATTGTTCCTCATTTTAATGGGCATCATGTGCATTTCCAAATGCCCATTAACTGTTTTATTATTGGCTTCTTTGTATTCATCACCTGCCTTTATGTTTTAGACAGCTGGCTTACCTTCTTTCCCCCTGCTCAATACTATAATAAAGGCATATCTTGGCTTATTGCCCCCTTAAATATACTGTATGGCTAATACTTCTCTATGTATCAAATTTTTCCCAGATCCCTGAAAAAAAATGATGCCAATGGGGGTTCTGGCAAGAGATATTCTAAAATAGACCTCGGTGTTTTAAGTGTTTCAAGACAAGTCTGGAGAACTGTTTTAACTCCATGCTCACTATGTCTTATATTATTTTTTTAATTTTAATTTTCTCATTAGATTTGGAAGGCTATCTGATTCAGTCAGTCAAACACTTTGCAAGCTGTTAGTACAAAATATTTCTTCTCTAAGGTTTAAGGGAAGTTCTTAGCTAGGTGAAGGAAACTAACAAACCAATGGAGGTTTTTGAGGTCTAAAGTGAAAACTAGTAACACCCAGTGTTTTCAGGATGGATTGGAGAAAAATAAGAATTAGGAGTATAACTCTTTACTTATGCTTCTAACAATTGTAGATTAACAGGGATCTGATATATTCTCATACATTAAAAAAGTAGCATCTGGCCAAAGTATATAACACAACATTATGCAGCCATTGGACAAAAGATAGCATAGGTCTATGATCCATGAGAGAAGGATAATAAAAGGAGAATCCTATTATTGTATCAGCTGAATTTCTGGAGACACTATCCAGATCACACAGTAGGGATGGAAAATTTAAATGGAGTCCGGGAGTCGTGCTTGAATATAGAGATTGAAATCAAAGTTAAGGGTAGTCTAGAGGTCTAATTTTTTTTTCAGGCACATTACTAGAAAAGAAGGAACTGTGGAGAGAGAGATAAAGAATGAGAGAATGAGAATGAACACTCAAAACTTAGATGTTTCTTCCACTGTTTCATAGAGGACATAATTGTACATGTCTGAGAGGAAATAAGAAGACCAAGGAAGAAAGCACCAGAAAAACAGATGATAAACCATTCCAAGAACTCACACAAGTCTAGGAATACGTGGTATTTCCCCTAGCTAAAGTAGAGAGACCAATTAAGTCTTCAGGCATTTGTTAGAGTTGAAAAAAGTATATTTACTTAGGAGTGGAGTTACATTAGCTCTAGACAATAAGCTCCTCTTTGCCTTCTTTAACATAGCTTATAAGAAGGTCTCAATAGTGGCTGAATTGTGTACTATTACAAAGTCAAACACACCTTGAAATCCAGCACAGAACATGCAGTAAAAATGCCTAACATGCAGTAAAATATTACAGTGTATCAATGACTCATATCCAAAAGGGAAAAAGAAAGAAAGAAAGAAAGAAAGAAAAGAAAAAATCCATTAATAGAAACGTGTGAAAATTAAAGAGATGATGAAATCAATGGACAAGAAAATTAAACACATATTATAAATATGCCTCTAAATTCAAGAAGGTAGAAGAGAACATAAATATGATGAGAAGAGAAATGTTAAATATAAAAGACACTGTGTAGAGCTTCTAGAGTTGAAAAATGCATTATCTGAAATAAAATTCACTAGATAAGCTTAAAACAGATTAAGTATTATAGAAGTAAAGATTTGAAAAGTAAAGTGAACTTGAAAACATAACAGCAGAAATTAATGAATGCAAAATGAATAAAAGAGAGTTAAAAAGGTTTAAAGAATAAACATAATATTAGTAACCTATGGAAGAAAAGCAAATGGTCCAACACATGTGTAATTAGAGCCCCAGAAAGAAAGAGGGAAGTAGACCAATATTTTTAGAAATAATTGTCAAAAATTTCTCCTATTTGACAAAACTATAAAGAAGTTCAGTGAACACAAAACAGAAGAAATATATAAAAATTAGGTAAAGAAAAAAATATTAACAGAAACTGGATAAAATAGCCACAATACATAGAGAGTAACAGAGATCAGAAATACAACAGACTTCTCATTGGAAACTATGCAAGTTAAAAACAATACACTGGCATCTTTAAAATACTGAAGAAGGAAAATTGCTAACTTAGTTTAAAACACTGAATTGATCCAACCCAGAAATTGTCCCACAATCATATGGTAAACTAATCTTTGATAAAGTAAGAAAGAATATCCAGTGGATAAAAGACCCATCTCTTCAACAAATGGTGCTGTGAAAACTGGATGGTGACATGCAGAATAATGAAACTGGACCACTTTCTTATACCACATACAAAACCAAACTCAAAATGGATGAAAGACCTAAATGTGAGACAGAAACCATCAAAATCCTAGAGGAGAACACAGGCAGAAACCTCTTTGACCTCAGGCAGAGCAACTTCTTACTAGACATCACCAAAGGCAAGAGAAACAAAAGCAAACACAAACTATTTGGACTTCATCTAGACAAAAAGCTTCTTCACAGTGAAAGAAACAATCAGCAAAACTAAAAGTCAGCCTACAGAATGGGAGAAATTTGCAAGGGGCATATCTGATAAAGAGTTATTATCTAAAATCTATAAAGAACTTATCAAACCCAACACCCCCAAAACAGATAATCCAATGAAGAAATCGGCAGCAAACATGAATAGACACTTTTCCAAAGAAGACATCCCAGAGGGCTAGAGACAAATGAAAAGATACTCAGTGTCACTCATCTTCAGGGAAATACCACAATACCACCTCATACCTGTCAGAATAACTAAAATTAACAAACAAGAAACAGCAGATGTTGGTGAGAATGAGGAGAAAGGGGAACCCTATTGCACTGCTGGCAGGAATGCAAAGTGGTGCAGCCACTCTGAGAACAGTATGGAGGTTCCTCAAGAAACTAAAAATCAAACTACCCTATGATCCAGCAGTTGCATTACTAGGCATTTACCCAAAGGATACAAAAATACAGATTTGAGGGGGTATATGCACTCCAATTTTTTTAGCAACATTATCAACAATAGCCAAACTATGGAAATATCCATCAACTAATGAATGGATAAGGAAGGTGTGATATGTATCTATCAATGTGTATCATGCACAATGGAACAATGCTCAACCATCGAAAAGAATGAAATCTTGACATTTACAATGATGTGGGTGGAGCTATAATGTATTATGCTAAGTGAAATAAATCAGTCAGAGAAAGACAGATACTACATCATTTCACTCCTATCTGGAATTTAAGAAATAAAACATGAACATACAGAAAGTGGAGGAAAAAAGAGAAGAGAGGGAAACAAACCAAAAGAAACTTCTTGTTTTTAATGTTAATTTTTGAGAGAGAGAGAGAGAGAGAGAGAGAGAGAGGAAGTGGGGGAGGGACAGAGAAAGAGAGAGAATCTCAAGCAGGCTTCTCACTGTCAGCCTAGAGCCCAATGTAGGGCTTGAACTCACAAACCATGAGATCATGACCTGAGCCTAAACCAAGAGTCAGATACTTAGCTGACTGAACCACCCAGGCACCCCAGGAGTGTAAATGATAGAGAACAAACTCTGGTTTGATGGAGGCACTTGAGTGGGAGATGGGCTAGATGGGTGATGGGTATTAAGGAGGGCACTTGTGATAAGCACTGGGTGTTGTATGTAAGTGATGAATCACTGAATTCTACTCTTGAAACCAACATTAAGTACACTGTATGTTAACTAAATACAATTTAAATTTATAAAAAAAAAAATAACACATTGAATTGATCAAAAGAATAAAGGGGAAAAAGAATAAAAACAAATAGAAAACTAATGGTATATGGTAGACTTAAACCAATCATATTCATAATTACACGAATTTGAAATGGCTTAAGTACTCCATTTCAAAAGCACAGATTATCAGAAAGAATAAAAGAATAGGATGAAGTATGCATCATCTACTGGAAATCCACTTTTAAGTATAAAGATACATATTTAAAGTAAAAGGATGGAAAATTGATACCAAAAACTTATGAAAAGAAACATCATATATTGCCAAAATAAACTTTATTATAAGAAATAGTAACAATTATAAAGGAGGACTTTCCATCATGTATGTTAAAGGAGTCAATTCATCAAAAGGAAATAATAATCTTAAATGAGTATAAAGCTAATGATAAAGCTTTAGAACACATAAAGCAGAAACTGACAGCATTGTCAAAAAAACCAATATTAACATGTCAAAAACTATGAAGGGTTTGAGATTTTACTCTGTTTGCAAACTAGTAAGTTAATGTGGTGTATCTTCACAAAAAGTGCCACTGACTCCTGAAACACTCTACTTGGCAGAAGGGATTAAAGTCCTCCCTTAGAGACCAGGGATGATTTATTACTTACAGCAACAGCAGTGGCCAGAATATCACATCTTTTTGTACAGGTTCCTCAAGCCCCAGTTTCTATAGGACAATGTGACAAGGACTAGATGATGTCTGCACATGCACTGCATTGGGTTATAGAAGAGAAACTTTGAGTCTAGGGAACACAAATCTTTTATTAGTTATGAGCAAAGCTTCCTGACATTTTTATCTGGAGGGAGGCATTATGTTTATTATAATGGGCAGAAAATAAGCCTGTTCTTTGCTCCAGAGGGAAACATCATTTTTATCTTTCAAGGCTATTTTTGTCTATCTTCCAAGCTTATTTGCTTGAAAACAAGCAAAATTCATGAAAACATAGTTCAGCATAAAAGTACAGTTAGTTATGGCCTCTGGTAACACGATTGCAAAATTGTGAGAAATATACCGAGAATTTTCTCTTAAACAAGACAATCTGCAAACTGGGAGAAAATATTTTTGAAATGTATATCTAAGAAAGGATGTGTATCCAAAATATGTAAAGAGCTGTTTAACCTCAATAATAAGATAAAAAAAAGAGCAAACATTTTGAACCGACATTTCATGAAAGATGCTATGTGGATTACATGACAAAAAAACATAAAATATACTCAACAGAAATAAGTTATTAGAAGAGTTTAAATTAAAACTGTTCTTATATACCACTGCACCTCACTAGAATGGCTAACTTTAGAGACTTACAGTATGAACTACTGATGAGTATGTGTACAACTGACAACTATCCATTGCTAGTGGAAGTTCAAAATGCCATGTTTTGGAAAACGGTTTGGCAGTTTTTTATACCATTTAATATATACTAATCTAATAAACCAGCAATCACCTCTGAATTATATATCCATAAGAAATTATAAACGCAAAACATATTCAAATATTCATAGAGCTTTATTCACAATGTCTCCCATCTCATAAACAAGCTGTGCCATATCTTCACAATAGAACACATCTCCGCCATACAAAAGAAAGATCATTGATACACATAGCATGGATAAATCTCAAAAGCATTATGCAAAGTGAAAAAGGCCAGACACTAAAAGACTGCCTAATTTTAATTAAACGGATTCCTATAAAAAACAAAACTTGTGTCCGAGCATATCTCTTTGGTTGCTTGAGTTGACACTGGAGCATTGCCTATAAGGGGACATGAGAGATCCTTTTGGGGATGAAGGAAATTTTCCAATCTTGCTGGGGTTCTGGTTAAATTGAATCATTTCTTTAGAATTGTTGAATTTTACGTGTAATTTTTACTTTAGTCAAGCTGTTAAAAATAGGAATGTGACTCTCTTATTTTAGCAAACATCTGAGTTGACTAACCAGTCCTATGTTTTTCTTTTAGCAAGAATTTTCTTGATGTTGTTTGATAGTCGGTTATTTTTTCTTTCTCTCTTATAAATAAATAGTAGTTCGTAAATTATAATTCGTGAGGTTTTGTTATTTATTTTTAAAATAACTCATGTTAAAATTTAGCCATGTTGGAATTCTCTTATTGCCTAAAACTCTACCTTGATTTTGGAAGGTCGTATGTTTTGGGAAAATGACAAGTAATTTATCTCATTTTAATTTTCCAGATTTCCCCCCTGAGTTCAGTTCTGGTGACCCTTATGATCCTGACAAAATTTTTTACTTATGCTTTTTGACCTTACCTCAGTAATTCTCAGGGTCATTATATGTCTTACCACATTAATGGCCAACATTTATTGGCCATTTTTTTATGTGGTGGATTCTGTTCTAATGGCTTCATACATTTATTTCTTTTAAGTCTCACAGCTATGTTGTAAAAGAAGCAACATTATTTTTTCTCATTTTATAGATGACGAAACTGAGGCATAGCAACTTGCAAGTTCATATAGCTAGCAGGTGAGGAAACAGGGATTTGACTCCAGGTGATATAACTGTAGCCTTTTCCCTGAACTGTCAATCTACTAATCCTCTAAAATAGAGATCTTGAAGTTTAGTGTCTGGGAGAATCAGTTTATTTAAATTCTATTGTCAGATTTTCTCCCTTGCCCTCGTGATTCTTATTTGATGGGTTTAGGATGAATCCAGTAATCTGTATGTTTAGCAAGCACTCCAGGTGGTGGTTTGTTGAACCCAGTTTGAGAAACCCCTTTTTCTGTGACTTTAAGCTAAGTGTCTAACTTTTCTGGACCTTTGTCTCCTATCTAAAGGTGATGTTCTTTTAGGATGGAATGTGATGACTACTCCTGGCACGCAGTTCTTTCTCTAGAATAAGTTAATTTGCTTTTGTTGCTCTTGGTGTAGGTGTTATTTCATAGAATTAGTCAACAGTGGCAACTGTTTTCAACCCTATCTTTCAGGGAAATGATATTATCCAATAAGCAACAGGTGTTTCAAAGTGAAAAGACATCTTATTGAATGTAAATACTTTTTTTCCAATTTGATTATATCGGGAATTATAGCATGTTCTGCTCCAGCATATGTTTCTAAAATACCACCGAGCTCATTTGCAGTGGGTAAATAGAATTATGCTGGTATAATGTAGAAGTTGCATAGCCTTTTAACTATGATTTATTCTAGTCCAAAGAGGCAGAATAGAGTTAAATTATAACCTTGGGCAGGAAAAGAAGTCCTCAAGTTTGATACTGAAGAGTCAACAGGAGCCCTTTTGGTTTTGTTTTAAGAAAATTAAAAACAAAACAAAATAAACAAACAAACAAAAACAAGTGTCTGTGCATTTGGGGCTCCCTGGCCAGAGGTACATACCCCTCGTCTTGTGTGGTTCTCAAATATTTGCAGACTGTACTGCCCCCTGTGCATGTTTCACGGGCGAGCCTATTGGCTATAGAGTTTGCCTTCCACCTAGATTTTTCCCACCAATTCTAATAAAGTATTATCATCACTTCTTATCAATTGTATTTTTTAAAAACTCTGGGCTGGACTGCTTGCTTGGGTGGTCCAAATTGTCTTCCAAGGTACCAATATTATTTTTGCTAGTGATCTGTTCCCAAAGTTACATGTTTTAGTGGTCTTCCCAGAACCTATTTTTCCCACAAGTTTTATTATTTTGGTTATGTCATTTTGTCTGCAATGTGGGGATTTCAAGATGCATATACCTTTTTCTTAATGTTTATTTCTGAGAGGGAGAGAGAGAGAGAGAGGTGGAGACACAGAATCTGAAGCTGGCTCCAAGCTTGGAGCTGTCAACACAGAGTCTGATGCAGGGCTTGAACTCATGAACTGGGAGATCATGACCTGAGCCAAAGTTGGACGCTTAACTGACTGAGCCACACAGGCGCCCACAATACATATATGTTCTTATTTACTTTAAACCTCTATTTCAGGAACATGAACATCTTCAGCTTTGCAGTATTTTATAGTCTTTGGAAGGGACAGTGTGTTAAATGGTTTGTTAATTATAAAGTAACTTACTTCCTCAGAGGGATCACTTCGTTTCTCATTCCCACTAGTGTTGTATTTGTTTCTTATTATACCATTAAATCCCACTTGAGTTACTTTCTTTTTTAAAGTTGGCAAGATTTCTAACTCGTATTTGAATTTCTTCTATGCTTATATCAAAAGAACATATAAATTCAACTTCAGTTATTAGCTTTTATCTGTAAATTACTGCTTCTTACTTAAAGTTATTTAATATTTTATAGAGCTGGAAACAGTAGAGAAAGAAAATAATTGACTATAAAGAAGTGTTTTCTACAGTAATAGTTACGATTCTTGTAATTGCTACCATTTATCGAATGTGCATTAAATGTCCACTCATTTTTCTATGAACTTCTCTTGCAATATTACTAATTCTTAATATATTTAATGAATAGAACAGAGATTTTCTAAATAAAGAAAAAAATGAAGGGGCGCCTGGGTGGCTCAGTCAATTAAGCATCTGACTTCAGCTCAGGTCAAGATCTTGATGTTCGTGGGTTTGAGCTCAAGCTGAGAGCCTGGATCCTGCTCCAGATTCTGTGTCTCCCTCTCTCTCTCTGCTTCTTCCCCACTTGTACTCTGTCTCACCCTCAAAAATTCGTAAACATTAAAAAAATTTAAAAAAAAAAGTAAAAGGAGTCCACCTGTGTCTTTTAGATTCTTCAACAGAAACATGAGGAATATGAACTAAGTGAATTCCTATTACTAGATAGGAAATTGCTATTGAAATCTCAACACCGTCACATAAATATTATATTTACGGAAGGACAGAAACTTATCTAAGTGCAGCTACTTTACAGACGATAATGCATTCATGACAGATGTTTTCTTAAAAACGTACCCCTTGCTTTTGTTATAGTTCCTGACATGTTTTTTTTTTTCCAGAAATGGAACATAATCTAACCATAGTAAAATAATTTTATGGAGAGAAGCAGCATTATTCGTAGCCACAGAATATATATTTGGGTATTTATTACCTTAGGATTTTAGTTTGGACCTGAAGAGCTCGAATAACAGCATTATTTTAAGTTGTTTCTATGATGTTTTTTGAAGTTACTCTAAGTAGTAAAGGCTCTTCCAGTTCCTAATTCTATGACTTTGGTCAGATTATTTAAGAGAATCTGAGTCTTGGTTATCCTTTCTATGTAGTGGAGAAGACAAGTGTGTGTTCTTGAGTCATTTCATTGGCTAAATGTGGTAATACATAAAGTACTTGGTCCAGTAACTGCTCTGTAGTACGTTCCAGCTACATGGAATAGCTGTGAATTTTTTTTAATCACTATTGGTGTTAAATTTAGAAACAATGATTACTGATAGCAAATATGATTGCTGTCCATATTTACTGTGTTTTCATAACCTAGGCAGGTATAGTCTGCTGATTTAACAGCTTTGGCAAGTTGCACTATTGCATGAATTTAACTTGATTTCATGGGATAAAACAGAATGAGCACCGTGGTTCATGGCTGTCAGTAGTGAAAAATAGCTGGAAATCAGACAAACAGCTTCATTGCTGAGATTGTTTCCGGGCTAAAAGTTCTTCCAACAGCTGTTTGTTTTGGCCATTAATCGTGTTCATTCTTGTTTTTAAACTGGGGGAAATATGATTTTCTTTAAAAAGAGAAGATAGGCTGGTTATTTCTGAAGTCAGGAAGGACTCCTGTCCTTCCACTATTGTGGTCTTTTGGCTGCCTTGACAGTTGGACTGAGGACGTTTCCTTTTGTTTCTCTCCACTTCTTTATTCTCAGTGCTCAGACTCAGACTGCCGTGGTAGGAGGGAAAAAAAGCAGGAGCTCTTTAATCCTAGAGAAGGAGCTTTGTAGCAGTTACCTTCAAGAAAAGTTTACTCCCCAAAGGAGTATTTAATATTACATAGACACTGACTCACTGAAGAGAGAGAGAGAGAGAAAGAGAGAGAGAGAGAGAGAGAGAGAGAGGTTGAGAGAGAGATGAGAGAATATGAGAATTCAAGCCAGCAAGAAAGAAAGATACTTAACTGAAGATGAAGGGAAGTTTTGCCTCTTCCTGGAAGTTATATTATTAGGTTTTTTTTTTTTTTTTTAAATCATGATGACTGCTAGTTTTGTTTAAAGTATTTGTTCTGGAAATACTAAAGTTGGAGTCTACCAGACTGAGGTTAGAAGCATTTTCTTTGGCAGCAAGAAGATACTTTTATAGAAGCCATGCCTGTACTTGGGGTTGCCTCAAAACTGAGACAGCCAGCTGTTGGGTCAAAGCCTGCTCATACTGCTCTTCTGATACCAAATCTTGGCACTACTGGGTCACAGCCCTATTCTTCAAGACCTTTGGAACTTACTGAACCGGAGAGCTCAATGCTTTCTTGTCAGCTCACATTAAAAGCAACCTGTGAATTTGGAGAGAAGAAACCCCTCCAAGAGAAAGCTAAGGAGACAGAAGACAGTAAGGTTAGTGGCTGAAGGTTACTTGCAGACTTTTGAATGCAAATTTCCTTTTAGGTGGGATATAAAGCCTGTTGTGAAATGGGGAGTGGTAGAGGAAATCCGGAGTAAGAAAGTAAGTAGTTTGCATGACTGAACAGCTAAATATTTAGCATATGTAAAAGTGTATTGATAACTTACAGTTGTAGAAAAGTCATGAACAAATTTCTCTGAAAATGCATGTTTGTTATCACTGAGTACTTCTTGATAAAGCCCCTAGTTAGTCCTAGATATCTTTTTCTTCATTTCTAATAACCATAACCAATCACAAATATGAGAAAAGAGGGACCTATTTTTCATGCATATTATAGTATAAAAGAAGGATTTATCTGTAAAAATCCATATAGATGCCATCACTTTTTTCTCAATGTCATTTGCAGTTTAAACAGTTTCTGCTTGAAAGTATGTATCTTAGAATGCTTACTTCATTGCAATATGAAAAAATGAAATATTGTTTTCCTTGATATTGTACATTTGTCTGGATTTTTCACTTGTAAATTGAAACCCTACTGTTTTACTTATTACTAACATCTTTTTCAGTCATTTAATTTATGATATTTTGGGAGCAGTGGCTCCTAGCTCTTGGTGTGTAAGCCATCCTGCACGTTTTCTCCAGATGCTGAGGGGTAACAGGGTCTTTCAGTTGCTGAACTTTAGGGGGATTCATTTGTGCCTTGATAAACATCACTTTTTAATGCAGCGTTAATCAAAGTCAGCATTCTCACCTCTGGCTTAGGAAGTGCTTTGATTTTACTTTCCCACCCAAATGTAATTTTCAAATGACTTCAGAAAAAACTAACTTTATATTGAAATAAAATCTGCAAGTTAAAAAGAAAGCCATCCCGTTTGCCTGAACCGCCACCTGTTCAGATCCTCTAAGGAATAGCCAAATGCAACTTTTCCCCTAAAGTCTTTGCTAGCTACCCCTTACCCTCCTTTCCTCTCTTGTGATTCTTTGCCTGTAGTAATCCTTAAGGCACATTTATTTACATTGTGTTTTAATTATCTGGGTAATTTATTTCCATTCCCACTGTGAAAATACGTAGATGGCAAGGCCTTATTTATGCTTTGCTACAGCTCCCTCTGCCTAGTGCTTTCTGCCTAAAATTCAATAGTATTTGAATGGATTAATACATTAATGGATGAATCAATGAATGAATAATTATTCTGAGAAAGATTTGGTTAAATTCATTAGTCTCTTTGTATCATTTATTCTATAAAATATAGGGTTTAGAGTGAATGATTTTTAAAGTATTTGTAGCTCTCAAGTTATGTTATTCCTTCTGTGTTTTAAGAAAACATTAGAAAGTCACACAAGAAAAATCAGTTAAAAAATAATTGATTGTAGGCTTATAGTTCTTAGTCCAATATAAGCAATTCAGGGTAAAAGTAGAGAAGTGTAAGTTATCAACAAAAGACTAAAAATATCTACCTTGATGCAGATAATTAAAAGCAAATACCCTATAAGCCTGTTCTAATGTTCTGTGTACCCACAATGACTCCTCTGGATTAGATGGAAAGAATAGGTAGGCCCTTTTTCTTTGCTGACCTTGGCTAACATCTGCAGGTTTAGTCAAACTTCCACTTTGCTAAATGGCCCTGGCCTAAGACTTGTGCACCATAAGTACTGTTTTCAATCCAATTTGGTTGACCTCTTTGGTTAACACACATATCAATCACATATCTGATATTCTAATAAGACTCTGTGGTAAGCAGTGTTGTATTTATGGGATGTTTTTTAACATGCTACTTATCAGATTAAAAACTTTTTCAAACAAATTTAAAGAATGACTTGTCAGCATTTCAGAATATTTCTCAACGTTACAAAAAAGTATATTTAAAGAATTTTATAAACCTTGAAAAAATAGAACTGAAGAAAAGAGCAAAAATGATCAAGGACGTTGTATTAGAGACAATTAGATCTGACTGCAAAGAGTAGAAAACATAACAATAGGATAAACAACATAGTAGTTTATTTCTTTTTCATGTAAAGAATATTTGGAAGTAAGCAGTCCATAACTGATAAAGTGGCTTCATGCAATTGTCAGGGAATCCATCTCTGTCTTTTGCCCATCATCACCAGTTTGTGGCATCTATCTCTCAGTCTTGAGTGGATAATTTGAGTTTTGTTCAATTAGAAGGACATCTACTGTTTCATTAAGGATTCTTCCACATCCAGTTGGCCTGTGTACCATTCCCAGGCCTTATCTAGCTGCAGTGGAGACTGAAAAATGTAGTGTTTATTCTAGGTAGCCATGTGCCCAGCTAAAAATTATGGGTTCTATTTCTAAGGAAAAGGAGACCCTGTACGGTACCCACAGTAGATGGCTATCATTAAGAAACATTTATGTGGTGCACTTTGCTAGTCCTTGCACCAAATAACCTTATGGTATGGTTAGAGGAAACAAATCTATATGTGACAGTGTCAGAAATGTGTCTTCAATCCAGCACTCCCTTCTCCTATTCTTGTTACTGATTAGTGTAAATACCACCATTCCAGTCACCTAATCTTGAATTCCTAATCTAATATCTGGCAATATACATTCTATAACTTGCTGGAAATTGGGGGGTTTATCTCCATATTAGAGCTTGGGTTTATTCCTTTATACACAGTCTCATTTACTGGCCCTTGTTACATTTCCTATTGATTATTGGAATAATTCCATAGTGATCCCTCCTCTTCTTGTGGCTCTCCACTACATACATACAACACATTCACCATCCTGCTTACTGCTTGGTAAATTTGTCACTTCTGGTGTCTTAGAATTCTTTCATTCAGGCATTCCATTCTCCAATTGTTGACACCTCTTCTTCTTCTATTGTAGTTCCATGTAGCTACTCTTTTCCAGATGTCTCCTTCCTGGGTGTCCCCAGTTGTTCAGAATGCTTAGTCTCACTATCCTTTACCAAATAAATAACATTAATTCCAGATTCCGTGCCACATAAATTTGGAAACTCCATCACCATATCTCAAGGACTTATGTTTTCTCTAGATGTCTCTTGTTCTGCTTTCTTTACTTCTTTGAATTTTCCAGTGCCTCTCTTCATATGGATTGGTTTTTCCATTCTTCCTGGGCATTCATCCAAATAAGGAAGAGAGTCACTTTGCTTTGGAAATTTTACTTAAGAATCTAGAGATTAAAGCTGAGAAAGGGGGGTTCTATTTTTGTCACAGCTTAGCAAATCACATGTAATTAAGGATTAGACACATGCTTGTTCTTCAAAGTCCCCTGGCCATACCTACCACTTCCTTCAGCCTCCTTCCCCCTTGGTCTGCCACCTCTCTTTTACCTCTCATTTTTACTCTCATTTCAGTTTCTTTCTAGTTCTGGGCTCACTTACCTTTTCCCTTTTGAATTACCTATGCAAAGTCAAGATTCTTTACATTACTATCAAAATTAATTTTTTGAACACCTGCTTTGTGCTTTATGGGAAATTTCTTTTTTTCCCCCCTCATGACATTTTAGAGAAGGCTTATATATGATCCACATTTACAGAGAAATAAACTCAGTGGGAGACATTCATAAGATCAGATGGTTAACTAGTACCAAGATCCAGAATTTGAATCTAGGTTTGTTTCTACAAAGGTTTTATTTTTTACTTTTAATTTTATTTCATTTGTCTGTTGCATTACGCTCTCTCTTCATGATGTAATTGCAGTAGTTTTTCTAGATATGCCCTACCTGCCAAATCTCACCCATTCTTGAGTCTGTTCAAAAGTCAAAGAAAAGAGTAAACAAATTGTCGAGGAGGTTAAAGGGAAGGAAAGTTTACATCCAGTTGGAGAGATCTAAAGGAAATTCTAAAAAGAGTAGTTGCCTTTATGTCCATGTTAGTGTGGACATTTTTAAGGACGATTAAGGTAGAGATATATTCTTAACATTTCATTCATGGAGTGCTAGCACTAATGGTTTAAAAACAGAAGATACTTAAGGCCTTACATTGAATTTAAAAAAAAAAAACATGAAGAGCAATATAGACAAGTAAATATATTATATGGATATTGTTGCTAATGAGGGCAATATGTTTGTCATATTTAAGGGATGAACGAAATCCAATTTGGATGGAGCATTCAGCAAAGACTTCATCAAGTATTTGATATTTAATGGGCAGAGAGGACCCAGATATATGGAGAAAAAAGCATTTGTTGGAGAAGATGTTTGCACAGAATGCCCAGTGAATAAACCTTTATAACTTGAGGAGACTGTTTATGGAGAGGAGCAGTTTCTGGTCAAATTATACATGGAGGCAGACTTCATTAGTAGACATTGGGGAAGGCTTTTATGTAAGAAAAGGACAGAATTACGCTGGCCATGATACTTAGGGTAAATCATTACAGAGAAGGACAAATATTAATTAATGTTTACAGAGGTTTGTTATATGCCTGGTAGTGGGCCAAGCACTTTATGGAGTATCCTGTCAGTCGTCACAATAGCCTTATGATATAAGCACTATTGACACTTTCATATCATAGATAAAGAAACTGAGGCAGAGAGAAGTTATATTACTTACCAATATCTCAGTGCTAGAGTGTGGTAGAAGAGGGATTCAAACCAAGGCTGTGTGCTTCCAGAAGACATCACTCTTAACTACTAACACTGCAACAGTGAAGATTTTGCTGTGTCAGGGGGAGAAAAGAAGGGCTATTGATTGATTTGATTTCTATATAGACGAGTAAGGTTTGTTTTAAATATTTGGTTAACACTGCTAGTGAATTGCAAATACATCATTGGTGTGCCCAAGTGCCTAGAATTATCAGGAGAAGACAATTAAATTGACACATGGTCTCTACCGAATTGCTCCAATAACAGAAATAAATATAAGAAAGGCCATGATAGGATTATAGCAGCAGATGTCAATAGAGTCGAATCTGGCTCTGGCCTCCAGCTGTTTCCTTCTTGGAGAAGATGCCTGATTGCTGAGGACTGTCGACACTCCTGTTGGCTGGCTCACATGGTAGCACTTCCAGAGCTCGCCAGGCCTACAGCTGCACAGGTCAGCCCTCCGCTCCCTAGATGATTCCGCCTTCCTTGCCTCTTTCTGCTGTGCTTGCACATTTACTTATTTGTACTTCAAGAAACATAGTTGTTTCTTTTTCTAGTTATGGCTCATGTTCCAAGTTTCACAGTTAAACTGTTGATGGTCGTTTTAATTGTTTTTGCCTTTGTGGTAGCAATGGTATGCAGAATGTTGTAATGATCCTTGAATTTTAACATTTTCTCTACTGGAAAAATGCTAAGCTTTTCAATATTGTACATTTATTTCTCTTGAGTAACCATTCGTGGAAATGTAGCAATTTAATACTCTTGTCTGTTATTTTAGTTTGTGCTTTCTAGTCTTTAAAGAATTATATCTCATGCTTTAAACTACGAAATTACTAAATATTCTTGGGTAAATTAAAAGTGATTAAGTGTTATTAAAAATCCCATACAATTTTTTTTCATTGTTCTTCAGGTGTCAATATTGAATATATATTTGATGCCAATTTGCAGAACATGTCCTTCTGAGTTACTTAAATGTTTGTGGGACTATAGATATGTTTCTCTTCTTTAATATAAATAAAGGCACTAAGTATGTTGTAGTAGAAATATAAAATCAATAGACATTTCATTAATTTTTAAGCAAAATTGCTTCATGGCTGCATGCTATCACATCTCCAAGAATTATCCTCAATCTTGAACTTAATGTATAAGGTGGCATAGTTAAAAGAACATCACATTGGGTGCTCAAAGATTTGAATGAAACTTCTGCTAGATCCTGAAAGGATAGGAGGATATCCTGAAAGGATGGTCATTTAAACTCTCTGAACTTTAATCTCTGTATCCTCTAAAATGAAGTTAATATTTCTTGATAAATATTTCTTAAAGGTAACATGTTTATCTATTTCCTTTCTCCTTCTTACCAATTTTGTCCTGTTATCTCTTTTCTCTTATTTTTTTTTCAATATCTTCCTCTCCAATGGATCCTTTGGACCAGGATTTTTCAGACTTGGCACATTTTCGACCTGATAATTTTTTGTTGTGGGGGGTCATTCTTACTATTATAGATTATTTAGTAGCATTCATGCTATTAGTGATTACATACCAGTACCATTCTTCATTTGTTACACCAAAAATGTGTCCACACATTGTGAAATGTTTCCAGAGAGAGGCACAAAATCAGACTCAGTTGAGGAAACAGTATTTTACAGTCAGCTTCCAAAAATACTCATGTGGTCACTTTTTTGCCATTGTTAAATACTGTAGTGTGATTGACACATTACATTAATTTCAGATATACAACACAGTGTTTCAACAACTCTGTACTTTATGTTATGCTCACCACAAGTGTAGCTGTCATCTGTCACCATACAGTGCTATTATGATACCATTAAAATATTCCCTATGCTGTATCTTTCATCCCTATGGCTTGTTCATTTCATGAATGGAAGCCTGTACCTTCTAGTTCCCTTCACCTGTTTTGACCTTCCCTCTAGGAACACCTGTATTTATGCATCTGTTTCTCCTTTTTGTTTATTTGCTTATTTGTTTTGTTTTCTAGATTCCACATATAAGTGAAATCATATGGTATTTGTCTTTCTCTGTCTGACCTATTTCACTTAGCATGATACCCTCTAGGTCCATTCATGTTACAAATGGCAAGATCCCATTCTTTCTTATGATGAGTAATATTCCATTATATACATTATATATGTGTATATATATATATATATATATATATATATATATATATATGTATATACACACACATATACACATAAACACACACCCCATCCTTTTTATCCATTTACTGTCGATGGGCACTTGGATTACTTCCATATCTTCACGATTAGAAAATAATGCTACAATAAATACAGGGGTGCATCTATCTTTTCGAATTAGTGTTTTCTTTGGGTAAATACCCATTAATGGAATTGCTTGATCATATTGTCTTTGTATTTATTTTTTTTTACATTTTTTAACGTTTATTCATTTTTGAGACAGAGAGAGACAGAGCATTAATGGGGGAAGGTCAGAGAGAGAGGGAGACACAGAATCTGAAACAGGCTCCAGGGTCTGAGCTGTCAGCACAGAGCCCATCGCAGGGCTCGAACTCACGGACCGTGAGATCATGACCTGAGCCAAAGTCAGATGCCCAACCGACTGAGCCACCCAGGCGCCCCTATTTTATTTTTTTTGAGGAAACCCTGAACTGTTTTCCACAGTGGTTGCACCAATTTACATTCCCACCAATAGTGCATGAGGGTTCCCTTTTCACATCCTCACCAACACTTGTTATTTCTTGTCTTTTTGATCATGTATCTGTTGGCCATCCATCTGTATGTCTCTTTGGGAAAATGTCTATTTGGGTCTTCCGCCTATGTTTTAATGGTGTTGAGTTATATAAGTTCTTTATATATTTTGGATATTAACCCCTTATTGGGTTTATCATTTGCATATATCTTTTGCCATTCATTAGTTTTACTTTTTGTTTCATTGATGGTTTCCTTCACTGTGCAAAAGCTTTTTATTTTGGTGTAGTCCCAATAGTTTTAGTTTTGCTTTTGTTCCCCTCGCTTGAGGAGACATACTGGAGAAGTGTTGCTAAGGCCAATGTCAAAGAGATTACTGCCTATGTTTTCTTCTAGGAGTTTTATGGTTTCAGGTCTCTACTATTTTTTAATATTAGTATTATTTCCTTCAATCTGTTGTAGATGGTCACTCCTTTTTTTTTCAACTTTGCAAATATATTTTTTTTTAATTTTTTTTTCAACATTTATTTATTTTTGGGACAGAGAGAGACAGAGCATGAACGGGGGAGGGGCAGAGAGAGAGGGAGACACAGAATCGGAAACAGGCTCCAGGCTCTGAGCCATCAGCCCAGAGCCCGACGCGGGGCTCGAACTCACGGACCGCGAGATCATGACCTGGCTGAAGTCGGACGCTTAACCGACTGTGCCACCCAGGCGCCCCTACAAATATATTTCTTGAAAGGGTAGTTTGTATTCAATGACAGGCTTTCCTGATTTCTGACTCCCCTTCTGTTTTCCTAGAGGTTACCAACAGGTTTTGAAAGACATTTCTTCTTGGTTAATATTTCTTTTGTATGTATATATGTATGTTAACATTTTCCTCTTGTTTTCATCCTGTTTGCAGCACTTGACATCTGCTAAGCACAATTCTCTCTTTGGAACATTCCAATATTTACTAGCTCAGGGACCTTGGTGAGTCAATTAATACTGAAGTCTTAGTTTCTTCATTTATAAAATGAGGATAAACTGCTTCATAAAATCATTTTGAAGAATAAATGAGACATTGCATATAAACTATATTCCAACAGAGCACCCAGTATATAGTTGGTGGTGAACATTCATTACCTATGATACAGTGTTATACAAATATCTAGCAGTTTCACACAAAAATTCATGATGTTAAGAATTGGTAGTAGAACAAATGAGGCAGTGATTAATTGTCCATGCACAGGGAAAATAATGTGTCAGCCATATTTTGCTGAGTCAATTTGTTTAGCCAAATATATTTGGAAAAAAGAACATTTTAGGTAGGCTAGCATTTACAAAGATGTATAATATTGTGCTGTGTTTAGAACACTACAGATTATTCGCCAATCCTAGAATTCAGGATGCAAGTAAGAGAGATGAGGTTGAGTTGAGGCATGAGGAAGATGGCCATTAGATTCCAGTAAGCTGTTTGAACTTACTTTGTAGCAGATGGGAGGAGGGTGTCAACATGAAATGAGTAAGTCTGTATTTTAGAAAGATAATGATGAAATGAAACTTGGGAAGATTCAGTTAAAGGGAGAGAAGTTCAAAAATACAGAAGAGGAGACGAGTGCGGATAGAGCAAAATCTTGACTGAAATACAGAGCTTTAGAGCATTGGAAGAAGGTCAAATCTAGTAAAGGAAGCTATCGATGTTTGGATTCATTTATTAATTATCACCAGTTCACAAAAGTTTAAGGCTTGAAGGATAAATGCATTTTTTCAAACAAAAATTTACAGTGTACTCGGACATGATAATTTGTGAGCTTGGCAGCAAGTAACAATTAAAACTAATTATAAGCACTAATACTTTTTGAGTACCTACCACATGCACATCCTCCACACAGTTTATTATTACTATGATTGAAAGTATGTGGGAAGTGAGTTCAGATTGGTGCTAAAGTGTAGCGGGAATTTCAACGTAGGTGTATTTGAGTCGTATGTCAGTCTCCCTCTCTATTTCTCTCTGATTAAAATTCATAAATTAGAGTTAAAAACCAATGCTATTCTTTTCTCTCTTTGTGGATATTGAGTCACATATGGGATGAAAAAAAGAAAGAAAACTATGGATCCTTGCCAGTAGTAATGAATTAATCTTTCACAAGTTTCACTCTTAATTCTTCCTTTCCCCCCAGCACCCACCGTTGCTCCATTTTGGCTTTAAAATGTGCTTTTCTTTGGATTTCTAGTCACTCGGGCCAGTAGGGAAATTCAATATCTGTGGGAGAGTTCATTAACTGGATACATGGCAGGAATTCCCCACTGTTCCCAGTAAATGGAATGATTTGTTAAAAAGTGTCGCAATTCTGCCTGCAGATAAAGTCACCAGATGAGACAGCATTGTCAAACATTTACCATTTTCCCAATAAAATAACATGATGTAGTCTCCATAAAAGAAAAGAAACAAAACAACAAATCATTACTTTTCTCTACATTTCGATGTTGTAAAGAACTCTTTTGTAAAACTGAAAACCTGAGGGGGGCAGGTTCACAATTTTCCATCATGAAATGTGTTACATTTTATAAACCATCAACATAGCATCGTGCTAGTTAAAGTAATTCTAACTGCTCTAACACATGAGCTCAAGGTCTTAGTGGCTCAACACAGTAGGAATTTACTTTTCATTCATTTAGCTGTTACATATAGTGGGGGCTTGAGGAACTGTGGTGCATAGGTCACATCTGGGCTGGCACCCAAGTTTATTACGTCAAGTTTTATTGGAACACAGCCATGCCATTGGTTTGTGTGTGGCCTATGGTTGCTTTTGTGCTATAACAGCAGAGTTGAATGGTTACAACAGAGATTGTATGGCCTGCAAAGACTAAAATATATACTATCTAGCCCTTTACAGGAAACGTTTGCTGACACATGCATCTGATAATTCAGGAAACCAGATTCCTTCCAACTTTTGGTTCCATCATCCCACTTCTAGCCAGCCGTCAGTGAAAGAGAGAAAATAGAAGATTGCTTAAGAGACTTAGAAATTTCACATGTCACCTCTACTCAGTTATCTTCCACATTGTCAAGCTGTCCAGGGCACACTGAGTAACTGGAAGACCGTCATTACACTCAGGTTACTAGGTGTACAGAAGGAAAATCTTGTTAGTTAACTCAGCTTAAAAAAAATAGACCAGGCACATCTAGATAGAATTATCATATAACAAGCTCACTGTGGGGGCGCCTGGGTGGCTCAGGCAATGAATCATCTGACTTCGGCTCAGGTCATGATCTCATGGTTTGTGGGTTCGAATCCTGCAACCTGCTTCAGATTCTGTGTCTCCCTCTCTCTCTGCCCCTCCCCAGCTTGCACTCTGTCTCTCAAAAATAAATAAATGTTAAAAAATTAAAAAAAATAATAAAAATCTCCCCATGTTCTCATGACTCCTCTGACTGTTCCTTACCTTACAATTTTGTGAACCGCCTTCAATTTTTCCTGTTCTAATCTGCTGTTTCAAACTCAGATCCGGAAAGCAACTCTACCTTGGTTCTGTGCCCTTGTTTCTATTTGCTTTACTGCTCAGTTTTTAACATTCTTCTTTTGCTGGTTCTGGAAGCTCTCTATCAGTGCTGGAAACCAGAAAAACTAAGGCATAAAACTAAGGATGTGAATTCTAGAAGTGACCTTGAAAGAATCCAAATGGAGTCAGGCATCACAGCAGGAGGGAGGCATTTGCTGGCTTCTAGATACGGTCCAGTGGGTGGCGGCATAGTTGTCTGAGGGAGGATCTGCTGTCTTGGCCTAGAGATAGGATGTAGCTTTGGTCAGCACATTGCAAATTGGTTCCAAAATGGACCTGTGGGAATGTGTGGATAGGTCATTGACAAACCCACCACCAGCCTTGAAAGAAGCAACTCACTGATCCTTTTGGACCAGGGTGAGCAATTAGAAGAAGCAGTACCTGTAACAACCTCTTTTCAAATGAAAGGTAAATTTCTAAATTACTTAATCGGTCTTTAGATTTAGTGTTGCATATGGGACTATCTCTACTCAGTTTTCTGTTTCTGTTTGACAATCAATTTAAATTGCTCCTTTTTTAGACTCTAAGAAATACACAGGTTGTGTATTTCTCCTCATTGCCCCTGAATGCTCTCATTTTTAATATAATTTTCTGTGCTTTCTTTTTTGGAAAATTTATTGAATTTCTACACAGTGATATTTTTGTCAGAACCTTTCATGTTATTATTTTGACCCATATATTTTTTTGGATTGTATTTCACATTTCCTTTGTCTCTAAACCATCTGCTTTTTATAGCTGTTTCTTCCTTCCTGTGGCTGACTTTTTGATATTCACACTTGTGAGTTGCTTTCTTCCATTGAACACAAGGTTTATCATCTCCAACAATATGTTCTCTCTGTTTTTTCCCTCTGATTCAGGCTAGACCCATTGTATTCTAAAACCAGCCTGCTATTTCACAAATGTAAATCCCTCAATGGCTACTTCTAGGTATACCTCATGGATTCTAGGTGGCTTTTCTTGTGTTTGTTAGTCATTCATCCAATCAACTATTTATTGTCCATCAATACCTATTTATTGCATACTTGTCATGCAGAAGGCAAAGTGTGTGTGTGTGTGTGTGTGTGTGTGTGTGTGTGTGTATAAAATGAGCTTATTTTAGCATGATAGGCTTTATGGGAAATATACTTGCAACAACCAGGACTCTTTTAGAAATGTATATTCATTCTTCTTATGGCAACATTAAATTTTTAATTAATATTACCTAGAAATATCAATTGATTATCATTCCAATTTTCAATAATCATTACTTTTATTATACATTTAGAGTATGTCTGTTTTATTTAGGATAGATTTGTCCCTTCCAGTTGTGACAATTAAAAATGTCTCTAGACATTGACTTTCCCAGGAGAAAAAAATTGCCCCAGTTTAGAACCACTGATTTAGATCCTGCCTTGTCTGAAAAAGGATTTACTAGAATTTAAAAATGTATATAACATAAAAGATTTTGAAACATATGCAAATAAAATGGGATTACAAGAAGAAAAAAATAGAAAAGGATAATGATACAGAAGAGGCTGTTGTATAAAATTTGTGCTGTGATGTGTTGTATCATTGCTGGAAGTCATCTACGCATTTGGATCTTAGCTTTAGAGTTGCTGATACATAAAGGTTAAGCAAGTGATGTTTTAATCAGTGCCCAAAGCATGAGCTAATATTTGCTCAGCAGAGTCACATCTTTGTTTCTGGGTGAACAAAGAAATGTTTCCTATGGATAGCTATAGAGACATTCTTATGTAATTTAGGTAACAATTATCCCAACATTTTTATTACAGATTTTAGTTATTGTTTTCTGTATTTATCCCTACCTTCTATACAAAACCATTAAAATAAAATTTTCAATTAAATTCACTTAGGATGACCAATTTTAATGGTTTTCATAAGACTGTCCTGATTTTAGCATTGCAAGTCTCTTGTTCTGGGAATCTTGCAGCCCAGAACAAACTGGGATGGTTAGTCACTTTCATTCTGAATCAGATTTTCTTTTTTTTTTTTTTTTTTTGGTTGTTGTATGTTTTATTCTGTTTTTTAAAAAAATTAGTTTTCATGTTTTCATTTATTTTTCAGATAGAGACAGAGCAGGAGCAGGGGAGGGGCAGAGAGAGAGAGGGAGGTACAGAATCCGAAGCAGGCTCCAGGCTCTGAGCTGTCAGCACAGAGCCTGATGTGGGGCTTGAACTCACAGACTGTGAGATCATGACCTGAGCCAAAGTCGGACGCTTAACCAACGGAGCCACCCACGTGTCCCATTATTCTGTTTTATGAATTTTAATTTTGTAGATGAAAATATATTTTATATTAGTCAATTTTAAGATACTGCCTCATTTAATTAAGAATTTATCTTCAGACATTGTCAGTTTTCTATTCAGACAGAACAATCAGCAATTATTCAGATTAGAAGTAATTTCTATGGAAGTTCTGCTTTTCAAAGAATAGTGATTTTTTTTATGAGGCTCAAATGTTTACATCTGTTCCTTCCTTATCCATACAATATTTTAAAAAAATGTTTATTTATTTACTTTGAGAGAGAGGGAAAGCATGATTAGGGGAGGGCCAGAGAGAGAGAACGAGAGAGAATCCCAAGCACTCTCCATGCTCAGTGTGGAGCCCTGAGCCTTAAAACTTTCTATTATATTTAAGAATTATAATAGCATAATATCATTCACTGTAAGTTTGTGGAAAGCATTTAGTAAAATATTTAGCTTGTTGGAAAACATTTTTAACTTTTATTTTTAAGTTTGTGGTTAAGCATAATAAACACGAACCAAAAGATATATATATCATAAATGTATAGCTCATGAATTTCCAGAAACAGAACACACCTGTGCAAGTAGCGCAGAACAGGAAACAGGCATTGCCAGCATTCCAACTCAATACGGGACCCTGGGATCGTGACCTGCGCCTAAATCAAGAGTAGGATCCTTAACTCACTGAGCCGCCCAGGCGCCCCTTATCCATACAATTTTAACTCATGTTGACGATAATGAATGTCCTCTCTTCCGTTTTGTGTGACAGACTTAGAGCTGTCAGTAAAACGAATTTCCAACATAATTTCCAACGTGAGTCCTGTGGGTCCTGAGTTGAATAGAGTGATACCTTGAGGTATGTGCAGTTAGTTCTTTCTACACCACAAAGAACAGGACTTTCATCTTTCTGCAGCAGCATACTTCTCCTCTGTAAGACAGACAGGATGTGGTCTGGAAGAAAGTCCCCACTTTAACAATAGACCATTGACAGAATGTTTGGGAAGCTCGAGAAGGAAGAGAGCATCTGTCTACACCCAGAATTATCAGAAGCATTTGTGTGTGTGAGAATCTTAGGTTTCAGAAATATGTTTTTTTAAGGGCACCCATTTTCCTTCTCTGTTTTTATTGGACAAGAAGAGTTGCCTTCAAGATAACAAAACATTTTAAAATCAAGGGAGGAATTGCATCACATTTTGTCTAGTTACCCCGGGCAGAAAATTAATTCCCTCAGGAACGAAACACATTTTGTTTAGCCCTTATGTATGGTCTATGTGAATCTAGCTGAGCAAATTTGGAGGGAGAAGATAAAATGCAACTGAAAGAGAATGTTGGGGAGAATTCAAAGGGAAAGAAGTCTTTCTAGGCAGAGTAACCCAGGTGCTGACTTTACCTACACTTCATTCTGCTTGCAGTAGGAGAAAAGATGCACAGTAGAGTGTGGATGTCACAAGCACTGACATATCCTTTTCTTCTTTCCAGCCTTGAAAAATAGTAATTGAATTTAAATCAAATTTACTACCTTAAGAAGTTGCAAGAAAATCTTTGTCATTTTATTCATGTTCATGCTTTTCCTTTTGTAGTTTACTTTGCTTCCCAGAGGAAAGTTCCTATATACACCACCCTGTCACAACGTTGATTTGCATGAACGTATCCATTTAGCGCAGCTGCCATTAAGTTGAACATAGAGTTAGAGTGAGTGCCAATGCCTGCCTTGTCTTTTGCTTTCTTCTTTTCAAATGTGGTTGTGAAAAACTTTTGTTCAAATGTCTTACCACCTGGCTCCTCTTGTGGATGTGTTGCTGGTCTCCGAAGGACTTGGCAGTGGGGTACTTCCTGTTCAGCAGGCTTTCATTTACAGGACATCTGTAAAACCACAACATGAATAGTCAGAATAGCAAAAACGGTCTTCTAATGAACGTAGTAAAACTTCAGAGCAAATTCTTGAGCCAGGAGAAAGTGTCCCAAAGAGCAGATGTAATTTAGGATGAGTAAGGCGTAAGTCAAGGTGTGGGTCTTTTACTCTCCACCAGAAAATGCTTGGATTTCCTGGCAATGCAATTATGTAATGACTGTGGTTTTTTGTGGTGTACTTTTTTTTTTTGTCAACTGTGTCTCAGGGAGGAAGAAAGAACCAATTGGGTTGCGTAACTTTATAAATAGAAACAGCCATATTGAAATAACAAGACTGCTCTGAGTTAAGCTGATGAATTTTGCTTCTTGCTGCAAACACAGGCTACTGAATGAATATAAGATCCATCCTATGGAGTAATTTCTCAGGTTTGACCAAGAATGTTTAATGGGAAAAATCAGCAAGAAGTTCTTACCCTCCTTCCATTATACTCCCAAATATTTTAGTCCAAATAAATCAAAACCATTTCTCTGTTGGAAGTAGTCAAGTTGGAGACACACAGGAACTTTGTCCTCTACTACAAATAAGGAATAATGAGCTCATACTATTTTTAATACAGCCCATAATTTACTAAACACTGGGAACAGTTTATCCTGGCAGTGGCATAAAGGATAAAGAGGTACCTACCTTATCATCTGTGGAACAAAATGTGTCCTACATTTTTCATATGTTCTGGAACAGTAGGTGATTTCAGTTCTATTGCCTCTTTAATTTAGAGGGCAGAACCCAGGTAAATAGAGAAAAATCTCCTTGAGAAGGTCCAAAAACATTAGTCTTCCCAGCATGATTCCATTCAGTTGGATATATGCTCCGAAAGAGAGATTGTGCTATGTTTGCCAGTTAGCTGAGGTTTATAGATCATAGGTTCTGAACCTCTCAGTGATTGTATAACAGTAGTATTTTCTTTGAGTTTTGTGGCTACGAAAGTGATACCAGTCCTTCCTAGATACTGTTGAGAAATTAGTCTTTCCTAGCACAGCTGCAGTCTTGGTAATTTCAAAATTCTCCCTAATTTGATAGAAATGAATGTTCTCATTTAATCCTTTACTGTAAGGAAAGGCCTATTTGATTCAAGTTGACATCCACTGAGATGTCAAAAGCAATGTATTTTTTGTAATTGAAGTTTCAAATGGATAACATAGTGATTAGACAAGTCTATACATTATGCTCTGCTCATGAGCGTAGTCACCATCTGTCACCATACAACCCTATTACAATACTATGGACTCTATTCTCTACACAGTACCTTTCATCCCCATGACTTAGTCATTCCATAACTGAAAACCTGTACCTCCCACTCTCCTTCACCCATTTTGCCCATATCCCCACTTCCTCCCACTTCCAACCAACCAATTTGTTCTCCGTATTTATGAATATCTTTCTGCTTTTTATGTTTGTTTCTTTGTTTGTTTTGTTTTCTAGATTGCACATGTAAGTGAAATCGTATGGCATTTGTCTTTCTCTGTATGATGTATTTCACTTTACGTAATACTTCTAAGTTTGTACATGTTGTCACAAATGGCAAGATTTCATTCTTATGGCTGAGTAATATTCCCTTATATAAATTTTTATCCATCTTCTTTATCCATTCATTTGTTGGTGGACACTTGGATTGCTTCTTGACTAATGGACATAATCATGCAGTAAACATGTGGGGGAGGAATATCTTTTTGAATTAGTGGTTTTGTTTTCTTTGGGTAAATACCCACTAATGGAATGACTGGATTGTATTGTTTTTCTATTTTTAAATTTTTTGAGGAATCTCTGTACTGTTTTCTATAGTGGCTGCACCACTATGAATTCCTACCAACAATTTATGAGTGTTCCCTTTTCTCCACATCCCCATCAACCCTTGTTATTTCTTGTCTGTTTGCTACTAGCCATTCTTACTAGTATGAGGTGATATCTTATTGTGCTTTTGATTTGGATTTTCCTGACAATTAGTGATGTTGAGCGTCTGTTCATATGTCTGTTTGGGACATCTGTATGTCTCTTTGGGAAAATGTCCATTCAGGTCTACTGCCCATTTTTTAATCAGATTGTTTTTTGGTTTTTGGTTTTTTTTGGTGTTGAATTATATAAGTTCTTTATATACTTTGGATATTAACCACTTATCAGATATATCATTTGCATATATCTTCTGCCATTCATTAGGTTGCCTTTTTGTTTCCTGATGGTTTCCTTCACTGTGCAAGAGCTTTTTATTTTGGCGTAGTTCCAGTAGTCTTATTTTTGCTTTTGTTCCCCTTGCCTGAGGAGACATACCTAGAGAAATGCTGCTAAGGCTGATGTCAAAGGGATTACTGCCTGTGTGGTTTCAGGTTTCACATTTAGATCTTTAATCCATTTTGAGTTTATTTTTGTGTATGGTATAAGAAAGTAGTCCAGTTTCATTATTTTGCGTGTAGCTGTCCAGTTTTCCCAGTTCCATTTGTTGAATCTAGTACAATGCCCTGCACGCAGTAAGAATTTAAACATAACTGTTGAATGGAAAAATTGACAGTGATGTTTGTAATTTTTTTCTTCTACCCCATGGTTTACCTCATGTCTGTATTTCACAAAGAGCTATCCTAGATTTTTTTCATGATGGCTTGGATATAAATTTTGGCTCTTCTATCCTGGTGTATTTCTGCTATTTCAGTGATTCAAGGCCAAAATATTTATAATTTTGGCCTCAGTGTATTATACTAGTCCTTCTTGAACAAATCTACACTAATTCAATGGTGGTCTCCTATGTCTCTAAATCTGCCTCATGAAATATTACATATTAATAGTGGAAGGGAGAGTATAGGATCTCCTAATCCAAGTATCTCTTTTTTGCCCATTGGTAAAATTAAGTCGCAAAAAATTGAAATGGACTGTCTTAAACCAACTTCATCTTAAAAAGTGAATATAAAAGCCATGATCTGAGAGTCCTATTTGTTGATAACTATTACTTAGGTTATTCTAACAAACCTGTTTAGGAAAATGAATGTAACTTTAACATCAAATCCGAGACTCATAGTCTCAATAGCAAACCAGCCATGGCTTTGTGCTGAAGAACCACTAAGGAGATGGAATGTTTTCAAGTCATGCTTCAACACCTAAAAGCATCTTGGCATTCTTTGATATCCTTTTCAGTTAGAATATAAATGGTGAGATCACTTTATTCAGTAACAATGTCCATGTGCTATTGCCAGGGTAGGTTTATGGATGTTAATAGAGTTTTCCTTGTCTAGGGTGATGTATGGTCTGAATCTTCCTCTAAATAATCACAAATCCATTGTACTGTAGTAAATTCAGCCAAGTGTATTGTAATTTATATGTTTTACTTAAAGGGCTTTAAGACAGTACTTCTTAGATACACAAGAAAATATAACTCAGTAGTTTCTCCAACATATCTCTTCTTGCTCTCAAACCTCCATTCTTGCTGATGATGATAGAAAAGGAGATTGGTAAGGATGGGAGAAACCTAATTTGATCTTTTTTTGGGGGGTGGTGGTGGTAAAAAAAAGCCTCATTAAAGTAAATATGTAGTAATCTGAAGGTCAAACTTCTTGTCAGTGCTGTTTTCCTTTCTTCATGAAGTTTCTCATCTTTTTTCTTATTTATAAAAGGTCATCTGTGGATGTATGGATGCAGTATGTTTAGGGAAGTCCGTATGTCCTCAGGGCAATTGGTGCTGGAGTGAGAGAGAAACTCTGGTTTGCTTGCTACCATCTGGATCCTTGCTGTTCTGTGCTGAGATAGTCCCATATGTCTGGTCACTGGGCATGCTGTATTACTCTTGGTTAAGACTTGGCCTTTGGGTACTGTGTGGACACCCATTGATGGCTACCATTGCCCAAGTTCTCTATCTACCTGTCTTCATGTCAGCTCTCTTTGGGTACACTAGTCTGCTACACTTTTGCTTAACCCCATTGGGATACATAGAAACTTCTGCATTCATATATATCAGGAATGCTTTCTGTAGCTCCACTTGCCTAACCGTACCCTGTTGCCATTTTTCCCTGTACTGTGGCTATTCACAAAGGGCAAAGGGCACGCTGCATTATAGATGGGAAACAAGATACAAGTACCCTTAGGTTTCTCCCTGATCTTCATCCTACCTGGGAATTTTTCTTGTTCGATAGTCATGGGACGGAGTCAGGGGTAGTTCAATAGTTGGGTACGGAGACATCAGATTCCTTCTCAGATTCTAAAGCTGTTTTATATGAGACATACCCCTTCTGAATCTCTTGTCTTCTTTCCTGCTATTTGTACTTTTCTTTATCTCACCCTCATAGTTAGCTTCTCTGAAAATACCTCCTGCATCCTCTGTGTTTTGTTTTATCATACAACTCTGTGTTCTGGTTTTTCATTTGATAGGTAAAGTTTACACTTTTGCAATATGGAAAACACTTTTTCTTGTTGAAAGAAATTTGTTGAAAAGCCTGGCTTTCAAGACTATTTTGTCACTATGAACTTAAAAATATTTGATATAAAGTTGAGCCATGAGTTTTGTTGTTGTTGTTGTTAGTGGCTAAATTGTGTCTTCTTGAAATAATAAATGTCATCCTTTCAATGGATGGAGGAACCAAAGATCAGCAAAAAAACAAAGATAAATAAGGACAAGAATATGCTGTTTTAGGGCGCCTGGGTGGCGCAGTCGGTTGAGCGTCCGACTTCGGCCAGGTCACGATCTCACGGTCCGTGAGTTCGAGCCCCGCGTCAGGCTCTGGGCTGATGGCTCGGAGCCTGGAGCCTGTTTCCGATTCTGTGTCTCCCTCTCTCTCTGCCCCTCCCCCGTTCATGCTCTGTCTCTCTCTGTCCCAAAAATAAATACACGTTAAAAAAATTTTAAAGAATATGCTGTTTTATGTCTCAAAAATATATTCCCTTTTATATAAATATAGGGATGTATACATCATGATATGGTGAAATTCACAACTTATTGTATTTTTCCCCAACTTGCATTGTAGAATACTGAAAGCATTTTTTAATAGTGGTCTCAGTATCTATATGTAACTCATGAAACACCACTGCTGATACTGGCTATCACTCATTAAATAATTCTCTCCAGACACTGTTGGCGATACTTTAAATGCATTTCCATTTAGGCTTTTTGTGTACTATTAGGCATGTGTTACCGACAAGAAAAGCAAAGAATAAAGGAGCCAAGTGACAGGAGTCAAATGACCCAGCTACTACTGCCTTTTATGTAATTCCTGTGGATTGTATAGAGGAATAAGAACTATTACTGTAGAAGCAGGAATTGAGTGAAAACTTCATCTGAAATAATCGGAGCTAGAGGATAAATGAAACGACTCTTAGGAAATAAGAGGTGATTTTTCAAAGTATGGGTAATCACGTAATTCAGGTCAGCAGTAGACTAACTGATCTTCAAAATGGAATAACTGTCCTAAAACTTTATATTCTATTTAAGAAGGATAATAGCCTAATATCATTCACTGTAAGTTTAGGAAAAGCACTTGGTAAAATATTTAGCTTGTTAGAAAACATTGCTAACTTTTGTTTTTAAATTTGTAGCATAGTAAACACATAAATTTGAAGCACAGTAAACACAAACCAAAAAAATGTATGCATATCATAAATATATAGTTGTCGGATTTTCAGAAACAGAACACACCTGTACAACTAGTGCAGAACAGGAAACAGGCATTGCCAGCATCCCAGAGCCCCCTCATCCCTTGAGTTCTAGTGATGGAAACCACTATGCTAATTTCTAACAGTGTATATTAATTTTTGCCTGTTTTGTCCTTTATATACAAGTAAAATTATGAAATATGTATTCTGTTTTACTTCTTTTATCCATCATTATGTTCGCATATGTTTGCACATTGTTGTATCTGGATTTGAATGGTTTGTGCTAATGGATTCATGTTATTCCAGAGCGTGAGTTTCTGCCAAATTTATTTTTTTAATTCTGGCATTAATATAGCCAGTTAGGTGGTTTGTAGTTTGGGCTTTGTCAATAATGCTGTGAAAATTCTTGCACATGACTTTTTGTGAACATATAAGACAGTGTCTGTTGGGTAAATACCTAGGAATGAAATTGCAAGGTCATAGACAATGCATATACTCAACTTTAATGGATACTATTTACCACCTTGCATTACCACTTATTGTTCCACATCTCTGCTCATACTCGATATCCTTATGGCTATGACACCACAAATTCTTAGTATCTTCTGGGTAGTGGGATTTCATTGTAGTTTTTATATATATATATATTTTTTTTAACATTTATTTATTTTTGAGACAGAGAGAGACAGAGCATGAACAGGGGAGGGGCAGAGAGAGAGGGAGACACAGAATCTGAAACAGGCTCCAGGCTCTGAGCTGTCAACACAGAGCCCGATGCGGGGCTCGAACTCATGGACCGTGAGATCATGACCTGAGCTGAAGTCAGACGCTTAACCGACCAAGCCACCCAGGCGCCCCTATATATAAATTTTTTAATTTTATTTATTTATTTTGAAAGAGGCAGAGACAGTGCAAGTAGGGAGCAGCAGAGAGAGAGAGAGAGAGAGAGAGAGAATCCCAAGCAGGCTCTGCACCATCAGCTTGGAGCCTGATGTGGGCTCAAAGTCACGAAACCATGAGATCATGACCTGAGCCAAAACCAAGAGTCAGGCGCTTAACCGACTGAGCCACCCAGGTGCCCCTCATTGTAGTTTTTACCTACATTTTCCAGATGTCTAATGGCATTGATCATCTTTTCATATATTTAATTGACCATTTAGATATCCTATTTTGTGAAGTGTTTGTTTAGGTTTTTTCCCTCACTTTTCTAATGAGTGATGAGTCTTTTTCCTTAATGGTCTGTAAGATTTCTTCATATTTTCTGGATATGGCTCCTTTGTTGGATACACATTTTGTGAATATCTTTTCCCACCTTGTGGATTGCCTTTGCACTCTCTAGGAATGTTTTCTTTCGAAGGACATAAGTTCTTAACGTAATTCCATGTATCAATTTTTCTGCGTCTGGTTAAGATTCTGCCTATTCAAAGGTCACAAAGCTATTCCATGTTTAAAAAAAAATTTGAGATAGAAAATTGAATATGTATGGTATATTTGATAGTTACTTTTATGTATTTACATATATTTACTAAAACATGCAGAATTATTCATGGTATAGAATCGAGATTATCTTGTCCGTATTTCTAAAAATTAATGTCCATTCTATTTTGTCTCGTATTATTTCTGAATTCGTGAAGTAATCTGGTGAAATTTCTTATATTAATGTAAGACCCCTTCAGTTAATTTGACAGAATCCTTCTGATGAAGAGGGGTTAGTGTCTCACGAAGTACATTTTTTCTTATACTGAGGTAAAAACTGCCTCTCTGTAATTTTCATTTACTAGTTCTCCTTCACTAACACATTTTTTTCATTTATTTATTTATTCAACAGATATTATATGAGTCATATTGCATCCCAGACTTTATAGGTGTCAGGAATACAAAGGTGAATAAAAGTCTGGAAGAGTGCGGCCTTTGACTTGGGAAGCAGGCATGTGAAAGGACACATTTTTTACAGCTCATAGCTTTACAGGGTGGTGGAAATATGAACATGCCTCAACTTTTTCTCCTCCTTTTGGGGCAAAAGCCTTTAATTATTCCATACATTATATGGATTCTTTACCATCCTGGTCATTCTGCTGTAGAAAGAGCCTAATTAGTTATTGACATCTTTAAATTTAAAATTAAAAGTTAAAGAAAGCTCCAGTCCCAAGATTTTTTACCAAGAAAGACACCATGATTCCTGTGTGGGAAACCAGCCTGTTTCTGTTGATTCAACCTAAAGAAGTTTTATCATCTTTTCAGCAGTGTTTCATACTATTTGTACATACTAAATTGAATTTTAAAAAAATTCTCCTAGATCTTATGATTATTGTCAACCTGACCTGACATTTTCAGGTAATTTATGGACACACAAAAGTTACTTGTCATTAGAAACCTTGCTTTCCAAGAATATTTAATGATGTAGGACTATATTTTTAATATAAAGGTAAATGAAAAAGGATATAAAGCTGTCTGATCACTGTAACCCAATTGTGTGCGTGTATGTGTTGTCTATGTTGAAATAAATAAAGTTAAATCACCAAAATATTCATAGAATTTTCTTTGGATAATAACATGGGATTTTAAATCCAAGTATGCTAAGTTCTCTTTGTTTACTTATCAATCATGCTAGCCATTTCTACTACCTTTTCTAATATTTAAACTGAATGGAATGCCATCTAATTCTTTTAAGTGTAAGCATCTATTACTTAGAAACACTAATTAGTACATCCTTTTGAATGTTCCCTAAAATTATTTATGTAGACAGTGGTCTGTTAGTCATCATTCTTTAATTATAATTATCTAAATATTTTTGAAATTATCCATCTCTTATATTGTATAGACTGAATTTTAGTATGTTTTTGTTTAAAAATAAATGATATCATCATCAAAAATTTTTGCTGAAATCAAAACATTTATGTCTTTGTCACTTCCTTGGCTACCAGCTTTGTAACACTGTCACAAAAGGAAAGAAGTTTAATTTGCTAGAATCTGTTCTTAGTAAGTCTGTGATATTCCTAAAAATATTACATTATTTTTTAAAAATTTCTCATAAAGTGTTTGTTTAATGACACTGTGATAGAAAACAGTCTACAGTACTTTGCAGCTCCCTCCTTCAAGGCAGGGTACAAGAGTCTCTTTATCTGCGTCTTGAACCTGAGCTGGCCTTGGGATTTGCTTTGAGCAATGGAATGTACTTGACTGAAGAGATACTGGAAATTCTGAGCCTCAGTTTCAAGCTAAATTCTTTAGCTTTTCCACTTGCCTTTCTTGGGAACTGTATGTGAGTAAGCCTGGGCTAGCCCACTGGCTAATGAATGGCATATGACCCAGGGCCCTACCTGACAGCTAGCTAATGCTAGACATATGACAAAATCATCCACTCCCCAGCATACCAGCATATTGGAGTTACCTGTGTGAGATTGGCCAAAACCAAGTGAATGACATCTGAGATGATTATAGCCCAAATTGTCAACCCATAGTACCATGAGCTAAAAAAAAAAAAAATCGTTGAAGTCACTAAATTTTTGATAGTGTATTATACAGCAAATGCTAAAATACAGATATGTACTGGATTTCCATAATAATGCTATGAACTTTATTTGCATGTAAGTTTTATTATTAAAATTCTTTCTCATAAATTTTGGAATATTGTTAATTTCATATCAATATAATTTTTTCAGAAATCCGATTTATTCTGGCACCTGTGCTATGGAGTGGAAGGAGCACTATATAGTTATTTTTAACCTTTCAGAAAACGGTAGGGCTTACAGGTTTTGGTCTTCTATTTACTAGAGGATTCTTCCTATTATTTCTTCTTGTAACATGTAGCTATTTAAATCTGAGTGAAAATACCACTTTATGAGGTGATAATGACAGGGTGAAAATTAGGAGGAAATACTGATAAATTGTTCATAAATTCTGAATGTTGGCTGTTGGCATCCTCTGAGTCTCGAGGGCTTTGTTCTCACACAGGATTCTTTGCCTTTGTTTTAAAGTGTAAAAATACACTTTGGAAGCTTAGATTTATTTGAATTAAGACTACATTGGGCTTATTTTCAGCTTACTATAATCTTTCAATTAAAGTTTTTAACTCCAGAAATAATTTAAAAATATTCTGTTGGAATATTGTCTAGTAGAAAAATGTCACAGTTTTGAATTGATGTAGCAAAAAGTAAATTAATAAAAATAATATTCTCACGATTAAATTATTTTATAATGTTTGGGAATATATAACATTAAAATGTTAGGTTGAAAAGAGGGAAAATATAGTTAATTATCCACATCCTTTTTCTGAATAACATTAAATAATTGAATATTAGGGAATGCCTTTTTAAAAATTTTCCCCCAGATTGTGTGGAATTATGTGTTCTACGGTCTGAATAGTCTTTTTATTTAAAAAAAATTTTAACGTTTATTTATTTTTGAGACAGAGAGAGACAGAGCATGAACAGGGGAGGAGCAGAGAGAGAGGGAGACACAGAATCTGAAACAGGCTCCAGGCTCTGAGCTGTCAGCACAGAGCCCGACGCAGGGCTCAAACTCACGGACCGTGAGATCATGACCTGAGCCGAAGTCAGACGCTTAACCAACCAAGCCACCCAGGCGCCCCCGGTCTGAATAGTTAATTTGGCAATAAGATGTGATATTTTCTGAATATTAGCTTTACACATCTTGAGTGGTTCTAAATTTTTACTTACTTTGGACAATGAAAGGATAAAAAGGACTAAATTCTAATTGTTTAGACTTCACTTAGCATTGTTGAATATTTAAAACTATTTTTCTGGCTTTGCTTTGAATAAATCTTTAACGTTTTTAAAACAAATATATTCATTTGATAACCTGAAAAATAAGGTACCAATTGCAACATTCAAACTTACTTGTTTCTGATAAATTTGAGGAGTAATTCAAGCATGAATGTTGGAACCAGACAATATTATATACAAATTCCAACCCTGCCGCTTATTGAGGGAGTAATCTTGAACATATTTTTTAACCTCTCTGAGTGCTTGTCCTTTGTCTCCAAAATGGAGCTTATAATATGCCTTTTATGAATTATTGTAAGGATTACATATCTTTTTACAGGGCCTGGAATAAAGTGGTGACTTTAATAAGTGGTGACTATTGTCACATACTTCAAGATTTTGCTTTCAGTTTTCTTTGAAATTATATGATAATCATGGAGGGTTTTTTGTTTCTTTTTCCTTCCTTTTTTTTTTTTGTTGTTGTTGTTTTGTTGTGATGATGGTTACATGAAATAGGAAAGTCGAAACTAAAACATTTCAAAAATATTAGGTCTCATTAATTCAGCTACTAAAATTAAAGTGTAATCAATTCTATTTCTTTCAAATATTCAGCAATACCTGTAATGATGAATATTCAGGTTTCATCATTTTGGTTCCCAACAGTTCCCTTTCTCTGAATTTTAAACTATTGTCTTTAGTTATATATGATATTTCTTGGATTTTTTTCAAGGACAAGAAGAAACAAGGTTTTGGGAAAAAGTCTGCCTTGTGTAATATTTTCCTCAAAGGAATTAATCATAGTTGAGGGTTGCAAAAAGTTTAATTAAATCCTCATATATAAAAACATGTCTTGAAACTGGGAATACTAAAAATTTGTATTACACAGATGAAATATATAGATGACAAGTGACCACCCCTCACATGTACATACTTAAATTTGCTATGGAGTTGGTTACATTTTTATGACACAGACTTGATGTGTTTTGTTATTGTTGTTTTGTTTGTTTATTTGTTTTTAATATCTTGTAAGGATGAAGATTATATGAGTGATAGGAAAATTCACATTACATACCAAATGCTACCCCTGTAATTTGCCAAGAATAAAAATACAGTTTGCATTTGAGACAAAATACAATCCATATTTATTTCATGGGCTTAGGAATTTCAAGGGGTCACTTCTATAGAAGAGTTCCAAGGGAGTTAGGAATCTGGCCTGTGATTTTTACTTTTGGCAGTGGCTTCTAAAATAAAACACAATAGCTTATAATATTTCAGAAAGTTATCCATCATCCACATTGTAAAGTACATTGCAGTATTTTAAGCTCTGGAGTATGGCTTGAAAAATTCTCTATTCATGGGAGGTGGAAAACATGAAAAGAAAATGAAAATGGGAGACAGGAGGTTTAGGGGGGGATTGGATTCCATGTGGATGAAGAATTTGACTCTGAGTACATATGTTCCAGGAAATGTTTTGTGAGGACTGTGCTGTTAATTAAGATTTCCAGAGGTTCAGCAATACCTCAGGTTCTCAGGAAGTATACTCTTTATACCCTCCATGTTAATATCTAAGACTCCAGTTGTTTACATACATGATTTTAATAGAGATTTACCAGAAGCGTCAGTGAGAAAGCAGCTCTGTTGAAGAGAGATCGGGAACTTACAGCCATATTTTATTACCACTATCTCATTGTGGTTTTTCACACTGTGGGAAATCGACTTCCAGAAATAGGGGAGCCTCTCTACTTTCACTGTAGTATGACCGCTTTTCTTCAGGGAAAGCAAAAGTTCACAAACCAAAAGTTTGCTCATGTTAAACCCCAGGAAAATATTTAAAAGGAAAATCCTGCACCATAAGCATGCTTATCCATATAACAATAGCTGCTCTACCAAAGCCCAAACCAATTGGAATAAAATCTAACAAAATCTCATTAAGTATACAATTGCACGTGCAGTGTTTAGTGAGGATATGTTACCTTGCATAAATTCTGTTACAGTTTTCTACTGAGAGAGATGCAAGTTTCTTTACCCCATATGATTATAAGATAAGGTTTTAAGATTATAAACCCTTTATGTCGATTGACTGGCATTATGTGTTCACAAGTATTTCTTCTAGTTTATTTTCATTACAATTATAAAAAATGTAGACCTTTACTCTATTTTTAAATGAGTTAAGGGTGTGTCATTCACAATGACGTAGTTTCAGCCACACTATCAATGAATGAGAAGTACAAGTCAGTATCACAACTGTTCGAGATCTCTCTTCAATCTTTTAGAGAGAGGAGAAAAAAATATCAATTTAGTTGTCATTATATTTAATCCATGAAACTCTTTGTATATTTTTATCAGACTAATAAACTTCCCTTTGGCATCAGTTATGCTCTTGTTACCACCTTAGAAATTATACTGTAAATCTCTGAAAGTTTTACTGCAAACGTATCTCAGAAATAACCTGACATGTAATGCTAGTCTTAGAATTATTCAGTTTTGTCTAAGAGAAATACATAGTTCCTTGAAATATAGCTTTTGGCCCCCAGGGCGAAGATTGTCTGATAGAGTAAGTAATTTTTCAGTCTTAAAGAAAATCATTGTGACTCTATTGAAAGAACAGGTTTTTTTGGTGATAGCAAACACTATATTGGTAACCTTTTTGCTGTATTCTGCTTTTCAAGAAAATGTTTAAAATGATAACTTTGCCTTGAATTTGAACTTTGACATGCCTCATAATTCTTACATTTATCCTATTCTTCTTTTGCCTACACTGTCACCATTTTCATTTATTTTATGCTTAGTTCTATTTCATCATAATTTAGATCAACTTCTATTAATAATAAAGCACATTTAAAATGTTGTGCTGTTCATTAAAAAGAATGTGATTGACCTACATGTACTAATAATGAATGAGACTCCGGTCTCAAGTGGAAAAAGTAAAGCGCAGAACATGATGGGTAGTGTACTTCCATTTTTGTAATCAAATACACAAAAAATATATTTATACGTACAGGTACACATATATTTATTCATGTACAAACAAGCTTTGGAAAGATACCTAAGAAAATAGTAGGGGCGTCTAGGTGGCTCAGTCGGTTAAGCATCTGACTTCAGCTCAGGTCATGATCTCACCATTTGTGAGTTGAAGCCCCATGTTGGGCTTTGTGTTGATAACTCAGAGCCTGGAGCCTGCTTCGGATTCTGTGTCTCCCTCTGTGTCTCTGCCCCTCCCCCACTTGTCCTCTGTCTCTCTGTCTCTGTCTCTCTCTCTCTCTGTCTCTTTCTTTGTCTCTCAAAAATAAATAAAATGTAAAAATAAAATTAAAAAAAAAGAATATAGTCAGGGGACCTGGGTGGCTCAGTTAAGCCTCTGACTGGCTCAGGACATGATCTCACAGTTTGTGAGTTCGAGCCCCGTGTCGGGCTCTGTGCTGACAGCTCAGAGCTTGGAGCTGGCTTTGGATTCTGTGTCTCCCTCTCTCTCTATCCCTCCCCGACTGGTGCTGTGTCTCTCTCTGTCTTTCAAAAATAAATAAATGTAAAAAAAAAAAAAAAGAATATAGTAACAGTGATTATCTCTAGGGAGGAAAGGGAAACCGAGAAGCTTAGGGATCAAGGGTAGAGGGGTGCTTACTTTACTTTTATATATCTATAGATACATATATGTCAAACATATACATGAAAATACACATATATTTGTACATATAACACATACATATATAAATGTGTATATATATTACTATGCATATAAACAGATATACACATATATAATATGTATTGTTAACCTTTATTATGTATATTAGTTAAAATTAATTAAAATGTAGCTGATGTTTAAATAATAACTTTTACATCCTTTTTTATACTTGATTTAGAAATAACCATATCCAAAGTAGTGCTACACCAAAATTGATAATCATAAATATTCAAACAAAATAATACTTATATTTATTTTTCTAGTTGCTAAACAATATTTGTCTTTTTTTTAATGTTTTCTGAATATAGGGCAAAAATTGCAATTATTCAATAAAGCATTACTACTTTGAGATTGCAATAAATTGGCAGTCTTTTATTTGAATAAAATACAACACTCCCAAGTCTGTATTTGACATTTAAAGAAAATAAAGTTAGTTTTTACTGTCAAAATATTAGGTGCAGATGTGAATGCCTAAACTCAGGTTTAAACTTTTATGTAGAGCTCCATATGGGTTTACAATCAAATGCGAAGGATTGCTGGCAGTGTCTCCTACAATTTTGAATGGCAGTGAACTTAGTATTTCAGTAATCCTTAGTCAAGCTGTTTTAATTGGCCTACTGAAGGGAAATAAAGGGCTTGAGGATCAAAACTATCCTTCACAGAGTGGGTAAACTTGATCATTTTGTCTGAATTATTTGGCTCTACTCTACAATATTCATCTGAAGCATGTTTGTGAAGAAATGATGAGTCATTTAAAAGCATGGCATTGGAAAATCCCATTAATTCCTTTTTTTTCTTTTTATCATGGAGACATTTGTTCTGAGCATTCATGAGCTCAGTTCATGAGAGTTCAGCTGGATGCCATAACCATGGTTGTCTCCTATGTAGTAGAGATAAAATTAACCAATGAGCACAAAATCATATAGCTCTGTGGTATTTACCGGGGTCGTGACTGATTACATCATTTTTCAGCTTAAAAAGAGAAACATTCTTCTTTTTTTATTTTTTTCCTTCTGTTTTGTGCAAATAACTATGTACATCTGTCTGCATGAGCTCTCTTACTTAATCAAGGCTGTCTAGAGGTTTTGTGACTTTTTTCTCCTGTCCTCCTATTACATGGTGTCAGTCATGATTAGAGAGGACAATGTTTAATTATTGCCATTTATGCTCTGGTCAGATACCAAGAAATCTGGAAGGAAGTTCCAATGAAACCATCTTGTATATCTCTCTTAAGAGCACATTCAGAAATGCTTCAGCAAGTAGAGTTTCTTGTTGTATTGTGGAAAAATAAAGCAGATAAATAAGAAATGAAGTATGGCCCATGGAATCTCCTTGACATTTGCAGCCTGCTATGTAAGCAAAAGGATGCGTGTTTTAGGATTCCTATTACCTCCTAGCCAATATCATAGAAGCCTATTGAGTTTTAAATTGTTATGGTTGGGGAGGGAGTAGATTATGGGGAAAAACAAACAAACAAACAAAAAACACACCAGAATCTTGGAGGAGGTGCTAAAGAAACTTTCTGAGATCTTAAGTAATTGTCTTAAGCTTGTTTACTGTGATATATTCTATCATATAGTATGTGTAAATTCTATAATTGTAAAAATGAAGTTCATTCTTTTGAGCCATTAGAAAAATAATCCTTGTCTTACCAGGCTAATATTAATGTGAATAAACATTAGGTTGGATTTCAATCATTTTTGTCGACTGACATAGAAACTGTGTCTGTCTAAGTACCTTTAAAATATACAATCAGGGGCGCCTGGGTGGCGCAGTCGGTTAAGCGTCCGACTTCAGCCAGGTCACGATCTCGCGGTCTGTGAGTTCGAGCCCCGCGTCAGGCTCTGGGCTGATGGCTCGGAGCCTGGAGCCTGTTTCCGATTCTGTGTCTCCCTCTCTCTCTGCCCCTCCCCCGTTCATGCTCTGTCTCTCTCTGTCCCAAAATAAATAAATAAATAAATAAACATTGAAAAAAATATATATACAATCAAAGGTCAAGAAAGAATTCCACACACGAGAAAGATAGTGTTCTGCTGTCTCATTTCTGACATGTTCTCTAATTTTTCTAGTGTATAATATTGTGATGATTGTTATTTTAAATAATGGGCAAATATAGTTCTGTTGAGGTTTCTCCAGACGTGGGATACACATTAAAATGAATTATATTTCTGTTCATGGGTGTTTGGAGGAATATTGAATAAAGTAACAATTCATTTTCTTTTCTATATCATTAAAATAATGTTTTTTAAAATACTTTTAAGTGAACTGTAAAGAAAGGAGCAATTTATCAGTTGTCCCTGACAAGCCTTTGGTCCAAAGGAAAATTTGGTGTGCCATTTTATTTTATTTTATTTTTTTTAATTTTTTTTCAACGTTTATTTATTTTTGGGACAGAGAGAGACAGAGCATGAACAGGCGAGGGGCAGAGAGAGAGGGAGACACAGAATCAGAAACAGGCTCCAGGTTCTGAGCCATCAGCCAAGAGCCCGATGCGGGGCTCGGACCCACAGACCGCAAGATCGTGACCTGGCTGAAGTCGGACGCTTAACCGACTGCGCCACCCAGGCGCCCCTGGTGTGCCATTTTAATTAGTTTCATGACAAAGGCAATGAGGTATCTTGCCCTCTTGAATCAGTTCTGCTTGTCAATAAGACAAATTTGTTTAGCGTTTTTTGATGCCAAAGGAGTTTGTGGGGAGTTGGAGAGAAAGTTGGAGAATCATCTAAAACTGATTCTGGATCCACTGTGGCCAACCTATAGAATCTGTAGAATAATCTGAGAGTATTTACTTTGGCTTGATGTTCTGTTTTTGAGATGGAACCAAATGAGAAAACATTTATTAAATTAATAATCCATTCTGTAATCCTTCCTAGCAAGCCCTAATGAGTATACTAAGTGAATGATAAAAAGTTATAAAAAAGACATTATTATTCTCTTTCTGTTTGAATTCATTAAATAAATGCAAGTACAAAGGGAAAGCATTGTTTCACTGGGGTGATGTGTGACCTTTTTTTTTAACATTATTTTGATTAAATAGCTTATCTAATGTTTCCATATTAATCAGGCAGAAGTTTCTTGGATGAAGTAACTATTTATTTTAAAACTTGAGTGGGGGCAGGATGAAAGGGGATACTGTCACACTCAATTTTAGAAGGTCATGAAACCTTTGCCTTCTTTTTTTCTCTCATCTTGAAGAAAAAACTGAACTGAAGTATTCCATTTCTTTATTTCTATCATATTAAACACTGCATGTTACCATTCCGAATTCCCTTTCTTCTTTGTTAATGAAAACTCTCTTTTGCCAGTGACTTGATGAACTGCATGCATATACTTAAGAAATTGACATCTTGAAAATCTTTGTTAAATTATTTGCAGCTGCTCATACCAAATACAACAGGTTTCTATTTAAAATGGGAGGGCTGGCAGTGCGAACTGTCCAAATACTGGAGAAACAAAATGTAAAGTGTAAACAAATAACACTTCTGCTCAAGATAGGTATATCAGAATACATGCTTATTTGACAAGGTTAACGTTTAAGTAATTTTCCTAAGGATTGTTACGATGACTCATCTGTATTTAAGGTCATAGAAACTCAGTTCTCTTCACCAATGTCTGTATATATGTGTGGAAGACCCTCTGGGTACTGGTTAAACTTTTGCAAACCTTCCAGGTATTGTGTGTGTGTGTGTGTGTGTGTGTGTGTGTGTGTGTGTGTGTGTGAGAGAGAGAGAGAGAGAGAGAGAGAGAGAGAGAGAGAGAGAGAGAGAGAATCCCAAGCAGGCTCCACACTGTCAGTGCAGACCTGGATGTGAGACTTAAACTCACAAACCGTAAGATCATGAGCTGAGCTGAAACCAAGAATCTGACGCTTAACCAACTGAGCCACCCAGGCACCTTCACCCAGTTATTTTTGATCCTTTCATAGTTCCTTCTTTATAATCGCTGTTCAGTGGACAAATTAAGTCTTTCAGCTTTTTTTTTTTGTTTGTTTTTTTTACTGACATAAATAATAGCATAAGTTATTCTACCGAACATTTTAGCAGGTATTTTTAAAATCTGTTGGTTTGGGTCATGACATATCTAACTCTTTAGTTTTCTTTTTACTACGATTCTTTGCATTCATTGACATAAATGCGTGTAGGGTTTATTTTAGTTAGCAGTGTTCCTATAGTCTTTAAAGTATTCTTTTGTTTAAAAAAATTTAAATTGCATGTATAAGGAAAAATCCTATAACCACAACAAATCATGTTTCAAGGCCACATTAAGTATATGCAGACCTTTGAAAGTAAGGACATTTAGAGCTAAGGTTAAAGCAGTTATAGACCATTTCCTCACAATTCAGTGTTTATTTTGTTTTAAATAATAGATCTATTAAACCATAAGATAAGAACAGGAAACAAAAATCATTTAAAAGAGTCCTGCGGGACAATCAAGTTAATAGCAACAGATCTCCAAACACTCGCTCGCTCTCTCTCTCTCTCTCTGTGTATATATATGTGTGTGTGTGTGTGTGTGTGTGTGTGTGTATATATATATATATATATATACACACACATATATATATATATACACACACACACATATATATATTTCATTTTTTATGTATATGAAAAAGATGCCTTTATGTATGTGTATAAGATGCCTCTTATAGCAGAGCCTATAATATAAATGGGACAGGACTGACACATCTTTGGTACATCTTAGAAGACATGTAAACAGAAATATTTATTTAAATAGCATGATCAGGCCATCTCTAATTTGATTTGTGCTTTCATCCTGCTACAGCTCCTTCATTTACCCCTTATTTATATCTTCTTTTCTTTCCATTTTCAGACCTTTACTGAAGGACTGGCAAGTTATAGTATTTCTTCTATCCTTTTCAGTTCCTCATCTTCTCAGAAGTAGGGCCCAATGCATCAAAGTAGGTTTCCAAATGCATCAAAGATGTAATGAGTTGTAATTTCTGAGATGGCCAAGAGAACACAGATTATATAAATTCTGTGGCTAATCTGAATCGAAGCAGACTCCTCTCAGAAATACATTCCAACACCGTCTCGGCTCACCTCCCGAGCAACCCTTTCCTTTCGGAAGTCCCTGCTACCCATCCAGTGTATATCATGTTACCCTTTTAAAATTTCCTTCACAGTAGGTATTTCAGTTTATAATTCTCTTATTCATTTTGTTGAAGAATGTATGTACTATGAGGGGGAGAGGACTTACCTGTCCTATACTTTTCCAACCCTGGCCCCTTTATGTCCTAAGTAGTGTCTTGCACAAAGCCGGTGCTCAATAATTTCCAATAAATAATAAATGAAGGAATATATGAATGAGCTAACCCAGGAGTAACCCAATGAAGGTTCAGAGCACTTACTACTCTCCATGCCAGCGTTGCTGGCATCAGGCATATTTTATGATTTATTTTAATTTATAATGGACACGAAATGTCTCATAATAAGACCTATGAGAAGGGCATTTGTATTGTTAACATATGATGAATTTAGATGAAATGTGAATCGTTGGTGAGGAAATCTAGAATATGTTTATTTACATTAGCCTCTTGTGTAAAAATATGATTAAATGATAAGTTATTCACTCAGCAGTTCAAAACTCTTTTGTAGTTAACGTGAATGAGTCTGTATGTTTTTATCCTATTTTACTTTTGTATGAAAGGAAAATCTGATATGTGAGACATTTCCAATGAATAAGAAAGAATAGATGTTTCCCTTTACCCTCATAATGTCTGTGTGACCACTAAATATTTCAAGTCCTTTTCCAACAGGCATAATGGAACTTGTTTTTGTTTTCTAATCTTCTATTATTACCAATATCTTTTACAAGGGAGAATTTGCACTTTGGAACTATGACTGTCTTTGAAGTATATCTGAGATGTGCTCGTTGGTTAATGTTTGATCCTTAAAATGTATTTGGTTACTGCTCTTGGTAGTAGTAATAAAAAGTGTGTTCTGTTTAAATTTGTTATGTATTAAAATTTAAGAAAATAATGTTCAATAATAATATTTAGGAATGTTTATAAGTTGTAAGATAAATTATTTTTTAAAACTTTTTAAATGTTTATTTGTTTTAGAGAGAGACAGAGTGAGAGTGGGGGCGGGGCAGAGAGAGAGGGAGACATAGAATCAGAAGCAGGCTCCAGGCTCCGGGCTGTCAGTGCAGATCCCAGTGTGGAACTTGAACCCGTGAGATGTGAGATCATGACTTGAGCCAAAGTCAGTTGCTCAACCGACTGAGCCACCCAGGCACACCAGATAAATTATTTAACAAAAACAAGTGAACAAAACTTCTGCTCTATAACTTCCTACAATATATAAACAACTGTTCTCTTCCATATGCATATTTTTTGTCACTCTAATCTGTTTGCTTAGCGACCACTACCTACTTCTCCCTTTTTCCTAAGTTTTGATGTCTCTTAACTTGTGTATAATATAGGTGATCAATGTTTGCCTTTATAAATGCATAAAAAGACAACACGCTGCTCTTAGGGATGTTGCTCATTGACCTCACATTATACAAGTTTGTCAGCCTACCACTAAAACAATATGTGATAACATTTTTTCTATTATTGTTTACTAAATAGATTTTATATAATGTAACAAAGTTCTGAGCATATGGTTTGAAGGCAGAAAAAGCAAAAATCTATATCCATAAGAAGAATTTTTGAATGTAGTGAATTTAAATTGAACAAATGAGGCTTAAGTTTCAATTAGTCTGGGTTTGAACATTCATACAATGATACCAGATGCAAGAAAGGAGTCTTTTTATAGACCTTGGTACAGTAGGAATGAGTTAGCTTCAGTGGCTACTGGCTCATGCAAATTCCACAGGCCTCCTGGTCTATGTAGCCACAGAGGAACTTTGATTTGAATCAGAGAAGGAAGATGATCCAGCAACCACAGGATGCTGAAGCAAACATTTTTTTTCTATCCCACATCAAGACCAATAACTAAGATTTTATACAGTTTTAATTACTATCATAGAAAAATGTTGAGAAGTGACTTGAGATAGTTTTACTATGTTGGTTGGTTACAAAAAGTTTGCCTTTTTTTAAAGAAGAGAGTATTTAAAAAATTTTTTTCACGTTTATTTGTTTTGAGAGAGTGCTTGGGTATACATGTGTGCACAAGTGGGGTAGGGGCAGAGAGCGAGAGTGAGCAAATCTCAAGCTGTCTGCGTGCTGTCAGCACAGATCCCGAGGTAGGGCTCGACCTCACAAACCATGAGATTATGACTTGAACCAAAATCAAAAGTCAGATGCTTAACCATTGAGCCATCCAGGCGCCTCAAGAAATTTGCCTTTTGATTAGAATTTAAAATCTTGTAAGTTTGAGGCATAAATGATATATCAGTACTGTATATTCCTGAATAACATAGGAATAACTCCTTTAATAGTTTTAAATGGAAAGAAATTCTCTTTATATCCAATCAATGCTTTGGTTTATAGCTAAATTATTCCATCGAGTAACCAGAAACGTCCACCCCCAATGAAGATAAATTGTGGAAAACCTCTCACCTTTACTTAGCTTCCTTTTCAATGTAACCAAATAGAACTATGAAAAGATAAACTTTTTCTTTACAACATGCAAATAACTTGGTGTAAATTAAACTCAGTAACAGGACAGTCAAAGCAAGTAATAACATTAACAGTTTAAAAGATAGCCAACATTTAGAAATGACAAATGCAAATATTGAAGGTGGAGATGGATGAAATCCAAGATAGTATAATTATTCTTTGTTCTGCTGGACCATTGTATTTATTACATGTTGGTTCCCATTAATCTTTTCTCTAAAAGTGTGTCTGGCATATCTAAGCTGAAAAACATACACAGGGCTTAAGTCATGTTAAAAATATGTAGAAGTTGCTATTAAAAAACAGGTTAGTACATAAGGTCCTACAGTTATTTAAACTAAGTGAAATCAGCATATAGTTGAACCTGATGGTTACAAGGAGGTGAGTGTTGAATGGCCCTTGAAAGTAATGAATAGATGGATGTGAGGAAAGGAGTGAAACAGATGTGCTTTTAAATAGGATCAGACATGTGGAATATTCTAGAGTATAAGAATAAAATGTGACCGTTTCCAAGCATGGTAGCAGGCCATTCCTAGAGCTGTGACACTAAACCCTTGAGCAGATCCAATGGTGTAACGAACACTAAAGCAATTAGTTAGAGTAACTGTAGTATAGCAAAACAGAACAAAACACCAAACATTTTTTTAATGACAATAGAGTAGATGCTAAGGGACTATTGTGAGCCCACTTCTTAGGCCAAAAACAGTGTAAAAGGTATGTAGTCTGCAATTTTGCACTAAGCTGACCTAGTAGATTGCAGGGTGCTAAAGGCCACTCAAGTACGGACGTGTGTCGGTAAGGCACTGGAGAAGATTACAGTGGAGTCTGTTCACACCAGATACCATCCTTCATCTCAGCCAGACCCTGCATTGTGGATTCATCAGTTCGATGGTAACCAAAGTTTGAGTCATTTTCTTTTAGGCTTCAAACTTTGCAGAGAGCTGTTAAAATTAGGAAGAATTTGAGGAGAATAAACAGCATGCTGAGATCACTGAATTATAATGAGAGAAACAGAGCCAGGGGAGGCATTCCTCTGGACTAAATATAGGTCTTCCTAAAAATTTCAACTCTTGCATGAATCCTTGTCAATTAGATAATTGTATGAATGCTTTAAACATCACTGTGTGAAAACTACCCTTTCAGGTCAGTACAAGCCATTTAAAGTAATCATTTAAGAAGAGAGGGAATGTTCTTCTCTATTAGCTGAGAATGTGGAATACTAATTAATATGGGGGAAATGAGGTCAAGCGGGAAGAAGCTGGGCTTTGGATAGGGATGACTGAACCAGGGTTGCCCCTTATCAGCCCTGTGACCTCGGGCAAATTGCCTAACCTCTATAGGCATCAGTTCCTTAGCTGTTATAGGATTCCATTAAATAACGATATAAAGTTCTTGACATATAGTAAGTAAATACCCTATTTGGGGCCATAAATATCAAGTAGAAACAATATTGTATTGAAAAACATGTTATGGTGGTGATGTTTCTGGTGAAACTAATCATCCAATGTAATGACAGTTTATATTCATGATCATTTACTAAGTAAATGAAAATTTGTCTTATTAGATGTGATCCTGGTCACGTGCGCCATTTTGAACATAGTATGCCCCCACTTCTTTCCTCATGATTTTTGGAAGTGCCATTATTATTTGAAGATTTCATCCCTTGCTTTTGACTTGGTTAACTCTAAGTCATTTTCAGATTTTAGTTCAGACTTTACTTCCTCAGGGCCAACTTCCATGACCACCTGCCTCCACCCTCCAAATCCAAATCAGTTTCCTTTGCTTTGTACTCTCTTTTGATATCATGTTCTTTTCATTCAGAGTCCTTATCTCGTTTTCTTAAATTTTGTTTGAATTCTATTTGGTCTACATACAGTATAATATTAGTTTCAGGTGTACAACTTAGTGATTCAACACTTACGTACAACACCTGGTGCGCATCAGAAGTGTACTCCTTAATCTCTAGCGCCTATTTCACCCATCCCCCCATTCACCTCCCCACTGGTCACCATCATTTTGTTCTCTATTGTTAAGAGTCTGTTTCTTGGTTTATGTCTCTTTTTCCCCCGTGATTGTTTCATTTCTTAAATTCCACATATGAGTGAAATGATACTGTATTTGTCTTTCTCTGACTGACTTATTTTGCTTACCCTCATACTATCTAGCTCCACCCATGTCATTGCAACAATCTTTCATAACATACTGATTATAATTATTTGTTGAATACCTTTTTTTCACACTAGGCCAGATGCTTTATGGGTGCAAAATTTGTGATTTTTTTGCCCAAAAATATATTTCCAGTGTTTAATGCATACTAGGCATACAATGTGATGAATGCATTAATGCATGATGTGTACCTTCAATTCTATTTTGCATATCATTTTTGTAATGGATATAAAATAAGTAAATACACATATAGTCTTGTTACCCACTTCAAAGTTTATGTCCATGACAATTTACTAATAAAATACAAATATGTACTGAAAATAACATATATATAAATAGTATATATAAAAACTTCTAATAGTCATCACATCTGTGTACTTTTCAGGAAAGAATATATAGAGGTAAAGTTTATATATTTTAGGTGATCAAATAAGTCAAAATAAAGCCTAGAAAATATTTTTAAAGGAAATTTCTACCAAAAATTTTCTAGAAAACAATTAGCTCCTTATTTGTGAGACATTAGGAATCAGAAATAGGGAGAAATATTGGGACTGAAAGTGAGATTTTTAACATTTTTAACAAGTCAGTAAGTTCATCATGGTGCTTCTGTTACTGATGCCAGAGAACATGTGGACAGGGAGTGTATCACACACTGAGGAACGAAAAGGAAGGGAGCAGACTGGAAAAAAATAACCAGTGTTTAAAAAGAGTTGAGAAGAGAAAGCCAGACAGTGGCAGACCTGGCAAGAAGAAGCTAATCCATGAGGATCTAACAAACCAAGCAAGGAAGAGGGTTTAAATTAAATTCTGAAAACAACAGTCATTTTTCATAAAATTCAAGTACATTGATCATTTTTACTTAGAACCAAGGTGAAAGACTATGTAAACATGGCTTCCTTTTCAACATTTTCTCATTGCTTCTGGATTCTGTCCTATCCTTAGGGTTTTCTGGGGAAAACAGGGATAAAAAAAAAAATTGCACACCTGTGCATGGGCATGCCCACATGTGCACCAAACGGATGTGAGAAAGATGAAATAATCTAGCTGCGAAAGCAAGTGGTCCATGCTAGAGGTCCATTTATGGTAGTTTCAGCTCTTGAACCTAAGCATTTACAAGGGTATTGGAAGTGTATATGCCCAGCTTCACTAAACCTTAATAGCTTGTGGTCCATTTACATATGTGAAATACATTTCAATACAGATCTAAGCAGATAGAATTTTATATAAGAAATAACGTTTATAAATCAGCATGCAAGAGGAGAATCAACTCTAGAAAAATTACTTTTGAGATTTTCCTAAATTGAAGGATAGCACACATGATAGTTTTGTGTACTGTATTTGCTTGCGGTTTATTGATCACGTTTTTTCCTCTAGAATGGGAACAGATTGCCATTTCTTTAACTGAATATGAAATAAGGTAAGTCTGTGTTTGAGATCAGCTAATAAGGAAAAAAGGAGTCCTATGTGTTGCTGCCTAACTACAGTGGAATGTATGTTAACTTTACCTGTATTATAACTTTAGTGTACATGCTAAACTTCGGAAAAACAAAAAGATTTAGAGAATGAAGAGACCAATGAGGGTAGCGGTTAGTGGAAATGCAAACGTTAGCGCTGAGAGAGAACCTTGAAATGTTAGTTGTTTGGGGAAAGAACATGGTGTTGCGACAGAGGCCTCAGGTTCTGAAAAGCCGTGGTTGAAGATTCTAGGACCCCAGGCCAAGTTTCTGGGATAAAATCATTAGTTCATGACATTCCTGCTGAACAAGAAAATGTATAATAGAGGTACAGATACTGAGAAAAGTCAATTGAAACATTTCATTTGTTTCCAGCTGAAGCCTTGGCCACTTGCATCTTAGATAATGTTTGCTAAGATTTTAGTATGTCTCCTTTATATGTTTTGAAACTTCTAGAAGCCTCTAAATAATGTAATTATGGCTCTGGTTTAATCAATGTGGAGTTGATTTTTATATCATGTTTTTAATTCTCCTATTGTGTTGAGTAAGTATAATATATGCTCATTTCAAAGAATTTGAAAACTATGGAAGAAAGTTTAAAAGGCCTGTAACCTCACGTATCAGATACTAATCTGTTTTAACATATTAGTGTATTTTCAGTTTTAATATGTATGAAGATATATATTTTGTATATATCTTATAATATCCTTTAATATTCCTTAAATGTTTCTGCATATCCATTCATATTTTGAGGAACTTGATTTTAAATGATTGAAAGTGTTTCTTCCATAGATCTGTTAAAATTTATTTCATTACATGGTTATTATTTAACATTGCTATTATATGTGATTTTTGCTTACAACTTTGTATAATGTCTTAGTAAAGAACCATTGTGGATTTTTTTTTCCTTTATGGTAACTATCTAGAAGAGCCACACTGTGTTAACATTTTTAAACATATAAATTACATTGTATTATATTATAGCATATTAGATCATACTGTATTATGTGAAATTTCTCTCTATTGTATCAATTTGTTCTTTCAGTAAAAATCTGTAAGAGTGTTCATTTCTTTATAGCCCAGTCAACGCTAGGTGTTAACATTACTTCTAAGTTTTGCAAATGGGATGGGTAGATTTTAAAAACACCTAAGTTTACTTGCATTGTTTTAGTTCCTAGTGAATGCTTCTTTGTGTCTAAGATAGAAACTTAGGGATCTTCCAGAATGGCTTCATACTATAATTATAATTTGGGAGCTACTCTGAAGCAAGTTACACTAACCTGTGAGGCTTTAGATGTATGATCTATAATGAGGCTAATATTAGTAGCCTATCGTACTATATTATTATAATGAGTAAAGTATACATTCGGAGGCACCTGGCCCAGTAAATGATTATTTCATTCTTACCCTCTATCAATTTTGTTGCTCTGTTTGGAGTTAATAGCTTCCATGAAAAAAAGACAAAAATAGGGGTGCCTGGGTGGTTCAGTTGGTTAAGTGTCTGACTGTTGATTTCAGTTCGGGTCATGATCTTATGGCTCCTGAGTTTCAGCACCGCGTGCTCAGCGTTTATGGTGCAGAGCCTGCTGGGGATTCTTTCTCTTTCCCTCTTTTTCTACCTACCCACCCCTCGCCCTTGCTCTCTCTGTTTCAAAGTAATGAATAAACTTAAAAATATTTTTTTTTAATCTTAGAACATCTTTATTTTCCCTTTGTTTGTAATGGATATTATCCCTAAAAATAGGGATTCACAGCTGACATTCTTTTCTTTCAGTGCTTGGAAAATATTGTGCCACTTATTTTTTTTATTATTATTTTTTTATATGAAATTTATTGACAAATTGGTTTCCATACAACACCCAGTGCTCATCCCAAAAAGTGCCCTCCTCAATACCCATCACCCACCCTCTCCTCCCTCCCACCCCCCATCAACCCTCAGTTTGTTCTCAGTTTTTAACAGTCTCTTATGCTTTGGCTCTCTCGCACTCTAACCTCTTTTTTTTTTTTTTTCTTCCCCTCCCCCATGGGTTCCTATTAAGTTTCTCAGGATCCACATAAGAGTGAAACCATATGGTATCTGTCTTTCTCTGTATGGCTTATTTCACTTAGCATCACACTCTCCAGTTCCATCCACGTTGCTACAAAAGGCCATATTTCATTTTTTCTCATTGCCACGTAGTACTCCATTGTGTATATAAACCACAATTTCTTTATCCATTCATCAGTTGATGGACATTTAGGCTCTTTCCATAATTTGGCTATTGTTGAGAGTGCTGCTATGAACATTGGGGTACAAGTGGCCCTGTGCATCAGTACTCCTGTATCCCTTGGATAAATTCCTAGCAGTGCTATTGCTGGGTCATAGGGTAGGTCTATTTTTAATTTTCTGAGGAACCTCCACACTGCTTTCCAGAGCGGCTGCACCAATTTCCATTCCCACCAACAGTGCAAGAGGGTTCCCGTTTCTCCACATCCTCTCCAGCATCTCTAGTCTCCTGATTTGTTCATTTTGGCCACTCTGACTGGCGTGAGGTGATACCTGAGTGTGGTTTTGATTTGTATTTCCCTGATAAGGAGCGACGCTGAACATCTTTTCATGTGCCTGTTGGCCATCCGGATGTCTTCTTTAGCGAAGTGTCTATTCATGTTTTCTGCCCATTTCTTCACTGGGTTATTTGTTTTTCGGGTGTGGAGTTTGGTGAGCTCTTTATAGATTTTGGATACTAGCCCTTTGTCCGATATGTCATTTGCGAATATCTTTTCCCATTCCGTTGGTTGCCTTTTAGTTTTGTTGGTTGTTTCCTTTGCTGTGCAGAAGCTTTTTATCTTCATAAGGTCCCAGTAATTCACTTTTGCTTTTAATTCCCTTGCCTTTGGGGATGTGTCGAGTAAGAGATTGCTGTGGCTGAGGTCAGAGAGGTCTTTTCCTGCTTTCTCCTCTAAGGTTTTGATGGTTTCCTGTCTCACATTTAGGTCCTTTATCCATTTGGAGTTTATTTTTGTGAATGGTGTGAGAAAGTGGTCTAGTTTCAACCTTCTGCATGTTGCTGTCCAGTTCTCCCAGCACCATTTGTTAAAGAGGCTGTCTTTTTTCCATTGGATGTTCTTTCCTGCTTTGTCAAAGATGAGTTGGCCATACGTTTGTGGGTCTAGTTCTGGAGTTTCTATTCTATTCCATTGGTCTATGTGTCTGTTTTTGTGCCAAAAAATATTTTTAAAATGACAAAAATATGTGTAGAGAAAATTAACCAAAGTGACACAACAAATTTATATTTCATTATAGGAAAAATGCATTTATTTTAACTTTATAAATAGTAGTTGTTTCACAAGAGTAAGGGTTTTTGTTTTTGTGTGGCAAGATTTTAGCTGCCATCAATAGAGGTAAAAGGGAGCTGTTTGTAGTTATTTGTTTGTTTTTATATAGAGGAAGACATTATAAAGTATGTTTTCTCCAAAAAACATTATTTTGGAGATCCCCTTCACCTTTAAACTGCCAAAAGGTTATAAACATTAGAATTGCTATTCTTGAACATTCCATACATAGTCACCTCTGGACCTTTGGACTGATTATGTCTGGACCTTTGGACTTAAGTGTCTTGCCCACAGGGTGACTGGGTGGCCTAGTCGGTTAAGCATCTGACTTTGGCTCAGGTCATGATCTCCTGCTTTGTGAGTTCTAGCTGTCGGGCTCTGAGCCGACAGCTTAGAGCCTGGAGCCTGCTTTGGATTCTGTGTCTTCCTCTCTCTCCACCCCTCCCCTGCTCACACTCTATCTTTCTTTCAAAAATAAACATTAAAAAATTTAAAAAAATAAATAAAATGTCTTGCCCTTAGCTGTTTACAAGGTTCATTCCTTTATTTTATACAGTTTTCTGTATATTTATTTAATTAATTTATTACTTATTTATTTATTTAATTTATTTATTTTATACAGTTTTCTGCTCAAATGTCATTTTTTCTAAAAGATCTTCTCTGAGTATACTTCTGAAAAGAACATCTTATCACTCTTCAACTCATTATCCTACTTTATTGTTCTTCATAGCACTTATAAATACATTAAAATTATCAATTAATTTTCCAATTACACCGTTAGTTCTGTGAGAGCAAGGAGTTTGTTTCATTCACTGTTGTGTTCTCAGTGCATAAAACATTGGCTGGCATACAGAACATGCACAATAGATGCTTATTAAATGAATCTATGAATAAATGAATAAATTGAATCTAGTAAAAATGAATAAAACAGGTATCATTTGATTATCTAAATAGATACTGTTTTATTATATTCCTGCTCATAGAAGATATATATTTTATTGACTGGAAATATTTAGGCTGTATGCAAATTACATGCTAGATAAATACATTTCAAACACATTATTAATGAGTGGTCCACAGTGTGCTTTTATGTCTCCATTCATAGTCTTGTCCAAATCCATTATTAATAAGTGGCCTACATTATTCTTCTGCCTCTATTTGTGTGTTCCTGTATCAATAAGCAATACTTACAGCAATCCATATGATTTCCTCTTTGCCTTCATAATCTTTTTAGAAAAATATGGCGTATTGAGGATGCAACTTGGCATTTCAGGTTTTAGTCTTTTTCCAGGACATAATGGCACCACGTTCTGTTATTGGCCTTCTTTCCATCAAATTCTAAAAGAAATAATGTAGGTAGGAAAACAAATATGGAAATATAATTGGTTTATGGTTCTATCATTATTTTATAGTCATTGTTTTATATGTTATATAATTTTTTTTTTTTTTTTACATTTTATTTATTTTTGAGAGACAGGGAGAGACAGCGTGAGCAGGGGAGGGGCAGAGAGAGAGGAAGACACAGAATCAGAAGCAGGCTCCAGGCTCCACGCTGTCAGCACAGAGCCTGATGCGGGGCTCGAACCCATGAACCGTGAGATCATGACCTGAGCCGAAGTCAGACACTTAACTGACTGAGCCACTCAGGCGCCCCCCCCCTTTTATTTTTTTAAATTTTTAATGTTTTTTTTATTTTATTTTTGAGGCAGAGATAGAGCATGAGTGGGGGAGGGGCAGAGAGAGAGGGAGACATAGAATCTGAAGCAAGTTCCAGGCTCTGAGCTGTCAGCACAGAGCCCCACTCGGGACTTGAACTCACGGATGGTGAGATCATGACCTGAGCTGAAGTCCTATGCTTAACTGACTGAGCCACCCCAGCGCCCCACATATTATATAATTTTACTGTGTCACAAATGGTTTCATAGTCAATTGTTTTGGATACAGAAGTTATACTAGTTCACCAAAGTTGAAGTTGGACCTTCCTACCATATGTTATGATTATGCAGATTGGCCATTACCCTTCTCCATCTTTAACACTGATGGAATAGAAGAAAGCTAATGGGAAATAAATAATCCATATAGCTCTAATTTAAAGACCACTCAGAGCCCTCATGGTAGTCAGGGCAGGAAGATGGAAAAGTGGGATCAACATGATAATAATTTGAGTTTATTCATGAAAGAGATGAATGGCCTGTTTCATGAGGAATGAGTTATTTTTTATTAGTGTGCCTTTAACCAAATTGAAGAGTTGTTCATGGTTTTCAATAATGCATACAAACATGCATTTAACTTAGTTGGAAAGTGTCACGAAGTATGATGAATCTATTTGTAACATCATTTAAATATAAAGAGGAAGATAATTTTCCATTAGCAGAAACTATTCAAGACTAAAGAAAAAAATCATAGTTAAAAGCGAATATGTTTTTAACTGTATTTCCCGTGATCAAATTTAAGAAATACTGATTATTTGGGGCACCTGAGTTGTTCAGTCAGTTGAGCATCCAACTTCGGCTCAGGTCATGATCTCCTGGTTCTTGAGTTCCAGCCCCACGTCGGGCTCTGTGCTGACAGCTCAGAGCCTGGAGCCTGCTTCGGATTCTGTGTCTCCCTCTGTCTCTGCCCCTCCCCTGCTCACACTCTGACTCTCTCTCAAAGATAAATAAAGATTAAAAAATTAAAAAAATGGGGTGCCTGGGTGGTTCAGTTGGTTGGGCGTCCAACTTCAGCTCAGGTCACGATTTCACGGTTGGTGAGTTCGAGCCCCGTGTCCAGCTCTGTGCTGACAGCTCAGAGCCTGGAGCCTGTTTCAGATTCTGTGTCTCCCTCTCTCTCTCTGCCCCTCCCCCGCTCATGCTCTCTCTTTCACTCTCAAAAATGAATAAATGTTAAAATTTTTTTTAAAAAATTAAAAAAAAGAAATATTGATGATTTATAAGTCATTTTTTGACTCTTGGGTTAGTGTAAAAGTTAATATGGTGAACCAGTTTGTCAAGGCTGTCCGAACAGTAGGTTTTGGCTGCTTACTTTTTTTTTCCTGCTTTATGTGTTTCTGATGAAAAGTCCTTTTTCTTCCTTCAGTTCTCCATGAAAATGATCATGAATTCTCTGTGCATTTTGAAAGATAAGAGAAATCATCCTCTGTGTCCATCATGACCGTGCTTGAGAATTGTCTTAATTTGGTACTTTGGGAAGATGGAGGAGGGCCCTGAGTTCAACTTGCCCCTGGATACAATTAGGTGACACTCACATCAGTGTAAATAACCCAGAAATCGACTGGAAGACTGGAAGAACAGAGTCTCTATAGCTAACTGAGAAAAGAGCCCACAGTAAAGAGGGTAGGAAGGGCAGATATACGTTTGGAAACTGAATTGACCCATGGGACTGTCCATGGGATGGAGGGATGCCAGGGGTGCTGAGAGGGCGTGAAAACAGACCCTCAACACCAGACACAGGGAATCCACATGGGGAAGACAAATCCCCATAACATTTGGCTTTGAAAACCAGACAGGCCAAATTTTCTGAGTTCATATAATCAGTAGGGCTTAATACCAAAAGTGGAACTTTAAAAATCAGCAGGCTGGTCTCAGGAGAGCTGGGAAGGGCAAAAGGAAACTGATTCCTCATCCTTAAAGAGACACCACAACAAACAGCCCACAAAGACACACCATAGAAGTAGCAGTTTGAAAGTGCCTGGAGTATATGGGAGGGAGACTTTTTTTTTTTTTTTTTTTTTTTTTTTTTTTTTTTTTTTTTTTTTTTTTTTTTTTACTAATCTCAAAGTGTTCATTAGGAAGGGCAGAAATCCTTGGGAGACTTCTCTTGGAACAAGGAAGCTGGCTGGTGCATTTCCTTGCCTGCCTCCCAGCCTAGACAGGCAGACACATACAGAAACCAGTATCATACCACATTCCCCACTTAAGTTGCTAACAGCACACTCTCCCCCTGTGTTCTTCTGCAGAGATACCTCTTTCAGCCAGGCCTTAGCTCCAGGTCCCCTCCCACAGCAGACCCAAGCAAACCTTGCCAAAAATGTGTACCATATTCCCTCATGCTTCTGTGGCTCTGCCTCATCCAACTCAGGCCACCTTGGTCTCCAGGGAAAGCAGGTCCCCTCCTGCAGTGTACCTGCATGGACTTTGCTGGGACTATGCCCTCCCCCCACGTTCTCCTGCAGACCTGCCCCCCTCCAATATGCCCTTGGCCAAAGCCCATCCAAAGCTGAGCCTTAAGCCTGGTGGTGTGCAATCAGCCCCAGCAGGGGCCAACATCATTCCAAAGTGACTCCTGTCTCAGGAAAAGGGGAAAATAATCACAGACACCAGTCTGTCTGGGCCCCAGCACAGGATTGGGGGCCAGATGTCTGGTCTGACTGCAGGCCCCACCCACCAGCTAAAGTTTCTCAGGGGAAGTTCCCCTGCAGTTCAGAGCCACCACGTCTCTGGCAAACACCTGATCTGACTCAACTTAAACCCAACGTGGCCCCAGACTGGCTCACTAACAACCCAGCAACCAAACCCTGCCCACAACAGGGAAAGAGAACCACTGCAGACAAATGGACTGAAGGCCAAAGTATTTCAGCCACAGCAGGAGGACACACACAACCCACGTGGGAGACACCCTGAAGTGTCAGGTTCTAGTGAACAGGGGACAATGCACTGCAGGGCATCATAGGGTCTCTTATAGTAATCAAAATGTATGATACTGGCACAAAAATAGACAAATAGATCAATAGAACAGAATAAGGAACCCAGAAATGTACCCATAAGTGTATGGTTAAGAAATCTTTAATAGATGAGTTAGGAATATGCAATGGGAAAAAGATAGTCTCTTCAATAAATGGTGTTGGGAAAACTGGACAGCTACTTGTACTATGTGAAAGTGGACCACTTTCTTATACCATATACAAAAATTACTCAAAATCGATGAAAGATATAATGTGAAACCTGAAACCATAAAAATCCTAGAAGGGAGCACAGACAGTAATTTCTCTGACATCTGCCGTAGCACTATTTTTCTAGACATGAGAGGCAAGGGAAACAAAAGGAAAAATAACTATTGCAACTATATCAAAATAAAAAAATCTGTACAACAAAGGAAACGATCAACAAAACAGAAAGAGACAAGCTTTTGAATGTGAGAAGATAGATGCAAATGATATATTTGATTAGTACCTCAAATTTATAATTAAGTTATAAAACTCAACACCTAAAAAACTCCACAAACCAGTTAAAAAAATGGACGAAAAACATCAACAGACATTTCTCCAAAGAAGACATACAGATGACCAACATACACATGCACGGAGGCTCAACATCACTCATCAAGGAGATGCAAATCAAAACTACAATGAGATATCAGCTCATACCTGTCAGAATGGCTAAAATCAAAAACTCAAGAAACAAGTGTTGTCAAGGATGTGAAGAAAAAGGAACCCTTGTTCACTGTTGGTGGGAATGCAAACTGGTGCAACCAACCACTGTGGAAAAGTATGGATGTTCCTCAAAAAATTAAAAATAGAATTACCATATGATTCAATAATTACACTAGTATGTATTTATCCAGAGAATATTAAAACAATTTGAAAAGTAAATGGACCCCTATGTTTATTACAGCATTGTTTATAATAGCCAAAATATGGAAGTATCCCAAGTGTCCACTGATACATGAATGGATAAAGAAGTGGCGCATATATATATATATATATATCTATATATATCTATATCTATATATCTATATCTATATATATATATATAGATATATAGATATATATATAGATGTCTGGTCTGACTGCAGGCCCCACCCACCAGCTAAAGTTTCTCAGGGGAAGTTCCCCTGCAGTTCAGAGCCACCACGTCTCTGGCAAACACCTGATCTGACTCAACTTAAACCCAACGTGGCCCCAGACTGGCTCACTAACAACCCAGCGACCATATATATATATGTGTATATATATATATATATATATATATATATATATATATATATATACACACACACACACACACATACATACAATGGAATATTAGTCATAAAAAGGAATGAAGTCTTGCTATTTTCAACAACAGGGATGGATCTAGAGGATATAATGTTAACTGAAATAAGTGAGAGATAGACAAATACCATATGATTTCATTTGTATGTGAAGTTTAGGTAACAAAACAAGCAAGATAAGACAAAAAAGAAATAAACCAAAAAACAGTCTCTTAACTATAGAGGACAAACTGATGATTACAGAGGGGAGGTGAGTGGTAGATGGATGAAATATACAAAGGGGATTAAGCGTACCCTTAAGAGTAATGTATAGAATTGTTGAATCACTATATTATACACCTGAAACTAATATAACACTGTATCTTAACTGGAATTAAAATTTTAAAATAAATAAGTTAAATAAAAAAAGAAATTGTCTTAATTTTAAATTGTCTGATTTGGATATCTCACGAGATACTTAGTATGCTCCGTGAACCTCTACAACCCTTTCTTAACAGTGTGCAGAAAATTCACTGAGAACTTTTAGGTGCTGTTTTACATTTACTTATCATAAACTACTGCTGTGTTATATTTTAAGTTTCAGAAATGCCAGGATATTTTAAGCTGTACCAAGTTTACAGTATATACATTATGTACATGAATGAATATGTCCCTATTATTTTCTCCCTACTCCTGCTGATTCCATCTCTACATCAGTATCTTTGGGATTTTAATTCCACTTGTTAACTATTTTTAAGTTAGTAAATGTATTAAACTTAATAATTCCAGTGGTCTTTGGTCACTTGTATCTCTTTTAACTCTTTTAATCAGTTTTTAAAATATGAGAATACATTTTCTACTAATTTATTGTAATATGGTTAGTATATTCATTAGCTTTGCATGTCTGGAAATAATTATGAGTTGCCTTTATATGTAATTAATAGCTTGGCTGGATAGATATAAAAGCCTAGATTTATATACTTTTTTCTCAGAGCTCTAATGACATTGCCAGGTGTTTTCTTACATCTGATTTGCTGGTAAGAAACCTGGTAACAATGAATTTCATGCTTCTATGTAGATAATCCATTTTCCTCTAGAAGTATGTTTTCGATATAAATTGATGTTTCTTTTCATTGTTTCCATACAGTGCTTAAAACACTATTTTATTTTGATTTGGATTGTATTAGAGGTATGCTCACAATCCTATGTGGTGTTTAGTACATTTTGTAAACCCAGAGTATGTCCCATCATTGTTGCTGTTGTTTTTGCTACTTTAAATAAACCCCATTGTAGTACTGTGACATATGTTGTTGCTACCCCCTGAACATAAGTGAGATATATCTAATATTCCATTTATTAAAAATAGGTCCCAGAGCACTCTCTGTGACACCTGGCCCCTGTGATGACCTTAAATCCTATAAAACCAGACTAAAAAACCTGCCAAAACTCGTCTGTTATGAGACTTGTAACATGGTAAGGGGATGGATTTCTTGGCTACAGAGGTTGCCTCCTCGCATATAGAACCTAGGAAAGAAAAGAAAGGACAGACCAGATTCCATTCACGTTGTGGCTGCACCTGGCACATCCATTTGTAGGCATCTGGGGACTTTCAGAGTTACCTTGAATATATTTTCAAAGATTCCATGTTCGTGTTAGATGCTGGTGGTGGTGACAGTGACACTAAAATTTGGGAATCAAAAATTAATGTGATCTTGGGCTCCTGGGTGGCTCAATGGGTTAAATGTCTGATTTCAGCTCACGTCATGATCTCACGGTGCACGAGATTGAGCCCCATATTGGGCTCTGTGCCGACAGCTCACAGCCTGGAGCCTGCTTCAAATTCTGTGTCTTTCTCTCTGCCCCTCCCCCGCTTTCTCTCTCTCTCTCTCTCTCTCTCTCTCTCTCTCTCTCTCTCTCTCTCTCTCTCTCTTTTTCTCTCTCTTTTCTCAAAAGTGAGTAAACATTAAAAACAAAGTTAATGTGATCTTGTCAGGTGGGAATTTTTAGATAAACAAGCGGAGAGGCTAGAATAATCCATACAGTAATGGATTATAATTGGAGATACCCATTTGAATTCATGTTTAGCTTAACATAAATACAGATAGTTAAATATAGAAATACTTATAGATACACATAAAAACATGGGGTAGTATACACACATACATATTTCTTTGCTCTGTCGGTTGAGAGGATCTGAATGCAAGGACATCCCAGTAGTAAAGAGCATACCTACCATGCAGATCTTGGTTTTTCACACCATTCTCTAATCAAAGCATTGGTGAAGTGGCTGGTTTTAGAATAAGAAACACATACGATGATGGCACAGCATCTTGTAGTGCCATAAAATAAGGAAGTCACCAAAATCCGAAATGAGTATATCATTGGTGGGAGTACATTAAAGCGACATACGAAAGTCAACTAAATGAACCTCCAATCACCAAAATTGAAATAATTTGAAGAATAAAATAAAGTATTATTGTTTGGTAGCTTATAGCACAATATAAAATACCCATGAGCCAATGCTAATATAAAGAATTGAATAAATAAATAAATGGGGAGAATAGACAACTCTTCTATGCATAAGAATTCTAAATAAGTTACATAGGTACGCCACGCTAAAGTGGAAAGCATAACTCCCACCTTCTTAATTGTGGGCTAAATGTAGTGACTACCTCCCAAAGAATAAGGTATGGGAAGTAGGTGGGAAAGAGGGTTAGGAAAACTTAACAGTGGAAAAACCTGATGAACACTACTTCAGTTAGGTGACTAAAGGCAACATCAAAAGACATCAAAAGTCCTAATCACGTTGGTAGTATTAACCTTTGATATGAGAAGTATAGCACTTTTATCTTTGTGGTCTTTCTCTCCCAAACCTTCATACCAGTGTAATTATGAGAAAAACATCAGACAAGTTTCAATAGATGAATATCCTATAAAATGCCTTACCAGTGCTCCTCAAAACTGTCAAGGTCATCAAAATCAAGGGGAGTGTGAAAAACTGGGAAGAGCCAAGAGAAGCCTAAGCCGACACACCATCTAAATTGTATCATAGTGTGCCAAATAAGATCCTGGAACAGAAAAAGGACAATCATTCAGAGCTAAGGAAATCTGAATGAAATATGGATTTTAGTTAATAATAATGTAGCAACACTGATGATTCATCAAATGTAACAAATATCCATAGTAATCTAAGATGTTAATAGTAGACAACATTGGGTGCTGGGTATATCGGAGTTCTCTGTACTATCCTCTCAATTTTCTATAAAACTAAAACTGTACTAAAAATAAGGTCTTTTTAAAACAAAGTTAATTTGATCTGTGATATCTCTGTTGGATGGAGCTTAGACATGCTGACTATATTTAATTGCATAATGGTTTTCAGAATTCCCATTGTTTCTATTGTCTTTGCTGTAGAAACAGCCTTTGTCAGAAAAGACCTGAATTGCTTTCTGAGAATGGCCGAGAAAATTTAACTATATTAACCTCGTACAGTTCAATAAGGTGTTTATAGGAGGGAGACCCCTATTTGTAGATTTCTGTTCCTGGTTGAGCATATTTGTGTCTATGCCTACGTACCCTTTGTCCCAGATAGCATTTTCTTCATTTTTACTGACTATTGCAAGAGAGAGCAGCCCTCGAACCGAAGAATTTAACAGTGCCTCGAGGTCAGTTGTTCTGTGCCACCCACTATATACAGTTGATGCCAGAGGAACTATTTATAAGTTAGGAAGGGAGAATTATAACAGTTCAGATTAGGCAAGGAACTTTCGAAAGTCCCCAGGGTCAAAAATTTCTCCTCCACACTTTCAGGGAACCATAGGGTTTTAGCAGGTATCTAAATCAGCTCTCTGCGTGATGTAAAATTCATGTTCACAGAATTCATATTAAATGGGAATTAAAATAATATTTGCCCCACAGAGCTATATAGGCTAAATGAGATCATGATGTGAACGTTATTTTACAACTATAAAGTGCCTGTATGTAGACGCACATAATTATTATGTGTAGTTATCAGAGTTCACTGCCTCACAAGCCAGTTTGGTTCACTGTTGGTTAGCTATAACTTTTTAAAAGCACTTTCTCATGTGAAGTCAAAGTCATCTTTTCCATAATTTGTAGTACAAAGCAAGTGATAATGAAGTCCCATGGGTGTGGGTTCAAAAGCTGGCCCTCTTGCCTACTAGCCAGGACCTTGGATAAATTACTTGAGTTCTGTGTTCTTGGTTTCCTCATTGATACATAATGGTGATAATCTCTTCCTTTCAGGGATACCATAAATGAGATCATGTTTGTAAAAATGTGCCTAGCTTCAGTGCCTAATAAATGGTAATAGGTATTATTAATATGAGTTTTCCTTTTATAATTCTGCAATGGGTTAAGAGTGATTAGGAGTCCCAAGCCTTTCCAACTTCCCAATGATTGGCACTTCACAAAAACCTGTCTGAACCTCCATTTCAAAGTAATAAAGATGTAATAAGTGGAATAATTCTGTTCCTTTTATTGTATTTCTCATTCTGGGAAGACATCAGGGAGCCTGAGGGAGGAAACCTTTCTTTAGCAAATAACAGATGTCTCCTAGTGGAGTCGTGTCATGTAAAATGCGATTCCCCCTAATTGTGAAGAAAATGGGCAATTGTGAAGAAAATGGGCAATGCAGTTACTTTATAGAGACTCTTTTTTAAGTAGAAGGAGGAGAACCCTGAAGGCAAGTAGGAATCCTTTAAACTTCTCTGTCTACAGTCTCTATGAAGCATTGCTTAGACTGATCACTGTACAACTTTAGTAGATATTATCTACATAGACAGCATGTGAATGGCGCCCTCTGGATTCGTACAGTTCTTGGATGCTGTCGTTACCTACCTTGCCAGTTAATGATATTTAATAATTATCTTTAAATCAAAATACCTAGATACTTGTGCATGCAACTTTCATTCAGGTTAACTCAGTGAATCTCAGGTAGAAATATGAGTGCATAAATATGAGTATATTATGGCCATAACATTTTTCAAAGGAATTTTTATTGTAGTGATTTTGACCTGAGGATCTGGCTTTAAGATTGTGTTTTCTCCCTACCCCACTCCAGTGTTGACTGCACTGTATTCCCAGGTGAAACCTTAAGCCACTACAGTGTTTACAAATACTTAGTAGCTCAGCTGGACTCTTCCATGAATTCTGAGGATCATATTTAACCATCCATTAGCATTCGTTGAATATAGCTGTCAGTCATTAACAGCTTTCCCACTGGTCAGCAAAATAATTTGAAATTATATTTCATTTGAAAGCTATTTTATTCTAACATGTTTGCTAGGAGAGAGCATGCAAGAGAGAGCATGTGCATGGACTAGCATATTTCACATTAAAGAGAATTAATTTCCTTTTTCTTTTTCTCAAAGATGGTATCGGTTTTGCTGTGACCTATATTGCTCAGTTTGTTTTTCTGTTTCTCCTTTTAATTTATCACAAGGAAATCAGAAATACAGGTCTAGCTGAAAATCTTTCCTAGAAAAGATTGGTTATTGTTTCCTGCCATTATTTTATTTAAAAAGTAGAAAACAAATTACATTTGGCCACCTAAATTTTTTTTTTCATGTGATTTTATAGTAACTTCAGACAAAGTCCAAAGCAACCTTCTGGGAAGCCCAGCCCTCACTGTAGCCTTGATCTTTTTTATAGCTCCTTCAAGTCATGGAGACACATCTGCCTTCTAAGACCAGTCAGTTCAGTTAAAGCTGGGTGCCCTTTAGCACGGTGCCTAAGAGCAACTATACGTCTTTATAAATGGTAGCTCTGATTATTTCCTTATTTCTTCAATTCTCAGATTTACCATCAGTTTAATGAAACTTTAGAGGGAGGAAAAAAGTATTGACAACGCCAAATAATCATGAGATGTTCCCATTTTCCGAAATGATATTGTGAAAAATTATGTCTTATCACAAGTATGGTGATAAGGATGAGAATGATGATAGATGAAGCATTTATGGAATCTTACCTTGCTGTTGGAAAAAGTTGCATTCATGGAACACAACATCTACCGTGACTAGGATATCATGTCAAATTTTGTGTCTTTTGCTTTAAGGTAAAGGAGTCTAAACATCTAAGTATTTCATCATTGTTTCTGAAAATATAAGATGATTCCTATACAGATTAAGAAAGAAAAAGCAATTATAATATTAAACTTTCTAGAAGTTAGTAAGTGTTTTGTTATAGTGAAGTATGACCGGGTTTCCCCATATATGTCACAGGGTTGGAACAGCTCTCTTAGAATTCAGTCATCTGATTATACAAAAAAGTCAATCTGAAGTCTAAGAAAACCAAGAAATTTGCAGAGGTTGCACTGCTATTTGTTTTTTGGTTTTGCGGTGTTTTATTTTATATAGCTAGGTATGTATATATGGTGTCTTATTTTCAGGAAAAAAAAATGATAGTTCACAACACTACCTGGTGCAGAGAAGTGCTCAATAAATGTGTGATAGTTTGTTGTATATAGAAATAATAGTCATGTTGGTTATACATGGAGGTTGCTTGCTTTTTATAGTTTGTATCTGCCGCAGAAGAGTATTTTCTTGGGGCACCTCAGTGACTCAGTCAGTTGAGCATCAGGCTCTTGATTTCGGCTCAGGTTTGTAGGATCAAACCCCACGTGGGGCTCTATGTTGACAGTGCGGAGCTTGCTTGGGATTCTGTCTCCCTCCCTCTCTCTCTCTCTGCCCCTCCCCTTCTCATAGTCCCTATCAAAATAAATAAATAAACATTAAAAAAAGAAGAGTATTTTCATGAATCAAAAATATAAGATTATGCTATGATGTTCACTTCAAAGTGACTGCTAGTATTCATTCTAAATTTACCTACCTATGCCCATTTCCTTCATGTTAACATGAACTTCAATATATCGGAGGGACCACATTCCTAAAAGAGCATTGCTGAAGCAAAATGAGTCATCCCCAGCTGTCCTGTTGCTTAAGACTAAATTTAATCCAGACTGAGATACAGCTCTAATTTCATGATCTTCTTCACCTTTCTTGACAATGGAAGCAATGAAATGTTTTCATTTAAGAATACTTTTATTTAAAGAAACAATCCATATTTTTTTTTGCCAATTCCTCCTCCCAGTTAAAAGCAACATCATTTATGTATTTATGTAAACCAAATATCTAGTCCTCATTCCTGGTATCAAATCAGTCACCAAGTCCTAGTATTAAGTATTTTTTTTCAATCCTGCCCTCCCCCTTCTATCTCCATTATCACTGCCCTAGTTCCAGGCATTATTTCCCATCTTTACTCCCTAAAAACACCTTTTTGATAGTCTCAATTCTGTCTTACTACCTCCCAGCCAATCTTTCACCTGCTGCCTGAGAAATGTAGATGTGACCATACCACATCCATGTGAATGTTCCCTCTTGCCACAGGTGAAGTCCCATCTGCACAGCATGGCATCCAAGAACACCATGATCTGGTCCCTGCATTGATTTATAGACTCATTTCCCTGCTCTAGTAACACTGAATGGCTTCTCACACAACCTGCTGTTTAGTGGTTAAAACTTCCCAGCTCTTCTGAACTTCCAAACCTTCCCCTACTATCATCGCAATGGATGTGGCTCTGTCCTAGACTTATGTTATACTGAATATACATTATCCATCTCTTAGTCTCACACAGTAGACTATAGGAGACCATGGTTTATTCATAATTTTCCAATAGGTGTAATTTATTTATTGTAATTAAAAAATCTCATAGTATAGTGGAAGAAAATTATAGTCTTCACATGAGCATAAGAAATAGTGCCTAATAGTTATACCATTCGTATGCATCTGGTATCTTCTTCAGAATATACAAAGAACAGGTGTTATAAATTTGGATTGTGTATAAATACATGTAGTAGATACCTCTCTTGTCCTGTAACTATCTGAGGCCTGGCTTGGGTAGCTATTTAAAACTGAAACCATACCTAGTGGGAGGAGAAAATAATAGGAAAAACCTAAGAATGATAGCTAAATCTTTATAATCCTTGTAATTTTTAACTGTATGTGTATTAGTCTCATATGACATCATTTTATGAATTATTGTTCTAAACAAATTATAATTCAAATCCAATCAAATCTCAGCTTTGACTAAGTATTTTTTGATGAATGAGCTTTTTGTGTGAGAACTTTGCTATTTGCAGCCTATTTTTATTTCATTAATTTGAAAGAAATTACAAAATAAAGAAAGATAAATACAGTTTTATGCCTTGGCTCATGTCTGCTTCATATCTGGCTATCCATGGTTGGATTTTTTTTTAAAGTGTCTATTTTTTACCTTTCCTTTTTACTTTCGAGAATATCTGTTTTGCTTTGACATTTATACAGTACTTCTTAGGGTAAATAACCTGCTCTATTTTGACCTAGAAAATATTCCTAAATCTCACGATACGAACTAGAAGATTAGTATTTAAACCATGTAGATGACTTTTTGCACAAAGTACTCCACAATAAGTGTTCATTGGATATATCCCAAAGTGTCTTTTTTTTTTTTAATTTTTTTTGATGTTTATTTATTTTTGAGACAGAGACAGAGTATGAACGGGGGAGTTTCCGAGAGAGAGGGAGACACAGAATCTGAAACAGGCTCCAGGCTCTGAGCTGTCAGCCCAGAGCCCGACGTGGGGCTCGAACTCACGGACCGTGAGATCATGACCTGAGCCGAAGTCGGACGCTTAACCGACTGAGCCACCCAGGTGCCCCTCCCAAAGTGTCTTAAAGAGCTATATGTAAACCTTGAAAGAAAGCTGCAAGTTCTTATGAAAGTATCTTCAAATCGCACCAACACCTAAAATGCCTGTAACATTTCAGAAACTAATTCAAAGGGAAGTGGTGGTGCCCAACACCACACACACACACACATACATATATATATGTATATATATACATGTATATGTATATATATGTATATATATATATGTGTATATATACATATACACATACACACATACATATACATATATATGTACTTTATTATATTAATAATATAATAAATTATTTAATAATTTAAACACAACATGGTTCTCCAAAGCAAGGGTGGTTAGTCAAATATTTTCTACCCTCTCTTAAGCAAGATTATCCCATTTTATAAGTAGGACTCCTTGTTAAGTTAGTGTTTGTAATGAAATATTAGAACTTTTTCTTAGTATTACGGCTTTAAAGATAGGTAAGTGAAACCAAGTGAAATGACAAAATATATTTTCCTGGTAATTTAGATATGGTATCTTGTGTATCTATGTTGTGATTCAGTATGAATTTACTGCCAAAGTTCATTTTGATATTAACTCAGTAACTGTTTCTGTGGTGAACATTGTTTGCATATTATGTTGGACTCAACATATACCATAAAGTGCCTTGTCTCATATTTCCTTGCTTATATTCTTGACGGGTAAATATATGTCTATTTGGTGGTAGTAGCCATCTCACTCTCAAATGTGGGCCTATTTTTTTTTTGAGGACTCTAACGAATTTCCAGTCTTACTATTTGTGACTTGTTACTTTTTTTGAAACAGTAACAACCTAATTTAAAATGATTTAATATGACACACTATTTCATGTAAATCACAAACAGATATAGCAATTTACTACCTTCCATGAAACAAGTTGAGGTGAGGGATCTGTGTGCAATCCCAAAAGTCAACAGCTATACAGATGGCCTTGAAGTCTTGTGCAATTCTTCCAATCTAATGCACTCTGTTAACACCGTGCTGCCTTCCAGGGATGAACCATGTATCTTAAGTCCATTTGTTTTTCTTCAACTTAAAGCTGTCATTGATCCCATCATTCTCTCCTCTTTGCTGCTCTGTGACCAGCAGGGTTGCAGGTATGATTTCTTAGCTAGTAGTCTAGCAGAAGCCTTTGAAAGGGCAAGTCACCCACTCTGTTGGGTTCATGGGTTTAGAGGAATTGATCTACATGCAAGGGTTTTCAAACTTATCTGACCATGGAATGCTTTAATGATGATAATATTTGGTCAGAGTATGATATTAACAATATACCCGCAGGTGATAAGGAGAAATGATCCAAACTAATCTTAAAATAGAAAGCAAAAATGGTCTTATTAAAAAATTGCTTAATAAATTATCATAATATGACTTATGTTTAATGTACAATAGAGATGTGGAAGTTGTAAGCCAATGACATAGCCTATAGTCACTGAATAGAAGAATTCAGTGCAAAGTTGAGTTGATTAATGCTGTCTAGATCTTGCTGCTGGAAAATTATTTCTTGTTGCATCAAATGATCGTGAAAGATTTCCCTAAGTTATAGAGGAGCAAGCTCAACACACTCTGAATTCATTTCAGCTTTACAATTCATTATCTGTATGATTTGAAAAAAATATTTAAATCTGTTAGTCCCCATTTTCTTTATTTCAAAATAGGAATAATATTGAGAAATTAGATATCAAGTGCTTAGTACATTACCAGGTAAAATGCGAAAATATATGTTATCTATTATAAAGGTAAAGGAGAGAGAGTTGATAATTATTGGATAGATGACTAACTTGAATATTAGTTGAGTCACTAAAGTAGCGGTGTTCGTAAGTGATGAGTTTCAAGGTAATCATTTACTTACTTTCAGTGACTATTAATATCAAACTGGGTGTTAGTTTACTGAAGAACAGTGTTTGGAAATACCAACATGGTTATAAGAAATTACTCTACGTTTAACTGTAGTGTTTTTTTGTTTGTTTGTTTGTTTTCCTTACATGGTGTGGAAAAGGTCTTTGTATAGCATTCAAAGCATAAATATAAAATAGCATTCAAAGGAACATGCAGGTACTAATCAATGAAAGTTAGTATCTTTAAAATACTCAAGAATGAGGTAAATCACACTGTAATTTTTTTTTTATAAATTTTCTTTTCTTAAATTTTACGGAGGTCCCACTCTATCAAATTAAATATTTTCTTAGGAGTTTACTATTAAGTCTTACTTCCTCTGCTGTTCAATAGGAAGTTTTTCCTCAAGCATAAAACTCAGGAGAGTGACTAAGATAGTTAAGAAAGAAAAAAAAAAAAAAGAAGAGACACAGTTGAGGTCCTTAATACTAATACATTTTTATTAGAATTGAATTGCATAGAGTACTTATAATGAAATTGTCTTATGCACATATTAATAAATAATCTTAACCAAAATGAATTGATAAAAATAAATCTATTAATATAAACAATCAGAGAATCAATCTAATAGGGTAATTTTTAATTAAAATTGTGTAGGCAAGCTTAATCTGACTTGTAAAGGGTGAGATTTGCTCAAAGATAAAATCTAGGGTACAAGATCATAGAGGTAAAGGGCAAGAATGATACCTTGCTCCGATAATACTTTCGAATAGTGACTTTGGTAACTTCAATCAGATTTTTTCCCAGGGATGTTTAAAGCGGTGAGTTTGTCAGAGGTAGAGAAGCATCTTCCTCTTAATTGTTGGTATAAAAATGAAAACTTCAAGTGTAATCATAAGTCTCCTCTAGTTACACAAATGCATTCTTTAAAAAAAAACCATAGACCAGGGGTGCCTGGGTGGCTCAGTCGGTTAACGGTACAACTTCGGCTCAGGTCATGATCTCACTGTTCATGAGTTCGAGCCCCACATCGGGCTCTGTGCAGACAGCTCAAAACTTGGAGCCTGCTTCGTATTCTGTGTCTCCCTTTCTCTCTGCCCCTCCCACTCATGCACTGTCTGTCTGTCTCTCTCTCAGAAACATTTTTTGAGTCTGTAAGTAAACATTTAAAAAAATTAAAAAAAAAAAACATAGACCAAGAACTGCTTATTTCCTACAAAAAGTGCCTAGTATGGTGTAGGGCAACTTATTTTTGCTCATCAGTGCTGCCTTCTTCCTCTAACTTCTTGACACTTTACCTGGATTCTCCTTTCAAACATGTGATTTGATCTGAATTCCAGAACTTCAGCTTCCTATTTACCTCCTGACTTCCAGAAACTACAGCAGCTTAATTGTAGTCTGGTTGACATTGGAGCTTTGCCCAGGTATTTTTCCAATTAACTAATAAGAGGGTGTTGTCACTGTCCTCCAGGATGACAATTATGAACACAACCTGGAAAGGTTTCTATCCCTAAAATAAGACTTAAAATAAAGTTCATAAGCCAAGATAAAAGTTATAGAAAATATACATCTGCTATATATTTTTAAATCTCGCTCTAAGTGTTATTTCATGTTAAGATAAAAATTACAGTAATTTGGGTTTGGAGAACAATAATCTGCTGGAAAAATAGGCTTGATTATTAGGGAAAAAATTCTTAGGACCTCATTATTTTAATCAACCCTACCAATTGCAGTTAGTAGAGTTAGAAAGAACAAGGCAATATCCAGCACAGGAATTGTAAACTCAAAGAAATGTCTACAGTGACCAGACAAGAAGAGTAAATGTGTAGAAAGCTACCAGGGATGTTGAAGAGAAGTGGCCAACTGACAAGTGAAGGCTCCATATTAAAAGAGCAGCTCCAGCTCTGTATTGACATTCAAGAATATGGGCCTGGTGTTCCTAGAAATTCCTGGTTCTCAAAAGAAGCCAGAAATCTGGAATTTTATGTGAAATATTCTGAGTTTTAAAAACTAGCCCAAATATTTTTAAAACACTGTGTTTGTCAAACATGGCATCTTGGGAGGGCTAACTCCAGTTTTCTACCTCTGGTCTAGTAGCAGATAGTTCTCCCATATTCCTATTTTCTCGTCATCAAATGTCCCACCTGTAGAGGAGTAACTCATTAAAGTATTAGCAAATATTTGAAATCAAATAAGATCATGAATTCTGATAGAAACAAGATAAGGATAGCAATATTTCCTGAAAAGTGTGTATTTTCACAGATTTATCCACTGGGGCCTTGCATATCTAAGACCCTAGACACAAACTACAATGAAGGGAATAGAGATACAAATGCAAACAAAGCCAGTAGTAGGAACAAAATAGGTGAAGAGTCAACAGAGAGTTGCTGGTTTGTCTGGGGCTGACCGGATTTTAAAATAGATTTTAAAAAGAACGAAATTGTGGTGCACGTGCATTTTGTGGGAAGGAAGGAGGAAGGGAAAAGTAGATTGTGGATGGTAGAATTTTCAAAACTTGCCAATCATTTTATGGTAAACAATAAAGGGAACATTGTTTTGATTCTCAAACATGCTGTAGCATAGAAAACTTAAAATATACTCTCCGAATACAAGATAAGCATTTTGATTAGAACCTGCCTTCATATTATTTTGGGTTTGATTGTGGTTGTTAATGTTCTCAGCAGTTCTATTCTCAATGCAAAAGTTTATTTCTGAGCTTTTGAGTTTTATATAAAATATATTAACAGTTGCATATTTTCTTAACTTTTTAAAAGTATGTGCTGTAAGCAGGCATTATGATTTTGTTTCAATTCTGCCTTCCTTCATTGCCATTTCACTCTATACCATGTATATATAGATGTAAAATTCTGTCTGGAAACATTTACGCAAATGTTTCTTTTTAAATAAAAGGCACAGATCTGATAAAAGTCATATGTCATTTTTCTTTGCAAAGAGCTCATAAAAAGTATAAATTATGATTTACAACTACTGAAAGTGGGATTTAATTTTATGCTGATCTTTTGAGGCAAATTTAGTTTCCTTTTTTATCTCAATTTCCAGTAAATAAGAAAAGAAGGACACTCTTCTATGCATTTATTTATTTATGAGAGAGAGAGAGCGCACGTGAGAAGGGGAGGGGCAGAGAGAGAGGGAGACAAAGAATCCAAAGCAGCCTCCAGGCTCTGAACTGTCAGCACAGAGCCCAGTGTGGGACTTGAACCCACAAACCGTGAGATCATGACCTGAGCCAAAGTCGGACGCTTAACCAACTGAGCCACCCAGGCGTTCCACTTGTATGCTGTTTTTTAGGACAATGGAAATATGTCAAAATCTGAGAAAGTGCTAATGTTAGAAACTTAATGAATTAAGCAATATATGCTAAGGTTGCACTTTTAATTTTATCATATCTGATGCCAGTAACCATGATCTTTTCAAGAGGCAGTTCACTGTAGCCCCATCTAACATTTCAGTTCTTCGGTTTACAAAGTTCATCTAAAAGATTGTGAACTTAGGGGCTCACTGTAGTAGATATATAGTACATGGATCTGCCTGCACGGGAAAACCAGTTTTATGGTGGAAACATTAATGTAACAAAACAGAGCACCACTAAAGGATTCCAAAACAATGCCCTTGATACTGAGTCTCTGTTTTCCATTAGAAATTCATTTCACATTACTGTTTGCCGGGCTGTGTCTTAGGTACTCGAAATCAGTAGTTGAAATAGACCAGGTGTTACAAAGTCAAAAATTTAAAGGGGATTGACAGATAATATAAATGATTGATACGGAAAATGTCCACAACATGATACAACTTGGATAAAGTTTATTTTCTCAGTTTTGACAGAGACATATATTTCTCTACTGAACAAAATTAACCTAACAATTGCATGATGCTTAGCAAATGGCTCCTGCCTCTATCAGAGATGTACTTGGTAACCAAGGGGGTTGTGGGGGATTGGAGGGGAACATGCCTTCTCTAAAGGGGTGACTTTCACTCGGTTCCAGCTGATTGTTGACGTGTAACACTTCAGACCCAGTGATGCCATCTCTCCTAGTATTTTAAACCAGGAAACCCAATCTTTGGGTGAAATCTGCTTTTCATTTTTATTACTACTTTTCAATTTTTATTTATTTAGTTTTGAGAGAGAGAGAGAGTGTGTGTGTGCATGTACACAGAGTGGGAGAGGGGCAGAGAGAGAGGGGGCCAGAGGATCCAAAGTGGGTTCAGTGCTGTCAGCTCAGAGCCCGATGCAGGGCTCAAACCCACGAACTGTGAGATCAAGACCTGAGATGAAGTTGGACGCTCAACCCGACTGAGCTACCCAGGAGCCCCTGAAATCTGCTTTTTAAATGTGGACTTTAAACTGTGTGGGTCAAACAGAGGAAAGCTGCAAGAGGCCAATGAACAGCCACAGAAAACCCCTTTAGCCTCTCAAGTTGCTTATGCACCAGAACCTCACCGATTAAACTGTGGTCACTGGACACTGACCAGAGCATCACCTGCGAGTTTGTTAAAAATTCAGAATCTCAGGGGCGCCTGGTTGGCTCAGGCAGAAGACCATGCAGCCCTTGATCCTCATGGTCATGAATTCGAGCCCCGTGTTGGATGTAGAGATTACTTTAAAAAATAAATAAATAAAATAAAATAAAAATAGAGAATCTCAGGCTCAGCCCCAGACCTTCTAAGAGCTGCATCTGAAATGCAGATTCTGCATTTCAACAAGCCCCTGATGATTTATAGGCTCATAAATATTTGACAAGCTTCAGTCTAGGAAGGCATCAGAAAGAACAAATTGATTTTTCTGTAAAGGCTGTGACTTTGAATTGTAGGTCCTTCCCTTTTTCTTCTTGTGCTTTACCCATGCCCATATTGATTGTCACTGATACTTGGTCTGTCCTAGACAACAGCTCATCTAAACTCTCATGGAAATAAATCTGAAGCCATTACAGGGTGTTTCATTAAATGACTAGTGCATACTGTCACATCACATCCCTCCTTTAACTTGATAGAAAGTTTAAGGATTTACTGTCATTCTTCATGCAGTGTTAGAGCTCTGACCTCATTCTCTGTTGTCCTTTCTTGCCTTTCTCGTATTTCTTATACCCTGGAACAAAGGGGTCTTTTCCTAGCTAGGCTTTGGTTACACCTTTGTTGATTTCAATTGCAAGTTACTTTGTCACAGCAATTCAAATTGTAAGCCTGTAGCCCTGCTAAGTACTAATCCGGCTGTTGTGGCTCCTTCTTTTGTATTATTTCTCCATGAATTGTACCTGTAGTTTTTATCAGTGAATTCTGGGCTCCTATTTCTTATTTTTGCTTTATATTGTCATTTATGTGTGTGTTTGGTGTGGGAGAGGGGATTTGGCAGGTGCGTGTGGGGTATGCATGTATAAATGTCTGTGTTAATTAGTATTCATGTTATTGAGAACACTGGGAATTGTACAATTCTAATGAAGTCTCAGGGGAGGAAATCTATGTATTTGTTACGTATTCTCCTCTTGTTGAGCTCACCTTCCTGTTTTACACCCCTTTGCTTTTTCATAACTCTTTCACCAAGTAGTCCACATCTGACCTAATCCTGGGGTGCTTTAAATCACCAATATTTTTTTAAGTGTTTACTTATTTATTTTGAGAGAGAGAGAGAGCATGCATGAGCAGGGGAGGGGCAGAGAGAGAAGGAGAGAGAGAATCCCAAGAAGACTCTGTGCTGTCAGCACAGAGCCCGATGCAAGGCTTAATCCCACAAACTGTGAGATCGTTACCTGAACTGAAATCCAGAGTCAGTTGCGCAACTGACTGAGCCACGCAGGTGCCCACCAGTGATTTTTATTATAAATACCTAGTTTCACGTGGCATTTATTGATTTTGAGATTTATATTCCATTTATTTCCTAAAACAACCATTACAGATTGGATAACTGTATTCCCATTTCATAGAAGAGAATATGTAGATTATGGAAATTAGCTAAGTAGACTGAGACCACACACTCTTGAACTGACACTAGATTTCTGGCCCTTGGTATTTCCTTGTGAGGGAGGGGATCATATCCTATCACTCTTTCTCTCACAAGCACGGTAAAGAAGGTTTCTTACAATACATTTACATTTCATTTCATCTGTCATCAAACTAGTCAAACTCAGTGAATATCAGTTTTTTATTCAGTTAAAAACATGTGGTAAATATAAATTAAAGCATCAAGTTACTAGAATTTTCTGACAGATCATACATAGAATGTAAGCGTAAAGGGTAGTCAAGGATGACTGCTGAGGTTTAGATGGACCAGTTGGAAGGGTACACTTGCTGTAAAATGAGATGGGAAAGAATGCATGATGAGCCAGTGTGACTGAAGCAAGGCTCAACAGCTCAGCTGTGGAAATGTTAAGTCTGTGATGTATGCTATGGTTCTTGAGAGAAACAGAACTCAAAGGCTATAATGATATCTGTTGTAAGGTGTTGGCTCATGATGTTAGCAGGCTGAGAAGCCCCTCTGCCAACTGAGAGCTGGGGACCCAAGAAATCTGATGGCATAGTTTGAAGGTCTGAGAGCCAGCCAGCCAGTGGGATAGGTTCCAGTCTGAGTCTGAGGGCCTGAACCAGGAGTCACAAAGGCAGCGGATCAATGTCCCAGCTTAATCAGATATGCATAGCGTGAGTTCATCCTTCCCCTCTTTGTTTTATTCAGTCCGTCAAAAGATTAGGCGATGCCCACTCATGTTGGAGAGGGCTATCAACTCAAAATTCCCTCTGGAAAATTTCTCACAGACACACCTAGAAGTAATGTTTTAATAGGTATCTGGGCATCTTGTGGCTCCATCCATTTATCACGTGAAATTAATCATCACAATATGCTCTTTGGATATCTGAGTAGAAATATTGGGTTAGCAATTGGAAATACGCATCTGGACTTTGGGGTGGGGGAGGGTGATAACTATAATTAATCATTTTGGAGTAATAATACACGGGTAGTATTTAAAGCCAGGCAACCTGATGAAATCTCCAAGGGAGAGAGTGTTAATTGAGAAAAGGACAGGTTCAAGTACTGAAACTAGAGGAATGTCAATGTGTAGGGGTCAGAGAGATGAGGAAAAAACATCAGTGGAGACTAAGAAGCAGGGGCCTGGGAGGCAGGAGCAAAACCTACGAATGTGTCATCCTGGAAGCCAAGTCAAGAAGGAGCTCAGGGAGAAGAAAATGATCAGCTACATCAAAAGCTGCTGACAAGGCAAGTGGATAAGAACTGGCCAGCAGATTTAGCACTTGGAAGTCATTACTGACCTGGACAAAGGCCGTGGATAGGGAGGGATGGAACATGGAGTCATAAAGTGCACGGGCAAGAGTTTTGTGAGGATTAAATTGTAGGGTTGCAGGATCACTTGTCCAAGGCTTCTTGAGGAAATAGATTTGAACTGATTCTTCCTGAAGGTTCAATGTGAGTTTTGGAGTAGGGAAGCATAGAAAGTCTAAAATTTTCATAACAGTTGAATCACCAAGGGAGGCATATTTTAGGTGTTCACAATTTTAAATTTTGTATACTTTTTCAAAACAAACTGTTCATTTCCTAGCTACCAGAGACCCATAACTTAATTAACTTAATTTCTATTCCTAGTATCTTTTTCTTCTCTGTGTTCTGCTATGTGGTAACTGACCTTCTTTTCGTTGGCTACTCTCTTGAAATCTTGACCATCATGTTGCTCCCTTCACGTCCAAATTTGCTAAATGGACTTCTCAGTACAAGAGCCCATTTTGTTCTCATCTAATTTCTTCTAATTTAGAATCTCATTAAGGCTTCCATGCAGGTTGGGCCTGGTGCCTGCCTCTTTGCTTCTTTATGGAAAGAAAACCTGGCAGTCGTATTGCTTGATTCCTTTGAATAGTATTATTATTTATTATATATAAAACAAATGTATATATGTATATATATATGTGTGTGTACATGTATATGTATATATATGTGTGTGTGTACACACATAGCAAATATACACACAGTAGTACTTATTAGATTTACTTTAGAACTACTGCCAGATTTTCTTAATTCTTCCCTAACTTATTTTGGGCTCAGAGCCAAAAGTTGTTGTCATGACTCTTTCATTATACTTTTATCTGCTCAAATTTTCCTTCTATACTTTATCTGCCCAAGAGCTGTTGTTCTTCTTGTTGTTAAATTCCTTGTCTCTGATTCACATTCAGACTCAGCTGTACTGCCCTTTTCTGCCAGTCTCAGCTGAGCTACCCTAGTTCCTTAAAGAGGCAGCTTCTTTTCTTTAGTTTCTGTTTGGAGTCCCTGGATTTTCATGAATATGCAGCTCTGAAATTCTCCAGTAATGTCTTTCTCCTTGGCACATGGAGTCACCGTCTGGCTTCACCAATCGTCGTCCACCATATGGATGTCCATACGGTGCTTGGAGAAGAAGGGCTGGGGCTGCATCATAAGTGATCTTATCATAATTGTCTTTACCTTCAGTCCTGTCTCTGAAACAAGTGATTTATATTCTTAATTCTTATTTCTTGTATTTGGAACAATTGTAGTTGTTCCAAATATTACCTTCTGGAACTTTGACTAGATATTTTATTGATAGTGAAACTTCTCTGAATTGTCTTTATTACTTCATCATTAATTAGGATGGTGCTACAACTGAAATTGGCTTCTGGACTGACCGTGCTGACTCTGTGAAATTGTTCCACCAATTCAGTTTCACAACACCAGTAGTTTGACGAGCTGATCAGCCATTAGATGGAATGAACTATTTTGTTGTTTTTATGTTGTGTAGACTTTGAGACTGGGGCTATGAAAAATGCAATAAAGATGATTCCAAAAGGTAGGTGGTCACAAAAACCAAGCAATGGGGAATAGAAAGGCACGGCGGTACTTATTAGATTTACTTTAGACCTGCTGCCAGATTTTCTTAATTTTTTCCTAACTTATTTTCGGCTTAGAGCCAGAAGTTGTCGTCATGACTCTTTCATTATCCTTCTATCTGCTCAAATTTTTCTTCTACACTTTATCTGCCCAAGAGTCAGTGTATGTTTTCCTTCTGTGCTGGTATCGCCATATGGTTGCATTAGTTTGAGCAAGTACCTTAGTTTTAAAAATACTAAGAAAGGGGCACCTGGGTGGCTCAGTCAGTTAAGTGTCTGACTCTTGATTTCCACTCAGGTCATGATCTCATGGTTTGTGAGTTCAAGCCTGGTGTCAAGGGCTCTCTGCCCCTCTCCCCACTTCTCTCAAAAGTAAATAAACATTTAAAATCCCAATGCTTAAGCAATGCCACACCAATTTAAAAAACATACTAAGAAAAAGATCTGAAAAAATTATGTATTTAATGCACAAGTCAAGGAATGAAAAGTTATTCTCATACTTACTTATGGTGATAGTAAATCCAGTATGCTCTTTCCCTGGTCTCTAAACACCTTTGGATATATCTGAAATTATCTCATTAAAAACTCCCCTTTTGGCATAACAAAATGTTATCTATGTATTCAGGGACCTGGTTCTTTTTAAATGCCAACTGGAATCTCAAAATTCAGTTTAAGATGAATAAATGTATTACAAGCTATAGAAATTACTTTGGGGAAAAAAAAACCCAAAATATATCATTTCTATTTCTATTATTTACTGGTAGTGTACAAGTGGGAATATGTTTTTCTTTTCCATAGATTTTTTTTATGTAGTCAGTGAATCATTTTGTTTGAAAGAAATTATCTTTAGATTCTAGATCATTTCCTCAAGTACTATACTTATAGAAGGGAAAAAAAAGTGGCATATAATTTTAAAAGTAGAGAGGCCTTCAAAATGTATAAGTCAAATTATAGGATGGCAAGAACCTAGAAAACCTGAGTGATTTGTCCAAGTTTGGTGCCATAACTACTTGTATTTTTTTTTCCTTTTTCATATCGACTTTCAAATAAACTAAGTTTTTATTTTCAGTTTACATATTCAGTTATATATTTACATGCAGTGGATTCTGTTTCCTCGATTAATGCATTTCTCACTCTTGGGGGTTTTTGAATTACTCAGAATGCAATTCAGAATCTAGAAATAATAAGTTTGTCATTTACAACTTATTGTTTAATAAAAGCTATATTATCTGTAACTGCCCAGACCTGTAAAAATGTAAGCACAAATATTACCACAGTAATTAACTTAAATTTTTTTTAAAGTTTTTATTTATTTATTCATTTAAGTAATCTCTACACCCATTGTGGGGCTCGAATCCAAGATCAAGAGTTGAATGCTTTTCTGACTGAGCCAGTAGGTGCCCCTACAGTAATGTAGTTTTGTGTGTTGCTCACAAAGGAAACTTTCCGAGCTAACTGGAACATTTGGGTTGCTGATAAATTCTGGAGTAGACCTGTCATGGGTGCCTGTTTGCTTCCTTGACTTCTCTGAGTGCTTTTCCCACAGTCTACTGAATAGGTAGCATGCTGTGCAACCTTACCCACTCTGGTAACTTCTGATTAGATAAAGGGTGGCTTTTTGATGCAAGCCCATTCTATTTCTTTTGTCTAGAAATTATGGACCACGAGTGTAAGTATTTAGGTAGAGTTACTGCTATATTAGTTCAGAAATATCAGACCTGGATTTGCCATGGATGTTAAGAGTAGAGAAGCCAATTTAGGCCCATCAGCAAAGAATGAAGATGGGAAGATATTAGAAAGAGAAACAGAAAGAGAAAGAGAGCAGAGGAGAGGAGAGGAAAGAGCAAGCTTTTATTTCCAAGGGCTTTCTAGTTAATTTCATTTACCTGCTTATGGGTTTTCCAGACCCAGCACAATGACCTTAGGACAGACCTCTGCATCTTCATAATAAACTCCCTTTTCAGCTAAATCTTTGCATGAGTTTACGGTTATTGCAATCCGTATAAAAAAGGTGTGTGTGTGTGTGTGTGTGTGTGTGTGTGTGTGTGCGTGTGTGTGCGTGTGTGTGTGTGTGGTGTATTTTGTTTTGTTTGTAATTTGAATGACATATTAGGACAACCATCAATACTGCCAGGAAGGAATGATTACTTGAGGGAATGGACTAGGTTTAAAGGATTAAAAAATAATCTTGTAGCAGTGTAGCAAAGTATTAAAACTCTGAGCCAAACAGCCCGGGTTCAAATCCCATCTCTACCATACATTAGGTGTCTGATTTCAACAGTTTGTTTTGTTTTTTTTTTTACATCCCTCTCTGTGTAAGACAGAGATAAAAATAGTACCTACCTCACAGAGTGGTTGTGAGGACTTAATGATTTAATTCATATAAGGGTTCAGATGATTATTTGGCTCACAGGAAATCAATATAGATGTTAGCTATTAAACTATTATTACTATATAACACTTTAATAACTGGAAGTAAAATAGCTAGCATTATATAACTTTAAAGAGAATAATGATTTCACAGTGATGAATAGCTACATAAAGTTAGTGGTCTGTGTACTGAACACAATGATTGCCACATAATTTTTTTCCATAATATCCTGGAAAGCCATAAATAAACTACCCCCATGTCGAAACTATAGAATTGTGGTTAACCATGGTTTTTGGCATATTTTCTTATATTTTATTCTTATTTTAAAACATAATGAGGTTTCGTAGGTAAGTACCAATCACAGATTATATGTTTATTTGTCAGCAGGATGTTTCAAAATAACTTATATTCAGAATTGCTTGTTTCCACATAGACTCCTAATTACATATTGGAAAATATACATAAATAATTGCCATACTCTAAGTATAAAACCACTGCATATGCATCTAGAAAGTATTGAAGCTGACATATTTTTTATGGCTTCTTACGGGCTGAATATATTGTGCTTCACTGAAAAGTTAGATATCTTTATTTATGTATTTATTTATTTCAGAAATAAAAATGTTTTCCAAATGGGCATCACTTATCAAAATTGTGCATAAATATGTTCATTAGAGGAAAAAGAAACAAACAAATATTTTTATGAGCGAGAAAATGCAGCTTAAAAATAATATATTCTTGTTACTTTCTGGCTTCTGGTGTCTAAATAGTTTTTGGTGATCATATCATTTTCATTTCATAATAATGGTTTGATTTTACACTGTCTTTTGAAAATGGTATTCATCATAAAAGTGTATGCTTTTTCTTGATAACTGGCTTAGATATAGCTAAAATACCTTGATTAATGGATGGATTTTTTCCACCGCCTCACTATTCACAGTGTTTCAGGGAAACATTCAGCACATCATTCTAAGAGATTTTCTCCTTTGCATAATTTATAGATCAGATTGCTCCTTATGTATAATAACAGCACTTTATCCTTGCCCGTGAAAATAGATTGAACAGTTTATATTTAAAGACTGTGAAAGTAAAAACAAACCCTAAATTCCATAGTTCAGTGAAAAGAGCATAGATGTGAAAATGGCAGACTGGATTCAATAACAACACTTCCATTTGTTGTTGGACACTACTCAAGATACTTAAGTTCTCTTAGCTGCTGTTTCCTTATCTGTAAAACTTGGATAATAATATTTGCCTTAAAGTTTTGTTGTAAGCATTAAATTAGGTACTAGATATAAAGCTCCTAATATAAATACTAACAAGGGCTTATACTGTCATTATAAGATTTACATTTGTAGGTGCAGGATTTTGCAACAGTTCGATAATTAAAGATGACATAAATTTTAGAACAGGAAATAAAAATCAGTAAATGTATCAGAATATATTTGGTTGAAAAATTTTCAGGGACCTTTTTTTTTTTTTTTGATTTTGCTGGAACATCAGTTCAGAGAGGCATGTTTCCATCTATGTAATGACTCTATTTCACCCTGGTCAAGGTCGATCAGCATGAATAGTGATAGGAGGAAGGATCACAAGAGATGCCAACTGAGTGTGTAAAAAGGGAAATCATGTTATAAGGAGATTTTGGTACTACCTGCTGGTGCTTGTAGTCACAAAAGGATAAGCAGACCAGCTTGTTAGTTCTCTTATAAGTAGAACTTGTTCTTTTTTGGAACATTTTATTGGAACATATGACATACTTTTCTCTTTTAAAAATCAGCTACTGGCATGAAGTTCAGCCACCTTTTGTATGCATCATCCATTATCTAACATGATTCAATGGAAACGGAGAATTTATTTTCTACTTTTCTTGTACAAATAATTTTTCATGAATACTTTAGGTACAATTGTAGCAATTGGAATAATTGCACCAGTTTTTATGACTTATCACAGATTCTGTTGAAATGATTGGACTAGCCTCAGAATTTACAGTTACAATGTATGTGTTTAAAGGTATCACAATTTACACACACAAAAATGAATGCCTAAAAATTGGTTTAGTGTATGTTTCTCTTGGTGGGATAGATACCTTTAGGGACAAAGATGTATAATCGTATTTAAGCAATAATTTAAATGCCTTGTTGTCATTCTTTTTAAATTTTTTTTTAATGTTTATTTATTTTTGAAAGGGAGACAGAGTGTGAATGGGGGAGGGGGAGAAAGAGAGGGAGACACAGAATTGGAAGGAGGCTCCAGGCTCTGAGCTGTCAGCACAGAGCCTGACTCAGGGCTCAAACTCAAACCATGAGATCATGACCTGAGCCAAAGTTGGATGCTTAACCAACTAAGCCACCCAGTCGCCCCTTGCTGTTGTCATTTTTGAGACATCTTTACAATGTTCTTACTATTTTTAAGGTTCATTTTAGAACACCACTATTTTATTATTAACACATTCTTAAACTATGCTCCATAGAGAGATCAATTACAGAGGACATTTGGGGTATTATGTTTAACAGATTGCTAAAATTAGTATAATCTAAAACTCTCTCTTGTGTATGCCTAAATATATGTTTGCCCTTAACTTCAGCGACTTGCTAATGTATGGCCACAAGAAGCATTAAATCTTCCTATCAGGGAAACTATAGTTTCAACGACTTGCTCTGCACTTGAAATTAGTGACACAGAAAGCCCAGTGCACGCAGACAAGTGACCTCTATGGAAAGATAGAACTGAAAGCACACAGGCCATGCCCTATAACAAATATGTTCAGAAGGATCCCCTGGAGGTCAGAGAGAAAGTGTGCATCCTGATAGGATGGTGATATGCCTCCAAAGCTGTTTTACTTGAAAGCTGAGGCAAGGGGGAAAAATGAGAAATGATAAAAACCATGGAGAGAGAGAGCTAGAGGGCTAGACAGTGAGGATACTTATAGATGCTAATAAATAGAGACAAACAACCGAAGAGTTAGAAGGAAGATCCCCCAAATATCTGTATTTAGGATAGAAGTGAGTGAGTGGCTGGCTCTCTTTTTATACTTTTACTAGCCTGTAGCATATTCCCTAGGAAATAGTAGAGGCATAATAAAGAGACTGTGGGTGAGTGAAAGACTAAATGAATACCCTTAGGGCAATGTGGTGTCATGTCAACCAAACATTGGATGTAGAATAATTAGGTAGCAATGTGTCTGTGGAGAGAGCAAAGAGCCATCTTAATGAGAAAAGTGATCCAGTCCCTTAAGACTTCATGGTAAAAGAAAGTCAGATGGGTGGTCTGTCCTAGCTTTTGGAAGATGTAGAGTTTCCTTGAGGAAATGGAATTAGAATCTGCCATTTTCATAAAATGTACCCAACATACTGATGACTGAGATCATGAAATCTTGCCACCAAATAGTTATAAAACTGTTGACCTATCTTGCCAAAATTAAGATTTCCAATCTCAAGCCTGTGTCTGTGCTTCTGTTAGAAGATAAACTAATGAGGACAGATTATGGGATATTTTGGTTTATTATCAGTTTCAATTCAAAGAGTTGCATCTTATCCTGGACTTTGTCCACAACAGCTTGGCGAATGATGTTCCATCCTATATGTGAAAACATGTAATCATTCCAACAACACTTCTCTGATTTCTTTTTAACCTAAACATCATCTATAGACTGATGGAGTGACTATTCACTCTATTGTTTGCCAAAAATCAGTCCTTTGGACTTGAGAAATGTATTTGAAACGAAAATTATTTATAATCCCCCTGAAAACTTTTCATTCCATTACAAAATGTTTTAATTTTAATATAAAAGTAATGTTTTAAGTCACCTGTCAGTAGATAAAGTTGATTTCCACAGAGGATGGACCATGTTAACCAAAAAGATTCTTATACCACTGATGACTGTATGTTTTATAACTCCAGGGCATTCATTCCCCAGTTTCAGAAATATAGACTTTGTAATCAAGTAGTTCCATTTTTAAATTAAGACTGCCTTTTACTTGCTGTGTCATTCTTAAAAAAAAAAAAAAGACAATGTAATCTTAGCTGCATCCCCGAAAAGAATATGCTGTAGTCCTAACCTATTGTACCTGTGAATGTGACTTTGTTTGGTAATAGGGTCTTTGCCAAAGTAGTCAGGTTAAGATGAAATCATACTGGACTAGAGTGGGCCCTTATCCAGTGATTTGTGTCCTTTTGCGAAGAGGGAAATTTGGATACAGGCACACAGGGAAAGACAGTGTGTCCATGGAGGCAGAGAATGGAGGGATGAGTCTACAAGCCAAGGACACTTACTGACCCAAGTACAATAATATGGTCTTAATTTGAATTGACTTGTTCCTAGTAAACAAAATCTGATTGCTGTACACATCTTTTAATTTGCAAATGATAACAAATCAGTTGTTCAATATTTCACACATCAAGCTAGTGATCTGCAAGACATTTTCCCTGGTTTTGAAAACTGGATCGATCTCTATTTCTTATACTGGGCTTCATGCTTTCTGTAGAGATTTTACAAGTATGTTTCCTCAGTTCTTTCTGTTGATTGTACATATCCTTTCTGAGTCTGATGTGGATCTTGGGTTTGTCATACAGCTTTTTGTTTTTCAGCATTGTGCCTAATGTATAATAAAGATTCATTGAATTTTGACTTTTTGTTCTTAATTCTTTGTGATTCTTAATCATATCTAGACCCGAAGTTCCCCTCCACTTCTGAGCCATGACATGTTAAGGAAGCCAAGTTGAGGTTTTATGATGCTCTGCTTTTAATTGAATGAAAATTTCAGCAGATGTTTAGCTGGTTAATGCTTCCCATAATTTTTACATTTTGTATCTATGCCAACTTTTTAAACTGCTTCAAGGGAGAATCATCTAACAATCTCTTCTATAGACTAGTACTACTTGGTCTTATTGGCATGTAAAGACAGCATGCCTTTGATTCCTAGAACTTCAATCATTTACTCACTCATCAAACAGTCAATCAGTCAATCATTTGAGAAGGTGGAAGATGTTTTTGGAGGTACACAGGTGACTGTACTGCTCATACTTCAGCTGGCCTCTGAGTTTAGCGGTTAGTTTGATACCTTAGTGAGGAGTGCTCTCTAGTGTTTTACTGCAGAGGTTTTGATGTCATGAAATTGCAAGATAAATGATTTTGCCTTGATCTGAAAATTATACTGGAAGGACAACTTCTTGTTTTGTGATTCCATTAAAATAAATTATGGTCCCAGGAATGGAGTAAATTTCCTCAAAGGATTTGTTGGTGCCCAGTGGGATAACCTGTGTGTCTTGCCTGTTTCTCATCCCCTTGCACGAAAATAGAGATGGGGTTTTGCCTAGTCTGTTGCAGACTGAAGTGAATAGCTTGTAAAAAGAAATTTTCAGATATCTGCTCACATTCAGAAAACAGATATTTTTAACTTAAAACTATACATGAAAACCTGTTACCAGTGAGGAAATGCATAAATGTTTTGTCTTTGTTTCATGATCTGGAGTTTTCCATTTTATGCCTAATGTGTGTGTTGTAGCATACATATTATTTACAGAATAGATTATTTGTAGGTTTTAAAAAATCCAAATCGAATACAGTTCATTAATTTCTGAGATCATTGAGTTTAGTTATGTAATATAAGTTCAGGAGCTAGGATACATCTTTTTCATTCCAGTTGTTAGAATCTTGAAAACACTATAAAAAAATCTAAATGTTCTTCCTTCATGCCTTACAATCCTTCTCTCTTCCTGAGCTCCACAAAGATTTCTCCACCCTGAATTTACTTCCTGACCAGCTGCAAATTTTCTTTGACTCTTGCCTCCTCCCAGAGTCAAGTAGCTTACTTTCAATGTGTAATTGATTTTTATTTTTAAATGCGATAGCGGATGCATCACAGAATTTCCCATTACGTACTTTGTGCAGAAAAATGCATCACCAAGTTGCCATGTGTGTGGATGACTGAATTAAACCTCACACTTCTATGACAGTTAAAACTTCTTCCTGGCGTTGCATCGAGCTGCACGCAGAGTTTGTTTAGGGCTTCTATGAAATTTCCACTTGTATGGCCCTCTGGAGACTTGTCAAATAAATAACAGATGTAGAGATTATCAGTTACTGTTGAATGTTTGACAAAAACAGACATGCAATCCAGGCATTTCCCACTGGGTCTTTTCATGTTAAAAGAAAGAAAAGGTTTTCTAGCCAGAATCAAGTAATTCAACTAAATACTGTATTGTTTGCATCTTTTACTGTAATTATTGCCGTTTTTTATCTGCAAGAAAATGTCAGGACCAGAAAGGTAAATTTTCTATGATCTTTGGAGATAATTACTTTATCTGGAAGAAATAATCACATGGACTGCAATGTTGTCCTCTCTGGTAGAGCTGTAACAATAAGGACGTTGTAAGATCGGTAAGATCTTTACTAGGTGTACTCTGTGGTGTCATGCATTCCTCATCCATTCATTTTATCCCATCAATATTTGTTTATCCCATCTTGTTCAAGCCGCTGGAGATACAGCGATGAACGAGGCAGAGTGACGAATGACGTGAAGCTTACATTCTACTTGAGGGGATGGAGGGAATTGGGAGACAAGTGTATGGTGTATCAGGTGATGGTAAGCACGTGAAGAAAATGAAGCAACATATGGTGTTAGGGATAGAATTGCAGTGGGGAAAGTATTTTATCCAGGAATTTCAGGAAGGCTTCCCTGAGGTTGTGACATCTGAACACAGACGTGAATGAAATGGTTACGTGAACGATGTATTGATGGAAGCATTATGAGGGAAGAGAGGGATCAGTGAAAGCAATGCCCTGAAGCTAGCCTGGAGTTATGGAAGTTGTCCATTGCACAGGTTTTCTTAATGCAGAAAATAAAGAACTATCTGCTATTTGAAGATCATTGGAAAATATGTACAACTGACTTAATACTTCATTTAGAGAAGAGGAGAGAACAAATACAGAGGACTGTTTAGAAGCAGAAGACTAAAACCTCTTTCTGATTGCAACTTGTGGGAGTCCAGCTTTCATCTGAAAGGCCCAGGAAGCAAGGAAGAAGAAATTATTAAAAGCCTACCAAGAGAGGGACCTATGGTGTAGAGACCATATTAGAAACAAGAGTAAATAAGTTCAGGCATCAGTTGAAATAGGAGGAAGGCGGGTTTTCCATACATTTTAGTATACATTTCAACAAAAGTACAAAAATCACAAAATTAACCTCATATCTTTTTTTCTGTTGTATTAAAAACTATTTTACTCAGTGAATGCTTTTGGGTGGCAGGTTTGCATCTTATGCAGTGGGTGTGTCTCATTTTCTGTGACCTCATATCCTGCCAGCTCTAGCTTCCATCACTTACATTTTGCTTCTAGGATTCAGAATACCACACTAATTTCCCTCTTGCTGAATGGCTTCCTGCTCTTGCTAACACCCGGCTTAAACGTTCCCTGTTTGTCTTCATGACTGTTCCATCACGTTTGTCAATGGCCACAAATTTAATTCCTTCTACGTAAAATATCTAGTGTGGATTCTATTTTCCTGACTGGACCCTGACTCATGCAGTGATTGTTTTTTTTTTTTTTTTTTTTTTTTTTGCATCTAAACGCAGGGACCAGGTTGCCTTGCTGGCTCAGTCGGTAGAGCATGTGACTCTTGATCTTAGATTTGTGAGTTTGAGCGCCATGTTGTGTGTGGAGCATACTTAAAAAAAATAAAAATAAAGGTAGTGATCAAATGGATCCTTTCAATTGATAATGTCTATTATTTTTTTAATATTCATTTATATTTGAGAGTGAGAGAGAAAGAGAGCACGAGAGGTGGAGGGGCAGAGAGAGAGAGAGGGAGACACAGAATCTGAAGCAGGCTCCCGGCTCTGAGCTGTCAGCACAGAGCCCAACATAGGACTCGAACCCATGAACCGTGAGGTCATGACCTGAGCCGAAGTCGGATGCTTAACCAACTGAGCCACCCAGGTGTCCTGATACTTTCTATTCTTAAAGACAGAAGGCATGGGATGACATTTAGTAAAGCTTTGATTCACCTATATGCAATCAACAGCATTGTTTTCAGACAGGAAGATCAACAAATTATATAAAGTCCAGATTGAACTCATCAAAATCAAACATTAGAGTCTTATTCCTAAAGAACAGTGTTCTGGCATCTGTCCTTCCATATGGAATGGTCAGTTGTGATATTTCTGTCTTCTCTCTGGACCCTAGGGATTCCCCTTGCTTTCATTGTTAGAGTTCTTCCTAAATGAAATATATTAAACACCACTTTGCAACCCTTCCTTTGGATAAGTTTTCATGGTCAAGGCTACTTTATTTTAGGAACTGTATTAGCATGCTTATTAGATTGACATTCTGTTATCCAGTGATCCATAAACAGAATCCATTTGGCTGAGTATGGTTACAGTCTATATTATGGAGATCATTTATGCCAGCAAGTCCAGAGCTATTAGCTACTGATTCTGTTAGTACATCCACACCTATTTTGAGTTATTAGAAAACGTATCAGGTAGCTTTTGATACAAAACCAGCAGACCCCCAACTCCCTATCTTAGGACAACAACCATCTGTTTGGTTCACAACTTTGTGAGTTTACAGTTGTGCCGGCCTCATGAGGGCAGGTCCTCTCTGCTCCATGGGCTCATTCATATTTGTGGTCAGCTGCCAGCCAGCGGGGTAACTGTTTCTAAGGGTGGTGTTTGATGGCTTCATCTTCTAGTGCTGGGGTGCTTGGGGCTTCTTGCCGCATGGTGTTTCCTTGAGTAGTCCAGACTTCTTCACATGGCAGCTCAGAGTTCTGAGAGTAGCAAACAGGCAGGGCCCATTGCACAGGGGTTTTCCAGGTTATGCGTATGTCATGTTGCCAGAGTCACACTGAACAAAGCCAGTCAAATAGCCAGCCTCAATTCAAGGATGGAGAAATAGACTCCATATAATTATGAGGAAAGTGACAGTTGTGCCCATTATTGCAAAAATTACCAAAGAAAACATATACAATTAGCCAAGTGATTTATTCATGCCAGGGGAAAGAATGAGCCAGAGGGCTGGTTTGTAGGGACTATAAGAGAAAGGATATTTTCACAGATAATAATAAGAAGAATTGGAATCTTCAGTGATTGAACTGGGGAGAGAAATTTAGGTTTGGAATGAGTATGACCATTACAGAAAGAGAACAAACGGAACAAATATTTGGTGCCCATGGGCAAAAAGAAATGGATGCATGGAGAGCAGGATCTTAATCATGGATTAGTCTGAGATGAGATTCAAAGTGTGGTCAAAGATTTCCTTTTTATGCTATCTTGACCAGGCATCCACATGAATTGAAACATTGGTCAAGCCAAATAGTGTAAACATGGATGAATGAGCCTGTATAGAACTTTCGTATCAGAAGACTCACATGAATGTTACTGAATTAGACTTCAACTGTTGGGGTACAGGTAGAAAAGGAGACTTCAGCTATTGGGGTCCAGCTTAGCTTATGAAACTCCTCACACCTCATTATCACCAATCTGCTTAAGTGGCAGTGGGGATAGCAAGGACTATATCATGTCAAATTAAGCCATGACCTTGTGTCTCATTTTTTAACTCCCTGTTTTATGAGTATAATTAAGAAAAATACTCTAAAATCTATGATTTAGCTTATTTTGTAACCTAAAATGTTACCTAGCAACCACTGAAGGACATCTTTGTATATTTCAAGGCAAAATAAATCATGTTAATTTAACAAACATCTGTTTTCTTATAAGAATAGATATGTTTTCATCCAGACAATCTGCATGTACACTGTTCTTAGTGGCAGTTATACTCCCTTAGCTTAAATTTGATCAGATCAACAGAATTCGGGCTCTCAGAGGGCCACTGTTAATTCAATATGAAAACCTAATTGAGCTTTGATTGTCTGGTGGCCTTTTGTCACTGTTGGACCTATGTGATTGCAATTTGAAGGGAACAACCCATGGTTTCTGAAGGCGAGGGAAAAATTATTTACGTTTTATTTTGGAAACCACACTGTAAAATGGCAGGTGTAGGACTTACCACCATCTAAAGCAGTATTCACCGAATGCCTTTAAAACAATGCGTATTAGGAAGAGCTCCAGAGTTTGTTAGACTTGGTTAATAGTCTAGGCTCAGCCATTTCTGACCACTTCTGTATCGACCACTTGCTTCATATCTCTAAACTTAGTTTCCTCATCTGTGAAATAAGAGTAGTGATAACACTGTTTTCCATGCTGTCGTTTCGAGGATTGCATTAACTGCACCTGTTAGAGCATAGCACAATGCCTTCTACGTGGGAAGAGCTGAATACACTTTATTGTTACTATTAATATTGCTAATGTACACATATAATTAATGCTCTTAAACTCATAATTAATATTTAAATAAAGAATACCATGCTACATAGTGTACTTAATTTTCTCAATTGCTTCATCCAACTCAAACTGTTTTCCTTTATCTGAAAAAATTGGATTTTGTTTTAAGAATGGTTTAATATTGCACATGAAGAAAATGGAATTGATAAAATTAAAAATCATACAATAAAAATCCCAAAAACTATAAAATGAATTAAGTCCTAACTGACCTTTTTACTTGCAAATTTCATCGCGTAAATAAATAACTCCACTGAATTTTTCTTGAAACACAATTGACTTGGTATTATGGGAACTTAAAGTTTTACAGACATGTATACAGTTGACCCTTGAACAGTATGGGAGTTAGGGGCCACCCCCCTCCCATACACATTCTGAAATCCACACATAACTTTTGACTCTCCAAAAATCTAATAGCCTCCTGTTGACTGGAAGTAGTACAAGGGCAAGACAAGGACAAAAGGAAACAGTTGATTAATACATATTTTGCATATTACATGTATTCTGTACTGTATTCTAACAGTAAGGTAAGCTAGAGAAAAAAGTGTTAAGCAAATCATAAAGAAGAGCAAATGCATTTACAGTACTGTATTGTATATATTATAAAACACCTGTGTAAAAGTGGATCCGTACATTTCAAACCTGTGTTGTTCAGAGGTCAGTCCTATTGTGAAAATTAGAACCGGCTGAAAGACAAATACAAATTGAACTCACTTTTATGCCCCATTACTCAAACGCTTAGCTCATGTACCCAAATATTCGTCATCATTTTAGACTTGATTTGCAAGCATAAATCCAAATGTTAACCATCAATGTTTGTCAAAAAAGTTATATTTTAAAAATTACACTTGAGATGCTACTTGTCTTGGGAAAGAAAAGATATCAGAGAATAAGATCGCATTAATGACCATTTTTCCTTGTGAATGGAAAGAGTATGAGACCTTCAAATATCACCATTCTATATTCTTTGGGGTTATCTTCCCACACCCAGGTCCGCAAAGGGAACGGAAGGGCTGTTGGTAATTCTGAGTAGAGAATTTTTGTTAGGAAAAGTGGGTTTTTAATTATCTCATTATAAAAACATGAAAAGGATACCCATTTTCAAGGCTCAACTGCCAGTGAAGAAGCTGAGATTTAAAGCTTGAGTTATGTGAAATATTCAATAGACATCTTGACAGAGGCTTAACCTTATATTTAGACGAGTTTGAGAAAAGATGTGAATTTTTTTCTCATTATGAATTTAGTAACTGAGGACATGTATCTTCAAGAAAAGATGTGAATCTTTTCTCGTTATGAATCTAGTAACTGAGGACATGTATCTTCAAGATATGGAATTCTATAAACGTTAATTTTTATTCAAGTTATAATTCGGGATTTTAGAGACTAATAAATGTTCTTCTGCTAAATTAATACCAACTGCAAATCGTTTATGGAGTCATAGAGATGATGATCAACATTTCATCTTTATTATGCACAGAACTATTGGAGAACTATAGCCATGGGACAGTAGGGCCCTTTATAATTCCTACAGCCATGAATTAGCTCTCTGTACCCAGTCATAGAGACTGGCATTGTGGAATAACCAATAAATTGTTACTGCTATTAACCCAAATATATTAGAGCCAGAAACAAAACAAAACAAAACAAAACAAAACAAAACAAAACAAAACAAAAACAAATGCTGTTTTTAAGAGCTGCAGCTTGGAACTGACTTGAGAAAGATTGTCTAACAATAAGTTTTTTCTCATAGCTAAATACCTTTACCTTGAATTTAATGAGCTTTCTAATGTGAAAAGATGGAAAAAACTACCGAAAAATATACGGTTAGAGTGACATATTCTTAGGGAAAGCAGTTATTCCACAGGCATATAAAGGGCAGTACAAGGACAAACACCTTGGAAAATGTAAAGTTACCTTTTTTATTGTTTATACCAACAGAGAAGATAGTATGGTGTCGTTGAAAATGCATGGGTGTTAGAGAGAAGCTGTTTCTAACCTGGCTCCTTGACTCACTGTTTGTTGACTTAGGGCCAGTTAGTAAACTGATCTGATCTTCGGTCATCTCCTATGTAAAATGAATAGACAATGCCCATCTCAAAGGATCCTTTGGAGAATAAATGATACAAAACCTGTAAAGTGCCTAGCACGTGGGAGTAAATGCTATACTGAGGTGGGGTGCCCTTCATGACTTAGTGGGGACTGTGGCAATTAGATCAAAGCTGTATCTCTGAATCTTTGTGTCAGTAAATTTGCAGTGCAAGAGCTTCTGGTCCTTGGCTTACAGGAAGCCGCTGCCTCCGTTAACCCTGAAGACACTCCTTAATTCAGCCATCGGTTCCAATTACCTGCTTTCCCTGAAGATGCCAGAGTAGCTACTCTGGGATGGCTCACAGCCACTGTGTTTGAAAATCTTTGAGCTGTGAACCACTGCTTTGCATTCGATTCTCTAATTGCTTTTCTGTTCACTGGGCTCCTGTGAACATCCTGCTTCTCATGTGATCCTTTGATCTTTTAGTTACTCACCTACCTCTGCTTTCTGCTTCTGGGAAAATCTCTCCTCCGTGTTTGTTCTCACTTAGCAGTCCCCACGTGCCTGCTGTCTGTTGTTATCCTACAGAAGTATCAGTCTGACTTTCTTGACGTCAATGGGCCACCCCCGAGTACTTTGCCCTTGCAGGCCATGTGCCAACTTTGGCCCCTACCTTTGTCCAGAGTTGGCTTATCTCTTGTCAGCTTGACAGGAGTACCTCGACCTATGTGTGGTCCAAAACCATCTTGTTACTTGCGGCTCTCTCTATGGGAATGATGGTGAATAAAGTTCATATTACTGATTTGAATTCAAAGTCTCACTGCATAATTTTTCCCCCTAGAAACCCAAAACATACTCTTAAAATATTCTCACTGATTTCTTGGAATACCTGAATAGTGATGCTTAGAAATCAGTTTTACTTATTTATGAAATATAGCATTACAGAATTTTCAAAATATAAAATTAAATATAAATTAAATAAACATAACAAATTAAATATAAATAGCATATACTTACAATAAATATATTTATAATAAAAATAAAATTAAAATCTTTAAAAAATTCCGTACATCTACTCACCTTCATTCCAAATAGTGGTATACCCTGCATTTACTTCTAGTATTTTTTATATGCATATCTGAAGATGGTTTTATAGTCTACTTTTTTTTGCATCCTCCTTTTTCATTTTGCTGTACAAATATCATAAGTTTTATTTTTTGTGGCTACTCAGTATTTCATAGTGTGAATAAATAATACTTAGTAATAATTTCCCTATTATGGGATATTTCATTTTTGTTTTTAAATACCATGATTAATCTTTTTTTTTTTAATTTTTTTAACGTTTATTTGTTTTTGAGACAGAGAGAGACAGAGCATGAACAGGGGAGGGGCAGAGAGAGAGGGAGACACAGAATCGGAAACAGGCTCCAGGCTCTGAGCGGTCAGCCCAGAGCCCGACGCGGGGCTCGAACTCACGGACCGCGAGATCGTGACCTGAGCCGAAGTCGGCCGCTTAACGGACTGAGCCACCCAGGCGCCCCAATACCATGATTAATCTTATCAATGGTATTTTCTTGGCACAAAAATGCACATAAAGAGGAGAGTAAAGGAATGTCACAGGAGGATATGGCACACATAAATCCAGTTTGAGAAATTAAAAAATACATTCTCTATCACTGCAGAATTCTACCAACTGGACTATGACAGTGAAGAATTCTGAATTTTAAAAGCCACTCTTTATGGGGCACCTGTGTTGCTCAGTCGGTTGAGCTTCTGACTTAATTTCAGCTCAGGTCACGATCCCAGGGTCACGGGATTGAGCCCTGCACCGAAGTCTGCACTGAACGTGGAGCCTGGTTGAGATTCTCTCTCTCTCCCTCTGCCCCTCTCCCCACTCAAGTTCTCTGTGTCTCTAAAATAAAAAATAATAAGAAATTAAAAACCCATTTTTTGTGTTTACATACATTTTAAGCCATTGAATTTAATTTCATATGCAGACGTCAGAATTAAAATAGAAGAGAGGCAGCGATGGATTTAGAAATTGATCATCTTCCAGGGGTGCCCGGGTGGCTCCGTTGGTTAAGTGTCCAACTTTTGATTTTGGCTCAGGTCATGACCTCACAGTCATGAGATTGAGCCCCGCATCAGGCTCTGTGCTGACAGTGCACAGCCTGGGCTGACAGCCTGCTTGCGATTCTGTCTCTCTACCTCTCTCTCTGCCCTTCCCCTGCTCACAAACATTCTCTCTCTGTCTAAAAATAAATAAATAAACATTTTTCAAAAAGAAAAAAATAAGAAGGACTATGATTATAACACCTACTCTGTTCAACTCAAAAGATTGTGGGGCGCCTGGGTGGCTCAGTCGGTTAGGCGACCAACTTCAGCTCAGGTCATGATTTCACGGTCCGTGAGTTTGAGCCCCGAGTCAGACTCTGTGCTGACAGCTCAGAGCCCGGAGCCTGCTTCAGATTCTGTGTCTCCCTTCCTCTCTGCCCCTCCCCCACTCATGCTCACTCGCTCTCTCTCTCTCTCTCTCTCTGTCTCTGTCTCTCTCTATCAAATAATGAATAAATGTTAAAAAAAAAAGTATTGTGAGGAACAAAAGACATGATCCATTTGTAAATTCTAGAGCAATTAGATGTAGAGATATTAGATGTTTAATACTTAGTCCTGTTTTCATCATAATTTGTTGAAAAAAGAAAAACACCAAAATATTATACCAAGTTTCAGGGATCCTGGATAAGAAAATTTAACCAATCTATGCCCACACCCCCACCCCAGGCCCAATAGTAACAAACTGAATAGAACTGCTGTGGGGGTCCAATCTTAGAACTTCAGAAAGTAGAGAGAGGAGTTCCTAGTGATGAAGAGCTTGTGCCCAAAAGATGCATATTCAATGAATTAATTAGAAGATTTCCAAGAATGAAGAGAAAGTCCTTGGTAAGGATTGTGGTTCCAGGACGTTGGTCTCTGGAAGGGAAATAGCAATATTGGGAATGGAAGTTAGCCCTCTATTGGACTCATTGTGAATGCTTGGACATAGGGGAGTGGTTCTTCAAAGAGTCTTTGACTGCAAAGAGAGTGTCTCTGTAATTTAAATTAATGCCAGCCATGGGGTGCCTGGGTGGCTCAGTCAATTAAGCATCTGACTCTTGGTTTTGACTCAGGTCATCACAGGTCTTGAGTTCAAGCCCCACGTTGGCTTTGTGCTGACAGTGGGGAGCGTGCTTGGGATTCTGTCTCTCTCTCTCTCTCTCCCTCTCTCTCTCTCTCTCTCTCTCTCTCTCTCTGCCCCTCCCCCTCTTTCTCTCTGTCTCTCTCTCAAAATAAATAAATAAACTTAAAAATATTAAAAATAAATTAATTATTGCTAGCCTGTAACAAACTCCTAGATTTCAGTGGTTCCTCACAATAGCTGTTTATTTGTCATACACACAGTCCAAGGTGTTTCCTGGTTGTTGGGTGTGAAGTTGGAATGTTCTGTTGTGTAGGGTCATTCAGAAACTCACACTGATGAAAACTGCCATTTTTATTATGTGGCTTTTATGTCCTGTTTAGGTATGTGTTTCCAGCCAGCCCGAGGGCAAAAGGGATGAAGAATAAGGTGTGGGGCATTATATGGGTCAGGCTTGGAGGAGATTCCTATCACTCCAGCTCACATTCCATTGGTGAAAACTAGTCCACATGTCCCCACTTAAATGTAAGGAAAGGAAAGCTAGAAATGAAGTCCCTATCTGAGGACGGGGCACTGGGTGGGTCAGGGGAGGCTCAGTCGGTTGAGCATCTGACTCTTGATTTCGGCTCAGGATTGAGCCCTGTGTTAGGCTACGTGCTCAGCATGGAGATTCTCTTTCTCCTTCTGCCTCTCTCCTCTGCTCATGCTTGCTCTCTCTCTCTCTCTCTCTCTCTCTCTCTCTCTCTCTCTCTCTCTCAGGAAAAAAAAAAGTCCCTGTGTGAGAAATTCCTTGCTAGAAATGTTCTATGCCTGGAAGGTAGAGCACAGATTTTGCCAAACAGCAGCTAAAGTGTAATAGGTTCTCTTACAAGGGGTGGCTGTGAGAGGACTACCCGTCATAAGGAGGCTGGAGAGGCATTCCTGGTTGGATCAACTCTTTATAAAATGTGAGGAGTAGTTGTGCAATCATCCATTGTCAAAATACACAGATGAAGCATTATAACCTTTCTTGAAATAGACTAGGTAATACATCAGAAATGGACAGGGAAGAAGTTCAAGACAAGTTTATTTCATGGTAACAAATTAGTTTCTGTGTTTCATTAAGGCGATTTAAAAACAAAGAGTAGTCTCCCTCACTATGCCTGTGCAATATTATTTGAACTTATTGTATGTTTATTTTGGGGGAATGTGGTTTTGAATGTTATTCATGGGTAACATGTTATTGATTATAATAATGATGCCTTGCAATATGTAACACATTTTGCTTTTGCAAATGTTTTCTACACAGTTAATCCTCATAACAATCCTATGAGAGAGGCTGAGTAGATAAGGATGTGATCCTTGCATGAAAAAAGAGGAAACTCAGGATCCTATAGTAAGAGGTGAGACTGGGAAAGGAGCCTAGAATTTCTCACTCCAGGCTCCGTACTTTCCACTTCTGAATCCCTTCACAGTTTATCTTTTTTCTTGGAGGGGTTAGGAGCTGAAGAACGTCAACTTAGATCAGCCTCCCTTCTTAGTGAGTTTAACTGACTGAGTCATCCATGTTGGATGAATGTTTCACACAGCCTTTCACATACCTCTTAAGGAACAACTTCAATCACGGGAATAGGTTTTATAAGGAAAACAGACTGTAAAAATTTGGTTTATGGGCTTGCACTTAAAATACTGGCCGATTTAGAATCTTTCATTGTTATTTGCTTGCATTTGTATACAAATACAATATAAAATCACATGGTGAGAAAACTGTTTTTGTTCTCTTTTTTCCCATTTTATTTAATGTAGTGCAATAATTTCTAAGGGCTTCAAATGGAATCCTTAGTAATCTGGCAATGGGGGTCATTTAAAATGAAAGAATTTCAGGAAGAAATACGGAGGTTTTTAAGGTGGCTGCTAGTGTGACGATTTCTAAAGTCTTGGTGCTCTCTTAGTTGTCAGGAGACTACTAACGCGGTTGTTTGATTCTGTGAGCTGTTTTATTTGCACTGTGACAAAGCTGCACAGTCGCAGCCGTTGGCTGATGGTCTTGAGTTACGTGGCTCTCTAGCCCCTACCCGTGGTGATTTGGAGCTATAGCATGTCACTGCAGGAAGAGAAACCACCTGCAGGAAGCGGACAGATAATTGTGTCTGAATGGAGTGTAACTTGGATCTATCGAAGTGTCTTTATTTTATTTATTTATTTTTTTAAAATTTCTTTTCCCCTCAGAGTGTCTTTAGAAAACAGCCAACTGGATGGCAGATCTCACCATGTGTCATGCATGTACATGTGTGTGTATTTTATTATAATTTGTGATAGCTTCAAACATTTCAAATTATTTATGGAAATAGAATATGTTCTAGTAAGGGTCAACAAAACCTTCTACCTAATGTTGCATTTGCTTAGAGTTACGTAACAAAAAAGGAAAGAAAGATGTCAAGAAAACAAATATTTTGAAAGGTCTCCTTTTTTCCTCCCAGAAATGTTACTCCTGCTGCCTCTCCATGGTTGGATGGATGTATTATAACCCCTAGGGTACTGCATTTGTATTTCCATTACTTTCCACTGTGGCTTTTTAGCACAGCAGGGAGTGTGTTCTCTCTCGGCTTCCAAGTTCTGTGTTTTCAGCCTAAGTAAATGTGAACTGCTCCTTCTTCACCTCTTTCTAAATAAAGAAATGATTTTCTTTGGGAAAAAAAAACTTTGAAATAAATGCCTACTTCGATCTCTAATAATTTAAAGGAGTTAAAACATGAGGATGAATGTTTTGCCAAGAGCATTTATAATCAGTATTTTATGGGCTCCATGTGTTTTTCTTGGTAGCAAGAAACATTTAGGAGGTAAGGGGCAATAGTATATAAGCCATTAGTCTTTTGTTATCTTTCCCTTACAATGAAATAGCATTCTCTTTACATTAAAATGCAATTTAAAGTGTTAGAAATTTGTGAACAGCATTCATTTATACCTTTGGTTCTTAAATACTAACACACAGCAGAATCACCTGGAGGCCATGTTAAAACTCAAATTACTGGCCCCCTTTCCAGAGCCTCTAAGTCAGTAGATCTGGGGTGAGGACTGATAATTTGCATTTCTAACAAGTTCCTACAGGACTCTGATGATGTTGGTCCGGAACGACACTTTGAAAACCATTGGCTTACACTAAGCGTTTTTCTGTTAGTCAATTCCTCACTGCTAATTATTGGTATGCGATTAGAAATGCCCAGTTCAGAAGTCTAGAAACTCTGAAATGCTAAGACTTAGACATATTTATTCTCTCTTAACTTGATGTTTCATTAACATTATCTTCTCACATATTTTCTGCCATGTTATTTGATGTTTGAAGAGTGGTTGTTACTATTTACCTTGAATTCATTTGCATTATCAATTTACATCAATTGCAGAGTGTGATAAAATGAAAGAAAAAGCAGCTCAGGGCGCCTGGGTGGCTCAGTCAGTTAAGCATCCGACTTCAGCTCATGTCATGATCTCAGGTTCGTAAGTTCGAGCCCCATGTCGGGCTCTGTGATGACAGCATGGAGCCTGGGGCCTGTGTCAATTCTGTGTCTCCCTCTCTCTCTACCCCTCTCCCACTCGCACTCTGTCTCTCTCTGTCTCCCTCTCTCTCTGAAAAATAAATAAACATTAAAAAATTAAAACAAAAAAACTAAATAAAACAAAACAGCAACAACAACAAAAGAATCTCACGTAACATGCCTTTTCCCCCCTAGAAAAGTGTGAGTACTAAAAATTCTTTTAACTGTTTTTCTAAAATACTCTTTGGTACAGTTTAATATGCAGATTTTAGCTCATGTTGTCACCTGCGTTATTAGAATTTTGCAAGCTGTTAGGATGCAATCCCCATAGAGCATTCTATAAATGCCAGATGTTGTGGTAGTCAGATAAAGGAGGTTTTTCACCATATTTTGAGATAGATGTCAGAAACATTGGAAATAACTGTAGGAGACTGGAATTAAGGAAGGCTCATAACTGAAATATTACCTTTTGTTTGGGCTGAGAGTGTGGCTTTTGAGCCAGAAAATCTGGGATCTATGCAGCGCTTACTGTTGTGACGTGGGGAAAATACTTCACTTCTCTATTTCAAGATCCTCATCTCCAAATGGAATGGAGCTCGTAGGGAGCTTTGAGGATTGAGTTAAATCACTTTACATGTTTAAAGCAGTGTTTTACTCTCAACACTATTATAAATAGATACTACATCTTGGAGAAAGAATTCTGTATAGCCCCTCCCCTCAGTCCTTTTTTTGTCATACTGCTGGTAGCAGTAGAAATGCAACTGAAGTTAAATGAAATAAAATCTAAGTTAATACTAGAATCATGCTACATAATTATAATATTCAACTCCCTTTTCAAGAATTACCACAATGCCATATTGTCTGTAGAAGAAAAAGTCATTAATAGGCACTGTGCATTTAAGATAGGGTAGATGGTTCCTCTTTATATATTTAATTTCTGGCATCGTGTTTGATAGATTGTCTATACTGATAATGAAATTGCCCAGGATGTTTGTTAACACTTAAGGTTAGGGGAGAAGATACTGACTCAGGAGCCAAAGTATTCGTTACATTTGGAGTAGTAAGGATTAGAGAGTGACACATATGTCTACGGTCATACCACCCTGAACATGCCTGATCTCATCCTATCTCAGAAGCTAAGCTAAGCAAAGCAGGGGTGGGCCCGGTTAGTACTTGGATGGGAGAGTGCCATACATGGGCTCAAATGAATGCTGAGAAGTCTTCTCAAGAATATGGGAAGTGATGATTTGGATAGAGTCCGGTGGGTGCACTACCACTCAGTAGGTGAGATGGGGGAAGACTAGGCAGTCATTATTGCAGAGATCTAGTAGGTTCTCAAAATTGGCTAACCTGTTCCCTTTCTCCTCCCACCTTCCCTCCTCAAGGACAAACTATGCGTCTTATCCTTTTAGTGTTGCCTGTAATACCCAGCATAGCTCTGCTCAGTCATTGTTGGCTGGTTTGAGTTGCTAATAGGATGCCACAGTTTATATATGGCCTCAGTTATTTTTCTCTGTAAAGAAACCACAGGTGGAAAAGATTAGAACATGCTATAGTTTGCACAATAAGCCCCATCCTTTCTTTTCCCAGGAGCTTACACTGAGGTCTATATCTGTTCATCTAACAGATCTAACATCTAACATCTATTCATTATAGTCCAAGCTAATAATTTGTGGCTATAAATTTAAACAGATAAATATCAATATAATTTTGGTTCCAGTAAAATCTGAAACTTGAATTAAGGGGTGCATTTTATAGCCACATATCAAGGAAGAGGATGGGTAGGATTGCCTGCATCAGAGTTGAAAATATTGATGTTGATTACTTGTTTCATCTGGCTTATGGTCACAATAAGTACAACAGACAGTTTAGGTGTATTTTTAGATAGGAATTAACTCAAAGAACTGGGAAACTTAAATGCACTAATAATGGAAAGTGATATTTATGCATGTAAATGAAGTTTAGTCATGTTTACTTAAGACTGGTAATCCCTTCACAGGGAATATATTATTAGTACTATATGTGACGTGGACTAGAATTTTAATATATTCATCAGCATTAGGGTGTTTTCATCTTTGCAAATAAAATCAAACCCTTTTTAAAAAATATGAAAGGTATTGGGTTACCTAGTTAGCCCGGTTAAGTGTCCAACTCTTGATTTCAGCTCAGGTCATGATCTCACGGTTCATGGGATGCACCCCCATGTTGGGCTCCATGTGGAGCCTGCTTGGGATTCTCTCTCTCTCACTTTCTCTCTCCCTCTCCTCTGCTCATGCAGGCTCGCTTGCTCTCTCCCTCTCTCTCTCTCTCTAAATAAATAAATAAATATTTAAAAAATGAAATAAGAATTAAAACATTAAAGGATTATTTATATTTTCTTAAAACCTAAAACTGAAGGCATTTTTAGAGTACTATTATATTAGCCTGTCAAGATCACCACACACAACTGTACAACTCTAAGTGTATCCTTAATACGGATCACCTAAAGATGGTCCTATTATAGGCTATAAGCCAGACTTTTTTTTGGAGCCTAAGTAGGAGACACCATGATTATAATTTTCTCATATGCCTCCCAATTTTCCTCTTTAATTGTATTTACCTCCTTCTGCAGGATCAAATTACCAGCCAGGGAATATGGGCAGTCATTCTTTTTCTCTGCTTGCCAAGTGGCATTTTATGTAATTGTCCCATATCAGCTTCTCCAGCCCACTCTCTCTTACCTGCAGGTGTGAGGTTCTGTGTCACTTACGCAGGATATTCAACTGTCAGGTAAACTGAGTAATTTCTCTAGTGTTAAAAGTTACTCTTTTCTCATTAAAATATACATTAAAAATAATAATTTTCTTGAAGTTTCCTTTTGCCCCTGACTTTTGCTCCATTTTATTCTGACTTCTTTTTGATCTGTTTATCTAGTACCGACAGTTTATTTCAGAGGCTTTCATAAAGCATTTGGTAACCCGCAACTCTGTTCATACATACACACAATCCTTAACGTCCTGGGGGATTCACTATAGGCTCCCCACTGGCCAGCTGGTTGATGGACTGGGTACCTTGAACTTCAGTGCCTGTTGGTCTTAGGTATGATCATTGTAGTCAGAGAAAGAGTTTCCATTTGGGGCTGGAATGAGGGTGGGAGACACACCACCCTGCATTTCTGAAAAAGAAGGAGCCTAGAAGGGAAGACAGTTGCTCAAGTCTTTATATCAGGAAGCATAATTTCACTTAACCTCCGGTTTTCATTCCCATGTCTCCACCTTCCTGTCTGACTGGTAAGTCAACGCTGGATTTTCCCTGGTCAACATTTACTGGCTCTTGATGGAGTGAGGGGGAGGCACGTAACCATAGGCCTCTTCACTCTGGTCCACCCCACCTTCCATCTGGTCTGATGCCCACACTTCCTGAGCTCTTCTGGGGTTCTGTGGGAAAATCTGTTTACATTGCTCTGATATCTCCCTCTACAGGCTCCTGTGGTTTATTCTTCCTTTGTTCCCCTTTGCTAAATCATTTATCATTCTTTCATCGGTTTTCTGTGTCCATGTATTGTGGTCATGGGAAATAGAGTTTGAGTTTTATTTACTTACTTAATTAATTAATTAATTTGTATTCTGGCTGTCTGGAGGGAAATTTTCTAGAAAATACAGGGCAGAAAAGTACTGCACCTTCTAGAAAGTGGAAGTCTTACACTAGCCTCTTAAGTAGGCTCCCTTTGTTCAGTTTTTCTCTGCTCGAAACTATCCTCCATAGCGGCACCAGAGCGGCAGTTAGAAACATGGCCAGAGCTATCATTTTTATATCCCTATATATAAATAAGCTAACATCCACCTAAAAATATTGAGGCAGCCCTCTTATATTTATATATGACTCCACCTGATTCCTATTCTCTTACTTCTAGTCTTTCTATGTGCCTCTTCCCCATGCTGTGACCAAATGGAATTATTCAATATTCAGTGAATTCTGCATGCTGTTTCATACCTGTGACCCTTTGTAGATTTTGTTATTCCTGTATCTGTCAGTAGAATATGCTTTCCCCTTCTTTCTGCTTATCAAAGATCATCGTTTTGTGTGGCTTTCCTCAATCTTCATTATTCTAGAACCTTCATAGCCGTACCTTCCTCTTTTCTTTCCTTTTCTTTCTTTCCTTTTCATTTTTTCTTTCTTTCTTTCTTTCTTTCTTTCTTTCTTTCTTTCTTTCTTTCTTTCTTTCTTTCTACCACTTTTCTTGAAGCCAATTCACTTTTAAAAAGAATACATTGGCTTCATAAAGAGGCTCTTTTTCTGAAAGTAAATGGAGCTCTTGGGTGATTTTTAGGTAGGAAGGTAAATTACTTGATCAGATTTGCATTTTAAAGTCATCACTAGCAATAGTGTATAAAACAGTTTATTGCTTAGCCTGCCTACATTCAGACTGTTTTTAGGACTGGTAAAGCAATTTGGGTGAGAGATGATGAAAAGCTGAACCAGGGTGATTATAGCAGTAATGGGGCAGAAGGGTCAAGAGGCATTCAGGATATAGAATTAACAGAACTGGGTCAGAGATTGGATATGAGAAATAAAGAAAAAGTTAGAGGAAATTATCGGAATCAATTTTATGTTTTCTTTAGAATTTTCTTGCCTTTATAGACCATTCACGAATTTTCTGGAGTTGTTGAATCTTTAATAGTCACTTTTAAATCAACCTTTAAACTTGAAAAAAAAAATTCTCACACAAACTTAAAGTTTTATTTTTTTGCAGAATCCCCAAAGATTTAGATGGAAAAGTGAATGCTTTTCATTACTTTTGGGGGTTATAATTAATGGTTATAAATTTAATGACCCCTCTAAGAAGTTGTTTTATATATTTTATTCAATTTATTTAAACTATACAGAAACTTAATTTTTTAAAACAATTTTTATTACTGAAGAATAGCTGATGTACATTGTTATATGTGTTTCAGGTGTATAGCATAGTGATAAAACACATTTATACACTACTTGGTGCTCACCATGACAAATATACACCATACAACATTATTACGAATTATTGACTATACTCCTACTGTAATACTTTTTATCTCTGTGACTTATTTATTTTAAAACTGGAAGTTTGTACCTCTTAATCCCTTTCACTTATTTTACCACCCCCCCCCACTGTTTTCCCCTCTTGCAACCACTAGATTATTCACTGTATTTGTGGATTTGTTTCTGTTTGTTCATTTGTTTCGTTTTTTTAGATTTCGCATATAAGTGAAATAACAAGACATTCGTCTTTCTTTGTCTGACTTATTCCACTTAGCATAATAACCTCTAGGTCCATCCACGTTGTCTCAAATAGTAAGATCTCATGCTCTTTTATGGCTAATATTCCGCATATTTATCTATCCATCTATCAACAGAAACTTGAGTTGGCTATTATAAATAATCCTGCAACAAACTTAGGGGACATATATCTTTTGAAATTAACATTTTCATTTTCTCTGAGTAAATACCTATGTGGAATTACTGGATCATATGGTATTTCGATTTTTAATTTCTTGAGAAACCTCCATACTGTTTTCCACAGTGATTGTGCCAATTTACATTCCCACCAACAGTGTATGAGGATTCCTTTTTCTCCACATCTCTGCCAGCACTTGATATTTTTTGTGCTTTTGATATTAACCATCCTGACTGGTGTGGTATCTCATTGTGCTTTTGATTTGCATTTCCCTGATGTTGAGGATATTTTTATGTCTTTTGCCTTATGGATCTTACCTTTGGAAAAGTGTCTATTCAGGTCTTCTGCCCATTTTTAAATCAGATTGTTTTCTTTTTGATGTTGAGTCCTACACGTTCTTTATATATTTTGGATATTAACCACTTATCAGAATTAATTTGAAAATGTCTTCTCCTGTTCAATAGGTTGCCTTTTTATTTTGTTGATTTTTTTCACTATGCAGAAGCTTTTTATTTTGGTGTGACCCCAATAGTTTATTTTTGCTTTTGTTCCCCTTGTCTGAGGAGACATATCCATAAATATGTTGTTAAGGCCAGTGTCAAAGGCAGAGATTACTGCCTATATTTTCTTCCAGGAGTTTTATGGTTTCAGGTCTCACACTTAGGTCTTTAATCCATTTTGAGTATATTTTTGTGTATGATGTAAGAAGCTGGTCCAGTTTCATTCTTTGCAGATAGCTGTCTGTTTTTCCCAGCACCATTTATTGAAGACTGTCTTTTCCCCCATTTCATATTCTGGCCTCCTTTGTCATAGGTTAATTGACCATATACACCTGGGTTTATTTCTGGGAAGTGGATCCTGTTCCATTGATCTATGTGTCTTAATTCGTCCCAGTACCATACTGTTTTGACTAGTATGGTTTTATAGTATATCTTGAAATCTGGAATTGTGATACCTCCAGCTTTGTTATTCCTTCTCAAGATTGCTTTGGCTACTCAAGGTATTTTGCGGTTCTATACTTTTTTAGTTTAGAACTAAACTATATTTGTTTTAGTCCTGTGATTTTGATATAGATTTCACTGAATCTGTAGTTTGGTTTGGGGAGTACAGACATTTTAATAATACTAATTCTTCTAATCCATGAACATGGTATATCATTCCATATGTTTGTGTCTTTTTCAATTTATTTTATCAGTGTCTTAAAGTTTTCACAGTATAAGTCTTTCACTTCCTTGGTTAAATTTATTCTTAGATATTTTATTCCTTTTGGTGCAATTATACAGAGATTGAGAAACTCCATAAAGAGCCAGCATTTACCTTGATGTAAAAACAGAAATAAATTAGCTGAGTTCAACCATTTACTTGGTGAATCTGTTACATATATTATGATCTCAACATTATCAAAAGCTTTGAATGGGTTCACTTCCTACTAATACCACGTGGTCCTCAGTATTGAGAATTCTAGGTCTGTAAGGGTCATGAAATTTGACTCAGTGGATCTGGTAGTCATGTTAGTTCTGTAACATCAACGAAAGATTCAGTCTGTGATTGGCTTTTTAAACTAAAAATAGCATGTCTTATGTCTTAATTCCATGTTGTAATTTTCCAGCCTTCTTTATCCAGTATTGCATACATTCATGAGTTTTTGAGTACTAAACTTAGATGTGTAAAATTACAACTTTTAAAAATAATAAATATGTAGGTCCACCTCCCAAGCCTTTCTTTATGTGCAGTAGTAGAAAATTTATTTCTCCAAATGCAAGATAATTCAGTCACTTCTGGTTTAAAGTTCAGTCTTGAGGAAAAAGTTCATTCAGTTCCAGATTCTTCCCCTTCCCCTGTGCATCTTTTCTCCTTGGAATGACTGGTTCAGGTTGGTAAGCATGGTTACTAATGATCATAGCACCATGATAGTTTTCATCTTTGTGGGAAGAATACTTATGTCACAGTCACATTTCCCTGATCCATTTATTTGTTAACTTTATGTAATTTGTCTTACACTTCTTTCTAAGATATAGAAGCCTAGTTATTGCCATTGAATTTCTTTGTTTTCAACCCAATTTCTATCTGTTAAAGATTTAAAATATCCTATATGATTTCTCAAAGTTGATAATTTGAACATATCAGAGAGTAGTATTTTATAGGGATATATAACTACTGCTTGAATGTTGGGAAAAAAACTAATGTGTATAAATATGTGCAGGGTTAAAACTAGCTCAGCTAGTATGTAAAAATCATGTGACTACATTTATAATATTTTCTAACCAGGTTATAGATTTGCGTCTTTCTATTAAAACAACCTCTGGGGTTAAATGAAGTCTGTTTTTCTTCTACTACTTCTTTAATGTCTTTGATCATTTAATACTCATTAAAATATTGTATCTCTTTGAAATATTTATATATCTCAGAATAGTATATGCAATAACAAAAGTACTCATAATTATTTTTATATTGCGGTTAGGTTATTTATAATACACTCATCAAATGCTAAATTAAATATTGGTTTTAAAGTTCAGGGGCAGCTTGCTGTGATATACAGATGCTGTTTGTTATATTGTCTGTAGTAAAAAAAATACTATAAACAAAAGCTTAGGACTCTGGAAAATCAGATCTTCTGATGTTGTTTTACTATGACAAGTTCACTGGACAGAAGCAATATGGTGTCACATATATTGCCTTCTATTTGAACCCATTGTTTTATAATGAGAAAAAAAACACTGTAAAAGAAACATAAGAGCAAATGGCTAAGCTAAGGGATCATTACATTTTGCAAAAGTTTTCCTTAGGTTAACTACATTTGGGCAAATAGCTAAGATTTAAGGATTTGAAATGATAATCGTTCATAATCATTATATTTAATATAAACTCATTATAATTAATATAAATGTAGTTTACATTAAAATAGTAATAGTGAATAGTAATATTTAACATTTAACAAGTACTTATTAAGTGAAAGGCTGTGTTCCAAAACTATAAATTCATTCAATCCTTACAATAATCCCATTAGTATGTAATACTATTGTTGCCATTTTACAGAAGAGAAAAACTCTGGAACTGAGAGAAAATAAACATTCAACCCATGTTCACACGGCTTTTAAGAGTGGGGCAGAAATTCCAACAATATGGCATATTTCTCAAGGAGTACATACTCTTGCATAATAGGCCTTAAAATTCATGCAGATCAATATGAAATATAAATTATGCCACGGTATCTTTGATTTTATCATAATGAATTACTGTAAATGAATTAATACATATATAATTTTACCTGAACTGAGTATTCCTTTGTTAAGTCTAATCTCATTAATTTTCTGAATCTCTAAAATATAATTACCATATCAGATAACATTATATTTATAATATTGCAATTAAAACAGGTGAGGAAAATTGACTCCACATATTTAGAGATAAGTTATATTTAAAGCTTCAGCCAGACCTAGATGACTGAACATTAATTTATGATTAATTTGATATTGTTCCCCATCATATCAGTCTGTTCACTAAAAACCTATAGTTACTTTATAGCATAATCCTACAAAAAACATTACCACTCATTTTGTATCTCAAGTGAAGCTAAGTGGTTAAATATTGTGATTTTGTGTGTGTGTCTGGTAATGAACCAAAGGCAACTTTGGAGTTCAGATCCAAAATCTGGACATGATTTTGCCATTCTGTTGTATTTATTTGAACAATAGATTCTAATGTGACAGTTGATGAGGTTGTTGGTATCCTCTCTCACTGGGGTAGTACAGGAAGTTTATTGATGCGTTTTGCATATATTTAAATGCCATGTGTCCTTTGCTTGAAAACTGTCTCATTAAAGATACATCTCATATTTCCACTTATTTCTTCAATTTACATATATAAAAATTTAAAAGGCAAAAATAAATTTATGTGTAATATTAAAGATATACTTATAAGTTACTTTGTAATTGTTTTATATTTCATCTAGATAATAGCATCCTTTCCAAAGGAAAGGTCTCAAGTGGGGTCTTATAGGGTCACAAGTATCTTTTACACATGTTTAAGAAAGATAAGTAAAGCATAAGGACTTTTTTTAAATGGAGATTTATTTTTAGTTTATTCATATAGTCCGAATTGGTTTTGCTGATTGCAACTAAAGTCAGAGATTATGGTCTGAGCAATGTTTCACATATTAAAGATGGTATACAAGTCAAAGCACTTAGGCTTGGGATTCCTCTGGAAGAAATCTGGACCAAGTGAAAAACATTTTATGAGCTAAGTCAGAGGCTTTTCCAGTCAGTCTTGAAGGCAACCAGCTGGCTTCCCATCTGTTTCCTTACCTAAGTCCAGGAGCAAGTTGGATATAAGCTAAGGCACTGTTGACATGCATTTGGAGAATGAAAGTGTTCTTGTTTTCATTTCTAATATATCCCATTCTGTGTATATTTAAATAAGTTTTTTTTTGCCTAATTTAATGCCATCATAAAACAATGCATGTAACCTAGAGTTTGATGGGGGTGGTGTCACAATGGAGGCATTGCCTGAATGAGAACATGGCAGCCTTAAACTAGATACCTTCCTCTGAGTTTAGATGGCAGACAGATCTGTGGCCACATTGAATTAGAAGGCAGGAGGTGTCAGAGATACAAGTAGTGGCAAAATTAGCAAGGAGCACATTTAAACAAATTTTTTAAATGTTTATTTATTTTTGAAGTAGATAGAGAAACAGAGAGAGAGAGAGAGGACGAGTAGGGGTGGGGTGGAAGGGAGGGAAACACAGAATCTGAAACAGGCTCCAGGCTCTGTCAGCACAGAGCCCGATACAGGGCTTAAATTCAGGGAACGGTGAGATCTTGACTTAGGCTGAAGTCAGACTCTTAACCAAGTGAGCCACCCAGACACCCTAAGGAGCACAATTTTTTCATTCTTCTGCCAATCCTCTAAAATTTTTAACCTCTACAAAACAATAACCTTAATAAATATTTGTTGGAAAGCCATCATAGCAAAGAAACTAGATGCCATAATGATGATAATAATAGCAGACATTTCTTCAGGGCTAATTCTGTGGTGGATACTTTACAAGTGCTGTCTTATCTAATCCTGCCATAACCCTCCAATGTAGGTATTAATATTATGCTTATTTTGCAGATGAGGAATTTGAGGTTTAGAGAGGATAAGAAACTTGTCCAAGGTCCCATGGGTGGTAAGAGGTCTCCTGGGCCTCAAAGCCAGGTCTGACTCCAGAACCCATGTTCTTCATCTTTGAGGGATCCTTTAAAGTCAGCCAACCAGTCCTTGTAACTCACTGCCAATGGAGACAATGGCACAAATCAAGTCTGGCTCAACCTGAAATTTCTAGTAGAAGGCCAAGCAATTAATGTTATCATTTGCCTGGTGTGTAGAGGGGAAAGTCCTCAATGTTTTAGATTTTCAACAGTACACATCCTTGTAAAAATAAATTTTCCTATTGCAAAATAGTAAATACAAGTAGAATAAAATTTTGAGACAAATGACCCCTGAATAAAAAAAAAAAAAGTGTCTACCTAGAAATTGTGTGTTTGCTTTCTAATTGAGCAGTTATGCAAGTATATTTTCTTATACTAATATCTTTGATATAAAGATTATGAATATGGTGAAAGGAGGTGTAACATTGCCGTCTCATTTATTTTTCTTATGCAACTGGATGCTTCCAATTGTTTATACTCTTTAAGGAAACTTAACACTGTGTTGCATTAAGATTCTACTTTATATTTTCTAAAATAAACATTTTCTTTGACTATACTGTATTTTGGAATGTTTGTACCTAGGATTCATTAAGAAAAAAAAAAAAAAACCTAACAGCCCCACTTAGGTTTGGGTCCTATAAAAATAGGAGCATGAAAGTGTGAAAGATACATTTTTAAGGCTCTCTCTTATAACTTTATATGTAGTAGAGACAGATTTAAGCAAAGTAAATATCTTTCAACAGGGGTATTGATATGTACAATATAATATCAAAAATAGTGAGACATTGGGGTACCTGGGTGGCTCCATCAGTTAAGCATCTGACTTTGGCTCAGGTCGTGATGTCATGGTTCATGGGTTCAAGCCCCCTGTCAGATTCTGCACTGACAGCATAGAGCCTACTTGGGATTCTCTCCCCCACCCCTCTCTCTGTCCCTTCCCTACTCTCTCTCTCAAAAATAAATAAGCATTTAAAAAATATCTAAAAAATAGCGAGACATATATATGTAAAATGGTTATAGCAGTGTTACTAAAATACTATTACATAGAAACTTGAAAAGTGCAGAACGATAAGTGAAATTTGAGACATTTTTGGTTAAAAACCCTATCGTGTGTGTATATATGTGTGTGTAATACGGTGTCATGTGGTCCCGTGTGTAAGCATAAAACAAAATTCTAGACCTATTCATACCAAATTATTGAAAAGCGGAAAAATTATTGAAAAGTTGTGAGGAAACTTTTACTTCTTAGTTTTTACACTTCTGACTTATTTTGTTTTATTTTTATGAAAACACGTATATTGGTTTTGTTAGAAGCAAAAAGTAGTATTTTTTTCCAATTTTCTTGGCCTTCAGTGCTTATGACTAAAATATACAAGTTACCTCTTCAGTCTAATTGTCCTCATTAAGGCTTGCTGCCTTAATTACAGATTTTCCAACTGTGCCTGATTCCTTTGCCACTCTGCCCTTCTGTACTGGTATTCTCTGTGGGGAAGGCCCTTCCCTTCCCTTCTTATGCCCAGGTTCCATTATGTTCCCTGTTCTAATTCCAGTGCTTCTGTAACACACTTTTATATGTATATTTCTCAATCAATTCCCCTCCTCTGTTATCATTTCAGACACTGTGTTCTTCTGTTACATATTACATACCATAGTTTGCCTTGTAATAAACTTGACTGATGTATCTGAAAGAGCCGTCTGTAAAATTGAAACATCTGAATGCTTATTTATTTCCTTATACTTAGATTACATTACCTTAGGGGTGTCCCATAACATTTGAAAAATTAGTAGATTTTTATTTTTGTGGCAATTTTTGAACAATTCCAGCTTTTCTTTATATCGTAATTTACTTTCAGTCACTTCTCCTTTATGACAGATTGCCAATCTTGAGATTTATAATCCACTCCTACACTCTATGTTGTGATTTCTATGTAATAACTATATTTGCTTCCTCTATTTTCTTATATAAACACATTTCAAGAGGCTTAAATGGGAGATGGCAGTCCAAATAAAATAACTTTGGCATTTGCAATTATTTTATAACACGATGCCAAAATATTGTCACATGCAGTATCTCACATGACAAATCTAATAAAGTGTTAGAGAAACAGAAATTTTTATAATAGGTTCCTGTATAAATCAGTACAGGTGATTTCCTTTTACAAGGACAGGCAGGATTATTTTCGATAGGACAGAAGCAGGGGGAAGAGTGAAAACCCAACTGACTTGCAAACAGGAGTTTCCTGGGTAGTCATTGGGGAAGGGAGTTTTGCTGTGTCACAAGTGACTAGTCCCTGGTTTTGAAAGAGAGTGACTCATCCTCCTTTGAAACAAGAGATAAGTGGGAGAGAGAGCTGTATAAAATTATTTTACAACTATTTCCTTTTGAGCTATGACTTCTTAAACTGGAATGTGATCCAGAATAGCTTCCCTTTGAATCCAACATTTGTCTTAAGCATTTTTATTGTCTCTATTTTCTCTCACACCATCTCCCTTCTTCTCTCCCTCTGTTCAACAGATTTACACTGACTGGGCCAACCACTACCTAGCAAAATCAGGCCATAAGCGGCTGATCAAGGATTTGCAACAAGACATTGCAGATGGAGTGCTGCTAGCCGAAATCATCCAGATCATTGGTAAGACCTGCCCTCTGGGAAAAACCATGAAAGTCTCCCCCCCCCCCCCCCCCGCCTTGGTCAAACACAATTTAAGTTGAATGCATATGAACTTAGTCCCTGTGTCTCTGAGATTAATGTAGCTCTCCCGTGATTTAATTAAAAATGTTTATGTGAGAATGTTTGAAAAAAGCAGTTTGGCTATACTTTTAAATGGCTAGAACTGTATCTTTACATCCACTGGATTGTCAGAAATGAACGCTTCATTAAACCATATGTCTCCCATGTGTGCATTTCGTTAGCTAGGGCAACTCATACACTCTGAGATTCCTTGAAACTGTATCCTGATCCAGCAGGGACAATTGTGAAAGGTTTCATGTCAGCAGTCATTTGGCACAGGCTAAAGAATTAGCAGCAACTTCCTTCTCACTCACTTTTTTTTTTTTTTTTTGCCTGATTTGTGCATATGGAATTGGCGGCGGCTAACAAGTGTGTCCTCTTGTATGCGGCTGGGGAGACAGAGTGAATGTAGCAGCAGCATTGTGCTTGTTTTGGTTTTGGTTTTGGTTTTTGTGTTTTCTTAGTCTCCTTTTTTTTGTGTTTCACTTCATTGCTTAAGCATGTCATTCTTTTTTTCTCTCTTTTATTTTATTTCTTGGCTTTAGCAAATGAAAAAGTTGAAGATATCAATGGATGTCCTAGGAGTCAATCTCAGATGGTAAGAATCAAATTTATTTTAAAATATAATGCTTACCTTCACTTTTGATTACACTGCATTTGTAAATGGACTAGAAATTTCTTTTGCATGCCTTCCTGCTTAAGAAACCATTCGATCACATTCTATCATATGTATTTCTTTGGGTGCAGTTTATGGGCAAATGATAGCATCAGCACAGCTGAATATGTATGACTCCTGAATAACATGTCTCCAGGTGTTTTATCAGATCCTTGACTTTTTGTTGTTGTTGTTGCTCTGATGGCTGAATAATTTAATACTGGTCTTGCTGGCAGTAAATCCCATTTCCAATTTTAAGTGGAGCCTTTTTGTCTGAACAACTGGTTTGAAGAACAGAGCTGGCCATGTGCATCTGAAAAATACATAAATAGTATTTTCCTTGTTCATAACAAAGTCCAGTGTAAACACAGAGACTCTTCAGCACTTTTGGAAATAGCTCCAAAGGCATGCTGCTGGACGTTTTCTGAGCAGTGACTGATCATGAGATATGATTCATAGCCTTTTTCAGAAAGCTGTTGATCTAGAGGTCTGTGCCTTTCCCATCTCTCTTTTTATCTTTACCAACTGGTAAAGTTTAAAGTTTTATAATGAAAAAATAGATTGATAAACTGCTGAGGTAAAAACTTACCCCTCTATTTATTAAATAGCCACAACTGAAGTTTCTAGGACAACCTGAAATACAAATGCCTTCATTAAAGTTATATCAGCAGATACAATCAGGAGTGATAGCCAAAATCCATCAGATGAGGCTTCCTTCAAAACTCTAGCACAAAATAGACATTTTAAGTGAATGTAATGACTTCTCAATTGTCAGGGATTGGAGAATGAAAAAAGAGAACTCTTTTGATGTGCTGACTTGCTTTACTTAATGTCAGGAAACTGAAATCCAAAATAATAAAAGGAATTTATTCTTAAAGAGTGATTAACTAGCATGTCGTGTGTGTGTGTGTGTCTGTGTGTGTGTGTGTGTCTGTGTGTGTGTGTATATGATTAATAAACACTCAAAGGCACTATTACAATACATAAACCCTGCATAACTGTTGTGAAAAAAAATCTCGGTAAAAAACAATTTTCTGTAAAATAATTCAGTTTTAAGGGACTTCTTGATCTAATTATTCTGGGCACAAGCATGGCACTATGGAAATTAATTATAATTTTACTGAAAGCAATTATAATACCTTCAGACCCTGCTAAAATAATAGCTGTGTGATATTGGAAAATGATGTAACCTCTCTGAGTTTCAGCTTTTTCATTTGTATAATGAACCCTAATTAGGATATGATAATGACCTATAATTATGGATATTCTTTACTACCAAAACTGATATGGAAATATAATAGTGCTGCTATAAGCTTTGTTAAGACATATTCATGAATTAACACATGTTAAAAGTTTTTTAGAGCCTTATATTAAAAATCTGTATAGTCCCTGAATATCATATTTTATGTTTCTTAAACTCAACACTTGGGTTTACTTTCATTATTTCAATTATAAGGAGGTGTTGGATAGTAAAATAGGTCTTGTCTGTTGTCATTCCAGTTTGATTCTGATTACAGAGAATCCAATAAACAGCCAAGCTAATATTTCATGACAGAAAAAACAAAACAAACAAAAAAACCCTACGAAGTTCGTAACTATGGATAGGAATATAGTCCTTACATATTTATCTGAAACATCTGTACCTAAGATTCTACAAATCTGTGAAAACATTCTCATGAGTATTAGACTCTGTTAATTTTTTTATTACTTCCTAATCCTTATTAGCCCCCAAATGTCATGTAACATCTAGTATGCATGTCGTGTTGATATTTCTGCTTTTGATTAACACACACACACACACACACACACACACACACACACACACGCACACAAACACCAGAAAAACCAAAGCCTGAGGGATGTAGATGCTATGAAAAAGGTAGTTTTTCCAGCCAAACAGTATTAGTTGGAATCACTTTGGATTTTGAGTTAAGAATGACTTGTATCCTCATTTTTTTCTGATGTGGTTCAATTTTGAATCTGAAGTTGACATGCCCTCCATGTGTTGATTCAGAATAATGCATATAACAAAAATAGAGCTTTTTAGTTGAATTACTTTTGCCTCTATTCCTAAGAATTGGCATTGGCACTATATTATTAATGGATACAAATCCAGACTTTAACCGAGACAAGAAATTAGGGGAAAGAGAATTATGACAGAGTATGACTAGGCTTATGAAGTTCTTATAAATTTCATATATCTATTCCAAACAGGATGTTGCCTGTTTCTTTATTGCTTAACAACCAAGAGGTGAAACATTAATAACAGTGAGTGCTATCCTTACTCACAAAACTGCTTTGACCACATCCTTTTGAATATCTGATTTTTTATGGTGCTTGCTGTTTGTGTGGAATAAGGAAAGGTAAAGTAAAAACTAGGTATGCTCCTGTTTGTAGTCACAAATTATTTAAATTTCAAATTTGATAACTTTTATTGGATTGTTTTACACCTTTAAGAATACAGAGTCTCTTGTGGTATGAATCTACAATATATTGATGAATATTTTGATGAATAGTAGTCAGGTAATTCATATTTAGCCAATATTTGCTGAGCACCTGAGCTACCAGATTGAGGGACCCTTGAGGATCAAAGGAGCAAATATTGAAACAAATAATAGCAACAGTGTTGCATAGGTAAGAACAGAAGTACTGTGACGGCAGTCCACTGTGGCTTGAGTGCAGAGAGGTGTCTGTATGGGACGATGGAAGTCTGATCACACAGGGCTAAAGTATGGGGTTGGTTGAGGAGCCTTTTGAGGACTTTTAAAGCTGGCTGTGGCATGATCTGATGTAAGTATTTAAAAAAAATCATCCTAGATGCTTTCTGGGAATTGTAGAATATGTGTTAAATCTTCATTTGGATGTGGGAGATGACGAATATAGGGAGGATGAATATTCCCACAGTTTCTCCTGAGAAGTTACTATTAGACGTGATTACTACAGAGGGAGAAAAGAGACTGAAGGTAGAAGGGGGAAGATGACAAATTCATACTCTGAAAGTAAAGTTTGACCTATCCATTGGAACATCAAGTAGGAGGTAACTTCAGGCAATTAGGCATGTGTTCCTGAAGGTCACAATAAGGTGTTCGGTAGAATATAGCTAGTGCACAGGTAATGATTGAAGTCATGGAAAAAGGATGAGATTTCAACAGAAGGCCTGTATAAAGTCAGGAGGGGAGAGATTTGAGGTTCTCACACTGGGGAATATCAATATGTATGTGATGAGCAAAGGTGTAGGAATCAGAAATAGGGAAGAGTAGTGAGAGAGTGAGCCCATCTTTAAGAGGATGGATCCACAGATGGGGATTATTGATCCTTAGGGTAGCTAGAGTAGCTTCAACTAGAGTACTTGGACTAACCCAGTGAGATGGGGCAAAGTAAGATGAGCAGAATGTGGTGGATGTTGTCAAATGCTACTTAGCCAACTAGTTGGTGTACCTCAACAAAGAAGTTGGTTCTAGCAATTAGGCAGGCATTAATGACCTTGATGCAAATGTCTTCTATAGGGTGACCATGTGTTAATTAAGGAGTAAGAGAGGTGCCCCTGTCTATTGAGATTTGGATAATCTTTCTAGGAATTTCCTGTTGAAGAGAAAACCAAAAATATAGCTATAGTTTGAGAGGAAGGAAGGGTGAGGGGAGCTTTTAGAAGGGGAGGAAGTAGACAGAGGAGGAGGAAGCAGTAAGGAGAGAGAAGAATCCAGGGGACTGGGGAGACAAAAGATGATGCCAAATCCTAAAGCAAGTGGCAAAGGAATAAATTTGAAGTCTGTGTAGAAGATTAAAAATTTTTTTAATGTTTATGTATTTTTGAGAGAGAGACAGAGTGCTAGCAGGGGAGGGGAAGAGAGAGAGGGAGACAGAATCTGAAGCAGGCTTCAGGCTCTGAGCTGTCAGCACAGAGCCCGACACGGGGCTTGAACCTGTGAACCTCCAGATCATGACCTAAGCCAAAGTTCGATGCTTAACCGATTGAGCCACCCAGGCGCCCCCTGGGTAGAAGATTTAATGTTGGAAAAGAATGAGGGTACATTTCCTTTGTGTCATGTCACAAGGGGATATGATTGCATGAAATGAAGGTACCTGAAAATGGATTAAATAGAAATTGAAGGAATTCATCAATAACATAACTGCAGAGTATTAGAGAATAATAATGTGCACTGTTCCGTGGGATTCTCTAATTATAATACCTTATAGAAAAACTCACGTATGTTGTCTTGAAATAGATGAAGAAAACAGTAATTCTTTCAAGTGGGCCAAAGAACATATGTTTAAGAGAAATATGAGCTAGTCAATGCGCCAATTTATTAGTGTAATTTTTGGAAGATTTTTGATTCATGTTTATTCTAAGTCTCAAAGTCATAGTTATCTTCCTTAATGAGCTGAGACTAAACTCATCCTGAAAAACAGAACTCAGTTTGAAGGAGCTTATTCAACACTATATTTAACCTTATCCAAAGATGAAGTTACTGATATGGATAGCACCTGTTGAGTAATTTCTAGGTGGGTGGTTTCAGAATTCAAAATATATGCTGCATGCCACACTTTGGTGAGATTACGTGAGGAAATAAATTAGTAAACTATAAATACTAGGAATGTCCAGAATGCCTAGCAGATTAAAAATAGCAGAAAAATGCCCAACATGTATTTGAAATGCTGAGGCACAAGTGCTAGGTTCTTAGACAAAAATGTAAGACACGTTGGGGAAAAGTTGTTTTGAAGACAAATTTTCCTTTAGTTTAAAATAGACCGTTACATTTAAGGATCTTCACAAATGCAGTAGAGGGATTAGAAACTGTGTTTATGTGAAGTAAGCCAAAATTCTGATTCTACGGTATAGCTGAGGATGTGACAAATGTGCTTCACAGCCTGTCCTTCCTTTTTGCTGGCTCCTCCCATTATCTCACGGTAAGAGCTCCATTGTTTTCAGCCACAACTTTCCATCTTCCTTTGAACATACCATGTTGTTTAAAATTTTCTGAGATGGTGATTTGGGGAATGTTTATCCCTGTGCCTCTTACCCCTTTTTGTTCCTAGAAGATTAAAAAAAAACAAACAAACAAAAAAAAAACAAAAAATAGGTTCATTCTCCCTTAACTCTCCAGTTCCAAGTCCCACAACGTTGTGACTTCCAGAATAATAACATGATGGATTTTATGGGCATCTTTATTCCATTTCAATAGTTTGCACTCATCTGTACAGTGAAACTATTCTTCCTAGTAAACATATTTGGTGCTTTTATCAGTATTCTGTCCTTTAAAGTTTTAATTATTTTAGCCACTGCTTGTAATTGGTTCTCTCATAAAGGACCTATTTAGGTAAGATAGGAAGATGAGGTTTCTAACCAAATAGGGAAGAGATAAAATATTGGAATGCTCTTAAAGGTTTAATAAAATCTTATAAATGGCACACTGCAGGATTCTCGCACTATGACTCAGAGGAGTGGAATATTGCTAAGTTAGTCCATTCACATGATCCCCTGCCATTTTTGAAACTGTTCATCTTCTGGAATGGCTGGAAAAAGATAGCTTAATGAAGACAAATGCTTTACTACAAATATAGCTCTGATCTCTAATGAAATGCTAAATGGAAATTTCTACTTTGAGGTTTTCTATTTAATTTCATTGTTTTCATATAGGCTCACACTTTGGAACAAAAGAATAAACTACCGGTGTTAAGAAATGTATACTTAAGTTATTACAATATCCTGATGATTTTTAAAACTGAATGTGTCTCTAGAAGTTGCTCTGTGTACTAGCATTTAAAGTTCAAACGAGGGACTTGAAGGATTGAAAGGAGGGGTGTTACACTGAAAGGACAGTAGTCACTGGAATTCAGTTGTGACTCTGTGACCGAGAAAAATATCCAGTGAATGCTCAGTCTCTGGTCATTTCCGCATTGAGGAAATTAGACCAATAGAACTCTGACTTGCTAGATTGATTTAAAAACAGCAAACACCATGGCTCCTGTTCAGTGTTTTAGAGGTATATTTGGGGTTTAGCTCTTTATAGCTTTTAAAAGTATATTCATAGTAAGGTGAGAAAGATATTTCCTAAATTATATTAAATCCAATTTTAAAAGAAAAACGGTAATAGCATGAGAATTATATTTTTATGGGAGTTGTCTGGTCTGCCATTAAATTAAATAAATGTTGGGGCACCTGCGTGGCTTAGGCTGTTGAGCATCCGACTTCAGCTCCCAGGTCCTAATCTTGCAGCTCATGACTTCCAGCTGCTCATCAGGTTCACTGCTGTCAGCCTGTTGGCGTGGAGCCTGCTTCGGATCCTCTGTCCCCTTCTCTCTGCCCCTCCCCTGCTTGCTCTTGCCCCAAAATAAATAAATATTAAGGAAGTTAAATAAATGTTGAGAATACAAGAATGCTTTTCTGTATTAACTTTATATTATGGAATACACATTTTAAATGTTCTCATGAATATCAATATTTAAATTGGTTTGTGCTATTAGTAGGACAAATAGAAATTGGAATAAAGTGGGGTTCCTGGGTAGCTCAGTTGGTGAGGCATCCAAATCTTGATTTCAGCTCAGGTCATGATCTCATAGTTCGTGGGATCGAGCCCCACATCAGGCTCTGTGCTGAGAGTGCAGAGCCTGCGTGGGATTCTGTCTCTTCCTCTCTCTCTCTGCCCCTCCTCCACTCATATGGATGCTCCCTCTTTCTCTCTCAAAAAGAAATAAACTTTAAAAAAACAAAGGAATTGAAAAAAAGTAAGTAACTTTGCAAAGAATTTATTTATTTATTTATTTATTTATTTATTTATTTATTTATTTATTTATTTAGAGTGTGTGAGCAGGGGAGAGGGGCAGAGGGAGAGAGAAAATCTTAACACAGCCTCCGGCCCAGCACAGAGCCCAACTGGAGCTCTATCCCATGACTCTGGGATCATGACCTGAGCTGATATCAAGCGTCAGACCCTCAACCAACTGAACTACCCGGGCACCCCATTTATTTTTTACAAAGAATTCTTTTTAAATAAAGTAACAATTCTGAATTGGATTCTGGATTCAGTATAATTTGTTTTTCTTTCTTTTTGGAGAGAATATATGTTTTTTTATTTTATTTGAGGAAAATTAGTAAGCTTTATATATGTATGTATAATAACCATTGTGAGCTATAGTTAATATTTCAACTATATATTTGAATATCAGCCACTTTCTTAAACATTTAGCATGTTCTTTATTCTGATATCTTTAACTTAATTACTGTTGTTTCCTACCTCTAGGCCAATATCACAGTAAACACAAAGTACAATCATACCTAGTGTTAGAAAGCATATTTTGTAACAATCCTTTCATAAATTTACTTTTTATTACCTTCAATAATCTGGTCTTTTATAAAAGGACTTTCCCCTCCATGTTTTTCAATCCCCTTCTTGAAATTTGTTAGAAAATTACCACTTACAGGGGCATCTGGGTGCATCAGTCAGTTAAGCATTGGACTTCGGTTCAGGTATGATCTCACCGTTCGTGGGTTCGAGCCCTGTGTCGAGCTCTGTGCTGACAGCTCAGAACCTGAAACCTGCTTCAGATTCTGTGTCTCCTTCTCTCTCTGCCCCTCCCTTTCTCACTCACTCTCTCAAAAAAATTTTTTTTAATTATCACTTATAGTAATCAGTGGTAAAATACCTAACAGTGGAACAATTTTATTTTTTAATTTTAAAGGGTTTTTTAGTGTTTTTATTTATTTTTGAGACAGAGAGAGACAGAGCATGAACGGGGGAGGGGCAGAGAGAGAGGGAGACACAGAATCAGAAACAAGCTCCAGGCTCTGAGCTGTCAGCACAGAGCCCGACACAGGACTCAAACTCACAGAGTGTGAGATCATGACCCAAGCTGAAGTCAGACACTTAACTGAATGAGCCATCCAGACACCCCAATAGTGGAACGATTTTAAAAACTGGTAGTTAGGCAAATAATATACTAAGATATGAGACCATTTTAAATAAGAACTCTTTTTAAATCTGTTAAAACAGATTAAATGATGCTCTAAAAATTACTTCTATAAAAAGAGAAAAAGGAAATGAATTAGGGAGAATCTTATTCATCTGATCTCAGTATAATCATCTGAAAAGTTTATTTTGAATGAGATAAATTATTGGAAAGTCAGTAGATACATCCAAAGTAGCTGCTTTATTAATTATATTTAATTGATTTTAATATAAAGTCAGTTAAACTGACAGATGTGGATAGACACAGACAAAAATACATGGAATGCCTCTGAAAAATCATATTGCCCAATTGATTGTGTTAGCCATGTTTCAAACCTAGCAAAACATTTTGTGAAATCATATCATAGAAACCAAATTGTACAGCATTCAGCAATATCAGCATCACTTACTGATCAACATGAATGATTAAATGTCAGTCATGTATATTGGGTGCTGTGCTAGATGATTGGCTTGCAGTTTTTACGTAGTATTTTAGCAAACAGACAAAGGAATGGGGTCTCACTGACCCTGCCTGGAGAAGAACCAGTGTTTGGTCTCATGTTTATCTGAGTCAAGACCAAATTGCTTAAACTTACTAATAAATAAGCTTAACAGAAGAATTCAAGTCTTTGGATTTTCAACCCCTCCACCCCTCCTCCTCCTCTTTCTATTCTTCCTCTTTGTCTTCCTCTCCTCTCTCTCTCTCTCTCTCTCTCTCTCTCTCTCTTCCTTCTTTAATGTTTTGGTCCCTCTTTCTTCCCTCCCCCCCAAGCTTATAATATACATTATTTTTCTTTAATACCATACTTATTTTTCCTACGTATGGAAGGAATATAAACTTTGGTTAGTTTGGGAGAGGGTGTGGGTATGTGAGCTAAATAAGAGTGTATAGATTTGTGGTAACATTATGCATTTGGCAAATAATTAGTTGTTCTAAGTAACTTTAGTCCTATATAGAAGTATGCGTTATTTAAGTTTAGAAAAAATTTATAACCTCATAGTAAGATTCTTTGTTTTGTTTTGTCTTCTGAAACAAACTGAAAAGTAAGAATTCATTAAAACCCACACAGTATATCTTCAGCTCAACAAATACTGCGGTAATATTTATAATTTTATATTTGTAAAAAATATTAAACAATATTTATTATTCTCTAATTACCAAGCCAGTTAGAATAGTAGAATTTTAAAGAAAAAATAATTTTTTATCTGATAAAATACTAATGGATTTTCCATATCTGTATCCATACCTATATATGTATATATATACACTATACATATACATCTGTCTAATCACACATACACACATAGATTCTGTTATAGAATATATATGTTTACATAAAGCATTTCTATTATGGATATAATATATATATATATATATATATATATATATATATATTAGATATATCCACGTATATGTAGATATATACACATACACACATACACCGATGCCTATTATGGAACTCGGCTCTTTATAAATATCTTTAATCCTCGTATATTATGTGGAAAATATTTTTAATCCCATGGATTAAAAATCCCATGGATAAGGAAGCAGAGGCTTCAGGAGAGTAAAAACTTTGCAAATTTTTTACCTTGTATAAGTTGCATAAGTAGGATGCTAACCCAGTTTTACTTGACTGAAAAACTTTCAATTATTATACTTACTGCTTAATTAATAAACTGACTCCTTGAATCTAACCACAGACCACTCAGCACAAAAAGAAAGGGATGAGTGAAACAAAATTACTATCCCCTCTGCCTCTCTCTATCCCACAACACAAAGTAACTTGAAATGGAAAAGGGAAGTGGGTGGGTTAGCATTGCAGTGACAGGAGGCAACTATCCAAACTGCATGTTTTACCTTCCCTCCCCAAAGTCTTAACAAATCAAAACTCAGAGGGCAAAGCCTGGAAATGTGCCTGCTCACGGATCCCAGCTCATCCTTAGCTTTGCTAAAGTTTCTTTATGTCTACTGCTCTATCGAGTAGAAAATTGTTTTAATTACCTCTGGTTGCTGTTACAAATTATCACAAACTTGGTGGCTTAAAGCAAAAGAAATTTAAGCTCACACAGTTCTGGAAGCCAGAAGTCTACAATCAGTATTACAAGGCCAAAATGAAGGTATCAGCAGTTCTTTGCTCCCTTCTGAAACTGTAGGAGAAATCCATTCCTTGTCTCTTCTAACTTCTGGAGACTGCCAGTATTCTTTGGCTTGTGGCCACATCAGTCGTTCTATATGTCAATATGCCAGCATATAAAAGTACATTGGATATTTGAGAATTAATTTGGAAGCATTTAAACTTTGTGAACTTAGAATTTATACAGAACGAGTGGATTTTGCATACTATTTCTGTCTTTCCCCTCATACTACACAATTTCATCTTTACATTCAACCAGATATTTATTGAGCACTTATTTTGTGCCAGGCGCTGGGTCCTGGCTATCTGTCAGTCATGTAGAGAGCTTGAGTCAGAGGCTGGAAATGTCTTAGTCAGAGTGTCTAAATTACATGGAAGTGCCTGGGTGGCCCAGTGGGTTAGCGTCTGACTTTAGCTCAGGTCATGATCTTGCAGTTTGTGAGTTTGAGCCCCACATCAGGCTCTGCACTGATAGTTCGGAGCCTGGAGTCTGCTTCAGTTCTCTGTCTCCTTCTCTCTGCCCCTTCCCCATTCATGCTTTTCTCTCTCTCTCTCTCTCTCTCTCTCTCTCTCTCTCTCTCTCTCTCTCTCTGTCTCAAAGTAAATGAGCATTAAATTTAAAAAAAAAATTACCATTTATTTATTTTTGAGAGACAGAGCGAGACAGAGCACGAGCAGGGTAGGGGCAGAGAAAGAGGGAGACACAGAATCTGAAGCAGGCTCCAGGCTCTGAACTGTCAGCACAGAGCCCAACGCGGGGCTTGAACTCACAAACCGGGAGATCATGACCTGAGCTGATGTCGAATCCTTAACCAACTGAGCCACCCAGATACCCCTAAAAAAATTCTTTTAAATGAATGTCTTAATTACAGTGGTAGAAAGCTTAGTGTGGAAGAAAGCTCAAGTTCATTGGAGACTGACAGGGTTGAATTTGAATTCTGGCTCTGCTATTTTATTAAATATTTTTATTAAATATTAATATTACATTTATTAAAAGTAAGTTATCTTTCCAAGTCTCTATTGAAGAGGAAAAATTGTATAAAATTTACTGGAGTTGATGGTGAACATTAAAAGGGTTTTGCATTTGGAGTAAATAACCTATGTGCTTAAAACTCTGTGTGAACTCCCTGTGCTAGGTCATTGAGAGGTGGAGAAAAGAGGCTTCTAAGCCATTTTCCCTGCTTCCATTCGTGACAGGTAGTATAGAGTTTTTTCCAAATGGGGCTTTTTTTGCCTAGTATGTTGTAAAGGCAATATGTTAAAAATGACATTTTAAAATGAAATACACTGAAGTATAATTTTGAAAAATCAGAGTGCATTGCAAAGAGTATAAATAGAAAATGATGTGTGAAACTTTTATTACTGTCAATAAATCTGTGTATGTGCTGTGTGATCATGTCTTCAAAGCAACACTGCGCATTTCTTTCTTTTGCATAAAACACACCATTAGCTCCCTGGGCTTTGAGATGAGCCCAGACTCCCACCAGGGCACGGCACATGTTTTCCAGCAAGCCTCTGTCTATCTCGATGGCCTTCTCTCCTGCCACCAGATTCTCCAGATTTCAAGATGCTTATGCCTGGATTCCCTGCTGCATGATCTTTCCTCCTACTTTGGATCTTGAAACGGATTGAAGGTTATCACCTTTTGGAGTAGCCTTTATTCACATTGGTAAACAATGAAATAGTGAAGAAAGATTTAGGTGACTTTTGCTCTCAATATTCCCGGCTCTTCTGAATTCTTTGTCAGCCCTTTAACTTACGGTGTTTCTCAATCATGGCCAGTTCAGACAGTGTTCCTTCCTTGGATTCACCTCATACCACATCCTCCTATTTGGTTAACTCTTCCTAACCTTTCAGCGACTAGCTCAGTCTTCCTTTTAAGGAGAAAAATGTGGGGGTTAATGACATGGCTCTAGTTTTGATATATTCTCTCTTTGTGACTTTGAGGCTGTCAATTGAATGCTCTGATCAGCATCTTTCTCAGTATAAAATGGTATAGTAATGGCAACTTCAGATGAAGATATCTTTCTAAGTGTTAGTTAAGTCTTAGTTACTGATAACTTTCTCCTTCCCTAGTTACTTGACCTCTGGTCAGGAATAGGCCTTTGTTCATGCTTCTCCAGGAGTCTGTGTTTTTCTGGCCATAACATTCCTTGCATTACATTGGAATTGCTTCTCTCTCCTATAAAACTATATATTTTTAAGGACCCAGACATGCTCAATGAATAGTTAATTGTTAAATACATGAATTAAAATAAACATGAAGAATTTTAATCAATGCAGAAACATGACTGCATTTTTAAAATTCTCCAGATGAATTTATATCTGATTAAAACCTTTGGCTAAAATTTATATTACTATTTGAATTTCGTGATGGGACAGGAGTTCACGCACACTGAGCAATTTTACCTTTTTTTTTTTTTTGGTTGAAATCATATTTATTTCATTTATATAGTGACACTACCAGTACACATTTATAATGAAAAAATAAGATGTGTCGTTAATCAAAAATAGCGCAAGTCACAAGAGAATGTACCATCCAGAGATAACAAAAGTTAAATTTAGTCTATATTCTTGTAGACATTCTCTATGTATGATTCATAACAGCATTATCTGGCACTTCAGACATGCCCTAACCGGGATGCATTGCATTTGTAGAAAGAACTCAAACTTTGAAGGATTATGTCTGCTACCTGGTTTACAGTTATTTAACTTTTTATACTGCAGTGTTTTCAGAATCCAAGGGGCAATAGAGGCTTTTCAATTCCAGCTAAAATTCAGCTTTGTAAACATAACTGCAGAGAGTAAAGACTGGCATGCTCTTTTCTCATGGAGCAGTTTTGCTCTTGGGAACTCTGATGGGCGTGACCGGCCCTCCTTCTGATACCTGTCTACCTTATCAAAGTCAAACTTAGCCCTCAAGTTTCAATGATTGTTCTTCTATGAGGCTTTTCCCAGGTCTGTAGTGAAAATTGATAAGTCCATTCTCTCTACTGCCGTAAAATATTGTTTATAATCCTTTTTTAGAATTTATCATATCATGCCTTGTGTTGTGATGATTTATGAATCTTTTTTTGTCTCCAGCTATTTTACAAGCTCACAAAGGCAAAGACTTTATAATTCATTTTTATATCCCTTCACCATCTAGCAGAGCTCTTTGCATGTAATAAACAGTCAATCGTTGCTGAATGAATTTCTCATTCATTGTTAAGCGTTGGTGCCGATGTTAAATTTAATGACAAACTATAAAGTTGATATTAATCATACCCAGATATTTAGGACCTAAATATATTTTTCATTAAGTATCGATAACTAAAAGTGAAAGAAACATGTGAATGGACAGGATAGAACCTTGTTAATATTGTGAAAGATGCCTCCAGTCAGACTTTCCAAAACAGATTATACCAGTTTCATGGTAAAAATACTAAAAGGCTAGGTGTAATAAAACATGCAGCTTATAAAGAAATGTGGTAATTAAAATTCTGCATTTTTTGGAATAGCTTATGAAAAAATATAAATATTTCCAATATATCCTCTCACTACGTTTAATGTTGAAAATATATATTGACCCTCAGGGTTAAAAAATTTTGAAGGCACAAATACACTGATGACTATCTACAGCTTTTGTAAGTGAAAATAATGAAAACCCTTCTCTTCCTCATTCGAAACCCAATTTGTGATTTAGCAATATGCATGGTCATATTTAGCAAGTTCACAAGGCTCAAGATAAATGTACATTTATAAAATTAGATGATCAGCGAAATTTGTTTTTGAAAAATGCCTTTGATTTTTCACAAGAGTGTGGAAAATATTGCAAATGAGTCAGTGCTCTTTAGAAAAGATCCAAGGGTCATGGCTATGTCTTAAAATTTATGTTTGCAACACTGAGCATAATTCCATGCATAAAATAAGTTGAATAAATGCTTGATGAATGAATAAGTGAAGGGTTTGATTTTATAAAACATAAACACGATTAAATGATAGTGCTCCAAAATACTAATATTAATTGTACAAATAGAAACTACTGAGGTAAAAATATGAACCAATTTTTATTAAATTTGTGTCTTCAGCAAGGAAAACATACAGCAGTCTATTTTTGTATTTATCCGAGGAAAATTGTCTTTTTGTTTAGATATTGTGATAACATCAGATATTTTCATATCTGATGAAAGCCTCAAGGCTCAGTGCACCCAAACATTTTGAAACCTCCGACTAGATCTTATTGACTGGATTTAGAACTTAGAAATTGGATGTTATTGAGTAGATTTATAACTTAGAAACTTTGTTTTATTTTTATTACAAAGTAAATATTTTGATATATTTTATGTAGCCATGTTTGAATTGAACAGGAAGAGGGAGGCAATATGGGTGTTCTGGGCCAATGAAACGTTAGCCACAAATAGACCCAACAAATTGTGCATGACGTAGTAGTAGGCAAATAAATAAAAGTCTTAGAGTGACTAGGAGGTATGGATGGGACTTTTTCTTGAGCCATATGAGAAGGGTGGTGCCCACAGAACTGAGAATGAATTTTTCTGTATTCCTGCTCTAAGGGATCTATATAAAATAGCACAGGCATAAGATGTAAAATGCATGAATTCTATAGTATCATGGTCATCCTTGATTCCTCGCTTCCTCTTACAGGCCATATCTTCCCACCAGATTTCTTTAACTTACGTCCAGAATCTGGCTCACCTTCACAGCCACCACCATTGTCTTAAACACCATCGTCTTTCACTTAATTACTTGCAACAGCCACCCATCAAGCCTTCATACAAGGCACCCATTATATGCCTATATTTTCAATAAAATAGGGACTGATCATTTTATTTTTATTTTTAATTGAAATAAAACATACACAAAAGAGTGTAAAGTACTCTAATATGAATTGAGGTTAATAAAAACATGGAAAGTATAAAAAATACTCCAATCTCAAGTATATAGGTGATTGCTTTTTTAAAATGTATATACCTGTGTTGTCACACTCAGATCAGAACAAAGGACACTTTCAGCATGCCTGGTCCCCTCCTGCAGATTTCCAGACTTTACCCTTCCAAAGTTCATCACTATTATGATTTTGTTTTCATTATTTACTTTTACACATCTTGGATTTCATGTAAACTGGGGATAAAAAGTATACACTCTTTTATTGGTTTCCTCTGCTCATCTTTTTATGAGATCTCTGCAGGTCAGTTGCTTAATCTGTAAAGAGGAAGGTAGGCTGACCCTGGGAGCTAAAATTTGACAACAAATTGATGTTCAGCCCCAACCCACAGAATTTCTGATTTATATTGTCTGGAGTCAGGCACAGAGAATTAGTATATTTTTAAAAATCCCAAAGATAATTGAACCTGTATACTCTGAATCAAATGATGTCTCTCCCCTCCCCTTTCCTCCCCATTTCCTCCTTTTCCCTCCCCCCACCACCCCTCCACTCCTTTCTTCCAAAAGTACAGGGATGGGCTGGCCACTGCTCCTTTTTACCTCTATTCTTCCTGAAGTGTGCACTGAGCACCTATCAGATACTAAACACCATCTTAGGTTGCTGAAACTACATGAGTCAACAAAATGTAGTTCCTATGTTCCAGGGACTTGAAGTCTCAAAAACCCCATGCCTGAATATATAAACAAATATCATTGAATATATTATAATAGAGTAGGCTTTAATAGTCCTACTGGAAATTAAGTATTCAACTACTTGTTCTATTGCTGTTACTTAACTACTATACCAGTAATGCAGAACTGAATTAACTATCTTGAATTGTTGGTACTCATAATGAATAACTATAAAGGAATATCCCAAAATGTTGAATGCCCCTGATAAATCGCTATGTAAGGAATATACAATGTATTTTAAATATTTTTTTCCTCTACTCTTTTAGGGCCCTTTTATTTTCCTTTCTAATTTATGGTGCATGCTGAAAGAGCTCTTGGTCTCTGATACCCACTCCAGGCACCAGTTTGCTTTTAAGTGGTTTCAAAGGTAGCCAAAAAACAAAAACAAAAACAAAAAACAAAAACAAAAAACCTATCTTACATTCTTAATTACAGACTCTATTAACCTTTTGTGGTTCTTACAGTGAATTAATCTGTTCAGATATAATAAAAATAACTGAAATTTAGGCAATAATAGCCTGTGAACATTTTGCTGTAAATTACGTATAAGTTTGGATCAGGAATCTTCCTATTTTCTGTAAAAGGTATATAACTGCTATGGAGTTAAGAACAGCAAGACTATTAGGGTGAATGTTTGAAAATAGTCAGTTCAATTCTCTTTCTCAGTATTAGACCACAGTAATTATTTAGTGTTTTTTTTACTTGTTTGTAATGGTCCTGGAAAAAAAAAGTTCAAAAGAATATTTTAGGTGGATACAGTAGAATATCATCTTTTTCCCATTTCTTTTCCTTCCTCCTCAATTCCTTCCTTCCAAGTTTTATTTTATAGTAGCAAAGTGAAATGTAAATAAAGAATGTAAAATATATTTCAGCACCTTAGCATTATTGGATATTCACACGCTAATGAGCAAACAAGGTCTGTTTGATCCTGTTGGACTTAGTGACTTCAAATCTATTGTTTCAATAGAATAATTTAAATAAAACTTACTTTTTGTTTTTTAGTAAAACTTATTTTGAAATAAATCCGTAAAATCATTTTTCACAAAACAAATGTGTAGATCTTGGCTGCATTTTTAAGCAAAGAATATCTAATTGAATGTTATTAATTTAGTTTTGCATAAAATTACATTTAAAATGGAATGTAAATTGTTGTCCATTTTATAAGGACAGATTTTTAATCTCTTTTTTTTTCTTTTTCTTTTCTCTAAGAGACACTTTGACCTTGCTGTGAAGCTAAGCTAGAGAGGACATTGGCAGAACTTTGTATGTCCATATGCATAGATTTGGATGATAATTTAATATGACAGAAAACAATACCTTGCCAAGGATTAACTTTAAATCTTCTATTTACTTTAGAACTCCAAGATTTATAGAATACCAAAACAACCCAGGGAGATGACTCATAAAGAAATAGGACTTTCTAGTTTCCTAGACTCTTTTACAAATTCTTAGCTGTTTAACTTTGTTGTATAACATGATGGTCAGTATTGAGGTCAACCTGTAAAGTAACATAAATCAATCATTTGGGTTTTGTTTGTTTGTGTTTTGTTTTATGTTTTTTGTTTGCATATCATTCTAAATGGTTACAAGCTAGTAATCATATCAAAACTAACTGTTTAAAAGCCATGGCATCACTTTTTTTTTTTTTTCAAAAAAAAAAATTTTTTTTTTTAACGTTTATTTATTTTTGGGACAGAGAGAGACAGAGCATGAACGGGGGAGGGGCAGAGAGAGAGGGAGACACAGAATCGGAAACAGGCTCCAGGCTCTGAGCCATCAGCCCAGAGCCTGACGCGGGGCTCGAACTCACGGACCGCGAGATCGTGACCTGAGCTGAAGTCGGACGCTTAACCGACTGCGCCACCTAGGCGCCCCACTTTTTTTTTCAGTTGATTTATTTATTTGGAAAGAAAGAGCAAGCAGGAGAGGGGTAGAGAGAGAGGGAGAGTGAGAGGCAGAGAGAGAATCCCAAGAGGCTTCATGCTGTCAGCACAGAGCCCAACGTGGGGCTGGAACCCATAAACCATGAGCCGAAACCAAGAGTCAGCTGAGCTACCTAGGCACCCTGGCATCACAATTTTACATTACAAAGACAATACCTATATTTATTTAATCAGAGGAATATACAATTGTAGAAATACAAATACAGTTTTAAAAATAAAGATTTGCTATGATTTAAGATGAAAATTCGCTTTATTTCTTTCATGCTGTATCAACCCTTCTGGCATATTACCAAATCTCACTGATTGAATCTCAATTACCTACATCCGAACATTCTATAACTTGCATAAGCAACAGTCTTCTTCTATGGATGCTTTCGTTGAGACTTATTTGTGAAGCACAAAATCCAGATTTATGTTAAGTAGGTGGGTTGCTAATTTGTAAGAATGCCATTCTTGATCAGGCCTCTATGAATTGTTTGTAAATACCACACTGGACAATGCGAGCTTTATATTCGTTCTTCAGTTGCCGGAAAAATTCTAGTTAAACTCTGGTAAAGATCTCTAGTATGAAATGAATGTAAAGTATTCATTCTTTCTTTATCTTACTCTCTGGTTTCATTTTAGCTCATTTGTTTATTTAAAAATAACCCTCTAAGTTGCTTTTTCACTGCTTTTCATATTACAGATTGAAAATGTTGATGTCTGCCTTAGTTTTCTAGCAGCCAGAGGAGTAAATGTTCAAGGTCTATCTGCTGAAGGTAAGAAAAGGCATAGTTGTCACAAATAACACCTAAGTTTGTGAAAAAAAAAAGTTTTTTGTATTACAAGAAATGCAAAGTGGGAGCACAAAGTTTCTTAATATATAAAGGAAATCAGTAAAGTTTCCAAAATAATAGAAACATAAACGCAGTGGTTATTAACCTATGCTTTAATTATTTATATATGTTTCATATTTTGCCAAAACTGTTACTTACATGAATAAGTGTATGAGAGAGGTGTAGATTAACAAAAAATCTTTATGTTATTACCAGTGTATAGTATTTTTGGAGTCTTAAGTAGAGGGATAGATTACATAGATAACACTGTGTAATAGTGGACCTAAATACAGGTAAAAATAGTATAATTAATTTGAAAATATTATTTTGTCAATAAAATTTCTATAATATAAAATTGGTAGTCCTAGTTGGAATATTTGGTGAGCTTAAATTACACACCATGAGGTCTTAAATAATTAGCACTAACAATATTTAATAACTGTTATATATAAAAGCTTTAAAGTCATTAAAGGCTTAAAAGATCATCATTAAAATACAGAAAAGTGGGAAAAGACTGAACTGGTACTGTCATTTTTTTTTCTGAGACTTTCTCTTTCACATATATTTTTAGGAAAACTTTTCAAGTGTTATTAATGAAATCTAGTTGTTAAAATTATGAAATAGCAAATCCTTTGAGATCTGCATTAACAAAAACCATCTTATTAGAATGTTAATTTATATATAAATATTCTGCTTAATACTTGTATATACTCTGACAATTTAGATCTGTTAATGTTTCTACTATGATTATTTTCTCCGAATAGCCTTTTACCCGACACATACTAGAAATATCAGACACCTCTGTTTTACAATTTTTGCTGTCATTGGAAAAAGGAATTATGTGGCTTCTGAAATACAGTGAACATTTAGTAGAATTATGGAGCTTTCCCAATTTTTCTTCTATATTTATTTTTGTTGTTTTAAATTTCTTTTATCTTTTACATTTATATATGTTGCATAATATTAAATTACTCATTTGGTGGCCAACAAGTTTAGGTTCAAACCTAACTGATGGTTCTATAATTTTGAATAGAAGTTATAAAATTCCCCAGGAAAATATTTCACTTTTTTAGTGGTTAAAAGCAGGTTAGAAAGGCTCCAGTTTGTTCTTTTTATGTCTCTTCCTTTTCATGGGACATCCTTTATTAACATAAACCTATTGGTCTTCATTTATCTTCTAAAAGTATATGAATGCTCAAAATGATTTTCTAAATTAATTAAATATGCATATTAATAAAACCAGAGATTTTTTAAAACCGCTATGATCATCCAGGGGTACATGGGAACATTAATACTTTCTTACTGTAGCCTCTTATCGATCAGACTAATTCTTGTATATCATGGCCACTGTGAGAAGGTTTGGCGGGGACAGGATTCTCATTCTCATTGTATATGAATAATGCCACTGTGGACTCCATGTGACATTTATAAACCATCAGAGAGCAAGAAATCAGAATAGCTTGTTAATGCCCCTAAACTACAAAAAGGAGGCATAAAACCCTGACCTCACAGGAGGATGTATATTTTATTGCCAACAGCATGTTTTATTTAGAATGTGATTATAGGTTTCATAGCCTTATTTCAGACTTTACTTCCATCTCTACTCCTAAGTTTTAAGTTATAACTACAAGAGAAAAAAAGCTAGAGTCAGATTGTAGCTTACTTTGTACATTTAACTTTTTATTCAATATTAGAAACGTTTATAAAGGAGCTTGATGTATTTCTACTAGGATTTATACATTTACATTTATTCAGTTATGTTATCTAATGTCATGGTCTTTATTATTTATTAATATATAACATGAGTTATAAATAAAAGAATTGGAGTATTAAAAATTAATACGATGTTGACTTTATGATATATATGTGTACTATATATCTATCTACGTCCATCTATATTTATAGATAGATAGCTATATTAATAAATTTTTTGTTGGGTGATTTAGGACTGCTATAAATCCAGTTGCCATTACAAAGTACACCCATACCATCCTGATTTATAATGCAGGACAACCAACATTTAGGTGGCTTTTTTTCTCCACTTCAGAGCCATCACTATGTTGATAACAGCTGTGTATTTGTGAGGGCAGCAGAATGCTAAATCAAATGATCAGCACAAGACAGCCCATCCGTTTGTAGGAAGAAGCAAACTCCAGAAAAATTGCAGTTAAGGATCAGCAAAGAGCATTGCTCATCCAAGTTTTGTTCTCTGTACCCCCCATCCCGTGACTCAGTCCCTGAAGCTCCGAGCTATTCGGAAATGCTACGTGTCAGAAATTCACAAGTGACTGAGAGACTCTAGTTGCATTTCCATCTTCACAGATTTAGTCTAAGACAATGGCAACTAGAATTTCAGTTGTAAAAGAAATAATAAAAAGGAAAACCACATTCATTTGTATGTTTTTACTGTTTGTATATTTTCCCTTTGATACAGAAATAAGAAATGGAAACTTAAAAGCCATTCTAGGGCTGTTTTTCAGTTTGTCTCGCTACAAGCAGCAACAACACCATCAGCAACAGTATTACCAGTCCTTGGTGGAGCTTCAGCAGCCAGTCAGCCACGCCTCCCCTCAGGCAGAAGCCAGTCAGGCCAAAAGCCAGCAAGATATGCAGTCCAGGTAAGGAGGGAAGCAGAGATGTGTTTGAAATCAACGTGTCTAGATACAACTCGTTTTTAAATGAGTTTTTGTTTGTGAGTTTGAAAAACCGATTTATGTCGTTGTATCAGTGTTATGATATTTTTTGACTAATATGACACAAGTTAAAACCACTTTTCTTTTGGTTGGATGAACAACATTTATCACTTCGGGGATGAAATATTTGTGTTTGTTTTCTAGAGATGATTATGGTTTGTATCAAAGTGTGTGAAATGTCTTTCTTGTCAGCGATGCGGCAGGTTATTTCCTTCTGCAAATTATTACTTAGAATGTGCTATTGAGTCCTACTTGTACTCCTCCTACTCTCTACTCAATTATCTTTGAGTCTTTTGATAAATTCATTAAGTCTGTCAAAAGTTTCAGATCTGTTAAACATAGGGATTTGAGTGTTTGGGGACATACTGTTTTTAATGTATGAGTGTGTGTGTGTGTGTGTGTGTGTGTGTGTGTGTGTGTGTGTGTGTGTGTGTGTGTATTTATAAACACACATGTATGTGTTCGTCTGACTTGATACTGTTGGCTCATTGTAGACACAGCCTGGGGTGAGGTGCTGACAAATCACGGCACCTTCCTTACCCTTCCATTACTGCCGTTTTCCAATTTGGACTTTCTATCAGTCAGGGTTCAGCCAGAGAAGCAGAACCAATAAGGGATTAAGAGATTTATTGTGAAGAATTGGTTTACATGATCATGGGGACTCCCTAGGCAAGTCTGAAATCCTAAAGGCAGCCGAGCAGGAAAGGCAGGCTGAACTTCTCTCAGCATGAGCCAAAACTTTTATATACAGGTGGAATTTCTTCTCTCAAGTAAGCTTCCATCCTGCTCTTAAGACCTTTCAAGTGGGGAATCAGACCTACCCAGATTATCTCGGATAATCTCTCTTAAAGTCAGCTGCTGTGGATTTTAGCCACATCCACAAAATACTTTCACAGCAGCACCTAGATTAGTGTTTGATTGAATAAGTGGGACTGAGTTGACACATCAAAAAATCATCACAGAATGAAATTAAGTTAACAAGTTTCATGCATACTGCTCATTTGTTCCTCATCAATGACCAGGGTATCAGGTCATTAGCTCTATTGTGTAAATAGCTGATTGTTTTTCCTTAGTGGGGTGAATGTCCAATATGAAAATACTCACCATGTTGAAGAGTATATATACATATCAAACATATGTAAATATTTAACTTTTTCCATCTTAGAAGACAAACATGAAACTTAGTAACACTCAGTTTACCTTAAATTTGTTTTTGATATTTAGTATTGACTCAAAAAGTTAAAGTCCAAATTACATTCACAAAGCACACGCCCCATCCTTATTGTCAAATATTCAACAGTTCAGAAATCTTCTTCTCTTTCACCTGTCAACTAGCCCTTTCTTCATATTAGGCAATATTTCTTTTCTCTATATGAACATGTAAACTCTATTCCCTTTGGCAGATTTTATTCACTAATGAATTATTAAATCGATATAGAAAAATTAGAATTTTATCAAAAATATAGGGTATACTACAGAGTTCATGGAGTGATAAAAGATATTTCTCATTACTCAATGCAGATATGTTTCTGTTCTTTAAGCTCGTCTGGGCTATTTATGATGTAAGTGAAATTATACAAAAGTCAAAGTGAAAAAAAATACGGAGTAAGTTCTTTGGATTTCCTTAAGAATGGAGAGGAGCGGGGGAAGGAAATAGCTTTTTATTATGTATTATTATTTGGAGGAGTTGGTAGAAAGAGACCTAGGTTGTAAAAACTGCCAGAAATAATAATTCCTAGAGTTTGGTGTAAGTTACTTAAACCACGGACAAAAGGCAGGAATAGTAGTGGAAAAAACATAGGAAGTTAAGTGGTATGTACTGTAGAAAACATGTGACCTCTGGAAGTGATATGGAGTATCATTTGTCTTTGCTTTACCTCATTCTATTTCTGTATCTGCCATGTGGAATTTCTTGCCCAGAAGTTCTCAGTGGTTATGACCCTTTTGGGGAGATTGTTTTTCTCATTCTTACTGGATATGCATGACTGTTATGGAATTGTGTTTTTTTAAGATACAAAACCCTATATAGTAGGCATGGTAATTTTACACCATTTTGGGGAGAGCCTGCTTATTTTTTTCTCTGAAAGGTTTTGAGGAGTATTCTTTTCACTGGTATCCTTTAAGACTGAGGCACACTCCTAAATAATTTTTTCTTATGATAAATTTAATTACTTTTAATTACTTTCTAGACCAATAATTTATAAATGTGGAGTACTTGCTGTAGTAAATATAGCACTTATGTCTCTGATGTAGAGGGGCTACAAGTCTTAAGTTTAATAGAATTTATTATATGTTTTGAAGAATATTATTTCAAACATTAATACTTATTTCCATTTGTATTGATTTGGTCAGAGAATAGCCTATGAATTAGAATTTATGTGGACTTATGTACAACAATCGTTGTATGTATTTTTCAAAAGCCCGTAGTGATAATATACATAAGAAAGGATATCTACTATGTGTCTTTATAGTAGAACCAAGATAATTAATGCAGAAAAAAAAATAACCCAGTGACACATTTATCTTCATTCTCCTGAAGTGTGAGTCATGAGTCATGATTTATGAAGCCTTTCTGTGATTCTAAATCTCTTCCCAAGTAAATAGCTTAAATAACTGGTTGCTATAGTATTCTGGATATTTAGCCAGAAAATGTTCTTATACTTTTCTCTGTCAACTCCAAAAAATTTTAAGGGCACATTGTTTCAGTTCAGTGAGAGTTTTATTTTGTTTTATTCTTTTTGTTTATTTAAAATAAATTGATGTAACTGTATATATTCCCAGAGTATTTTATACATTAAGAATTTGTAACTTGGTTTTGCTATTTTAAAAATAGCTCCAAATGTTTTCAATCATTTGGAACATCTTTCATTTAAACAGACACTTTGACCTAAAGGTTAATAAGTATACAAGAGAGAAAATAAAACATGGACCAAGAGGAATCGAGTGTGGGTAACAGAGTCTCCTTTTTTGGTTTCTCAGCTCTTTCTCCACTTTCGTGTGCATGTTTGTGGGTATGTAGGCTCACATACATGAGAGCATACCTGCGTGTGTGTGTGTGTGTGTGTGTGTGTGTAAGTGTGTGTATCCTGCTCAGGTGGCAACAAGAAACTTGCCTCTAGAATCAAACTGCCTGAACCTGGATCCCAGTTCTCCCACTGCCTAATTGTGTGGCCTGGGGCAACTTGCCTGACGTCTAGGTGCCCATCTCATGAAGTTGTTTTTAGGTTCCCTGGGTCAGTACAGCATAAGACACTGTGAACATATCTGGCACAGGTCACTCTCTGCTCAAAGCCTTGCAATGGTTTCAAATAGCCCAAGTTTTCTCCCACCTTAGGCAATGTGTTCTTGCTGATCCTTTGCCTGGAATACTCTGATAGCTGCTTGGCTAAATCTCTCATCTGCCTCAAGTCAGCCGCTCATCTGTTGCCTTCCCACTGATGCTTACCTAACCACCCTTTTAACCCTGCCTGCACCCCATCTCTGCTCCCGATTGAACTTCGCCATACTTTTTCTTTTTTTCCTTAGCTTAGCCTTAATCAACCTTTAACCTCAATTCACTTCTTATATCCGTTATTTATTATTGCCACTTCCCTCTAAAAGGCAAGCACTATCAGTACAGCAAGATTTGTTATATCTTAATTACTGGTGTGGTAGTACTCGTAACAGTAATAATAATAGTAATAATTACAATAATAAGCACAGGGCCTTACAAATAGTAGTTTTCCACGATTATTTCTGAAATGAGATAATGTAAGAATTAACAAATCTGTGTTCCACCTGTTTCCAATTTTAAATAGAAAGATGGGTAGTTGCAAGTGTAAGTAGTTCCAAATGACAATTGTGTGTATTTATAAAATTAGTAGAATAAAAATAATTAAACATATCCTTGACTTGGGGTGGTCATGTTATTAAAATACAATTAGTTTCAAAATGATGTGCAGTGGAAATTCTTATTATTCCTGGAATTATCCATTTGTAGTATCTATATTAAAATAAGGCAGGGACTCGGATTGTAAATTTCTTAAACGTTCCCCGGGAATACTTGGTTATATCTGGAGTGATAAAGCCTTGATTAATCAAGTCTTCAATTCTCAAAAATGTGAATATATTTAACATAAAAATTAAATTCTCTTTGTCAATGATGTTTGGAAGGACTTTGCATGAGTAAAGATTAAAGATTAAAGATTATGTAATGGAAAGCATCCTATTTGCATTTATTTAATATGGATATAAGACTAGTTCCTCCTATTTTTCTGGCTTTTCTTTTTATTTTGAAAATAGTAAAGACCCTTTCTTTTTTTTTTAATTTTTTTTTTCAACGTTTATTTTTATTTTTGGGACAGAGAGACAGAGCATGAACGGGGGAGGGGCAGAGAGAGAGGGAGACACAGAATCGGAAACAGGCTCCAGGCTCTGAGCCATCAGCCCAGAGCCTGATGCGGGGCTCGAACTCCCGGACCGCGAGATGGTGACCTGGCTGAAGTCGGACGCTTAACCGACTGCGCCACCCAGGCGCCCCAGTAAAGACCCTTTCTTAAACCAACTGGAAAAATATGAGAAATGTTTTAATAAAATTGATAAAAATCTTTAGTAAGAGTTGAAGTCATCGTTCTTTTCTGTAAATTTGAACCAGAAGATCAGAAGATACTATTTCTTTTTCTAGAAAAAAAGTAGAGAAGAATGCTTTAATTTTCAAACTCAGAAAATTCATTTGATCAGTAGGTATGTTTTGGGCATTCAGGTTATTTCTGCTAATCATACTTTTCCATGTGTTGAGTTTTGACCATAGAGTTCTAGTTGACATGGAAGATGACAGGAAGTTTAATTTCACCCAAATCTTACACAATGTCTGACACATGAGACCAGCCAGGAATGAGCAGAATGCATATCATGAATGGATAATCTTCCTAAGAATATCTGGTAAATCATTGTAGTGAAAGAAGATTATAAAACAAAAAATTATTTTTCTTATGTCTTGGTCCAGCTATACATGAAGTGTTAACATGATACTATGTGTAAAAGATGATGATTTTTATTTGCTAAAAGCTTTAAGAAAGAGGGTTTTTTTTCTTAAAATGTGGACCTTTTTGCTTAATTTTTATCCAGATGATTAAATAACTTTCCTTCCTGTTATTACATAGTGAATTTTACCAACTCGCAAATAGTGATCACTGAATCACATGAACAGAGATTTCATGTTTTATAGAAATAAAATATGTGAAAAAGAAAAGAAATTAAGTGTAAAAGTAGAAATAGGTAAGAAATCACATAGATCATAGAAGTAAGAAAGGCAGCAACGAAGATATATCTTTCTGAACTACCATAACAGCTATTTCGAGAATTGGGGAGATTATGATTTCCGCAGCTGATCATTTGCCCTTCTGCTTCTCATTTGTAGGAGAAAATCAAATATGTGTCCACTTGCAATTTATACGAACTTTCTCAGAGGACTCGCACGCCAAATAGCAAAATCTATGGACACGTGTTCTTTGAGTGACTTATCTATTCCCTGTGCAGCCCCTTGAAAAGGTTCCCGCGACCCCCGCCACACACGTTGCTCTTGGAACCCTCTTTCCATTGAGGACATTTGCCTGTCTCTTTTCCAGGAAACATCATTTCCTTCTGGGGGATTCACTCAGAAACTGGGACGGCTTACAGCTTTTCAGCCTGGGGTTATAAATCTTGCAAAGTATATTAAGGAAGTTTAATTTAAGATGACAGGAAGGCTCTGGTAATTTAAGCCCTCGTGAACCTGGCTTCAATTAGTTTCTTAACTCAGCTCTGTGTTGTGGCCTATAGTGTGCTCTTCAAAAAAGTCAGTGAATCAATTAAACTTTAAACAAATGAAACGCAAAGGACATTTATGAATATTTTTTAAGTGGGACTTTTTCTTTTCTAGAGAGGAATAATTGAAGGGATAGAGAGTTTTTGTTAATTGCCTGATTTAGGAAACCAAGAGAGTGCAATAATAAAAGAGCATATAATACGCACATACACAGTTTGCTTACATTGTGCTTTTATTTCACTGTTTAAAAGGCTTGACGACTACTCATACTTCTGTTATAGATGAAGTAGCATCTATACAGTTTTGGTTGTTTTAGAGTCAGGCAAACATGGGTTTAAATTCTGCCTGCCAATTCCCAGTGTTGTGGCATTGAGCAAATGATTTTAACCTGTTCAAATACCAGTGTTCTTACCTCTACTATTGGAATGGAAGTAACTGCCTCATGAAGGCATTGAGAAGTCCTCAGAGAGTGATTCATGTATAAAGTGCCTCCTTAGCACAACACTTGGCTTGTAATAGACACTCAACTCAGCTACTGACGCTATACCTTCTCCCCCTTAAATATCGTGTCATAGGTATAATAAAATATATTGACCCATGTTAGACACCTCAAGTCAGCCTCGTCTCTCCCTTCTCACTTCCTCTGATCACTTCTGTCCATTCCACTTCTAACTTGTATTTAAATATGTGAAAGTAATTCAAAGTAATAACATCCTCATTATTAAAAACAACGGCCTGATGCTCAGACCGTCTCATGCCCAGTCTGATAAACCCTTTAGTTATTGTTAAAGAGGTAAACACTTTAATTATTTCAGGTATTTCCTTTGGTAGTTACTCCCATGTAGCTAAATAAAATACTTCTACACTAGTTTGTATTCATTAATTTGGTCATTCTCTTTTGATTCACACACTCCCCATCTCTCCCATCCTCCATTAATGTGTTCAATGCATATTTTTTAAGCACTTAGCATTCTTCAGACGCTCTTCTAGGCACTTGAGATACAGCAGAGGACAAAAGAGATTAAAGAATCCTTGCCCTTTTGAAGCTTACATCTACCCTAGTGATGGGAGACAATAAAAAATTAAAATATGTATCACTAACTGGACAGCTGATGGTGGAGAAAAACAAACCAGAAAAAAAGATGCTGTGTAGAAGCCATATTCCTGCAAATTTAAATATGGAGCCCTCACTCAAATGACATTGAGCAGAGGAGGTAAGAGAACCAGCAGTGTGGCTATCTTGGGAGAGAGAGTTTCAAGCTGACAGAAGACAAGAGCTGAGACCTTGAGTTAGGAGCTTGTCTGGTTTATTTTAAGAAGAGTAAATAACCCAGTTGGGATGGATCAGAGGGAAGGAGGCAGGAAAAGAGTAGGATTAATTCAGATGAAGAGCAGGGAAACACTAGCGTGATGTGACCCTTTTGCCACTGCAAGGACATTGGATTTTATTCCAGGAGAAATGGGAAGCCACCATATTCCATAAAGAGGTGTAAACAGGTATAAAAATCAAGGGGTCACTCTGGCTGCTTTGTTGGAAATAGTTTTTAATGGGGAGAAGGTAAAAACAAGAAGGGGAGAAGGTCATGGAGAAAAGCTTGGAGTACCATATTGAAAGTGGAGAGGAAGTTAAGTTCAAAATATATTTTGAAGGCAGTGTCAGTAGAATTAGCTGACAGATTTGAAGTGGGATTGGTAAACAGAGAGGAGATTCTCATTGGAAAGGCAATTCCATTTACTGCAAAGGGAAAGAATGTGGGAGGGGAAGATTTGGTATGGAGAAAGATATTTACTTATCGACATGTCAATTTTATGATGTCTACTAGGTATATACAAGAGGAAATACGAAGAAGGCAATTGGAATTGCAAGACTGTATTTAAGGGACAGGTGTAGGCCATATATGAAAATTCTATGAATACAAACATAAAGAAATTATAAAAACTGTGAGCCTAGATACAATAAAGTCACCAAAAATCTGTATGCAGATGAAGAGAAGATGAGGACTGGGGCCAAGAGCCAGACTGTATTTAGACAATGAGTGATTGCAAGACCTGCTAGAGGAAACTAAAAAAAAGGGCAGCCTGTAGAGTCAGAAGAAAACCAGAATTGGTTTGCCTGGAAAGCAAGTGAAGATAGAAGGAGGAGATTAATAATAATAATTTATATGTAGCCCCAGTCACGATTCTAAGTACTTTATATACTTATTAATTATTCCATTCCTCACAGCAACCCTCTGATATAGCTATTGTAAGTAATCGTAGTTATCAGATTAAAAACAAAACTGGAAATCGAAAGACCAATTAGATTGCACAAAGTTTCCTGGTTACTAAACTGTGTATTTAATCCAGGCGATCTGGGTACAGTGGTTCTAACCATTGCCTACCTACCTGCAGAATGTCAACTGCCTCAAAAATTGCACAAAAGCAGGATGAGCACTGAGATCTGATTCCTGGAGTTTTCATTGGAGACTCTGATGAGAGCTATTCAGTGGAGTGGTCACTGTGGTAACTTGATGAGAATCAAGGAGAAATGGACAATCAATGGAAAAGGAGAGAGAGAGAGGAATTAGAGGTGGTCATTAGTGTGTGGACAGGTCTTCCTAGGATTGCTACTAACGTAGTGAAATTTCACTCTTTTTAGCTCTTTTATTGTTTAACTTTGTAACTTTATATAATGAAGGAACATCTTTGCTTCTCTCTCACTCAACTGTAGAATATCTTTGGGTGTTCTGTATTATAAAATATGGCTATTAACATTTCTATTCAGTTCTCCGCCTCCACTAACAATTTCCATCCTCTGTCATCTGCACTCTTAAAATTAAGGCTCATAAGATTTACATTCTATTTTGTACAGATTGATTCCAAGATTTTTCAAACCAATGGAGTACTTCTATAATGGGTATTAGAAATATGTTGTGCAGAATCAAAACATATACTGTGATTCTTTCCTTTTCAACAGCTGTCTTGAGTTTCTATTGAAAGTTGATATTTGTTTGAATGCAGTCATTAACTAATAGACAATTTTAAGAATGGTCTAGGGTTGCTCTGTGCTGACAGTGCAGAACCTGCTTGGCATTCTCTGTCTCCCTCTTTCTCTGTCCCTCCCCCACTCACCCTGTCTCTGTCTCTCTCAAATAAATAAACTCAAAAAAAAATTGCAAGAATGAGCCAATGTTCATTTAATGATGCTTTAGAAGGATGAGTCTAGGTGTATTGAGGAACCCCTCCATGCCAGCATTCCTTTTCTTGGATTATTCAGTTGTTGGTAGTTAAAATTGCTTCTTGTTTGTTTGGAAGGTTAATTAATTGGTTTGTTTATATCTGGCCATAGAGCGGTCATTGATAGTGATTGATGTGGATATTTGATTAATCTCCTTTTTGTAGTCTCTTCATTTTACCTCCAATTTCCTAGTCCAGCTTTCCTCCTTATTCTTCTAGACTGAATCCTCCCTGCATGTGTACACTGGGATGAAGCCTCTCTTCCTATGTATTTTCCATTAACATTACTCCATTTATTTTCAGTTTTTCAAAGTCTGTTGAAGTCTCTTGTCCATTGATGGCTCTTCTGTCCTGTTATTCTTGATGTTGTGAACTTAAACCTTCATTATTCCCTTTTAAGCGTGCTAATGGCATCACATTAGGGAAAACAATAACATGAATTTGAGTCTCAGAAGGCATGGGCCGAATCATTTCTGGTTCTGATAACTTTCTTTTTTCTTCTTTAAAAAAAATAAAAATCCATTAACTGAGTCTAAGTCTTCAGATGGATAATAAAAATATTGTAGTTCTACCCTACTTTTTCGAGGGAGTTAGCAGAATATAATATATAAAGTATTAGAGTGCTTACTAATTTCGATTTTAACTTAAGACTTGTGTTTTTTGACATAAATGTATAAGTAAAAACAATAGTTAGCCAGTGTTTTATAGTTTGCTCTTAAAACAACCAACAATGTGATTTGTGTATCATTGTATCCTGTGACTCAGGATAACTTGCAATTTATTTCTTCAACATTTTACCATAGGACATTTTCACATCCTTTTTATATATTTTACAAACATTGTCTCCCAAGCACTAGATGTTGTTTGGTTCGATTTGATTTTTAGTATGTATGGGGGCACTTCTCAAATAGAGCACTGATAATGTAGACTTAATTATTATACCTCCGGTTTTTATGCCATATGAAATTATTTTATATTAATCTGTTTTCCACTAGAGACTGCATTCAACTTACTGACTTAACAATAGAGAATGCAACTGTCATAATAACTATAATAATCATGCCAGTATGACCATTGAATTATTTTCCCATAGTTAGAGCTACATAGAAAACCAAATAGTAATCAGGGGATGACAGGGTGAGCACCGAGTTAGATTTAGGGGACTTGTAAACATTTCTGTAGCTGAGACAGTCTTGCCTATGAGACTTCAACCATTAGTCAAGGGTCCCTCCTTATCATAAAGCCCACTGTTAACATTTGCCTCTTCATATTCCATTTCCTGAGCTTCCCCTTCTGGCAACCCCCACAGGCTCCCCCTTTCTGACTGACCTCTTAGTCTGAAAAGATGTACAAACACAACCAGCCCTCTTTCCCTGCAAGAACTATCAGGTAGACTCTGGACCAAAGCTCACCATCAGAGACATTTTGAGACCACAGCCACTCCTTTATAACATGAAATTGAATGTATTGATGATTACATTTGTTTTGCAATAAATTGAGAGTAGTCCAATTATAAGAACTCTAAAAAATTGACTTTTTCCTAGATCTTCAAACTGTATAAGCATTCAGTTACATAATTATTTTATAAGCATAATAAAGTCATTTTCAGAAACATGTACTAAGAAATAGTTGTTAACATATTTTGTGCTTATTACAACACTTTTTAAGTCTTAACAAGTATTAAGTAATTCAGATTTTTCACTAATCAGGGTAGTCTTTACCAAAGTAGTCAGGGTCCTTTGTGTGTGTGTGTGTGTGTGTGTGTGTGTGTGTGTGTGTAGTTGCATTAAAATGAACTTTTGGAATGGAGCATTCAATTTATTGTAATACAATTTTACTCCATGCTGAAAATTATAAGTGGCAAAGATCCATGGAGCAAGACAGTGCTTTGAGCTATGTGTAAGTAAAAGCATTGTTGGGAAATTTCATTTATGGTAAGATTGTGAGAGAAATATGAGCCTGGTTTCCTGAGTTGCCCTTTATCCTGAAGTTCTACGTTCCTAAAAAAGCATGGGACTTTGATGCGGTAATATCTTACACAGGCATCTCCCTCTCTAGTTACCGTTTTGAGATCCCACGAAAACAGACCATGCAGGTGGCCTTATTAACTGTCAGTTGAAATTTAAGATAACACAGAGGTTATAATCTATTTACATACCATATGTCACTAATGGGATAAGTTATCACAGTAACCTGTCTCACATATAATCAGGATGATATTTCAGCCACCCAGCTACTAAAAAGAAACACATGTGGATGAAAGCTAAGTTTCTGACTCATCTATGGATTAGGCAATAACTGTTTTCAGTGATGTCTCAGCTAAATTGAAGCATAGGGACAGAGTATTTTTATCACATACTCTGATGGTGAGTATAGTTGTTGCAGAATATCTTAAATATTTCTGAAGGAACATACTTGGTTTTGAGGCGCAAAAGATATTTTTACAGAAGTGGTTGAACACCTTCATCTTTCTTAGAGCCAATAGCTTGTCAGTTACCATTTTATAACACTGCACAAGGATCCTATAAAAGGGAAAATCTTTATAATAAAGGAAGAATTTGGTGTAGAGAATTCTTTGAATCTTAATTCTGAATGCATGGGTTTTTATCTACTCTTAGCAATTATAGGATATATAAGGATATATATTTTAATCTATTTCAGTCTTAAAATGTTAGTGGATGTGCTTTCCTATCTTCAAAACTTTTTATTTTGTTGTATCTATTGTTGTCTAAAAATCTTTTAAGACTTTGTTCCCATGGACTTAGTTATAATATATGTTGGGTGACTTCTTCCAGTTCTCAAGCTATTTTCAGTGTATTTGGAAGGGAATAATTTCTAACTTTTTAACATGATAACAATAAAAGTACAATTGTGATTTATAAATTGTCCACTAAAACCCATATCCAGGAGATTTCTTACTTTCTATTTTGTGATTTCTTTGTAGGTCTCCTTGGTCCTTTGGGAATAGTGCCGTTAAAAAGACAAACGTGATTTTATGATTAAGTGTGTTTTTCTCTTTCTTTGAGAATCAAAAGCATAAAATGTCTGACTACATAAGGATTCTGTAGAGGGATTTTTACTCATAATATGTTTATGTGACTATAAGACTTAATGGTAAATAGACAAGAGAGGAATAAAGGGTGCTTCCAAAGTAATTTTCTCTCAAGTTTCTTAATATAGATGAGGAGTTATAAGAATGTATGTAGATGAAAAATTGCCTTTATATTCTACCTTACCCTAAAAAACTTATTCAATCACTTTTGTATTCAGTACATACACTTTAACTCTTTTGTGCTTGATTTTTGTTTTAATGAGTACATCACTGTGCAGTTGGGCTTAGTCAAAGAATGCTGTATGGAAATGAAATGAAATATTTTAATGAAAGATGATATTGTTCCTAATGATTCTTCATATGTTACATTAGAGCCCAGTGTTCTTTTTCATTGGTGACTTAAAATTTCAGCTGTGACCTTTTAGCAAACAAAGAGTCAGTCCCCACTGTGTGCCAAGAATTATGTTCGATGTGTGGTTGAGATATGGTGATGATTTTACCATTCAAATTGCTGACAATGTAATAGAAAACCTAGATATTTAAACAGATAGTTCAATCAGGGTTTGCTAACTAATCCAACAGAGTTACTCAGTGACCGCAGTTAGAGGAAAGAGCTCATATGAAGTCACTGATGAATTAAATGCCATTTATATATATTCAGGAAACTGCAAGTATGTGGACAAGGAAACAGTGTGAATAGAAGTGTGTTCTGAGTATCCATTGCTGTTCAAAAAAATATCCCAAATATAGATGTGCAAAGCAATAACCATTTGATTATACTCATGAATTTTGTGAGCCCAGGAGCCAGACAGGGCACAGTAGAGATGGCTTGTCTCTGCTCCACAGTGTCGAGGACCTCTACAGGGAAGGGTGGAGTGGCTGGGGTGTCACAGACTGCTGAGGGGCAGAACATCTGTTGCTGGAGAACCCACTTCCAAGGTGACTTTTTCACTCAATGTGTCTGGCAGCTTAGTGGGAATAGTGATTACACAAAGCTTCCCCCAGCACGGCAGTCGCAAGGACATTGTACTTCTCACATGGTGACCTGTTGGTCAATGGAGTGACAAGCCCACCCAAATTCAAGGAAAGTGTCAGTGGAACAAAGATTTCACCTCTTAATGAAAGGAGGATCAAAGAATTTATTATAGTTCTATGTTTAAATTGCCACAGGGTGTGATGAAAGATAAGACTAGAGAAGCAGGCAGAGGTCAATTTATGGAGGCTTTGGATGTTATGTCTAGGAGTGGGGACTCATTTCTTGAACGTAAAGGACACTTGTCTTGGAGATTTTTTTTTTTTTAGCAGAGAAAAAATGATGCCATTTATAACTTAGGAACATGACCTTGGTGACAGAGTAGAGAAAAGATGTGCATTCGGGGGAGGATTGGGAGGGACCCTGCAGCTATAGTGGCAAGAAAATGAACAGTGTAATGTTAGTAGACATGAGGTTCTGACTAGGCAATGGACTGGGGGATTGTTTGGAGATAAGGGTGAAATAAAATTATCATCTTTCCTTCTTTCTTTCTTCCTTTCTTTCTTTATTTCCTTCTGACTCATTGGATAGCGATATATTTCAGTAAGGAAAAAAAACAATACAATCATCAAAACAGATGAAGGAAATGGAGAGGAAAAAGTTCAGCCTTGGCCTTCAAGTTGATATTTCAATGGGACCTCTAGATGGCGGTGTCTTATGCGTGGCTCTGGAGCCCAGTAGAGAGGTCAGGGCCAGAGATGCAGGCATGGGAAGTTTGTTTAACCATGTTTTATTGATTGAAACAATAGAAGTGGAAGAGATTGCTCAGGGAAAAAGGATAAAGCTGGGGGGAAAAGGGAGCAAACTCAGAGCAAACTTCGGACAACCGCATTTGAGAGACTTCCTTTTGATTGTTTTGCAATACGTTTGGAGTTATGGTAGTTTATTTGATATCTTCTTAAAGACAAATTGTTTTTGTTGTTGTTATTGAGGAATGCCTCAGCTTTTGAGACATTTTAACCTTGTCTTTCAAATTGTGAAATCTAGAGTACAAATCTTTTTTTTTTTTAATATTTATTTATTTTTGAGAGAGAGGGGGGCAGACTGCAAGCAGAGGGAGTGGCAGAGGGAGTGGGAGGCACAGAATCAGAAGCAGGCTCCGGGCTCTCAGCTGACAGCACAGAGCCCGAAACGGGGCTCAAACCCACAAACCGTGAGATCATGACCTGAGCCGAAGTCCGTCGCTTAACCGACTGAGCCACCCAAATGTCCCTAGAGTACAAATCTAAAACAGAACTGTGGTTGAAATATTAAAGTAAATTTACTATATTTTATAAGCACATCAAAACTGTATTTTCATCTAACCACTATATTACAAACTTAACATTTGTTAAATTCTGTATTTGACACACTTTTTGGATTATGTACAGTGTTGAGAATTATGGGTTCTGAAAGTCTCCCCCTGTGCATGTTACTTTGGGAATGTTGTTTCTTGGATGTCCTTTGGGGAGCTACAGGGATTCATACTGTTGAGTTCAGGAAAGAAGAAGAGTGAGTAGGATCCAGGGGATGTTGGAGGGAGAAAAGGACTTAATTTGCTTTCCACAAATCATGGTCCCAAAATAATTATAAATTTGGAGACCAAGAGCCAGGGCTCAAAGCTCAAAAAGTGATAGGTGAGAACCAAAGGGCATGGTGTGGGGAAGACCAAGCACAAGAGAACAGAGGAATTCTAGGGATCGAGAAACATAGTTATGTTGTACTGAATTCACCAGAATATTTAGAGGTTGCTGTGAGGACTTAGTTCATTCAGGGACTCTCAAATGTACACCTGAATCCCACTGAATTTTCTTTTCAACTGGCATAGCACTTATGGAAGCCAGACACCCTTTGAAGTGACTTACAGTTCAAACCTTATAAAAACTTGAGGTAGGCAAAGTTGTCATCTTCATTTAACAGATGAGGAAACAGGCAAAGAGAATAGAAACAGCTAAGCTGGGATTTAGATAGAGCAGCCTGAGTCCAAATCCTGTGCTACTAACCCATATACTAGATTTTACTACTGACATTGGAGTTTAATAATTCAGAGAAAATGAAAATTTTAATGTATCCACTTTTATGTACCTGCCTAATATTTGCATGTTGCTCCTTTCAAGCTTGAAGTAAGTTCAGTTTCCATTGAATATCAAATTATACTTTTTATTTAAAAAAAATTTTTTTTTTCAACGTTTATTTTTGGGACAGAGAGAGACAGAGCATGAACGGGGGAGGGGCAGAGAGAGAGGGAGACACAGAATCAGAAACAGGCTCCAGGCTCTGAGCCATCAGCCCAGAGCCTGACGCGGGGCTCGAACTCACAGACCGCGAGATCGTGACCTGGCTGAAGTTGGACGCTTAACCGACTGCGCCACCCAGGCGACCCTCAAATTATACTTTTTAGAAAGGAGTTTGAATTAGTATATTTGGTTTTAAGTGTTATACTTCTCATAGTAAAACCTAAACCATGCATGTGTAAATCTTATTTTTCCAAATTGAATTTTTCTAGCCCAGTGCCAGTACATATGGGCGGTCAATAAAAGTCTTTAATGATTAATTAACCTGTTGATTACATCAATACATACATGCTTATTAGAATAAATACAACATAAAACTGAATCAAATTTCATAATATCTATACCTACCTTCCACTGTAAAAACTCTGAGGAATGTGCAGTTAATTTCCTCTTAAAGTGATCTTGACTTTAGCTCCACTGTAAAGGTGAGTTCATTCACCACTGAGTATACATCTTCCCAGTATATCCTGTTAATTCATTCACCCTGTGACTAGTGCCATGATTGAGAAGTCGAGTCTTTATTTTTTCCATTCATACACTATGCCAGGGATGTTCAGTCTGCTTTTCCTACTCTGCATGTATGTAGCTATCCTGTGCAACTCAAGCCAGAGAACCAGGAGCCTTCCTAAATTCTTCCCTTTTCTTCAGTTCCTCCAGGTACAATTAACTTCTCTCATTAATCATTTACTTCTGTTTCCTGTGCCTGTCTTCATTCAGACCCTTTTCAAATCTAGCCTGAATTATAGCAGTGATTTCCTATTTGGTCTCTGGGTTCCAGCCTTGACAAATACCCCATCTTTCTTCCTCCTCTAGTTCCTCCTTTACCCACCTAAGAGAAAGTCTCTCTAATCTGAGAATTTATCCTTTATTCTGCAGTCAACACCTTTTGGTATTCCCTACTGCCTCAGGACAAAGGCCCAACTCCTTAACAAGTTGCTGTGGTTCTCCAGGTTCTTAACTGGGCAAATCATGGGTGTTAAAAGGATATTTGTAGAATCAATAAATAAGAATAAAATATTTTCAAATGTCATAATAAGTATGTTCAATTATCGTAATAATTAAACACAGCTCAAATATGAGTTGTTTCAACTGATATTTTTTTTAGAAGAAACTTCGTAATAGCCAATGTAGATAAAGAATGATGGATTGTGTGAGACTCAGATATTATGGGTTGGTAACTTGTAATGATTCATGTGTTCTTTTTTTATGGGTCCAACTTGGTTTTGAAAATAAAAACTAAACATTAAGATTTTACATAATTTTTAAGATTATGTAACTTTCACTTCTGAATGGAGTTCTACTGTTCCAATAACTATAATAGAAATAGAATCTTCTATAAAAATCTGTACCGAGCCACTCAAATCTTCTTAATGTTTTGATGAGACAATAAAGAGATTCAAATAAGTTTTTATTCTCATTCTAATTCTCTCAATTAATAAATTCTCTCAATTCAGGCAAAAAGATTACCTGAGTCTTAGCCAAGGATTTTGGAGCTACCACAGGGCTCAATAGGAAAGAATTATGTGATTGACTGGTTAATCATCTGTGCAATGGGTATGGGAGCAGGAGGCTATAATTATTATGCCATATTTCCTAGCCCTGATTAAATGTTGCTTAACAATTAAAAAAAAATTTGTTTAATGTTTATTTTTGAGAGAGAGAGAGTGCACTAGCACGGGAGGGGTGGAGAGAGAGGGGGGCACAGAATCCATGAAACAGGCTCCAGGCTCTGAGCTGTCAGCACTGAGCCCAGTGTGGGGATCGAACCCATGAACTGTGAGATCATGACCTGAGCCAAAATCAGATGCTTAACTGACTGAGCCACCCAGGCGCCCCTGTTGCTTAACAATTTAAATGATATTGTTTACGTGGAAGAATTGTGAGGAGAGTTACTTCGGTACTAAAAGTACCTTTCTCTTTCAAATTGTATTATTGCCTATTCTAGATTTCTATATGAAGTGACCCATTGAAATAAATTATTAATATTACATATCTGAGTGCTAAAGAATATATTTTGAAAGTAGATGTCTTTGATACTGGAAGAGTTGCCATTTGTAGCAGCAATGAAATTGTTGTTGTTGTTGTTGTTGTTGTTATTGTTGTTGTCTTGGAGATATAAATCCATAGGGCAATGAATTCATAGAAAAAGAAGCATTAAAATATTGCAATTAGTAATCAGTTTGCACGAAAACGATATAGTATAATAGAGCATAGCACAGATTGTATAGTATCTAACAGACCAAAGTTCAAATTTTAGTACTGTTATTTTTAAGATGTATAATGTATACAGGTAAGTGAATGTTTAAAATCTTTAGTTTCATAGTTTCAGTCAGGGATAGAGTCTCACCTTTGCAGGACTATTGTAAGGAACAAGTGAGAAAATAAATGTGAACTGCTGATCACTTACTAAGGACACAATGAAAATGAGTGTCTTTTTGTTCCATCCTTTAATATACTTCCAATATATCCATTCTTAAAACGATTCCTCCTGCATAAAAGTTGGGGATATAACATACCTTTGTTCAAAAATAACACTCAGTTAATATCAGTCAAGTATTTAGTGATTAAACACATATCACCCCCATGAGAGGAATTAGAATGCAAAAGTTGACGTAACACAATTCCTGTCCTAGTGAACGATACATCTGCTCAGGACACAGGCAAATATCATGATAAATTCCCATATTAACCTAATAATTAGAGAAGAATTAAGACCTGTGGACCATGGGAACACGAAACTAACTTTGGGAAACTTGAGAGATGCTTCAACAAAAGGTGACATTTGAGCAGGATTTTGAAGCAGCAGTAAGGTTTTGTAATATAGGGAAGAGAAGGATTGGTCTTTCAGAGGAAGGAAACCTCATGAAGAAAACCATGGGCCCGTGGGAGAAGAGGTTATAGATACGGAGCAGAGGTGCGGTGACAGTGGAGAAAACGGAGCAGAGATGTGCAGAGGAGACAAAGCCGTAAGAATCTGAGAAAGCAGAAAGAAACGCTGCACACCAAGTCACAGGGCTTGGATTTTACCCTGTGGGCAATGAGGAGTCAATAGCAACTTCAGGAAAAGGGGTTGACATTCATTCTGTCTTGGGAAAGTTCATTCTGTTGATTATGAGAAGAATGATCTGATTTGTCTGGAAATAAAAAATGGACTGATAACAAAGAAGAGCTGTTATTAGGCTCTGTGGGAGAGATGACTGACAGAGAAAGCAAGTAGTAGGTAATGATGAGACAATGCCATACTGTCCAACAGAAAAAATGGTGACAGTCAAGTTACATGACAAAGAGGGAGGATGGTATGAAAGAAGGAGAATGAATTGTTATGAACATTTTGGGAATATCTGGGAGAAATCGAGGTGATAGATCCAGGTATAATATCTAGGGGATGTCAAGATGATATTTAGGAAAGGAAAGAGACCTCGAGGTTAGGGTTGAGATTTGAGTATAAAATGTACACCTGAGGTAAAAAGAATAGAAGAATAGATCGCCTGTTGCCTAGGATTACAATTTTGAAAATATTCATGATAATGGTACAAAATTTAGGGGGTGGAGATAGTCGATCTACATTTGGGAAGGAGGAGTAGCTGGAGAGGTAGCTGTTTCTTTAGGAAAGCTATGTGAGGTGAGGATTTCTAGAAGGAGGCTATCAATAGTATCTAAAGCTGTTGCAGGATAGGAGATGAGGCATGGCTTGAGATGTTTAGATTATGCTGTTTGGCTTTACAGAATGGAAGGTGGGGTTTTTTTGTTGTTTTTTGTGGGTTTTTTTTTTTTGCAAGATTGCACATTTGTGAGTATTCTGTAGAGCACAGCCTTTTCAATTTTATTATGCGTGAGAATCCTGTTAAAATGCAGATGAGACCTGAGGGTCATTATTTTTTAAAAAGTCCCAGGTGATGCCAGTTTTGTTGGTCTTTGGACAACACTTTGAGTGGTCAGGTACTAGCAGTTAGTAAAAATAGGTAAGTCACAATGAGGATCTGTTTACTCTGAGAAGCTTTCTATCCTCATAACAAGTGGATATTATAGTTCAACATGGGCATTTGCGCTGAAGTTACATTAGAAAGGTCTGGTAGTTTGGATCTTTCTGTGTGTTGAAGACCAGATGAGTTTTATTATTTTTTTAAAAATTAATTTGACCGCCTCTAGTTTCTTCCTCTTGTCTTCCATGTTAGGGAAATAAAAAGCATTCCCTTGATATTTCACTTTATCAGCTAGATGAGCAGATACTTCTTTCAGTGGAACCCACAATAAGTCTCAAAATATTTCTTTTGTGCTTCTGTTTCTGATATTTTTATCATCCACTAGTTAGAAGAAGTCTCATTGAACAATCTTTCCAGGAAAAAAATACATACTCTTCAATCCAGATGTTTTAAAAATTCCTAGTTTAATGATGTTCTGACTGTATTTATCTACTGCATCTTGCCTCAGAGCTGTGTCTACATGTCCCTTGTGTTTGTTTTACCAATAAATTGCATTAGCTGTACCTCCTCACCTGTTCTATTACTAGACTGTTTGTACATCTGAAACTTGGGATATGGTATTACAAGCACCGTGGAGAGAATAAGGAGCCGAAGGCATTGTGGGAAGTACTGGGGGTTTGAGTTAGTGCAGTAAACAAGGAAATTGAAAGAGAACATACATGCAAATGGACTTATAGAGGCTGAATCAGCGTGACAGCCTATTGAATGCATATCTGCAATAATTACAAAGAAAAAGAGAAGAGTCAACTGTTGAGGTTTCAAGCCCATTGGACTAAAGAAAATGATGATCTTGTGAATAGAAATCAAGAAATTAGAGGAGGGATCTGATTAAGACCTGGGGGATAAAAGAAGGAAAATGGTGTTTAATGTGGTGACTTTGAAGATCATGGAAACGGGCATCTTTTACTCAGTTATTGTTGAGGGCTGGGGGTGCAATGCATACATTAATTCTATTTTATAATAGATTTTATTTAAAATCTTAGCTAAGAAATGAATTGCTAAGAGAAAGAATGCATACAAGTGTGTGAGGAGAGAGGGCATATGAAAAATCATGCCTTTATGACCTTGATAAAGGAAAAGGACCCAGTGAAGGAAAGAGAAAATGGATAATAATGATGGTGGGCAAATCAAGTGAGCTCACTGGTGCTACACTCTATAAAAGAGAAAGATTCCAAAAGGCAGAGTGAGCAATATGGCCAAATACAAAGATGTTAGAGTATGGTGAGAATTAAAGAAAACTCCGTGTTCTTCACATAACAGTTTCACAAGTGCAAGGGAAGCAGAACAGAAGCCAAGGGTCAAAGGATTAAAATATGAGGGTTTGGTGCAAAAATCTAGGCAAACATAGAATATTATTATCTCATCATGAATTAGAAAACACATGGGCCATAAAAACCAAACTGATTTTAGCAAGTCAGTTGACCTCTCTAGATTTTCTCCCCCTACCCACTTCCCTCCTAGAAATTATTGTACTTCTTTAAAATCATGGAAGAAACCCCTATGAGGTGTCTTCGGTTCCCTTAAGAAGGATTTATTGTTTCATTGTCATTTCTCCAACTCATATGTGTGTTCAAGTTTGGAGAGTACAGGATAGGATATGGTAGTGAACCTTGAGGTAGGTCTCTTTCTCTTAGATTCACAAAGTAGACTGAGAAGCTCACAAAAAATATTCCTTCACTTTGGGTGCTTTTATTTTAAATTTAGATTTTAAATTAATATCTCATTTCATTCACACACTTTGGTTTTTATTTTTAAATTATTCTCTGATGTCATTGTCACCCGAGGTAGTTTCAGCAGATGGGGCCAGTTGTCTCAGTGTCCAGGGGAGTTAGAATGCAGATGTTATTATGTGCAAATAATAATAATTCACATGTCAAATGTGAAAAATAAGTGCTATGAAAAGCTCCTTAGCTCTGCGGATTTTATCCTTTTCTACCCAGGCAGTGTCTAAAAGGTCTTCTTGCTCCCTAGTGGAGGGAGAATTAACTTAGGAAGCATGTCAACCCCATAAGAAATCCTTGCCTTGACTAAAATCCCTGTTGCTTGGCAGCAAAGCAACTGGATGAACTGCATCAGAGCTCTTTTGACCCTTCTACCCCGTTTCTAACACCCCCATGTTGTTCCTGTTTCCTTGGAGACTTTGGAAACTACATGCACATCATGTACGGTCCTCACAGTTCACCTGAAAAGTGATTCTCCACTCAGGCATCAACGCATGACCATTACAGGGTATCTGAACATGTTTTAGGTCTAGTTGGGTCTGACCATAGCCTGCGAAACACTAATTTTTGGAACATTCAGGTAATTCCAAAATTAGCTTAACTTCAAGTGCAAAATTTCATTTTGTTTGCAAAGTATTCACTGCTCTTTAGAGCTCGGTTTAAATAATGCTTTGTTTTGTGTCTTGGAGTGAAGAGTTTTTTTTAAAAAAAATATTAAGAATTATAGTTCAAGAATGCCCAGAAGTTGTCATTAACAGTTGTCGAGTTTGTTTTTGAAGAATTTAACTCTAGTTTAATCCATTTGACTTTTGCATAGCTCTCTCTTTAGAGAAACATCTTGTATTGTTCACTTCCTTAAAACATTCTAGGTGCATTCAAGATACAATACATTACATTTGTCAGACACCAGATGTTTTAGTCATTTGGTTTTCAAGATAGCATTTTGGTTAAAGCATCAAATTAGAAGAACTTGTTAAAGAAAATAATGACTCTTACATGTTTTCTGTTCATTTTAACCTTTTTGAGAAGGAGATCTTTGTACCATGTAAAGTCAGACTTTAGCTTTCCTGAAGTTTTCATAGTCATTTACAAACATTGAATTTTTTGTGCAATGAACTACTACTTAAGATAATATGAACGATATCACACAGCCATAATTTTAACGTCATTGATGATACCGTGACAAGGGGTGCATGGCATTATTTCATAGTGTGTTCATTAATCAAAGCTCATGGTATATGTGTTGCATTATCATAATTTTCTAATTAATTTATTCTTTATACATGCTTATACATGTTCCAATTGCATTTCATTAACTCCTAGTTTTCTTGTAATTTTGTGCTTTCTTTCCATGTTCAAAGAATCTCTTTAATTCAATTTCTCTGTTTCTCCTCATACAGTCTGGCAGCCAGATATGCAACTCAATCTAATCACAGTGGAATTGCAACCAGTCAAAAAAAGCCTACTAGGTCAGTTAATATCTCTAATTTATTGCTTGTTAGTGATAATAAAGTAACTGCCCAGTGATATTTTGTCCTATCATTCTAAATTTTTTTCATAAATCACATACTTCTGGATGAAAAGTTTAGAGGGATGAATTCCTCCAACTGGATTTGCATACACATTCTCAGGGATGAGCCTGTCTGTGTTAGATCATTAAATGGGTTTTGGCTTCTTCTGTTTTGGTTTTGTTACATAGAGTGTTATAACTGGGCTGAAGTCTAGCTTCTAGGCTTAGAGAAAGTCCAGGAAAACATGACTTTGAAGGCCCCATTCTTTCCAGGTTACAGAATCTGGAAGTCACACAAGAATGTGATTGCTTTTTGAAATGGGCATGCATTAATTACTGCATGTTTTGAAGCAGAATTGAGGAATATTGGCAGGTATTTGTGGGTAGGTTAGCACCAGGTCACCAGGTTAACCTGGACTGTTCTTTTATCTATAATAGTTTAAATTGTTGCTTCTTTATGACATACATATTTTAAAGACAGTCTGTTATAGTAAATGACTGCATTATGGAAAATACTGCTTTATAACTGATGCTGAAAGTGATGTGTTTTTAAAACTGTTAAGTTACCAAAGGCACAATGGTGCAGCTGAGTGGAGCCACAGCAAATGTGTTTTGCACCCCTGGTTATTATGTGATTATATGTGCCACCTCTCTCACTGGAGGAGTATCTCAGGGGTGGCTTCCTAATCACTGCTCTGATAATGTATCATACATACTATGCACTGTTTGACCACAAGGACTGCTTCTGATGCCTTGACTTGAGGTATGTTCTTTTCCTCTTGCCCTGGTTTTCTAAGTTAGGTTCATTTTCATAGTAATTTAAATGATTCTGGAGAGAAAAATGTAAAGGATATTTAATTAAAAGTAAGAAAAATGATATGAATTCAGATGTGCAAAGAACAGTGACCTGCCATGTACAATAAGCATTTTTTATTACCACTTCTAAGGCTCATGCATATAAAATATACTTTAGTACTTTGATTTAATAGAATATCTCTCTCTCTTGTCTTTTTTTGGCTTCATTCTTATTTCTCTTTTTATTACTTTGATGAATGATCTGGAGCTCTGGCTGCCTGTCACATTAGGGTAATGAGAAGAGCAAATGGATTTTTTAATTTGTTTTAATTTGTTCTTCTGAGAACTGAAGATCATTTGGCTTCATGGGTCACGGTAAAGATTAAAATGTATTTTAATTGCTTTCTAGAAACAGGTCAAGTTTCATTGCAAGCAGGGCAAGTTTTGTGACAAAATGTGTTTATACATGTGAGTTTGGAATGAACTTTCTAAGTCTGTAGCTGTGTCTGCAGGAGTAGTTCTCAGATTTATTATGATTGGGACATTTGGCCAAATTAATTAATTGAGTTCTTTCTGCAGAGTGCAGTCACTGGTACTCAAAATTCTTGGTGTCTGTAGTTAATTGTGGTGTCCCTTACATACCCTGTGGATCCATTTGAGCAAAAGTTAATGCTGGAATCATCGAAAAGATTCCAATCTCATGTGTGAGGCAATTTCTAATTGGCAAAACAGCCGAAGGAGCTATTTATTAGCCATATGTATTTAAACTCCAAAATGCAATCAACATTTTGAAATTGCCAAGTATTCCAAGAAAGCAGAACTTCTGTTTTTAAGCTGGTACTTGAGTTTTCCTGATGTTCATTCCATGTTGCAATACCTGTTGCTATTTTTTAAAGGTACCTATAGTATTTAAGAGTTTGATTTCCTAATAATCTATGGAGGTAATGTATCAATTATAAAGGTGAGTTAAAATACGAATATAGTAACAACTTATCTTGAAATCGTGATATATTGTGCATCAATATAACAGTTATTTTTATTTTATACTTTCATTTTAAAAATATAGTATGAGAGAACAGTAAAAATTTCAGTGCTTCATTTTCAAGTTCTGGATTTTTTTCTTTTAAAATAGAAAATGTCAGAGAAGTACACAGTGACATTCACATGATGGCAGCAAATGCTGGCAAAGATGCTGACATCCTTTAAGATCATGTTTTTAAATATGACCTAGGATGCCAACATTGGTTCCTAATGACTAGTTTTAATTGATACAGATTGTTTATTATACATACAGTATGTTAATAGTATAAAATAAAATAAAGTGATTGTACGTTTTAGGCACAATGCATGAAATAATTGATACTTGAAATTTTATTGTGGAAACTACTTTAGCAGTGAAATAAATTATCCACAGTGGTATTTAGTGTTAGTCCATGTAAAATAACTCTAAATCACACCCTAATGTGAAACTTACCCTAATTTTAAGACAGTCTGTCTGTATTTCCTTGTGGTCTGTCTTCCATACACAAAGAATAGCTAAAGTTACTGTCACTGTAGGCGTATTTTACATTATCATTCTGCTCATAGAGATTTTCTTGTTCTGAGACCTTCATCCTTTCTTGTTATATCACCTCTCTGATCAGTTTGCCACACTTGCAAGATAACCAGTAGAGTCTTGGTACTTATTTTTGGTAAAACAGTTACAGAAAAAAAAAATTGAGGCAGACCAATGAAATATAAATTAATTCATGACCTTGTCTCTGCACCATGTTTTAATAAGAGTAGTTTACTACCTTAGATATACTATAAGCATTTGCTGTTAGCAGTTTTTTCAGTACCTTTATTTTTCTTGTTATTATCAAGTTGACTTAGGCTACAGCTATGTAGGATAAAAACAAATGCCCCATACATTGAAAAGAACAACTCAATAATAACTGCAAATAGGTGATTAATACCCTGAGAACATAATAAATTTGTGTTGTTATTTCCCTTGCTTTTCATGTAATTGTTATAGTACTTTTAAGTCAAAGTTTTATTTTATTATTATTATTATTATTATTATTATTATTATTATTATTATTAGGGGTATGGTAAGAATGACTTTTTAAGTTAAAGGTTACATTATTTCTAATTGTTCTACATGGTTAATATCATTTGAGGGCAGATTTATTGAAAAGTGAGACAAGATTTTCTGAAGATTCTTAATCCTTGTGTTTAGCTATTTATCACTTAAGCCACCAATTTTCTGCTAAGTAGATTTTAGAACATCCTATATTGTGCCTTTCCCATTAAGGCTTCCCTGCTCAGAACCTCCTACCCCTATCTTTTTGCAATATACAATAATGATGTAATTTTTCTTATACTATTTCAGGCTTCCAGGTCCCTCTAGGGTGCCAGCTGCAGGCAGCAGCAGTAAAGCCCAGGGAGCCTCTAATTTAAATAGGAGAAGTCAGAGCTTTAACAGCATTGACAAAAACAAGCCTCCAAATTATGCAAATGGAAATGAAAAAGGTAAGTGTTTGCCGGTTACATCATTATGGCATAAGGCTAAGGTATTAGCCTTGTAAATTACATACTAAGTCCAATATTTGAGCAGTGTTAATGGCTTTTGGAGTGGAGTTCTTACCAGCACAGTTTCATGTTTTCAAACTGCCCCCTCCTGAATTCTAGCTTTCTTCAGGGCTTTTCATTCTAAAGAACATTTTAAGGAAGTAGACTCATACATTCTAAAGTGTTTAATTGTAGGGGTGCCTGGGTGGTGCAGTCAGTTAAGCATCCGACTTTGGCTCAGGTCATGATCTCGCAGTTCGAGTGGGTTTGACCCCTGCGTCGGGCTCTGGGCTGACAGCTCAGAGCCTGGAGCCTGCTTCAGGTTCTGTGTCTCCCTCTCTCTCTGTCCCTCCCCTGCTCATACTCTGTCCCTTTCTCTCCCTCAAAAATAAATGACACATTACAAAAAATTTAAAGTGGTTAATCGTATACCCAAGTCTAAAATCTTTCTCCCAAAAATATTTCCTCCTCTTTTGCCTTCTCATGTTTTATGAACAATTATCATAAATTGATAAATTTATATTAAACTTATTTGAATATTTAGCTTCAGTTAACATAAATGCCTTAAGTCTTTTGGGCATCAGAAATTGAGGCATAATTAGGATAGATATTTAATCTATCACAGAAATAATGTGACCTTAGTTTTCCCTAAAGAGACAAATTATCCATGTTTGTTTTATTTTCTTGAAGAGTGCAGAATGGAAATATCAAATCACAAAATCATCAGGAAGAAAGGAGGTATAGTGGAAGTCTGTGTTAAAGACAAATTATATTCTCACTAGATGATACACAATTCTCTGTATTGTGCAGTGTGCATTTAACTGGGTGCTGACTTGATACATTGCACTGTGGAGCATGGACACAAGTGAGAGCACGTTCAATGTATATCAAAAGCGTGAGGGAATCAAGAAACTCTACCGTTATAGGCAGTGTGACTGTGTGAGGGACTAAGGCCTTCGGGTGGATTTTGTGGTAGTTTTTGCAAACCAATACAATTTTAACTTCTCTTTACAGTATTTAGCTTTCCATGCAGCAAAACATGAAGTCCATAAGTGGAAAATATGCTTAGTTAATAGAATAGCAGGCAAACTCAGCCGGATAGGAACTTTATCGCTCAGATTAGATCATATCAAATTGTTTCGTAAGAGTATCTGATTAGACAGCTTTCTCTAACTTAGACATGAACTGACAGATAATCTGTCAATTGGACATTTTTTTGTGAAGATTTCCCAGCCATTAGAACAAAATTGGAACAGAGGCTCCTGGGTGGCTCAGTCCGTAAGTTTCTGACTCTTGATTTCGGTTCAGGTCATGGTCTCATGATTTGTGATATGGAGCCCCAAGTGGGGATTCTGCCCTGACAACAAGTAGCTTGCTTGGGATTCTCACACTCCCTCCCTCTTGCTCCCCCTTCGCTGCTCATGCATGTCCCCCCCCACACACCGCTCTCTTTCAAAATAAACAAACAAATATTTAAAAACAAACAGACAAAAAATTAAAACAGACCATAAAGCCCTGAAGGCAAAGCAATGTCCTTGGATCCCTGCAATACCCTCTGTTCTTGTATCAAATGGAACAAAGGAAGAAAATAATGTATAATTGTAAGTTAGGAATTTCTTTAAAGTATAGAAGAAAGCTCCTGATTCAGGAACCTGAGAAATATTACTGAAGATTTACACTTTTCCTGAGGAAAAGGGAGACAACAATTTTCTTCTTTGTTTTGTGACTTTCCTAGAAAGTGTCATACAGAGCCTGAATGTGCTATGAAAGTCTAAGGGAAAGTTTGTTTAGACATAGAGATATGTTGAATGAACTCTTCATATATCCAGTTTAACAATGAGATTATATAATTATCTGAAATTTTTGCAAGAAATGACTAATAACATTGGCAAAGAAATTTAGAAATGCTTTGGATGAGCTAACATTTTGATATCATGGTGTATCTGAAGTTTTCTGTCATGTGAAATTATTTTCTGTATTTCTAGTGTCTAAAAGTAAAAATCTAAAAGTAGACAAGCATTTCTATTTTTCCATAGCCATTCAACCAACCTCTCTTACATATGTCTAGGAAGTAATGCAAAATTAGGATGTAGCAATATTTACAACCACCACAAGGTGGAGACAGATGACATACATTATGAAGTTTTTGACAATGTAAAGCAGATTTCCTCAGATCCATCAGATCCATAACTGCAGCAAAATATCAGAGTTTTCATTACTTTTGATTCCAACTAACTAAAAGTTCTAAAGCATTAAGGTGTGTGATCACACCTTCACAAATATTATAATATGCCCAATATAGGCATTAGATGTCTGAAAACTGTCAAAAATGACATAAATGACATAAATTGCATCATATGATTGCTACATAGTATTTTCTATTAACACGGAGTTACAACTTAATGAATACATCCAATATCAATGTTTCTATTAAAAGATTTTATTTATTTATTTATTTATTTATTCATTCATTCATTCATTCATTCATTCGTCTATTTCAAGTAATCACAGCCAAGGTGGGACTCAAACTCACAACACTGAGATCAGAAATCATGCGCGCTACCAACTGAGCCAGCCAAGCACCCCTCGGTGTTTCAAAATTAATCATTGTCATTCTATTTTATATTTCTAAAATATTATCTTAAGTTATAAGAGCAAACAAAACAATAACAAACATCACAAATGAAACCATTTATACTTTACTCTTCAGACTATTAGAGTGGTATATTTTTGGGGTAAGAATGTTTTATTTACCCTTTTGTCATGGATATTTACAGTGGTAGTGTAATTTATATAAAAATGTAAGATTCCTTCTGCTGACAAGCTTATCTGTATCACAGACTAGTTTGCATACATATCCTAAATATGATCAAGTAAGGGGAACACTAAATAAGATTTTTCAAAGGTTATAGTGTTATAAGGACAGAATTCAGAAAATACTAACTTGAGTATTCTAATTAATTGCTCTTCCTTTCTTAGTTATTAAGTTGTAATATTTAAGTTTAATAAATTAATACATTTTACTTGAGGTATTATCCACATTATCCACAACATGCTCCCTGAAATGCTTCTAAGAGGAAGTATACTTTCTACTTTCTTTAATAAGTCTTGGGTGATGAGTTACATGAACACTTGAAGAATCTCTAGAATTGGTAATCGATAATAAAGATTTATTGACAGTGAAAACAGGTTCATTTCTCTATTAAAAAAACATACTGTGAAAGCACAGCTTTTCACATGTATGGCACTGTAAAACTAACTTACTTGCAAACTGTGTGACTTATCTAATGAAAGGAAATCAGTAGAGAGTCACCAACTTCCAAAGAGATATCTAACATAATTTTAATAATAAAACAATTCAAAAAAGAGGGTGCTCATTTCACCATTTTAGCAAATGAATTAAATGTCCGTGAGCATGGCCATAGATGCTTGCTTGCAGAGAAGGCAGGAGAGAAACGTTGTCACAGCTGGGGGCAATGCCATGTCACCCTCTGTTGAAATTGAAAGTGGGAACAAATTTTTCAGAACGAGTGGGAAAATGAAGATAGCTCTGTTTGTAGAGAAGCATTTCTTCCGAGAGTCCAAATTTCTTCTCTTGGCGACCTGCCATTCAGATACGGACATCAAATAATACGTTCCGACCCCAGCATTTATCACTTTGCCCATACACTACACACAGATCTATGCTGTAAAAGAAATTAAATACCCGTCTTGTGATCTTGTGAAGATGATGCCCTGGTTCATTTAGATACACACTCTATATGCTTGAAGCAAACTATCTTAAGAAATCATTCTTGTTGTATAAAATCTGGGTATTAAATCTGCAAAAGGTGACACAGTTTAATATTATTAGGAACGTAAATATCCGTAGCTTCATTTGGAATTCAGTTTCTGAATTATGATCTGTAAACAATTACTGCCTGACAGTTTGTTAGCAGAGAATTGTTTTTCTGTGTTGCTAAGAAACATGCCATAGTACCAGAGGGCATTTTGCCATCTTTTCATTGTTTCTCCCAAGTGATTCTTACGTTGTACCTGTATATCTACTAAGGAGATGTCCTTTCTGTTTTCCTGGATCCTAATGAAGTGTCTTCTGTGGTGGACGTGTTCACTTTCATTTACACTCAACATAGATTTAAAAGGACTGATACAGAGAATTTGACAGCATTGGAAATGAACTTTTGAAAAGTAATGAGCTTTTGTAAAGCTTAATGTGAATGTTGCATCAGTCATGGAATGTTGACTGCTAAAACATAACTATCTGGTTCTTAAGTACTTTTTCCTTTTTTTTTTTTTTTTAAATGCTCTGAATTACTATAGCATTAAAGAACTAAACTGTTGTATTTTCTTTTCAAGATAATGCAATTATCTTTTACTTATTACATTGCTTTACTAGTGATTTATTTATGTGTTCCACCATGACTTTTTGCTTTATTTCCTTGATACTTATAGAAGCCTAAAATATAATGTTAAATGAAAATTGCAGGTTAATCTCAGGGATTTTTCATGAGGTAACATAATTCAGTATGTGTATTAGATGATGTGAATCAATAGACTTGAGAATATATGTTTTTTCCTTATGTATAAATGCTCCCATATTGAGGTGTACACGTGTTATTCATGCCAGTACATAAATTGCATACTTAAAAAAAAGTGGCTGGCGAATAGAAGTTTCCCTAAATTTCACAATGCTCCACAAAGTGGCACTGTAACATTGCAAGTGGTACGATATGAGCATGTGCAGAATGGATAGCACCTCTAGGGTTCCGGTAATACCATTCCATGTTTCTGTTAAGTCATCATAAAGTTGATGATTGCATTGCCTGTGCAATCAATGCATCAATTGCATTGATGATTGCCTGTGCATGGCACAGGCAATTGTTTATGGAAGATAGTGTGGTGAGGTGAATAAGGGGCCAGTTGGTAACAAGACATATTTGGATTTGAATTCTGCATTTTTTTTCTTTTTACTTTTTAAAATGTTCAAATGTGTTTTGATATGTTATTGTGAAATGCGAGTCTAAATTAATTAATTGCCAGGGTCACATCAATAAATCATTTTCTTCCTTTCCCAATGACCTGTGATGTTAATGTTGCCCAGTATTTAGCAGGGATCCTGTGTATCAAGGAGTACAATGTCTGCTACTCAGCGAATACTTTCCAACGAATGGTGCTATTGTCATCATTTTGGTTATTTTGGTGTTACTTTGTAAGTTGAAAGCTAGTTTGCTTCCATCTAAGCAACATACTCTTCAGGGAGGAAGAAGAGGTAAATAGCTTGAGGACCGTCCCTGTCACCTCTCTCAGGGTAACAGCAGGCAACATGGGGCTAAACTCTAAAGCTAGCTGAAGTTCCACAGAGAAATGTCTTATCTAAACTTAGCCATATGCCTCTGTGACTGCCACATTTATCAACATGTATTAATTTTAGAACTAGATTGGCACTTTTTTCCAGGTCATCAATGTTATTTTTTTTTAAGATGAGATGACTAAAAATTAACTCTGTCAATGTACGTGTTTTCTGAGCATGAATTAAATACTATTCTTATGTCAACTCAGCCGGGTGGTTCAAGTAGAGTGCCCAAGGAGTTAGTATATAATGTACCAAGTAGAGAGTGTCTCCTATACTGTTCTCCCCATTTGTATTCTGCTTCTTGAGAAAGAAAGACGCCATGCTTCAAGGAGGTACCCAATTAGCTTCACTATTGTGGCAAACGTGGCTTTCTAGAGAGCCACACCAGCAGAATTTCTGGGCGTGCAGTGAACATATGGGAAAAGAAAGAGAGTGAAGAGCCTCCAAAATTTGGAGTCAGAAAAACCTGAGCTCTAATTTTGCCTCTCTCTTTTCTGAGCTTTACTATATGTGTGAATTGGAACAAGTTACTTTCTCTTTTTAAGTTTCAGTTTTCCCATTTATAACATGAGAAATCATAAGTATATTACAGGTTATTATGGGTGTAAGTGAGATCCTACATATGAAGAGCTTTAAACGTGATAGCAAGTATCAGAGTACTTGGAAAAAGTAAGCAGTTGATAAGTAATATTATTTGGTTGTAGTGGGGTTGATGATGGTGGAGGTGGAGGCGGAGGAAGGGGAGGAGAGAAAGGAGAGCAAGTGGGAGCAAATGTCTCTTTAGAGGTTAGAGACAAGAAGCCAGAGCTGTAGACATAGGTCCTGCAGATTCAAGACAGATCCATTGCAAGAATGCCCTTAAATATGTGCATTGGGTAGCTGTTCCTTTCCTCATACCCAGATAACAACCCGTTCATAGTCAGAAGCTGAGTTATCAACACTCAGAAATATATCCGTGAGACCAGGCTATTTAATATTGAACATGGAAATTGCACAGAGACTAGAATTCGTGGCGCTCTCGGAGCTACAGACCCTCCCATTTCAGTGGCTGCTGTTGTGCAACCTTTATTGTGAGGAGTCTGGGGAGACTCTTATTATTCCAGTGCCTTCCTGATGCACAGCAACCTATGATTTGCCCTCTTAATGAGACCCAAAGCACCTCACTGCTGCTCTATAGAGAGAGGCTGGGGACAGATTTAGAGTGGAGCTTAGAGAAGTGTCTTATATGTGTGTACTCATCTGAGAACAGTTTTACAGCTGTTGCAGTGATGGTGACCATGGTTTGGATGTGGATGTCATAATTTGGAGTCCCTCCTGTCTCATTTTTGAGAGTGGTGATGTTGAAATTCCTCTTCTGTACTTGAACTGCTATAGCAGTCTATCTAGCTAATGGCAGAACACTTAAACATCCTGGTGGATTCTTTCCTACCTTTTCTTCTCATTCCCACCAAAGCTCCCAGGCACGCAGGGACAGGAGTCTCCCGACTTCTTAATCGAGTTGCAAATACAAAGAGGATACACACTATATGTATGGCCATCAGGAGAACCTGACAGGCTTCTTTTGTTTGCCATATCCCTAGCCACACATTGCCAAGCATCCCACAAATATCGAACTGGCCGAACTCTGAAAGTTCAGAAGGCAAAGAATATTAATACTGCACATCTATGGACCATGTGACAAATTCAACCAAATTGGGTACTGGCATAAGAAAAATTCTTGAAAACTGATAATGTCAGCAACTGCCAGGATTTCCGAGTCTGTTCAACCTTTGTTACTCGAAACATGGTTTGTGACGCAGCAGCAGCAGCAGGAGCATCTGGAGCTTATTAGAAATGCAGAATCTCAGGGCCCGTAGCAGATCTGCAGAATCACAATGTGTTGTGTGCTCAATAGGATCCCCAGATAACTTCTGTTCCCATTAAAGTTTGAGAACCTCTATGGGAAACACTTAGGGTGTTAGACATTCTATGCATAATAACAGACTTGGTCTTTGCTTTAATGGAACGCAAAGTGCAGTATAGGAAACAGGCAATTACACTCGAGTAATAATGATCATAAGGGAGGAAATAATAAGCTATGGAAAAATGTAAAGGAGCCACCCGACCGAGACTTGATGCTAGGATGATCAGAAATGGGGGTGGGGATAATGTTTTCGTGTTTTGTTTTGTTTTGTTTTGTTTTTTTCCAGAGGAAGTGAGGTCAAAGTTGAGACCTGACCACTAAATAGAAATTATTCTGAAGAAATATTTGGTAGGCATTTCTACCTGCATGTAGATTCAAATTTTGGTGACATGTTGTCAGTCTCTGAAAGGGATCTTAACATGTGAGCGAAATAAATTTGGAACTACCTGTACTTAAAAGAGATTGAAGTAAAAGATTGAAATCCATTAACAGAGAGTGAATGTATTTGAGACTGGTTATTTTGAAGCTTGTTAGATTTGTTTGTCCTGAATTAGTCGATACCCCTACTGTTTTTCAGAATACCTTAGTGTTTATATACAAACCTAATGGATTTCTACAGATATTCTAGAAATGGACACAATTACAGATGTTACCTGAATATTGAAAAACATCAATTTATCATCATAGGCTGTACAATTTAAATATGCCATGTAAGCATTTTGACTTTCCAGTAGACTCTTACATTTTAACATAAAGTATACATGTACAATCTTACAGTAACTTTTGCCAGTTGAAATATGGAAATGTAGAAAGGTAATGAGAGTTGGAATTAATGTTGGTATACCAATTTTTAAAAGAAATATTAAAGAGGGCACTTGTGATGAGCAGTGGGTGTTTTGTATAAGTGATGAATCGCTACATCTTACATCTGAAACTAATATTACACTGTATGTTCACTTTAATTTAAATGAAAATTTGGAATAAAAAGTGAATATGAACTATAAAATGCATTTGTCCATTCTTGTTAATATAAATTTCACAAATCTATTACATCATTTTAGGCACACTTATTTTTAAAAAGCTTAACTCACACAAATACTTAACTAATAATTTAACCTATTTTTGTGTCTCTAATTTCTTTATTTTCTCTTTTTTATATTAGTTTCCTTTTCTGAAAAACGGTTAAAAGTAGTTTTTGGTACAAATGGGCTTGATTACATATTATTTTCCCTGCATTTTGAAGAACACATTTAAAATGAAAGTATTGTAGTTTTATAGTTGTAAATATTTGATGAAATTGAATGGGCTCTAATTCTTGAATATTAGGAAAAGGATATTATTTATAAAATATTTCCTTTGGACATTTCATCAAAAACAGCTCTGCATTTATTTGTCAATGTCTAGTGTGTTAACAGTGCTAAATGGTGCCTCTGTTACATAAATATCTAATTTAATCATTGATCATTTCATGTCTCAAAAAAAAAAGATGAAAGAAGGAGGCATTTATGGTAGATGAAATTTAGAGTAAATGACCAGAATTATACTGTTCCTCAATGTTAAATACATTTATACTGAGGTCTTTAAACTCCAAGCTCAGTTCTTTCTATTCTATGCCCTGTTATAAAATCTCTTTTTTGATTTAGTTTTCATCCTTAAAAATGAGACTTTTTATCAGGCATTAATCAGTGTTAAAACAGTCATATAACAGTTCATATCATAATGGGATTTCTGAGTGGAAAGTAAGTAAAGTGAGTAAACACATGCATTATAAAGTACTTTTTTTCATAGCCCCCCCCCCCAAATAGCTTGATTTTTTAGTAGTCTTTAGAGTTTGTTCACATCACTTCAGGAGGTATGTTAGTTAAGGGCACCAGCTCTGAATTGTGTTCAAATCCAGGATGAGTGACTTTGAACAAGTTACGAGTTTTTTATTTGTGAAACAGGAATAATATCAATACATACCTTATGGGGTTGTTATATAGTATATATGTAATTTATGTTGCATATATAACATGTTTTATGTAATATATATTCTATGTAATATATCTAAGTATATATTAAAATTATATGTAATATGTGTGATATGTAATATATGTAATATATAACATATATTTTATGTTACATATGATGTATATTTATATATGTTATATATAATGTGTGTGTCTATATATGTAACAGTACATTATCTGACCCATATAAGCATAGATTACATGCTTTTTTTTAATTCCGATTAAAACAAACAATACTGAGAGCTAAATCATGATTCATAAGCACATTTAATCAGCTGACAAAAAGCTAGTGGAATATCAATTTACTGCTATGAACTACAGCAATAGTTGGGAGAAATACAAAGAACTGCTTAAGGGAAAGATAGTGTTTTCTCTTTGGATGTGTATGACTAGCGAAGTTCCTTTGGGTTAGGAAAAATTTAGAAGGGAAAATAATTGTTTTCTAAAACCAGTGGCTCTCAGATCCTGAATCTGTGATACGTGGTACAAAGACAACCATAGCACAAGAGTGATCGATGCCCCATAGCATGTCTCTTTTCTGCTTACAGGAGAGATCCTTTCCTGTGTCTGTCGTTAGCAGTACTCTGTGGTGTGAAATAAACGATCAAAAGTCATCAGCCTTTTCTTGATCATTTTTTTCTTCACGTCCAGATTCCTCCAAAGGACCTCAACCGTCTTCAGGTGTAAATGGAAACACACAGCTCCCTGGCACTGCTGGGCAGCCGCCTGCCTCCGCCATCCCTTCCCCAAGTGCCAGCAAACCCTGGCGCAGCAAGTCCATGAATGTCAAGCACAGCGCCACCTCCACCATGCTGACCGTGAAGCAGCCAAGCCCAGCCACCTCTCCCACACCCTCTGCAGACAGACTGAAGCCGCCTGGGTCAGAAGGGGCCAAAACAGCTCCCTCGGGACAGAAATCCATGCTTGAAAAATTCAAGCTGGTCAATGCCCGGACTGCTTTACGGCCCCCACAGTCTCCCAGTTCAGGACCCAGTGATGGCGGGAAGGATGACGATGCCTTTTCTGAATCTGGTGAAATGGAAGGTTTTAGCAGTGGTCTGAATAGTGGTGGCTCAACCAACAGCAGCCCCAAAGTGTCACCTAAATTAGCTCCTCCAAAAGCTGGAAGCAAAAACCTCAGCAATAAAAAGTCTTTGCTACAGCCAAAGGAAAAAGAGGAAAAGAACAGGGACAAAAATAAAGTTTGCACTGAAAAACCAGTCAAGGACGAGAAGGATCAGGTGACAGAGACGGCTCCAAAAAAGACCTCTAAAATCGCAAGCTTGATCCCAAAGGGTAGCAAGACGACAGCAGCCAAGAAAGAAAGCTTAATCCCCTCTTCCAGCGGCATTCCCAAACCGGGCTCGAAGGTGCCAACAGCAAAGCAAACCATTTCATCTGGCAGTGCAGTGAGCAAAGAGTCAGAAAAATTCAGGACTACCAAGGGAAGCCCTTCCCAGTCCTTACCTAAGCCCGTTACCACTGAAAAAGCAAGCACATCCAATTGCCCTGCTCCTTTGGAAGGAAGGGAAGCCGGCCAAGCTTCTCATGCCGGTTCCTGTGCCGTGCTAGGGGCACAAGGCAGTGGGCAGACTGCGGGGAACGGTGCCGTCCACCTGCCTCAGCAGCAGCAACACAGCCACCCCAACACTGCCACGGTGGCTCCATTCATTTACAGGTAAGGTGGCCCCTGTTGGTCCACAGCTGTCATCTCCTGCAGGCCTTCATGCTCACAGTGTAAGAAACACGGTTACTAGCATTGTGTTTTGCGGTGGTCACTTTGGAACAATGTTTCATCCTGAAGATAAAGGCCTCGAATTTCATCTTTTAAGAAAAACGTAACCCGTATTCTCTAGTCCTATTCCGCTTCCTCTTCCCTTCTTCTGCCCTCTTGTCTCCTCTTTTCAAGAACTTGAGGCTTTAGGAAGTTAACTTACTTGTTCTCAAAGGTGAAATGAAACTCAGATGCCATGACTTTTCCCTGTGTCTATTACCATTTTTATTATCGGTCTTTTAAAACAATTCTCAGTTTTATAACGTTTACAGATAGTTTTCTTTTCACCCTTGGGAGCAAGTACACCCAAATGCCTAACGGGGCAGACACTAGAGTCAGACACACGTGGCTTTAGTGTCCTGCTCTGGCCCGCACCAGCTTTGTGACTTTACGACTCTTCGTCTCATTTTCTTCAACCGTCAAATAGGAATAATAGTATCTACCTTAAAGCGCGGAGAAGAGGAATAGGGAAAATTCCTATGTTTGCTATATATTCTGGAACATTGTAAGTGTTTGTTGAATATTGTTTATAACGTATTGGTTTCCCAGCATACAATTTATATTACTTTTCTCTGGCTAGGCGTTAGTTTCTAGGCACACATAATAATCTATATAATTATTATATTCGTGCTTTATTAATTTGTTCTTGCATTGTACTTATGTGTATTAAAATATGCCAACATGTGCTATATCTTAAAATATTTATTCTATTCAGTTATAAAAATGGCATGTTTTGCCTATTGTGTGGGTTGTCTTAATCAATTAGAAATATGTCAGTCACTGCTTTGCCTCCATTTTTATTCATGGTCTTTTCTGCCAGGAGATGCTTAGGGAGGGATAACGTCTGCCCTTTTGGCAAGCTGGTAGTTCAATAACAGGAAAGACGTTTTCTGAATAGGAGGCAGTACCTGCTTTAATTAAGTCAGGGTCAATATTATATAGCTTAATAATGCATTAAATTTATTAAATGTATGGGTTTTTTTTTTATGTAAAGAAAGTAATCATGAGGGTTTGTTTTCCTTCAGTGAAAAACCTGAGTGCTTTTCTGGTGCTTTATATACTCGGCGAAGCAAATTTAAAATTACTATATCTCAGCTTCTTTTTCAAGTCTGCTTTTCTGCCTTTAGGAGCAGTAATTCATTTAAAACCTTTGTATTTGGATCAGATGGGACTCAGCTCTAACTCCAGAGTCCCTGGGTGACAAATGAGAATTGAAGATGTCAAAATCATAATCCACATTTCACATATGTGAGAAAAATTATCAAGTGTTAAGTATGTCACACTCAGCACACATGTGCATCTCAAATGTATTCTGTAGAAGCATCAGTCATCTCAAATCACCACAAATGAATTTCACAGGAAGGCGTAAATCTAAGCAGAAAGATTGTGCCTGCCAGGTTAGCAAGCATGTTTTTAGAAGTGGCAACAGGCTTTTTTGGGGTTTTTTTTTGTTTGTTTATCATAAAGTGTCCAGTGGACACAAATTTGGTGGTTTCCATTTGAAAAATGCAACTCTCACTATTAAAAAGAGGAAGCAGCACAGCCTGGGGGTTTAAGTATGGATCAGTTGGGTGACCTTGCCACATTCTCCTACCTCTTAGTTTCTGTTTGCCCCTTTTAAAATGGAGATGATAAAACTGAGGTAATACAGCCAAGTAGCTAAGACTATGGGCTGTGAATTCTGCCTGTTCTACCACTGTTCAGAAACAACATCTTGTGTTGGTGAGTAGATGATCCCAGGAGCCAAGTTGGCTGGGTTGAAATCTTGACAATGTCCTTTGTTAGCCATGTGACATTGGGTAATGTATTTAAAGACTCCGAGCCTTGATTTCCTAATCTGTAAAATGGGGCTGATAATAAGAGAAGCTGCCTCCTAAGGCTATTTTGAAGATGAAATGAGTTGATATTTATACAAGGCTTAGGATAGTTCCCGCCACATAGTGAACAGTCTTCCCCAAATTTCAGTGTATAATCCTGTGAAGTATGGTGGGTAAGAATGTCCACTCGGGGTGTTTTAAAGATGAAATAAGGCAACCTCATGTAAAGATTTTAGCACTGATCCAGATTCAGAGTAAATGGCTTATAAACATCACCAATTAGTGGTATTATTATGAATAATATAAGGTAGTTGAAAATAAAACCGTCTGATTAGAAAATTTCACGTCATAGTCTGCATATGAGGCAATAGTTGCTGGAAGTCTCTTATAAATTCAGAATAATTTTGTAAATGATAATGTAAATCCCCTCAAGGTAGATTAATCAATATTTAAGCTTTTTAACTGTCAGTGAAAGATATTTATATTACAGAATCATGTTGTTTGGATTAAGTAACCCTTGATTTACTTTTGACTCTGTTGTTCCAACCCCATGTAAGAATTCTTCCTGCAAAATGCCTGACAGACTTTTCTGGATTGCCAATTATTTGATAACAGGCATAACTGACTATTTTATAATGTTCTTGAGTACTTAGTACAAGTCTGTATTTCACAGGATTTATGTTCATTTTCTCATTTAAACTTTATCATCAACAAATGAGGAAAAATGTTATCTCCATTTCACAAAGATGAAGAATCAGAGATTTCAAATCAGAATAGTAATTGCCATTTAAAGTCACAGGGCTGGTAGGGGTTTGCCTTTGAACTCAAATGTGCTTGGACCTATAGTATCCCCTTCTTTGTTCACCAGTTCTTCCTGCAAGAAATAGTTATTAGAAAGATTCTGGCCAGGGGCGCCTGGGTGGCTCAGTCGGTTAAGCGGCCGACTTCGGCTCAGGTCACGATCTCACAGTCTGTGAGTTCGAGCCCCGCGTCGGGCTCTGTGCTGACAGCTCAGAGCCTGGAGCCTGCTTCAAATTCTGTGTCTCCCTTTCTCTCTGACATCCCTCGTTCATGCTCTGTCTCTGTCTCAAAAATAAATAAACATTAAAAAAAAAAAGAAAGATTCTGGCCAGAAAAATGTCTGTCATAGATTGCAGAATTCTTAATCAGAACCCATTTATGATAGGAAGTGCCAAATTGCTTTCAAGTTGTGTGTGTGTGTGTGTGTGTGTGTGTACTGTATATAGTTTTGATATTTAAAGATAATTTAATAACTTCTATAAAATGGGAAGATTTATGGCTGAGGGTGATGTTTTTCTCCTTTCTTCACCCTGATTCTAGGTCATGCTAGGCTATTAATTATTACTTCTGGAACTCTAATATATGCTTCATAATACTCTGTTACAAATTGAATGTCAGAGTTCTATAAATATAATGTTGAGTTCTGGAAGTTAATGGATTTCATATTAGTCCTACTTCCTATACAATGCAAGCATGTTCTAAATTAAGTTTTTTGACTCATTTATCTCTATAGTGTGATAAAAGTAGTTTTTAAGTTAGTGTATCTTTATCCATTTAATGAGTGGATATAGCTGAAATCAAAAGTGGAAAATTTTAAGAAAGAATGTTTTAATTTAAAATAAAAGTTCCCAATATTTAAACCTATTTGAATGGAATAGACTGCCATTGTATTAAGCCGGCTACCAGAGATATTTAAGATTTGGTAGAATGATGAGGCGCCTGGGTAGCTCAGTCAGTTAAGCATCCCACTCCTAATTTTGGGTTGTGACATCTCAGGGTTGTGACATCGATTCCCACATCAGGCTTTGTGCTGGGTGTGGACTTTGCTTAAGATTCTCTCTCTCCCTCTACTGCTCATGTGCTCTCTCTCTCTATATATATAAAAAGAAAGAAAGAAAGAAAGAAAGAAAGAAAGAAAGAAAGAAAGAAAGAAAGAAAGAAAGAAAGAAAGAAAAAAAAAAAAAGAAAAGAAAAGAAGAGAAAAGAAAAGAAAAGAAGAGAAAAGAAATATGGGTGCTTGGGTGGCTCAGTCGGTTAAACCTCCAACTTTGGCTCAGGTCATGATCTCACGGTGAGTGAGTTCAAGCCCTGCATCAGGCTCTCTGCTGTCAGCACAGAGCCCACTTCAGATCTTCTGTCTCCCCTCTCTCTGCCCCTCCCTTGCTCTCTCTCTTTCTCTCTCTCTCAAAAAATAAATAAATGTAACGAAAAATAATAAGTGGTAGAATGACAGGTTGCCATTGTTTAGGTAAAGGGAAAACACCAAATATGTTTTCATTTATGTACTCATCATTCATTTTGCAAATACTATGTATTAAGAACTACAAAGATTTTTTTTAAAAGACTTTGAGTTCCAGTGAGGGAAGGAGTCAAACCATAAGAAACTCTTAAATATTGAGAACAAACTGAGGGTTGATGGGGGGTGGGGGAGAGGGGAAATTGCGTGATGGGCATTGAGGAGGGCACCTGTTGGAATGAGCACTGGGTGTTGTATGGAAACCAATTTGACAATAAATTACATATATATATTTAAAAAAAAAGATGTTGCCTTGCCCTCAGGGAGTTCAGTCTATTGGACATAATGATAAAATATAATAAAAATTAAAAATCATTGCTGTTATGGAAGTATATACAAGAAATAATGTAGAAGAGAGTAGAGGTTTGGGATGTGGGATTATTGAGTGGAAAATTCAGAAGAAAATTTGGGAAGAATCCGTATTTTACTCTTGATTTTCAATCACTGTCTCCCTGCACATCTTATTTTCAGTTAGTCCTATTGGCTCTTCCCCCCCAAAACATACCCTCAATCAGGCATTTCTTTCCATTTCCACCCCCCTCTCCTGGTCCAAGTCATGTCACCACCAGTACTTACCTAGTTTCAGTGAGTCTTCCAGATTCCACTTCTGGCCCTTTCCAACAGCATTCTTCACACAGCAGGGGCTCTAACCTCCTAAAAGTGTACATTATATATGTCATTCCAATTTATGAGACAATCTATTGGATTTTCACTACACTTGAAAACAATGAAACCCAGACACCTTGCCAAGACCTACAAGTCCCTACATAATCTGACCCTCTATCTAACCCACAGGCCACACTCATACCATTTCTCCTGTAGGGCACTAAACCCCTGCCTTCGTTCTGTTTCTCAACAAACTAACCTATTCTGCTTTGGTGCCTTTGTCATAGATGGTCTCTCTACCTGTGACAATCCTCTTCCAGAGCAAAGCAGGCTACTTCTCATCAGATCTCTGCCTACATGCTACCTCTTCACACAAGCTATCTCCAGCCATCTAATCCAAAGAAACATTCAGTATGCCTTTTGCCAGAATTCTATGACATCATCTTCTTATATTTTATTCATAAAGCTTATTATTATCTGCTATTATTTTTTAAATATTTATTTTGAGAGAGAGTGAGAGAGAGTGAGAGAGAGAGAGAGAGCGCTCAAGCAGGGGAGAGGGGGAGGGAGAGGGAGAGAGACAATCCCAAGCAGGCTCCATGCTGTCAGCACAGAGCCCAATGTGGGGCTCGATCTCACGAACACTGAGATCATGACCTGACCGAAAACAAGAGTTGGACGCTTAACCAACTGAGCTACCCAGGCACCCCTGCTATTATTTTGATAACTTATTAATAAGTATGATTTCATGGCACCTGGTTGGCTCATTCGGTTAAGCATCTGACTTCGGCTCAGGTCACGGTTTGTGAATTCGAGTCCTGCATGGGGTGAGCTCGAGCCCCACTTCCAATGAGCAAGAGCCCTGCTTCAGGTGAGCCCCCCTTCTCTTTTTCTCCTCTCTTCCCCTCGCTCACTTGCTCCCTCTCTCAAAAAAAAAAAAAATTCAGCCACTTCCAGCTATAAATAACAAGCTCATTGATACCAGCTCTTATATTTTTTATTTAGTAGTGTAATGCCCAGAACAGAACCTACCTACCATGGGCACCATGTGAAATTGTTGAATGAAACACCATCAACATGGTTTAGACTCACCTGCTATAGATGAATAGAACAATTAGCAGCAAGTATAATGAAACAGAGAAACTTCTGAAATCTCTTACCTCCTATAAATGAGCTAGATGGTTTAACTGAATATAAACAGCTTTAAAATATTTAAAGAATGAAATTTCTTCTCTTCAGGACATTCATTCACTTATTTTGTTCTTCTTCCAGTAACTCCCTACTAAAATCTATTATGTATAAAACATGAGGATAGAGTGAAACATGACACATCCCAAATGTCATTTTCTTTCTGTTGTCCGCAGTATAGTAGGCAAGAGACTGATTCAAAGATCACTACAAAATGAAGCGAGATGTCTAAAGCTCTCCAACAGCAAACCGGATTTGGTACATTGAGACTTCAAAACATGGAAAATTACTGCTAGGTGTCAGAATCAGAGAAAGTGGCACTTGAACTGGGTTCTGAAAGATAAGTGGGATTTAGGCATGCCGAAATGAGGGGGACAAGGAAGGAATTGCAACACTGAAGGAACCATATAAACAGGATGAATACCAGATGTGTAGGGCAGTCAGCAAGTAAAATAGATTTCCTGGAAAATGAAGGTTGATTGGAGCCTAATTGTAACAGAAATTATTGAATATCAGGCTCTTAGACTTGTGTGTGTGTGCGTGTGTGTGTGTGTGTGTGTGTGTGTGTGTGTGTGTGCAAGAGAGAGAGAGAGAGCACAAGTGTGTGAAGCATGATTACGAAAATTGCTGTGTCTTCACTGTGTAAGTTAGATTGTTAATGGAAGACAACAGCATAGGTTAAAATGCTCATTGGCTATATGAGGGAGAAATTTCCTGACTTTCAGAGGTAGCTTTGTTAAGATTTGAATTAGAGGTCCCAATTACAGGAGGAAAGGAAAGGGAAAGAAGAGTGTCGTTCAGAAAAGAAGCTTTTCATTCTTCTTGTTCTTTCTTGGTGTTCTTTCTTGGTTTGACTCTATGCTGTCTTCTTCAAGCTTGTTTTCCTCACCTGGAGTTCAAAAGTTACTACCTTTGCTCTATTTTAAAAAAATGCCTCCCCTCTACCCACATGTCATTTTTCTTACATAGCTTGTGTATTCATCGCTTTAGAGCTATAATTCCTCGTGATGGTAAAGACATATTAAGTCAAATAGTGCAGTAAATAGTCAATTAAAGAGAAAAGAGAGACGTGTACATTTTTCCCAAACCTCAGTCTTTTTAGCAGCCCCCAATAATTTTCAAAAGAGCTATTAACCAGATTCTTAACTTGCTATTTTAAGGTCCACCTTCTTTTCCTTATTTTCTGACCACTTGTAGTAAATGCCAGGAAAACAGTGCATTGGATATAAAGCAAACATCTTAAGGCAAAGGGAGTAGAATCAGGAGTGGGGGTCGTTTGCACTTGCATGCACATTTGTGCACACACACACGCACGCACACACGCAGAAAGAACCCGACACATAGATAAGGCAAGACACTGTTATACAGAGAAGAAAACCATCGTGCATCTTAAACCTATGAATTAAATATAGGAGGAGACCCTCTATACACACTTGAATTGTAAAATTAGGTCAGTAAAGTCTGAATGTAGAGGTTTCGGGTTTTTTTCTTCACAAAATGTATCTTACACAACAGCATCATGGGTTCTCAGGAGACATTTTTGTTGTAGCCAGTTTTTGTGAGAGCTCAGATTTGCCTAGGAAGTGACAAGAAAAACTGACACTTGAATATACTACGTTCTGAAAGGTAAAGAATGCAAAACATTAATTTTGAAAATGCTTACGCACATGGTTTTAAGTTTGGCTAATTTGTTGAACCAGTAAACTGAGTAGGAGGAGCTGTGAGTATACCAAGATTGAAATGGAGAGCAGATAACCATCATGCAGAAAAAGCTTTTGTAAGCCCTGCAGCTACTATTACAGATTATGCTGCAATTGTGGTTTTATGTGAACTGGGCATAATTGGTCATCAGTACAAAGTGCAGCTTATTGAATGCCGGCCTTGAGAGCTTGTCTTTTGCTAGGTTTGAGATATATATGTGCCTCGGGTAGCAGTTTAAACTCCTTCGCACAGCAGTATTTTTAAGATGGAATATAGAGACACCACTAGAAGAGGGCCTGTTGTGTGGGATAGTGCTAGGAGCTGGCATTCTCTCAGCGGAGAAGCTTCATCAAATACCTTCTGTAGTTGGCTTACGAGGTTTGCTGCCAGATTGCCCAATCAAACCACTGCTGTTTCTTCTTTCTATATTTTATTTGCTCTTGGAAAAATGTTAAGCTTACAGAAAATTTGCAAGAATAGTACAAAGAACTCCCATACATACTTCACTCACGGCAGCCAGAGACTTTTTCAAGTTTCACTGATTGTCCCAGAGATACCCTTTGACCAATTCAGGATGACTGTTGTACCAAGTTGGCATTTCTACCTATTTTCCCTCAATCTGGAGCAGTTCTTTGATCTTTGCTTGACTTGCATGACGCTGATGTGGTGACAATAAGCATTTGTAGACTGTTTCTTAATTTGGGCTTGTCTGATATTTGCTCATCACTAGATGTGTATTATATATTTTTGTTCAGAATGCCACAGAAGTGATGCTGTGTTCTTCCCATCGCATCCCATCAGATAGCAACAACACTGATACTTCCCACTTTGGTGATGTGAAATTTAATCCCTCGATTAAGATAATTTTGCCATAGTTTTTCACTCTAGAGTTTTCCCCGTTTGTATTCAATGAGTATTTTTGTGGAAAGGTATCTTGAGACTCTTTGTAAAAATTCTGTTCCTGGATCTTCTTTTGCCTCTAGGATTCAGCATCCATTGAGATTTTTTTCCATACATTAATATTTTAGTTGAGTGGAGGTCAAATGACTTCTAATCCTATCATTCCTTCCACATTTCTGCCTTGGGTTTCTTTATTAAGAGACGCCCCTTCTCCTTTGCCTTTTCCTTCTCCCTCCCCCTCTTCCCCTCTCTTCAAATTGTATGGATTAATGGATTCCCATTGTATTAAGTGGATTCTAACCCATTGATATGACTATTTTAATGCTTAAATTTTCTCAGGTTTCACTACTGGGATCCCCTTCAAGCTGGCTTCTGCCCCATTATTCTTTGAGAACTTTATTTCTTTTCAGCTCCAGGTGTTCAGGCTCATCTTGTACTCTCCCTATCTCTTGGCTGCAGCTTTTACTAAGGAGTCCTGGTTTCTTTTTGTAGACAGTGATATTTAGAAACCAAGAACTCACTGCTCCCTGGTTTCCTAAATTGTAAAATATATGTAGTACACACACACACATGCAAACACACACACACACACACACACACACACACACACACACACACACTTATATCATTATTTATCTCAGTGTCTGTGACTTATCTATGATATATATACACACAGACAGATAGTCCTCCACTTAAAATGGAGTGAAAGCAAATACACACTGAGCAGAAACCATACTTTTGAATTTGGTTTTTGCCGGGGCTAGCGATATGCAGCACTGTCCTCTCTCATGATGCCCGTCAGCAGGCGGAACCTCAGCTCAGTCAGCCGGCAATCATAAGAGTCAGCAACCAATGCATTGACAACCGTTGTGTCTCCATACGACCGCTCTGCTTTTCATTTTAAGTACAGTATGCAATAAATTACATGAGGTATTCAGCACTTTATTGTAAAGTAGGCTTTGTATGAGATGGTTTTGCCCAACCGTAGGTTAATGCACGTGTTTTGAACACATTTAAAGTAGACTAGGCTAAGCTATGATGGTAGGTCAGTTAGGTATATTAGATTCCTTTTCAACTTACAGTATTTTCAACTTACAACGGGTTTATAGGAATGTAACCTCTTCATAAATTAAGGACAATATATAGATATGTATGCATATACATAAGACATAATTTATGTATATGTATGTACACACACATACATACATATTTCCTTTCCATATTTGTATTTCCTTTTGTTAACTGAGAAACTTGGCTCACATTATTCTCCATATATCTTCTTATTTGCTCAACCCATCCTGAAATAACAAATTTCCCATCCACACTTAATACTCTTCCTCCTGACTCATTTCTGTCCTTGGCCCTAGGTGTCACCTGTCTGCCTTCCCAACAGTAAGGAAAGAAGAGAGCAAAACCATGGTGGTTTTAGAAAGATATTTACTTTTCTTTGCCCTTGTTTGATTTATAAATCAAACTGTTAGACTATTAATGTTGCTGTCTCAACCCAGCTGTATTTGTGCTTACATGTGTGACTATATCCATATTAAGATGAATCCAGGGGAGGATATATTTTAATATAAATTAATGAGCAAACACTCATATTTATGATATTTGAAATTTCTAATTGATAGTATCTAGGACTTACTGCTGAAGTCCTTTGAGTGGTATATATAATAGCTTCTTTTTTGTAAGAGTACAAATTTAAGGTAGTGAAGAGTAAAGAATAATATTTATGGTAGATCAGTAGCTATTGTCATTTTCAAATACTGTGTGTTATTCACTTAGTGACTGAAGTATCTGTCAGCTAAGGAGACCTCAAGTGTACTAAAATAGTGTCCAGAGGCATTTGAATGGTGTTAAACTGGAGGGTAGTGGTTAATAGAACAGTGTTTAGAGGTAGCCAGGGTCACATATGGGATAACTATCTACCAGCTTGTTATATAAGGCAAATTATTAAACCTCTAGAAGCCTGAATCTATCTACAGCACCTATATTATAGGTGTCTTAATCTGTTTAGGCTGCTGTCACAAAAATAGACCTGGTGGCTTAAACAGCAAACATTTATTTCTCATGGTTCTGGAAGTGGGGAAGTCTAAAATCAAAGTGCTGGAATTTCCAAGTCTGGTGAGAGCCTGCTTCCTGGTTCACACATGACCATTTTCTCACTCTGCCCTCTCATGACAGAAGGGGTGAGGGAGTTCTCTGGGGTCTCTTTTAAAACAACACTAATCCCAGGCATGAACGTTCCACTCTCAACACCTAATCAGCCCCAAAAGCCTCCACCTCCTAACACCATCATATTGGAGATTAGTTTTCAACGTAAGGATTTAGGGGAGGAAACAGACATTCATTCCATAACAATAGGATTGTTGGGACATTTAAGTGAAATGCCATCAGTAAAATACCAGGCATAGTATTTGGCACATGGTAAGTGCAGAGAGACAGGAAATCGCTTTTGTGTTAATCATCAGTGAACTCTACGCTTTTCACCGCTACCACTCTTAGTAAGAGATACTAACCCTGAGAGCCTGGCTTAACACTCTAAATATGGTGTTTTTGCAATGCTATATTTGACAGTTTCAGTAGGTACTTGCAACGTGTTGACCATGTTGTAAATACACAGTAATTAGTCTGCACAATTCAGGTCTTATAAATATTTTACAGGAACATCATGACACTTATTTTTTTTCCTTTTTCCAGTCAGAATGAGGAAAATGTAGTATCAGTTTATGTAGGAACAGTGAATGATGCCACTGCATTATTCACTGTGTCTGTCAAAATGAACCCTTTGATTGGAGAACAGTATTGATTCTGAAGTCTTCATAAATTGTTTCATGAATCAACCCCAAGCCCTTTTATTTTATCAGAGTGAAACATGCACAAAAAGAGAGGACATGTTGGGAGTCTTCAGAGATTTAACTGAACTTCTTTGATCATTTGTATAAAAGTTAAATCTTTACCAGTTAGCAGTGATTGCCCCTCTGGAGACTAGCGTTAAAATTTGAATCCACTCTAAAATACAATGAGTGGAAATCTGGAGAAATGGATGGTTTGTAACATATGTAGACCAGAGACCTGGATCCATTTACATGCACATATGAAACGAGATGTCTTGTAGGTCCTTTTTATAAATTATTTAAAATTTAACCCTTTCCATGTTCCTTTCCTTGATCAATCTGCTTCCCTATTGTTGATAATTTAGGTAATACCATGGAAAATACACCAAAGAACTTGAAAATAAGGTAAATAAGATTGTATCCTGTCGGGGCGCCTGGGTGGCTCAGTCGGTTAAATGTCTGACTTTGGCTCAGGTCATGATCTCATGGTTCATGAATTTGAGCCCCTCATTGGGCTCTGTGCTGACAGTTCAGAGTCTGGAGCCTACTTCAGATTCTGTGTCTCCCTCTCTCTCTGTTCCTCCCCTGCTCACACCATGTCTCTCACTCTCTCTCAAAAATAAATAGGATTAAAAAAAATCACCTCCTATAAATTAAAATAAAAAAGATAATAAAGCGGGAATCAGCCAGAAATACACACTGACAGATTTTTAAAACCAAAATAAAATGAAATGTTCTAATAGATCACTGAGCTGTCAGAAGTGTGCATGCTTAAAAATATATGTATATTTATTTATTTATTTTTGAGAGAAATCAAGCACACATGAGCAGGGAAGGCATAGAAGGAGGGAGAGAGAAAATCCCAGCCAGGCTCCTCACTGTCAGCACAGACCCTGACATGGGGCTCAATTCCATGAACTGTGAGATCATGACCTGAGTGAAAATCAAGAGTCAGACACTCAACTGACTGAGCCACCCAGGTGCCCCTAGTAGTGTGCATACTTTTTATAAGAGCCTCAGATAATAGGGCCTGAAGACAGCTGATGGAATTGAGTACCAAGTCTCAAACGCTGAGGAAGATAGCTACCGTCAGCTCCTGAGCAACTTTTTAAGATCTGTTTATTCAGAGCAAAGCAGAATTTCTACTCCCAAAACACATTCAAAATACATTTTTACTTGATACAGATTTTTCTAGAACTTTTGTAACTAGCATGATCACATGCATTCAGGCTCCGGTAACAGCTACCGATCTTGTTCTCGTAAGAACAAATTGGCATTGGGCTATAGCCAGCCATCAAAGTGAACTACTTAATGTGACTCAGCTTCTGAGAGATCAGTCTATGAATACTGAGTCTGCAGGACTATAGGCCAATCCTGGCTCACAGCCAGTTCACCAAAGCACCCTGCCTTTCTGAGGCTTCTTGGCAGACAGCCAGTAAAGTTTCCCTGGGGTCTCCAATCTCACTACATACTCTCCATTTAAACCTCTTCAGCAAGTAATAAATATCCTTAGAAAACTTCAGCGGATTTTAACCCTTCATTCAGGGACAGCAGGCTAAGGAACAGGTCAGGGAGGTGCAGTGGCCCACAAGAAATAAGCCCAAGTAGAAGAACCGACTGTAGTGGGCTTTAGCATTGAGGAAGGTGGGGCTATCAAAAGACAGGGGATATAGGAGAACCTGGAGGCCAGAGAAGAAAAGAAATGAGCTACTATTATTAGTAATAATAACACTTGAGTTCAAATTACTTTGGAAGGCACATATTTTTCTTTCATACATGAGCAAACTGAGGTTTAGGGAGGCTAAGTAACTTAGCAAGGTCACATGAGTTAATAACTAGTTAGTTAGAGACCCAAGTTATACATTGCATATACCATTATACCATGCTTCCCTCCGTATGCTGTACTCTAATACTATTTTATGATGATGGCTAATAAGATTTATTCATTTATTTATCTAATATTTTCTCAGTGCAATACATTGCGAGACCAAGGCTAGGCGTTGGGGTACAACGGCGAGCTTAAACGTGGGCAGTGGAGTCTAGTTTGGGAGATAAACATTGATCAAATAATTAGATTTTGCATTGGAAGTGTACGAAGTACTGTCAAGATAGATACAGAGAGTAGATAAGTACTTACAATTTGGGACTTTACCTGAAAATTAGAGATGGTTCTTTTAAGAGTTACTTGAACTGAAGGGAGAGACTTAATTGGATGAAGAGAGAAGGAAAGTAATGGAGTGTAAAAGCCCGGTTGAGGCAGGGGTAGAGAAGTGGGTAGAAAATTGGTGTGACCACAGAGACGAGAGATAAGAAGACTCACATGCAAGATGGTACTGGAGAGGCAGACAGAGATCAGACCACACAAAGCCACCTTATAGTTTCCCTAAAGGTTTCATCCAGGATACCATGAACAAGGAACATTACAAGTTTAGATTACAACAAAAGATTACAAGTTTAATTCTGTACATGATAGATTTGAGATATCTTTGTGACAACTAAGAAGTAATGTCAATTAAATAGCTGTGCTATACATCTGGAATTCAGTGGAAAGTGCTCGGTTAGAGCTAGAATATGGAATTCATGTGTGGCTAGGTAATCATGAATACAGTGAATGTGCTTGAGATCATCTAAAGAGACTACAATGAAAACTGGAAAAAGCTTAAGATACTGCTTTGAGGAACCCACAGTTTTGCCCTCACTACCCAGAACCACATTTAATGATTAGGTAAAAGAGAGCAAAAGAGGGGGAAAGTGGCATCCAGAGAGAATGGGGAACAAACTGGAAAGTTTTTGTCATAGAAGCCAGGGTAGGATGACTTCACGAAAGGAATGATGGTCTGCTGTTCTAAATGCTGCCAAGACATCAAGGAAGGTAAAGACTAAAAGGCGTTGATTTTAGCAACATTGAGGTCTTTACTGGCCTTTATGTTATGTCCTTTCACTTGAACGGTATATCCTCTTTCTTAATTTTGCCATGCTTTTTATATTCAGTTTCAAGTTAGAATAAAATAAGGACAGTCTGCTAGAAATCAACAGAGGCCATTTATATGAATTCTCACTTAGCTCTTTCTTTTGTATATTAATTCCTATATATACACATTCGTCCATACATATAGGATAATGTTTTCCACGATTTCTTAAAATCCTAATGAGCTTTTCAGAGTTTCTGGATATGTCATGTCATATAAAGTATTGTGGATATCAGTGATTACACTTTATTTTCTCTCAAACAACATGAGGACTTAGAATAAAAGTAACATATTAATTAAACTTTGATTCGGGGTACCTGGGTAGCTCACATGGTTAAGCGTCTTTTTTTTTTTTTTCGGCTCAGGTCATAATCTCACTGTTCTTAAATTGCAGCCCTGAATCAGGCTGTGTGTTGACACTGCAGAGTTGGTTTGGGATTCTCTGTTTCCCTCTGGTGCGCGCCTCCCCCCTGCTTGCATAGATACGCATTCTCTCTCTCAAAAATAAATAAATAATACATAAATAAATAAATTTTAAAGAAACTGATTCAGGAAAAAAAAAGCATACTGAATTCCTCTTTCACATTTTTGAATATTCTGTATAGTTTTTAAAAGTGAGAAATATTCAGTGGTCACTCACCATGGTCCAAACCCAGTAATACAAATGGGACTTCAAGGTTGCCTCCTCCTGTACTTAGTTCATCCTCTAGTTTTTGTTTTTTTTTTTAAGATGTGGTGGTTCGGATCAAATATATGTGGATTTTGAAGCTGCATCAGGAAAGATCATGCCTCTTAAAACATTTGCTTGTGCATAAAAGAAGTAATGCATGAAGATTAGAATATCAAAATATATGCAGTCCATCTGTTGTGTACTTTTATCTGATGAGACCTACTCTCTACATGTTAATCACACACACAAATACATAGCCGCGCACATATACGCACACAAATATAAAACATAAGGTAGATGAAATTTTAATAATGAGAATTTGGTTCTGATTGACTTTGGCTTTTCTGACATTAAGACATTATAGCGATGTTTACGGCTCAGAACAAATTCAACATTAATTTTTTACTTACACTTTCTGTTTTAGGATATATTTTCTAGAATTTTCATGAAAAAAAAAACTATAGTTTCAGTATTTTTATTCGTTATTCTCACAAGAGTGCAATTTAGCCAGACTTTATCTAAAACTGCAGAAAAAGTTGGATCTTTTCAAGTTTTGTGCTTCCCCCCAAATGTAACTATTGGTAATTACAGGCTTTCAGATGTAGAAAAGGCTAAGAAATATGATTTAATATCTCACTCCTACTTGGGTTGTATATGAAAATAAGGATTTTCTCTTACAGATAGTTTAGGAATGTCGTCGTCATAAGGAAGTGCTTACTTGCCTTAATAGAAAACTTGACTTCTGCTTGTACTACAACAATAGAAATGTTGACTTCTGCTTGTACTAGGGAATTTTGAGTCACTGATGACAGCAATTGCTATTTGTTTCTGTCTTTTTGGTTAATTTCAGATCACATTCAGAAAACGAAGGCACCTCTTTACCATCTGCTGACTCCTGTACCAGTCCTACTAAGATGGATGTATCATATAATAAAACTGCTAAGCAGTGCCTAGAGGAGATATCTGGTAAGTGACCTGACTGATGGGTAGGACAGACCTCAGAATTTTTGCAATCTCTCCATAAGTCTTTTTAATAAAAGTCATCTGTGCCGTACTGTTTTTTCTTAAGCATAAATGGACTGTGTGCATCTTATGCATCAGAGATTCTTAGATATTTGTCTACTTTGCTCAGGGTGATCTCTTTGTTGTTCTGTGAAGAATTTTGTGAAGAATGGTAGGGCTTTTAGAGGCTGAGGACTTCAAGTCATTGTTGCCCTCAGTCAAGTTCAATATAATCATAGAAAACCTGGGGAAGCTTCATTGTTAATAAGACAGCCCTTGAATATATTTGGAGATTTTAAAATATGTTAAGGATCAGATGTCAATACAAATGTTCCATGGCCATTCCCATCCTGTTCTGTCTTCAGTTCTCTACTATTTAGAACATTCCTACACAATGGCTCTAAATGTGTATTTAGGAAAAATTCTAATTATGGAAATATTTCATTACATATAAATAATGTAAGGAAAAAACATATATGCAATTTGTTAGGTTTGTAAGTATATAAAACCAGCTTCTCTGCTTTAGTGCAGTGTGTTTTTGTAGGACCCAAATGAGTGCAGGCATATATGGAAGGCCTTTGGTGTAATTATATTATATATAATATATAATATATATTAATTAATACTAATATATATAAAAATCCGTATTCATGAGCAACTAAAGAATTTTTTAGAAAAACATACTAAGGGGAAAGAGAGTTTGAGGACAGTTTTTCTAATTCTAAGAGTAAGAATTCATAGAAGTAGAGGTATTCTCTTATTCCAATAAGTTTCTGGTCAGCCTTTATATATTCTGAAGAAAAAAAAATGAAAGAACTATTTAATTTTTAAAAAATTGCTCTAGTGCTCGAAAGATTCAAAATATTGTCCTGAAGTTCATGAAAATAAACATATTACAAATTTGGGGGTTAAAGAGCTTCTTTGGCAGAAGCTCTTTGGCAGATTTGAACACTGTGGCAGGCATTAGCCATTCCTGCAATATCCACCAGTAGATATTGATCCCGTTGACAACACAACATTATGAAGGTTCCTTTGGAATCATCAATGGTATCATCAGGCATCAGAGGTTTTGTGTGAAGATTGCAATGGGCCAGTTCCGGGTAGAGGTAGATATGGTAATGCTAAGACATAGCTATTGGGATTGTATTTACAGAATTTTCAAGTACTTGGGGGAAGTTTTGGCTTTCCCATAGCTCCAGATAGTCTCATAATGAGAATGATGATGCATATCTGTATTGTGACTAGATATTTTTAAAACCTGGTGTGGCATGGAGATGCATATACTTCACACATTTCTTTATTCATGAATGTCTTCAGTTATGTATCAGTATGCCTATGAAATACCAGAGCTCAAATATGTAGGATAAAATGCTTTTATACAGTTTGAATTTTAGGTTTTATGGGAATTTCACAAAGGAACATTGTTTCTTTGAATTTAATATATCACTGAGTATCTGTTTAAATAAATAATCCACATGTGAATTTTTCCTCCAGTTTCTTATTCTGGCCATCATTTGATCATTTCTTTCACATTTTTAGTTGATATTTCCATTTAACGTTCTGATGTTTTTAAATATAACACTTGAAAGTGGGGGGCACCTGGGTGGCTCAGTCGGTTGAGCGTCAACTCTTGATTTAGGCTTAGGTCATGATCTCAAGGTCGTGAGATTGAGCCCTGTGTCAAGCCTTGTGTGGGGCTCTGCAATGAGTGTGGAGCCTGTTTAGGATTCTCTCTCTCCCTTTCTGTGTGCGCCTTCCCCACTCGCTCTCTCAAAGTAAATGAACATATTAAAAAATAAATATAACACTTGAAAGTCAAATATAAAGTAGACTTTAACATAATATAATAATTTAATGGATTTATCACAGGGTATAATATTATTTTGCATTTTTATTAATTATTTCTATAGAATAATAGATTCAAGTCTGTGATTTAGATAGGAATAAAAGAAAGCAGCATAAATGGTGAAATGCGTCTTTTCCTGATTGTGTCATTTCTGTTAACATTTGTTTAAAATGATAATAAAAATAATAAAATTTATCTCAGTGCAAGCTTGGGATTTCCCAGAACAAAGATGATATTCATTTATGATTAGTAGGGTAAAAATTGAGTACTATAATTGGAAGAACACAGATGAGAGTATACAGGTAGACCAGTGATGAGAGAATGATTAGCATCCCCTGGCCTTTCTTCCAATGAACTTGTCTTCTAATCCCTCCTGAGCTACTTATTTTCACTGGCACACCCTTGAGCTGAGCATCATCAGAATCTGTGGCTTCTCTATCAGTTCACTTCTGTGCACCCCATTCTTACTGATTAAATCCTAGCTTTTCAGTGGTCTTCCTTTTGTTCCTTGACTCTACCACTGGTTCTGCTAGGATTTCTAAATTCATTGATCCTACAGCTTTTTACTGACCCTCACCAAACTCTTCATATTCTTTCTTACCACCCTCCCCCCCTTAATGAGCTGAATCCCTGTGGTAACTGAATGCAATTTAACTTTTGCATATACTCTTTACTGTTCCTCCTCTCTCACTTCATTTGATGAAATCACAGACCTGGTTACATTAAACTCTCCACCAGTTCTGTACCAGAAGTGAATGAACCTGGAGAAAAAAACATGTCCCATGTGGATGTGATTCACTTTACATTTATGATCACCAACCTCAAATGAGTATTTGTTGCTGCCGAGCAATCATTCTGTATTTCCCCAGTCCATTCACTCTTTTTTTTTTCATCTAAGACCCCTCTCAAGTTCTTAGATGATAATTTCATGCCTTTTCTTCTCAAACTTACCATACCAACTCTCCCATCCTCTAACTGATGACCTTGATGTTGACTTCACTTAAAACAAAATTAAAGCAGAGAGAAAAGAATTTTATACAACCCTGCCATCACATCTACCTATATACAACATTTATACCCATTCTTACCACCTTTTCTTGGATTACTTTCTCTTCTACCTCCTTAAGAGCTCCCTCTACACCAAATGGTTCTCTTTAGTCCTCAGGATACGACATCTCTCCAGTTTCAATTTTTGAAAAACAAAAAAACAAAAAAACAACTTCTCTTGACCCCTCCTTTCCTTCTTTCTTCTCTTCCTGATTTCTGTTGTTGCTACTTACTACATTCTGGCTGCTAGAGAAACCATAGACCACAAAATCACTGGAAATTATTGCCAAGCCCACAGAATATTCCTTTGAAGACAAAATGAATTAGGGGAAATGAAATGTTCTAGGAAGTAGAGAAAATAATTTTGGCCCCTGCACTGTCATTATTTAGCTGAATTATTCCTTCGTTTCCTTTGTGTGTGTGTGTGAGAGAGAGAGAGATGACTGTAATACTTAATAAACTCACAGGATTGTTCTAAAATACAGTTTCATTCATCCATCCATATTTTCAGTAATCTTCACCTGGTTCCGTATACATGCCAGTCTTTCCAAAGTTTGGGAAGACAAACATGACTAAGACATGAGTCCTCCTATAGAAGAGTAAGAATTAAACTTTAACACCACAAATAATTAAATTACTAGATATTTACTAGATATTCCTCCCTGGGGAAGAATTCTGTTCTGTTCTCCAAGGGAGGTAGACTTAATGGTATAGAACTCTGATGGATTTAGTCTTGGCAGGATAAGATCCAGGTTTTGTGAATTTTTGAAGCCTATGCAATTTGAGGGTACCTGAAAATAAATGCAAAAATAGAAATATAAAATTACATGTAGTATTTTAGGAAGTATCTTAAGCTGGTTAGACCTCTGTATCTTAAGAACCTTTGGCTTCACAATAAATACACCTTGATGTCCTGGTGTACTTTTGCCTGACCAGCCTCCCTTACCCCATCTGCTAATAATAGCACCTTAATATTTTTTTTCTTTTTTGGTGGGGGAAACCATTTCCCTATCAATCAATCACTCTCTAAGTGGCTCAAGTGAAATTGACCCAAGCAGATCAAATCAAAACAATCTTTTCCCTTGACCACAGTAACTCTTTCAGGAATGGACATGTGACCCAATTCAGTTTAGTCAGAACTAATGAGAATAAATCTCAAAACTTTCCCTAACACTGTTAGAAAAGAGACAGTTTATCCACGAGACCTAAAGCTATCAAAAGAAGCGGGTAGCTGCTGGCAGTTGCCTTCATCCTCAAGTGAAACAAACATTGAGAAAACGGAACTTAGAACAGAAGAGAATGAGCTCCAGGTCATTGTAGGGGATGTCTGAGCCTCTGTGAACAAGCCATGCCTGATACTATCCTTCCCTCCACCCCTGCACTCTTCCGCAAGGGAAAGGAAAATCCCTGTTTGTGCTTAAACAATGTGAAAAACATCCCTATTGCATGACCTACAAGATGTATGACACATAAAGGTTGGTGATACTGTTAAGGAGCAAACCTGAGTGGTTCACACTGAAACGCAGGTTTGCTAGAGACATTCACTAAGTCAGGAAGCTTAGGTGTTTACACTTTGATCTACACAGTAATTCACATAAAGCTATATAAAACACTGTCTTTGTGATTAAATGGTACTGGAAGTTAAATGTAGTTAAATTATGGTGTGAAGAAATGTATCAGAAATGAATAACAATTAAATGGCATACTGAAGAAAACTCAAGATTTTTACAATTTGGAGACCTTATATCCCTCCGAAGTCTTTTACATATATCATTCAAGTGTCCTATTATTTGTCATTTTCTCAAGGGAAAAAACCTAATGATATTTACCCAATCTAATAATGGTGGTCCCATTAATTATTACAGTCAGGTGGAATGTTATTAAATAATTTGTGGCAACAGGTGAACAAGCTTCTTGCTTCCAGCCTATCCTTTAAGATTCATGCCACAGCCTTGATACTGTAAGTCCAGCCAAAATGATGGTTCAGATATTATTGTTTTGGCTCGGGTTTCATTCTTATGTTCATTGACAAAAAGAGTTTGGCCTCAGAGACCATCCCATTCATTGAGTGCCAAGAGATCCTGCCAAACATAAAGGGAGCTTTATTTTTTAGTCCATGGGAATCATTCAGGAAAGATTTTAGTTTAGTTTTTTTTTTTTATATAGGTTCACACTTGCCCTTTTGTGTGTGTGTGTGTGTGTGTGTGTGTGTATGCGCATGCGTGCACACATACATAAGGCTTTTTACCAACATGTATAACATTTGTTTAATGCCCTTTTTAATCTTTATCTAGAATTTATATTCAAATGAAAAACATTGAAAGATGCCAGGCTGACTTAATATTAGCAAAGCTGGCATACCATATGTAAAAAAGTAATAAAATAATTTGACAAATTCAGCAAATCGTTTTAGACGTAAGGATTTAAGTTAAGCAGAAGGATAAGTTAATGGTTACATGTGTTTTCTTTTCGGACTTACCAGACTTTGTCTTGAATAATGGTCAATATCTGGTATTTAAGACCTTTGTAAATGATCACTTAAGTCGCATTTTTCTTGAATTTTTGTAAAAATTAAGAAATCAAGCTCAGGTAATTTAAATCACTTAAGGTCTTTTACTTAAATAGTCACTTTACAATTATGTTTACTAAAACACTGAGAAACATTCCTTTTTAGAACATTACAGTAGCTATGCTTTATGTTAAGTCTTGGCAAAATCAGAGAGTTTTAGTACTGATTGTGGATATTCATCTCCTATGCACTGAAGCTTCTTCCACCTCGTGTAACATACATTTATAAGGGTGAATACAAATAAGTATAATTATACCCATATATGAATGCACATCCGAAACAAGCAGGTATAGCTTCCTCTAGAGAAGCAATGAGTGGGATCCCCATTGTTGTTCAGGGTAAACTGATAAACTGATGTCGTTCCAGGGGAAAAACTTCTGTAGCTGTGAGTTGACAACAATGTTTTTAGACAAACAAACAAAAAAAGTACCCTTTTGAGGTTTTCTGTTAGGGTTATTTCTTCAAAATAACTAGCTCCTCCTTACCAGCCCCTTCCTGGGTTCACCCCTACTGGAGGATTTTACTTCCTGACCCACTGAATTGGGAGGGCCCGTGTGATTTGATTTGACCAATGAAATGCGAGTGGAAAAATGACATGGGCCGTTCCTGAGCAGAAGCTTTAAGAGCCAGTGCTAAGATCTCTCATGTCTTTTTCCTCTGTCATAAGATCAACATGTCTGAAGAATGGTATTGTGCTTTTAGCATGGGTCTTAGTATATAGGGTCCCTGAATCAGAGCTGCAGCCAACAAAGTGAACATTAATGTGAGCAAAAATGCATCTTTGGATTTGTAAGCCACTGGAATTTCGAGAGCACTTGTAAATTTAACATAACAGTCTAAGCCAGAATTTCTCCACCTTGGCACTTGTGACATTGTAATCTGCATAATTCTCTGTTGTGGGGGGAGGGGGCGTCCTGTCATTGTAGGGGGTATAAAAACATCATTGGCCTCTACCTACTAGGTATCAGAAGTACCACACTCCCCAGTTGTGACAACAGAAAATGTCTCCTGATGTTGCTGAATGTCCCCTAGGGGGGAACCAGTTGAAAACCACTAGTATCAGCCTAGGAGTTAACAAAGTGGAGTCCCAGAGCCAACAGTACCTGCATCACCTGGAAATATGTAAGAAATGTAGAGTTTCAAGCCCCTTTCAGACCTGCTGAATGAGTAAGGATGGGGCTGGGGCCCTGCAAGCAATAATTTAATGAGCCCTCCAAGAGTTCTGAACATGAAAGTTTGAGCTAGTCTAAACTGACTGGTACACAAACTCCTTTGTATAAAGAGGACATAATTATTGCTTTCCATTATTTTGATGTCTTAAGCATAAGAATTCCCTTTGTGTGTGTGTGTGTGAATCTAGAAGGCTTTCATAAGTCTTATACTACATGGGTGCTTTAGTGTAATACACGTCAAATGAAGTGAAGTATTGTAACATCAGTATATTTACTGTAGTCTTATAACCTGGTGATTCACTAGGTCACAGTAATTGCAAATAAAAAGAAATGTTTTGCTTAGGAATCAGAAGGGGAGCGGCATTTTGATCTTTTAAAAAACTCTTTGTAAAATGATTGTTTTTATAAGGATAATCATCAGTTTCTGTGATTTGACATTTGTACCCTCATTTAAGCACATTTTATAAAAACATTTATAAATTTTATAAAAAAATTTTTTAATGTTTATTTATTTTTGAGAGAGAGAGAGAGAGAGAGAGAGAGAGCGACCAAACAGGGGAGGGGCAGAGAGGAGGAGACACAGAATCGGAAGCAGGCCCCAGGCTCTGAGCGGTCAGCACAGACCCTGATGCGGGGCTTGAACTCATGAGCCTTCAAGCCATGAGATCATGACCTGAGCTGAAGTCGGAGGCTTAACCGACTGAGCCACCCACGTGTTCCAAACCATTTATTTTTAAAGACAGATGTATTGAGAATCAGTATTCACAATCACAAGTTTATGTGTTTGCTTCATTGCAAAGAAATTTTTTGGAAATAATTGTGATTTTCATTTAAATTCCCTTTTATATATGTGTGTAAAACGGAGGATTTATGTATGATCTGTCTTGAGCCTGGGTAGAAGAATTAATTAACTTCATAAAGTAGATTATTATCATATGTAAAGGTGTAGGTAGTGTGCATTATAATGCTAATTTCTATAGTTGAGAAATTGGGGTGTTTCCCATGGTTGAGGTAGGCCGTATGAAGTAGACTCAGAAGTAATTAGATGATATTAGTTCAGAAAATGACAGGGACTTACGTAACAGTAGAATGGCACAATTATTTCTACGTATTTCTCCATTTTCCTCCTTTTAATATGGAATGTTTATGGGCAGAAAACCTCAAAAGAAAATTGATAGTACTTTTCTCCTTGGCTCTAAATGGTACACATGGTCCCTACTACACCTAATAAGTGTTTTAAAAGTTTTCCTCGGGCACCTGGGTGACTCACGTGGTTAAGGGTTTGACTCTAGGTTTCAGCTCAGGTCATGAGCTCACAGAAGGTGAGTTCGAGTCCTACATCGGGCTCTGTGCTGACGGTGTAGAGCCTGCTTGGGATTCTCTCTCTCTCCCTCTGTCTCTGCCCCTACCCTACTTGCTCGTGCTCAATCTCTCTCTCTCTCTCTCAAAATAAATAAATGAACTTAAAAAAAGTTTTCCTAAAATCAGATTTCAGGGTGCTGGTGTCGTATATATACATAAGCAGTGTGAGATAAATACAATAAATTTATCTTGTAGGTTTTCTGTTTTTATTAAAATATCAAAAAGAAAAGAGCTGATGATGCTACAGTAGGTTAATAGAATAGACCAGAAAAAATGCTCAGTATCAAAAACCATATTTATATTTTTTGTCACATCATTATATTCTACTTACTTGGCCAACAACTTTTAATTTTGTGCTTTGAGTGAAAATACTGTGTGTGGGGGGGGGCGGGGGGGGAACCCTCTTGTGTTATTTTCTTGGCTATTTTTTCTGTAAAGAAATCTTGATTTTTATTGTCGTGGTAGGATTTCACAAAATAGTTTCAGAATAATAAGCCCTTGAGAGATGAGGTGAAGTCTTTCCCTTTAAAGCATTATCTGCCAGCCAGTGGAGAGTGTCATGCTACGTTTTTTAGGTCCTTTACACTCTTGAATTTGATTTGTGCTTTTACAGCACAAATCCCAACATTCAGAAGGCAGATCTGCCTGCTTCAGCTGCCTGCAGCTATAGAGAATTAGTCTGTCATTCTCCAGAGTCGGAGAATGTGTGTGTGCGAGTGTGTGTGTGTGTGTCCGTGTCTGGGGCTGGGTGGCCAGGAGTGATTTAAATGTGCATAGGGTGAATAGTGTAGCATCTCATTCAGGCTTGGCTTTGAAACCTGTGGCATTCTGGGCTGGACAGCCGCTTCAGTGCTTCTGTTTTAATTTAGCAGGATGTTTGCTGCCATGGCAGCCAGCAGCATCCACTGCAGCAGCAAGGAAGGGCCATAGATCTGAGAATGCAGGTGGAATACTAAAACACCAGACGCTCGTGCAGCACTGGGCTTCAGTGCTTAATTTCTGCTCTTAGGGGGCTCTGCTGTGGAGGCGGTACATGCTGCGCTGTGTCAGCTCATCTAGAGTCAAGGGCTGCAGACCTAGATCAGTGAAGGGCTGGTGAGAGGTAGGGAAAAAAAAAAAAAAAAAAAAAAAAAAAACGTGAGTGAGATCGCTGGTGCTTCACTACCTCGCATTTGAGAACATAGAGGTGGTAGAGGGAAATGTGGACCCATCGTCCTGCTGAGATATGTGATTGGATGAAGACTGGAAAATGTAGTTGGCTTCCTGTGCTACTTTCAGCTGGAGCCGTGTCTTTGGTGAACTCTTTTCTGCTTCAGATACGCTCCAGCAAAATGTTTGTAAGTACTGCTGATTAGGGGGAGAATGTGGCAAGCTAAATCGTGGGCAACTGACTGATTGTACTGTCGCTCTAGAATCTTATGTGAATGTTGGAGCCTGCTGGGGCTTTTACTAAAGTGCATGTGTTAATTAAAACCAAAAAGCGCCGGTTGCCATCTCCGTGTAAAAAGACAATGTGAAGTCCAGTTGAAAAGAAGCCCCTAGAAGAGCCATGCAGCGGCCGGCTGAACTCTCTGTGTTTCGGAGCAAAGAAGTAAGGAGAAAGGGAGCCTGCCTTCAGAAACAGAAGTCTCTGACCAATCTTGCCCTCACCAGCGAGGGAGACAGGAGACCCACTGTGCGCATTTCCAACTGGTTTGGAAACGCTGCAAAGGCCAGCCAGAGAGAATCCGACTATGCAGAGAGGCGCTCGCTGTCCAGATTTCTCTCGCGCTCTGTGCAGTCCCTGTACCACGCCAGCGGCCCCGGCGCCTGGAACCTCCTGCCTGCCGGCCAGTCGGGCAGTGAGGGCTTGGAGGACTGGTCTTCCAGAAAAGGCTTGGAAGGGGAGAGTGATGAAGACAGCAGGTCCGAAGATGAGAACGTGTCCTCCAGGCAAAGCAGCATCAGCAGAAGCTGGGCTGAAGAAGAAGGAGAAAGCTGCCTGCGGGAAGGCACAGCTCATCTGGATGAAGACGTGATCCTCACGATGCTGGGTGACCTGGAACAGGCACTTTACACTGACTTGTTAGGTAAGTCAGGTGTGTTCCTAAGATGAGGAGGGGGATTTGAAGAAGCTGCACATTTGCATTAGCCAAATAGCTTCCATTCTTCTGACTGGATTTTTTTTTTTATTTTTTTTCAACGTTTTTATTTAGTTTTGGGACAGAGACAGACAGAGCATGAACAGGGGAGGGGCAGAGAGGGAGGGAGACACAGAATCGGAAACAGGCTCCAGGCTCCGAGCCATCAGCCCAGAGCCTGACGCGGAGCTCGAACTCACGGACCGCGAGATCGTGACCTGGCTGAAGTCAGACGCTTAACCGACTGCGCCACCCAGGTGCCCCTGACTGGATTTTTAAACTGTCGTTACTCAAAAAAAAATTTTTAATTACTTGTTGTGATTATTGGCTTTGTAAAGCTAAGCTGTGAGAACCGGGTGTAAAGTCTATTGGAGGAAAATAATTAGCAATCTGCCCTGGGCATTCTTGGCCTGATGTCCAGGATATTCTAGATATCTATAAAGGAGTGGTAACGTCTTAAAATTCCAACATGTTTTTTTTTTTTACTTAGTAATTAATGGGGCCTAGTTTTTTAACTTCCCTCAAGGTGACCTCGCCACAAATATGGAATGAACAATGAAGGGCCTCTTGGGTAAATTTGTTGTAAAGTTGGTTTTCTTCTACTGCCTCAGTGGCATCCACATAGACGGTCCTTGTTTGTGCCTCAGTGATAAGTACCATGTATTCTAGGAACACTTCCAGAAATGCAGAGGTTCCTTTTGACAGCTTTGCTCACGCACCACTTTTTGGGGGCAGGGGGTGGTGATTGGCAAAAAATTCTCCTGAGCGTGTACGTTGTAACGATTGGAACTGCTATGTAGATGACCATGAACTGTTTGTTCCCACCAAGTGGGCTTTTTGATGACATAGGTCTCAGTGATAACTTCTGACATAATCTTTAGTTAACTAGATATGGAGATGTCTGAAGTAATTCTTCAGTGTTGTTTCGCTTTCCACTTTGCTGCCTGCCTACATAGCCAGACTGCATACATTTTAGTTGTCATGTCTAAATTGAGCGCTCTACCAAAGGACATTTATATCACACAGTTCCTTCTTCAAAAATCCATAAGTTTTAAACCACTGACTACGTCATATTTGGTTACCATGTATGTTTACAAAAACAAAACAAAACAAAAACAAAAAACACCTCCCTATAGGACTCCTCACATTTAAAAGAATTAAACCTGACCAGTGATCTCTTTGTTTCTGATTCACACAACTGATGCTAAATGTAGATGTGTTTTTATTCTGTATGTAGACCCTCCTATTACAAGATGTTTTATGAGGCTCTCCGGAATCTTAGTGAACCAGCTTTAGAAGAAGAAAGCCTAGAGAGACAGCAGAGGCAAATATTGCTCAATTTTTCATGTCAGTTTGGCTTTAAAAGAGTAATGTTTCCACAGTTGTGGGAATAGTGATTCCTGAATCTGAATCTGAATACACCAGGTGCTTAGACATAGAAGATTTACTTCTTCACCATTGTGTGATTTCTGTGATGAACTGTTTCTCATAAAAGACCTCTATGCAGTACAAAGGCAAGAGAGGGAGTAAGGATCTTTTTAATTTTTTTTGATCTTCTGAAACTGTGGAATCAAATAATATTCATCTTTTGCCTTTAAAATAGTAGCATTTATCTTGTTCTAAGTACCTCTTACATAAGTATTTTCAAAGATATGAACAGAGAGCAGTCCCCTGGCAGGATTTGTTGCTTGCTCTGGTAAATTATAGCATGCTGTGCGTGGGTGTATATATGACATTCGCCTTTTTGTGCATAAATAACTTGGAGCATTACTGTCAGAGGGCAGTCTCTCAATAGAAGTCTGTATGTTCCAAGGTTTTTAAACCAAACATCTGCTTATTATATTTATGGGGTTATTCTTTTTAAGGCTTCCCCCCACCCCAACTTATGCCAGTTTTCGAAAATGCAAGTGAGAAAGTAAGGAAGAGTTTATTCAAATAGTTGTGACATGAATAATCATGTCAGGATAATGAAGCACTCCAATGCAGTTTCCTAAATAATGATGCATGTTAAGTTGGTAAATATATCCAAGCCCAGAGCACACGGGAATTTCAAGATTTCTACCACGTGCTTGACTGGGTTCTGCTTCTGACTCAAAATGGCCTCTTCCAAGTGAATTTTTAGACAGAGTTCCTTGAGTTCCACTCTTTAAACTTGTGTATCCTAATAGATTAGACTAAGGTCTGTGCTATAACTTTATAGGGGAATTTTAAAAGATAACTAGCCATGTTTTTGCTATTTTCTGCCCAAAATATCTGGCTTGAGATGAGTTGAAAAATTTCCATCCAACTCATTGTTGGGGTCATCTACAAAATTAGGGTTCTCAAAATACATCAGGCAGCTGTACTCTAAATAACATTTGCAAAGTGGTTGGTGTAGAGGATATAATTCTTTGTGAACCAGGTTCATTCATATATAATTTGATTTCCTATTAAAAGATGACAGTGCTGACAGTCTTAATTACAATGTATATAATTAAGGCCTAAAATGTAAGAGCAGGACCACATATTAAGCAAAAATGCAGAAGCCACTATTTTTCCTGAATGAAGCCTCTTGAGTGTCAGACAGGATAGTAAGGCCTTACGCACATTTTCCCAAATGGTATATTCCGTGATTATCTTCGAGTTTTTAACATTGTTGTAAACTGCTTTCTCATTGCTTATGAAGTGTCCTTTGTAAGTGGGGCTAAGAGTAGGGCTAAACTGAGCCTTAGTGGAACAGAGATTATGAAAGTGAGAGGGGATATAACACTTTTGAGACTAAATTAACTTATCGTGTGTTTTTTCTACTAACTTTTGTTGTTACTGAATAATTCACTTTATTTGTGCTTTTACATTTGGCCTTTTCAGTTGAACTTCCTTTCTCTCCCCCAATCCTCTAGACATCATTTGGATACACATTTATAGGATGTTTTAAGATTTGTGCAATCCTGAAGGGGATTGTAGGTGTATTTAATTGTATTTTGCCTTTTATGGGTCATTGAGAACATTTACTGTGATAAATGTTGATTTGGATGTTATCTTTCTTAACATGAATGAGGCAGAAATTATGTTTTGCTCAATAAGGACCGGGAGAAAAGATCCATTTGTCTGATTGTCATGAACAGTGCAGTACCCTATGAGCAAATATCATGAATGAATAAAACCAAAGGAGGGAAGAAGGTGTGGTTTTGTAATATGAGAGAAGCTATATAAACAAAAATGGATTCAATTGGAAAAAATTAGGATCTAAGATGCCTGTTGGATTGGAAGAAGGACATTTAAAATGAGCTGAGGGGTGCCTGGGTGGCTCAGTTGGTTAAGTGTCCGACTCTTGGTTTTGGCTCCGGTCGTGACCTCTTCGTTCATAGGCTCGAGCCTCACATTGGGCTCTGTGCTGACAGCACAGAGCTTGCTGGGTCTCTCTTCCTCTCTCTCTGCCCCTTCCCCCCAAAATAAATAAACTTTTTTAAAAAGTAAAAAATAAATAAATAAATTAATTAATTAAAGGAGCTGGGGTGCCTGGGTGGCCCATTCAGTTAAGTGTCTGACTCTTGGTTTTGGCTCAGGTCATGATCTCATGGTTTTGTGGGTTCGAGCCCCACATTGGGCTATAAGCTGACAGAGTGGAGCCTGCTTGGGATTCTCTGTCTCCCTCTCTCTCTACCCCTCCCTGACTTGCACTGTCTCTGTCTCTCTCAAAATCAACTTAAAAAAATTAAAAAGTATATAAATAAAACATATAAAAGGAGCTGAAGAAGATGTGAAAAAACATTTAGTGAAATGGAATGTCTGAAAACACAGTGTTTCTATTATTTATATTAAAAAGATATTGAGGGGCGCCTGGGTGGCTAAGTTGATTAAGCAGTCGACTTCGGGTCAGGTCATGATCTCGTGGTCCGTGAGTTCGAGCCCCGCATCAGGCTCTGTGCTGACAGCTCGGAGCCTGGAGCCTGTTTCAGATTCTGTGTCTCCTTCTCTCTGACCCTCCCCCATTCATGCTCTGTCTCTGTCTCAAAAATAAATAAACGTTAAAAAAATTTAAAAAAAATAAAAGATATTGAAAGAAATTAAGATATCAGTGTTATTATGTGAGTTGACAAGTGGCTGACAGGCAGCCTGATTCCAGTGTAGAAGTTCTCACAGAGGGAAGGGGACCAGGGCCAGGGGACATGTAAAGGTATATTCTACCACCTCGTGTAAGGTCAATGACTACATCCCTTCCTCCTTCCAGTAAAGGTTATCTCAACAACTCCCTCCTTTAAGACTTGTCATTTCTTGGGGGGCCTGAGTGGCTCACTCGGTTAAACTTCTGACTTGGGCTCAAGTCATGATGTTGCGATTCGGGAGTTCGAACTCCATGTCATGAGTGCAGAGCCCACTTGGGATTCTCTCTCTCTCTCCCTCTCTCTTTCTTCCCCTCCCCCACTTGTGCATGCTCTCTTTCTCTCAAAAAAAATAAATAAACTTAAAAAAAGAAGACTTGTCATTTCTTACCATCACTTAGAAACTTAGGTATATTATTGTATGAGATCTTATATTCTGATATTGGCTTTAGTGCCTGTCTGATTTTGTCCCATTCTTCACTATTTCTTTTGCCCACTTTGAGTAAAATCTCTTCTTGACCTGTGACTTTCCTTTGGCTGTAATTATATTCTTCCCTTTAAGATTTTCCTTAAAAAATCCTTCTTTGTCTTCAGGGTTTTACCAGATTATTTTGAAGTAAAAGGTAGGCTTTCTAGCCATTTCTAAAATATGATGTTATATTTATGAGAAGGATGGGAATAAGTTCCAGAAGTATCATGATTGGAATCTTAAGGGTTATTAGCAGTTCTGAGTCGTAAAGTGATGTTAGTTTATAAGGTTAAGGATTGTGTTAACTTGAGTTAGTGTAGGAAAAGTTGATGCCATGTGCATGAGGGTACGAAATATATTTTTCTAGCTCTTGAAAATATATTTAAGGACCATTTTTATACTTTCAAGTTTGAAATAATAATGCTACTTTTAAACATATTTTAATCATTCAAATAATTTATAAATTAAAAAGTAGAAATTTACGGACTGGAAGCAAAATGATGGTTGTTTTGGCAACCATCCAGGAGGAGGAATAATGAACAATGTAGTAATGTTTGGGTGAAGAAGAAAATAGAGGAATCAGCAGTTGTGTCTTCTGGTATTTAACTGCCCATGGTGAAGGTAGTATAAAGTTGTTCTGTCAGTTTCAGAGCCACTAGGACCTCTGGATGGAAATGAAAGGGAGGCAAATTATTCATCCTCAGAAATGTTTTCACAATTAGAAGTTTCTAATAGAAGGAGCCATCTCTTCCTGAAGAGGAAGGCTTTCCAGTCTTAGAGGTTTCAGGCAGAGGCACATGGCTGTCACCCGTGTGAGGCATAGATCATGTGAGGCATAGATGAGTTTCCTCACTGGCTGAGCTAAGAAGAAGCATTCTCTGGAATCCCTACCAACTCTATGATTATACTGTGAATGTTAAATGGGTGTATTTGTTGCATATGTGTCTTTTTTTTTAATCTGGCATAAATTCTGAGGAAGAAAATGAACACGTCAAATACCTACTTCTATTCTTGAAACAGATTGTAGATATGCATCTTGACTTGTCTATAGTGGCAGTCTTCATACTGGAGTTTAATATATGCTGTTTTCTACCTTCACTTTCCCTCCACTTTTTCCTTTGCTTCCATTCCCTTCTCCTTCCCACCATCCCCTTCCTTTGCCTTCCTTTTCTCCCCTCTCCTTCTCATACCTTCCCTCCCTTTACTCTATCAGTGTCCCTCTCTCCCTTCCTTTCCTGCTGCATCTTTCCTTCTTGTTAAAATTTCCCATCACGGAACATCCTTTTGAGCCCAAATTGAACAGAAGAGAAACTGTACTTCCCCTGCCATCTCCCCATGTTCTTCTCATTATCCAGATAAGTTTCAAATGGCCACTGGCCTGGAAGGTGTTACGTCGCATAATCAAACTGGTTTTCTGGCACCTCTACCTCCAAATGATGGGTAGTGGTTGTGTAAGGCCAGCATTTGTCACACTGGCAGAGCTGCTTGTCTCGTGCCTATTAAACACATGCTGACTTGAGGTGCCAAGGACTTTACTGAAACTGTAATGTCACATGTGGATGCTGTGAGTCCCTGTGGAAAGCGGGGAAGGAATTGAGAATAAAGCTATCCGATGTTGTGAATTTTGATCCATGAGTCTAATAAAATAAAAGACTTACAAATGTATTGCTTCTAAAAGAAAAGGCCTCTATCTTACTCCCCAGAGTCCAAATGTATAATTGCTACCAGGTAAGTTTATCTTACTATTCTGAATATACCTAGAAATAAGTAATTATGGAGATAATTAGAATCCCAATAATTTCAGTTTTTTTTAAATTAAGCTCGGTAACATGCAGTACTCTACAGTGTATTGCTGAATTAATCACTGTCACTTTGCAATGATTAAGGTCACAAATCTATAAAGCATTATTGGATTATCATCACTTCTTATCATCAATTTATTACTTGTAATGTCACATTTGTTTCTATTCACATTTTATTTGTAGAAAGAATCATAATTTTCAGATAATAGGCATTTGGAATGTCCTACCTTTATTTTATTTTAAGGAGAGGAATTTGTATTACTTATCTATGTATACAGTTATTCTGAGACCAGGAAATGACTTGACTAACAAGTTTATTATTATGTTACTTTTTTAGGTGAAGATCCTGAAACAAGAAGAATGAGAACAGTTAAAAACATAGCAGACTTGAGGCAAAATTTAGAGGAGACTATGTCCAGTCTTCGTGGGACCCAGATAAGCCACAGGTTTTTTGTTTTTTGTTTTTTGTTTTTTCGCAGTTCTACATTTCTTTGGGCCAATAAAGACAAATGACAACTGAGCACTAACTTCTTATAATGATAAAGAATTTAATTTCCCTTAACTGTTTTCTCACTTAAATTTTACATGATATTCAACTGGTGACTTCTTAGCACAAACCCAGGGACTTTTTTTCTCCTATCCTTCTCTTCTTTAATAGAATGCCCCATTCAAACTGAATTAGCTACTGAAATTGCCACCATCACTACTAAGTAGATTCTCATGCCTGTGCCACGGAGGTTGCAGTTGAAATGCATCTGGCAGGGGGGAGGGGAGGGGAGAGAGACTTTCAAGAATAATTTTGGTCAACTTCCAGAATCGTTCTGAGAAGCTGTAAGGGGTTCGGTTCAGGGTTTGTTGAAAGTGTGAAACAAAAATTTGCTTTATCTAAACTGTGATGATGGCCTTTCTTTTGAACGCACGAAAGTAAAACAAACAAACTTCAGAATGCCCCTCCCACATTTTGACCTCTGCAGAGGTGTCTTGCATCTCATAAGAATGCCGAGATAACGTCTTACGATGAGTGCATCATTTGGCTTGCGTGAAAATGGCATGCTTCTAAGAAACTCTAGCCTTTCCAGTCCTCATGTAGTGCATTCTCGGTCTATGACCCCAAGTGAATCAGAGTATAGTGACTTCTTCGCTTTGTTGACAGCACCCTGGAGACAACATTTGACAGCACTGTGACAACAGAAGTGAACGGAAGGACCATACCCAACTTGACAAGCCGCCCCACTCCCATGACCTGGAGGTTGGGTCAGGCGTGTCCTCGACTTCAGGCTGGGGATGCCCCTTCCCTGGGGGCTGGCTACCCTCGCAGTGGTACCAGCCGACTTATCCACACAGACCCCTCGAGATTTATGTACACAACGCCTCTCCGTCGAGCAGCTGTGTCTCGACTGGGAAACCTATCACAGATGGACATGAGTGAGAAAGCAAGCAGTGACCTGGACATGTCTTCTGAAGTTGACGTTGGTGGATACATGAGTGATGGTGATATCCTTGGGAAAAGTCTCAGAGCTGATGACATCAACAGTGGGTAAGTGGCCCTGGGCTCTACCAGCATTATGCGAACAGGGAGGGTGGTCTCCTAAGATGCATTAGCTATAGGAAGGGTATATAGGTGAGTTCACAAAGTCATTAGAAAACATAATAAATCAAAGGTTATTTGGGGGTATATCAGGCCCTCTCGTCTGCTCTTTCCTGAAAAGTAAAATATCTAAAATTTCTATAAAATCTTTTCATTGTGAGCCATTAAATTTTTCTATTGTTAGTTTAGAGAAACAAATGTGCCCTGGGCTTTTCAGAGTGATTTTCACAAGCTTCTTAAGTAACAGATTTTGTAGTGAAAGACGTGGGAAGGGGACAGGAGGAGTTTTGCTGAGCTGCTGCAATTTTTTTTTTGTTTTAGTTTGGCTTATCAAAGCTGCCTATAACTTCTTGGAGGAACAAATATTTTCTAGCATTCTTCAGTTATGCACCTCGAATTGAAAGCTTCAATCTCTTTTGATGAGATTTTTTTTTTAAATCTTAGCCTTTGTTGTTGTTGTTGTTGTTGTTTTTTCTGTTTTCTATCATATTCCAAAAAAACACTGTTGTGATTATAAAACTTTTAAAGATTTTGGCAATTTGGAATATTTAGTTCAATCTGAGGATGAACGAAGGCAATAGGAAACTCTATTAAAACTGCTTCTATTAATTGTAATTCCCTACAGACAAGAAAACTGGTCTGAGCTGGCCACAATTGTGTAATGCTGAAGAAAGGCTGGACTTGCATTAGAACTCAGATATATCTGACTTCAAAACCTAGGGTCTGTGATATAACAAAAAGCTTCCCAATCAATTTTGTCATTTTCATGGGAGTCTGGGTTTTGACTTATTCTTTGTCCTTAGACATCTGAGAGGACCAGTAACGGAAATCATTCTCCTGTATGAGTAACCCTGACTTCATTCATGAAAGGAAAGGAAAGGAAAGGAAAGGAAAGGAAAGGAAAGGAAAGGAAAGGAAAAAGAAAAGAAAAGAAAAAAGAAAATCTTATTTGAAAGGTGACAAGACCTTAAAATAATTCAGACAAGCTTTAGATCAGATTTATAGCTCTGCTCTGTATCCAGTGTTTCCTTGTGACCACCTTACGTGGTGGCTAAATTCCAACAATTTAGAATTAGGGAGACGGATGGTGGTCAGTTAGGGTAGGAAATAGTTGAGTTGCCACTGGAGTCAGAGTGCAATTTAAATTCCTTTTGACCATAGCTATCTGTGGACCGCTTGGGGCCTTAAGTTATCCAAACTCCTTTTTGTTATCTGTAATAAGGATAAAATGGCAGAATCTCTCCAAATCCATTAGGAATCGAGGAAATAATCTACAAAATTGTACTTCCACAAAGCCTGTCACAGTATGAGTGTTGAATAAATGTGTCACTATCATAATTCCATTTATTATCATTCACACTCATACTGATTTATGGATGCTATTGTTATCATTTTTGTACATGTTAGATGCCACCTAGGAGGGAGTGCCCAGTGTAGGGAGCATGGTGGCAATGCAGGCACATCTAAGGCATGAACTTTTTCTCCCATCTCTCTCCTTTCTCACCCATTCTTTCCACTCTCCCTCCTATATCCTCTTTTTTCTTTCTTTGTCTCTTTAAATGAGAGCATATATGTGTATTCATTTTTTATATTTACTACTGGATGAAGATTTAATTATACACATAAATATCATATTTATACACACATGTATATGCATATTTATATATACAGAGACACATATACATATACGTGTATATATATAATATAGAGACACATACACACACAAGCCGTCAATCTCATTATTTACAGTAGTTACATTCTATAAAATCACTACATACACTGAATTAGTGAACACTGAACCATTGCTCCTAGGGGAAATACAGATATAGTTCCTGTGATCTTTTGGTCATAATCGTTTCATCAAACCATCAGAATATAGTCTTGTTGTATGTGTATTTCAATTTAAAGTGAGCTTATTTATTAGTACATATTGGAGATATATATTGTAGATTCATTATTGTAGATATTATTAATACATATTGTATTGTTAATACATATTGTAGATACATTAACATTGAGCTCATGCCTAAAAGCAGTATAATCCATGCCTGCATGAAGCTCATCTAACACATATTTTTCCATAAGGCACATCGCAGCCTTCCTACACTTGGGAACACAAGGGCACTTCAGCACTACACTTGGGGGCCATCTTAACACCAGAATCTCAAACAGGAAGCACAAAAATGTGAAAAATGTGGCTCTAAATAGACTAAAGAGGACACATTGGCAGTAGGAGAGCTGAATCAAGAAGGCAGAATATCACCTTATTTGACCTCAGCCTGGAATGTCCTCATGAGCAACTTAAATTTCTCTCTGTTCTGTGCCTGTCTGTGAGTGACCATGAATATGTTGCAATTATTGATTTGGGGCTTCAAATTTTAGCCAGTAAGCAAATTTGCAAATGTGGTATTTATGAATAATAAGGATTGACTATATTTACTTATAAACAAGTAAAATGTTTATCTGGAGAGGGAAAGCATATCTTGGGAGCAGTTTAAACCAGAAATCAATGGACATTGACAATGTAATGTGTGAGTCATTTCAAAGGTCTCGTACAGAAAAAAAAACTGAGGTAAGAGCAGAGTAGGGAGAAAGTGCTAAATACAGGCATGGAATAGAAAGGAGGGAATAAGAAAAGGAAATAGTTTAGTTATAGTCTCTGATTTTTTTTTTATTTTTTATTTTAGAAAAAAGACAGAGCAAAGGAGACGCAAAGAGAGAGAGAGAGAGAGAGAGAGAGAGAGAGAGAGAGAGAGAGAGAGAGAGAGAGAGAGAGAGAGAGAGAGAGAGAGAGAGAGAGAGAGAGAGAGAATCCCAAGCAGGCTCTAAGCTCAGCTGGAGCCCAAGGCAGGACTCTATCCCATGATCCTGGGGTAATGACCCAAGCCAAAACCAAGACTCTGATGTTTAAACCACTGAGCCATGCAAGTGCCCCTACATTCTCTCACTGAAATAGTTATGGGGGTGCCTGGTTCAGTTGGTTGAGCACCCAACTCTTGATTTGGGCTCAGGTTATGATCCCAGAGTTATGGGGTCCCTCCCCACTCTCTCTTGTGTACTCTGTCTCTCTTTCTAAAAAATAAAAATAAATAAATAAATATCTAAAGAGGAGGGAAATGTAATAAGAGCATGTTTGTAAGAAAAGTATAAATATTGTAGAAAGAATGTCATTTGATAAGCTTCACTAAAAAAATAATTTTCAAAGTCACAGGGACACTTGGATTGGATGATATTCACTGACCTTTTCCCCAACTGAGATTCATGGAATCTGAGTACTTAATTTTGAGAGATAGGGACTATTGTGACCGGACCTCAATAACATTATGCTAAAAAGTTTACACAGTGTACTCTAAACAATTGAAAGCAGATTATTGAATAGTCACAGAATAAGATATGATGATGATTTTTGAAAACCCCCTTTAGGGTAAATCTGCAAAATGGATTGAGGGGAGCAGCTCTGACGGCAGGTTTCAGACATTACTGCAAAAGTCCACGTCCAAGTTTTGTAGTCCAGAAACATGACAGTGGCCTTGACAGGGGTGAAAGAAGGAAAGAATTTGAATCAGAGGTACCAGAGAGGAAAAATGTACAGAATTAATGATAGGCTACTCATGAGGGCTTCAGAGAGGCAGAGAATTCAGATACGATGCCCATTTTGAAAGCACAGGAGGTAGGAAATTATACCTTTAGAGAAAATAGGCAGACAGAGAGAACTGATTTTTATTTTTGAGAAAGCAGAGAGGAGATGCTGAGTGTAGAGTTTCCAATGTAGAGTTGGAGACAGTGTGGTATAAAAGTTTGTTGTTGAAAATGCAGAAGTAGTTTTCGCGGTAGAGCTACGATGGAGAGTGTGGTCTCAGAGAAGACAGTAGAACTTGTGGGCATGAGGACTCCTGGGGAAAGAATGGAGAGACAGAAGAAGGATCTTTGGCTGAAGTAAATACGGGTGTATGTATCCAAAAAATATCTCTAAGTTCATCCTATGTGCCAAGCAGCATTTTGGGACCGTGTGTGCAGTGGTGAGCAATAGAGACACAGCGCCATGTGACTTACGTGCGGCCTTTTTTGTTTGTTTGTTTTTTAATTATCGTCAAGTTAGCTAACATACAGCGTATACAGTGTGCTCTTGGTTTTGGGGGTAGATTCCTGTGATTCATCGCTTACATATAACAACCAGTGCTCCTCCCAACAAGTGCCCTCCTCAGTGCCCATCACCCATTTTCCCTCCCCCCAGCCCATCAACCCTCAGTTTGTTCTCTGCATTTAAAAGTCTCTTAGGGGATTACCTCCCTCTCTGTTTGAAACTGTTTTTCCCCTTCCCCTCCCCCATGGTCTTCTGTTAAGTTTCTTAAGTTCCGTATATGAGTGAAAACAAATGATACTTGTCTGTCTCTAACTGACTTATTTCACTTAGCACGATACCCTCCAGTTCCATCCCTGTTGTTGCAAATGGCAGGATTTCATTCTTTCTCATTGCCAAGTAGTATTCCATGGTATGTATAAACCACATCTTCGTTTTTAAAATATTTTTGTAGACGCTCGTTTATTCAGTGAACGAGCGTGTCCTATATACACACATGTGTGTGAGTGTGTGTATAGATTCTTGGATCAGGAGTTTTTCCTTAAGGTAATTTTTTGAAACAGCTGAGTTCTGTATGTAATAATACATATTACAGGCATACTTCAGTTGGGAGTGTATACCATATAGTCTCTCAGAGAAGAAGATGGATGGAAGTTACTCTGCTTCTGGCCCACCAGGTTTCCAGTGTCACCCTGAGCATTGATATTCAACAGGCAGTTGGAAAAAGAGAGGAAGAACTGCGGTGTGAGAATATTCCCTACGTACAAGATATGGAGGTTGCGCGTATGACTTCTACCCACACTTCCTTATCCAAAACGGCTCTGTTGCCACATCTAACTGTGAGGGAGGCCAGGAAATCTGGGTTAGTTGTGTGTCCAAGAGGAAGAGGAAGTTGGTTGAGGAGGGCTAGCTAGGTTCTGCTGAATTCACTCCTGAGAAACACAAAAAAAGTCATATCCATTGTCCTTCCTACTTGTTTCATACCTCAGTGGAACCCATTTCAGGCTTCTGTTCATTTTTGTTCCTGTCCGTGTTTCAAATGAAGTCTTGGAGTGTTTTACAAATGGGCCCATTTAAGTATCATCACTGGTTCACATGTTTTATTTTTGTCATCAGTATTCAGTATATTTAAAAAAGGCTAAAAATAACACAAATCCTGTATGAAAACTTCCCCTGGTGTGGTTGACCTGTTTGGCATTATACATTTTCTCTTTGCCATGGCAGAGTACAGAACATGGACATGTAAGGAATGACTCAGAATGCTGTCCCCTGGGCAGAAGGTGACTAGCCGTGATCAGCAGGTGGTATGGCTGGTTTCAGCTCAAGTGGGATTGAGGGGTCTTGTGTGGAGGACATCCCACGGGGTGCTGCACTTAATTGCCCACCAGTCTACACACAAAAAAATTTGGCATCTCTAGGATGTAGCCTGATGCCTCAGCCTAGAATTAAAAGGTGGGAAGACGAGAAGACTAGAGACATCCCAGGAGGATTTTAATTTGATGATGTTTTAAGCAAGAAAAAGGGGCATAGAAATTGCGCTACGATTCATGAAGAAATTGAGTCACAAGGTTAATTTTCTGTTCCCAATTTTTAAAAAGTACGTTTCACTGATTAAAGGGACAAAGAGCTCAAAAGACATAGTAGAGAATGAAGGTGTTTAATTTAGGATTTTTTTTCTCCTGTAATCACAAGGAATGTCATGAAGTGAATGGGAATGGAGTTTCATTTTCTCATGTACCTTAAGTAGAACTCTGAAAACTAGTTAATCGGCATTCTGAGAATTCAGAATTTCCTGAAGCATGTAAAGACTTATCTCTTTCTTCTCTTTTTAAAATTACTTTAAACACTTGGGGAATGTGAATCTGCCAGTAATTAGGAATTAGTCAGAGAAAGCCTCTTGCTTATAATGAGGCCCTGAAAAAGTCTCCATTTATGAAGCAAAGAAAGAACATGCTGGAAAATTGGGGAGAAAGTTACATATTTTAACTGGGTGGAAATTGAAGTTATCTGCAGATGTCACAGTGTAAATAGCTGGGCCAGAATATAACCTGAAATTCTACTTAAAGTCACATGGCCAAACACAAAGTAATTTAATTCTGGGCAATTAACTTTTTGGAAAGGGAGGTGAATGCTTTGATCCTTCTCTCTGGATCCTCCCTCAATTCACACTTAGTAAACTTGGTGATAGGAAGTATGACTAACATTGGAAAGGGCAGGGTTAAAGCAGTGAGTTGAAAGGGTTTATATGGCAAACCACAGATTCCTAATCCTAATGCTTCAATTAATTGCATATTCAAGATATGAGAGTTATGTTTAGTGAATGTGGAGATCCTAATGGAAAAATAGCTGGTAATAATAGCCAACACTTACATACCACGTACTAAGTGCTAGACAATGTTCTATGCATTTTACATGTGTTAACTCACATATGATTCACCATAGCTCTAACAGGGAAGCCTATCATTATTATCTCCATTTTATAGATGAAACAACTGAGGCTTGGATAGTTTAAGTGACTTTAGCTAGAACTCAGAAAATTTGTTAACTGGCTTCTGGGAATTCAAAATTCCTTAAAGCATGCAATGCTGGACTTGAACCTAAGCAGTTTGGCTCCAGTCTGTACTCAGCCATCATGACATACTGACCTTGTGAGATTGTCTCCGTGTCTTCATGTACACATTTCTCTCCTAGGAGTTGATTTTTTATAATATAACAGAGCTTCACAGCAAGCATTCATTATTGGTATAGTTTTTTTTTTAAGCTAGCATATTTGATCTAGGGGACAATACTTAATAATTATCTGTGTTCAGCTAAAGGAAGATGCTGAACTAGAGTGCCTTTGAGGTTGAAAAACAAATCCAAAAACTTTAGATGCCTCGCATGTTCATGTCATTAAAAAGTAGTTCATTGTAGCAGTCGCTGATAAGAAATTCGAATGTAAAAACACAGAATTCTGGTAAGTTGTGGTGCATTATCGGTTTTGAATTTTGCCAAATCCCCACAAAAAACAGAAAAAGCAACTAAACCGCAAAGCAAAATCAGAATTATTGCTCATACATAAAAGATGATGACAGGGGCGTCTGGGTGGCTCAGTCGGTTAAGCGTTGACTCTCAGTTTCGGTTCAGGTCATAATCTCATGGTGTGGTAGTTCGAGCCACATATCAGGCTCTGTGCTGACCGCTCAGAGCCTGGAGCCTGCTTCTGATTCTGTGTCTCCCTCTCTCTCTGCCCCTCCCCACTCATATTCTCTCTCTCTCTCTCTCTCTCTCTCTCTCCCTCTCAAAAATAAATAAAAACCATTAAAAAATTAAAAATAAAATGGATAAGACAATGATACACATGAGAATAGCTGATTATAAAAATGTAATTTTGAGTGAAGGAAAGAAGTCACAAGAAAACATGTAGTGTGACTCAATATATAGGAAGTTCAAATCCAGGAGATGCTAAACAATTTAGTTTTAAGGATACATGCCTATGTGGCAAAGATATAAGTAAAGGAATGCTTACAAAATCCAGGACGTTAGTTATCTCTGAAGGGGAGGTTTGGGGATATGAGGGGTGGGAGGCTATATGGCCATTGCAAAAACTGTAAATGTCCTATTTCTGAAGCCAGCTAGTAAGTACATGAAAGTTGATATTATTTTTATTATTATTTGATATGTATTTTTATACCTTATATATCTGAAAAAATATATATCTCACTCTAAATTTTTTTTTCAAAAAGCATGAAATTGCTATGATGGTACAATTGTATATCTTTCTGTTCATTGAGAAATGAAAGTAGGATTAAACAATATAAAAAATAAGATTTTTAGGGGAGCCTGGGTGGCTCAGTCAGTCAAGTGTCTGAGTCAGTTTCGGCTCAGGTCATGATCTCATGCTTTGTGATATCCGTGCAGAGCCCACTTGGAATTCTCTCTCTCTCCCTCTCTCTCTCTCCCCTTTCCCTGTTCTGTCTCTCTTTCTCAAAATAAACAAATTTAGAAAAATAAGATTTTTCCAAAGTTTCTCTATTGCAGTGAATTCCAGACATAATTAGAGCATAATGATACCGATTCACAGATTTGAACAGACTCCATCTTGTAATAGCTGAGTGTGGTGAGTGACGAGAGGCACGTATCTATATTGTTGATTGGGTAGACGGTGTCTTTGCCTTTAACTATACTAACACACACACAAGGAACACGAGCCTTAGTGATGAAGATAACATATGGTCAGTTTATACTAGATTTGAGATGCTTATGAGACATCCACCTATCCATGCCTTGGAAGCAATTTAATACCTTATTTTACAACAAGGTGAAACGATATGGGCTAGAAATACTAATTTAGGTAATAGACACCTAAGGCAAATATGCCATAAGTATGCAAATTTGCCTGTACAGAAAGAAACAGAGTAGGAATGTAAGTGAGGAAGAACTAGGAAATGCTTTGTGAGACTATTTTTTCATGTGAATATTTTTTTATTTAAAAAAAATTTAATGTTCATTTATTTGTGAGGGGGAGAGAGAGAGAGAGGTGAGTGTGAGCAGGGGAGGGGCAGAGAGAGAAGAGAGGGAGACACAGAATCCAAAGCTCAGGCTCCAGGCCCTGAGCTGTTGGCATAGGGTCTGACATGGGGCTTGAACTCATGAGTCATGAGATCATGACCTGAGCTGAAATCTGACGCTTAACCGACTGAGCCACCCAGGCACCCCTCATAGCTTATAGAATTTGAATGTGACTAAAATTATTCTAATACTTCCACATTTTGAGATAATTTATTTTTTTGTCAGTAACCTTCACGATTCTTTTGCAGTTTTTTTGTGCTAACAATCTTCCCTGTGATTGTTATCTCTTCTTAAACTCATCTTGGCTGTCAGTTTTGCAGTTTGTATATAATGTTCTTAGGAAATCATTTTTCAAATTTTACACTATTCTTTCCAAATGATTCCCTAACATTTATAGCTCCCAAGACTATAGCATAATTCTTGTAGAGGAACTATAAAATTCATGTTCTTTTAGATTTTTAAATCCTCCAGAAAGAATGAAAAGAAGGAAGAATTACCAAGATAATTTAAATCAGAAATTTGTCTTGTGTGAATACTAGTCCTGTATGTTGTTTTTTAAATAACAAACTCATGGTGGGATGCCTGGGTGGCTCAGCCAGTTGAGCGTCCGACTTCGGCTCAAGTCATGATCTCACAGTTCGTGGGCTCGAGCCCTGCATCAGGGTCTGTGCTGACATCTCAGAGCCTGGAGTCTTCTTTGGATTCTATCTCCCTCTGTCTGCCCCTTCTCTCTCTCTCTCTCTCTCTCTCTCTCTCTCTCTCTCTCTCTCTCTCTGTCTCAAAAATAAACATTAAAAAAAATAAATAACAAACTCATGGTTCTATTATGAAGATGCCCTATCAACATTCAAATGAGAGTATCTGTAGACAGAGGAATTAGAACTGACTCATTTTTCTGTTTTAATTGATACCTGTTGGAAACCTATTTGATATTACTTGGAAAATCAAGGAGCCTAAGAAAAAGGAATATCCTTTAAAATACTTTTTGAAAAAAGATTTTACTAAATTTATTGAAGTTTTAAACATTTTTTTCCTTTTGCAAATTAGTTTTCAAAGCAGTTGACCTTTGTCTATAGAACTTACTTTTCTGTAAGTATTAAATAATTGAAAGGTTATATTTCTAATAGAAGTGATCTGTCATCTTATTTCTTATTTCCATGCATCACCATCATGGGTAAAGTTGCCCCAAGATCTGCTATGATGCTTTCTTTTTACAATATGGAAGCCTTTTAAGTTCAGCTGAACAAATGTTCAATATATTTGTTGATCCCAAATGATATACAAAACATTGTGCTAAACACTGTTGGAGATACACAGATGAATAAGCAGATCAGTGAGACATACATGAAACGTAACTTGTGTACATTGTTATAACTTCCTCCAGAAACTAAGTTTAGGATTAAGCATGTTGGTAAAAAAGAAAATGAAGAAGAAGAAGAAAAAGAGCGTCTCACTTGCCTGGAGAGAAGATTTCTACTACCCTCAACCTTTTATTTATTTTTTTATTTTTCAGAAAGAGGGAGAGAGTGTGCATGCATTCACGCACCCAAGAGCAGGGATGGGGCAGAGACAGAGACAGAGACAGAGAGAGACAGAGAGCATCTTAAACAGGCTCCACACCCAGTGCAGAGCCTCATGAGGAGCCTGATGTGAGGCTTGATGCAGGGCTCAATTTCAGGATGGTGATATCATGACCTGAGCCAAAATTAAGAGTTGGCTGTTTAACCACTGAGCGACCCAGGTGCCCCTTCCCTCAAACTTTTACAACACAATTTTGAAAGTGAGAAAAATATTTGCCACTAACTAAACACTTTTACCTTATTACCTATATTACCTTATAAGGATAATTCAGAATGACTTAGTGTTGTTTTGTAAATAAAATGCATATATTTCCTTTTCAAAATATGTGGGAGAGACTTTGTGAATCACAAGTAGCTACTAGTTATAGGGCCCTCATATTAAGAGCTTTGAGTATTCTTCCTTTAATTTTCTTAAAAATCTATCTGCAGATTTTATTCTTCCCAAATTCAGTGGAAGAAATTGAGGCACAGGTTAAGAAACTTGTTCAAGGCCCTTCAACTAGTAAGGGCAGAATTCATAATCATCGAAGCAATTCGCCAGTTTGATAATCCTAGCTTTAACTATTTGGTCAGTCTTCAATATGGCCGTGATTGAATATTTTTTTTATTCCAAAAAGTGAAATTGACTCCAATTTGCTTAAACAGATTGGGAACATGATTGTAAAGAAGGATATCTCCTAGAACCCAAGGACAAGTTGAAACCACATGGCCAAGTGTCTGCTTCCTTTTGTGCATCTGTGCCATTGTTTTTACTTTGCTGACCAACTTTCTCTGTGACTCCTTACATCTTGTGGAAATAAATACATCTCCTTAGTTTTCATGATCATCACCTCTATTCGCATAGAAAGACTGATGACCTATCTTTTAATCCTAGTTCTCAAGAAAGAAAAATTTGATATACAGCCCAGAATGAGGCTATATAAACAATGTGTTCTAATCCTCCATAGCCAAGGAAGGAAGATGACCATTAGTAACATGACGATTTGGGTCTACCATCCCTGGGCAATGGTGATGGTCCCATGATGACAGGGAAGTATCTCTCAAAGGTATGAAGTGGGGCAGTGTGGCCCTTCAGTTCAGACAGTAATGCATGATGGTTCAGATCATTCCTAGATTTATTTCTTAATTCTGCTACGACTGATTGAATAGCACTGGGTGACTTAACCTTCTCATGTTCACTCATTTTATCTCTAATGGGACAGTCGTAATGTTATTACATGTAAACTATTTAGAACAGTTAATGGAAACATTTTAAACAATGCATCTAGGCTATTATTTTATCATAGTGGCCGATTGGTAGCATACATTTTACTTATCAAAAAAATTCATCTAATTTTAAGTTTAATAATATTACATTACTCCTATGACCTTCAATCTTCAAAAATGAGATTTACAAGATGAAATGATCTTGCTCTTACTTTGCTAAGAGTTATATTATCTCCAAGCTTGTTTAAAATTTTGATAACCAAAGGGAAATAAATGTAGGTTTTACATAGGCTAGTTATTTGGTGTAGCAAGTAAGATTGGTTTTCTAATAAACTTGAAAAGATGCTCTAACTTTTCCTGGTGGGTAAAATGTTTATATAGAAAAAACTGTGATAGGGCACATTTACATAATTATTGAAAATTGTGAATACTTTTTATGAAACTAAATTATACAGATGAGATCATTTAATTTTCTGTTGATTAATGACACATTTGTTTTCAGGTACATGACAGATGGAGGGCTCAACCTATATACCAGAAGTCTGAACCGAATACCTGACACAGCGACTTCCAGGGATGTCATCCAAAGAGGGGTTCATGATGTGACAGTGGATGCCGACAGGTAATGCTGTCAGTAATGTGATGGTGAGAAGTGCATAAAGCAATTTCCTGAGTGAGATCTGACAAGTTTTACAGTATAGATGAAAGGACTTCTAATATTTATGTAATAGTCGTTTTGGAATATTTTTAAAACTAAGGTGGGTTTTCTTACAAGACTTGTTTAGACCTGTATACTTAAAACAATTGCACTGGTGAGAATATCGAACAAATTTCAGTTTACATGGTGGCAAATTTTAATATCCGTAAAAGCAAAATTGTAAACACAGACTTACGTTCTTTTCTTGAAAAGAACCCTGGCTAATAAGTTCCTTTCAGTTCAGATATTCTCAGATTTACCTGGAGGCTAATGATACAAAGATTGAAACATAATTCAAATTATCAGGTACAGTAAACAGGATGCTTTTCTTGAGGGGTTTGTTGAAAGCATAAAACTCTTGCTTTAGGCTAATTTCTGTGTTGTAATTGTTTCAGATTGTTTAAAGGTGTGTGTGTGTGTGTGTGTGTGTGTGTGTGTGTGTGTGTGTGTTTGATGCATGTGCTAGTTATTATTTTGCCAGGAGTTGTTTTGTCACTTTGATCACAATCACTGCTGTTAAAGAATCTTGTTCTTGTAAAATACTATTGTAAGGCATACTTCTGACCTGATTTTTCCCTCTCATCATTCAGAATTTTGACTTTATTCATCAGGAAGGGATTGTCGTTTCCAAAACTATCATATATCAATACCTAGAGTGGTTCTTTACTAAAGTCAGCATTTATGAAGACAAAGGGTTGTGGCTTCATGTATCTGCATTCTGAAATAAGAACTGTGTACAATTCATTGTGCATTTCAACATAGCCAACTCTAGAGGCTAGATTCTGATATTAGTCGTCAGTTTCTCCTCACTCAAATGGTGTTGATATATTGGCGGGGGGATGGATTGAGGGCTCTCAATACACTTTAAATAGATATTCAGTTGGTCCTTCTGTTTTTAATCCTGCCGTCACACCCATTTTCAGAAATACCATCACTTGTTACATATTTGGGGGTCTTCTCTGGGTGAAGTTGGCTGCTTCTCAGCTTTTCTTACCATGTGTTCAGAAAGCTGCTTTCTCAGATCTGCGTGAGGGTGAGGTTGAGGGTATGTGCCTGGTATCCTGCAGTTCAGAGACCTGTCCAGGGGGTTACAGCTAGGGTTAGGCTGGGGGGTATGAATTAGGGGTTTGGATATGTGCCTGGCATCCGTAGATCAGAGACCTCTCCAGAGAATAAAACCTCAGACATCTGCTGGAGTGAGAATCGACATGGCAGCCATTTACAGAGCTGAGGCAAGGAGGGGATTTGGGGTTCTGAATACTCTTTAAATGATGCTGTTGATATTTTAACTCCTGTTGGCCAGAGGGCAGTTTCCCCCAGGATATATATATCCTAGTCTCCTAGTCTGCATACCAGCTGTGTGTGAGAGAATCATGTGGTTACAAAAGGAGTATGAACAATTTTTGTTTCCCTACCCCTAACCTGAACTCCTCAACCATTTTCCCTTGCTGACTCCTTCAACAACCCTGGACTTCTTTCTGCCCTTGAATTGATGCTTCCTCCGCCTGGAATGCCCTTTTCTTCATTCTCTACATTGTTTTCTCCATCACGACATTTCAGTTCAGCTTTATGTTTCCTTCTCAGAAAAATGATTCCACAGAGGCTAGAATGCATTTGATTTCCAGTCACTTTCTTACCTGTGACCTTATATTATTTTCTTCAGTGTACACATCCCTTCTTTATATCATACTTAGTTGTATACGCGTTTGTCTTATATATTCCCCATTCCAGTGTAAGTGCATGAATGCAGAATTTTGTCATCATTACACTTTGAGCCTTTAACAAATGCTATGGAGTGAATGAACCAAGGAATGAATATAAGCTCTACATTCATATAGACTAGCAATAGAGTCCAACTAGGTACACAGGCAAATGAGGCCAGGAAAGACCCAACATACTGCAAGGATATCATATAAGAGAGGGAATGGGTTATGTGGAAATACAGGAAGCAGTGATTTGAGGGGGAACAATCTACAGTGTGGACTACATTTTGAGACTAATGACCTGCACATTCTTAGCAGACAGTGGAGAATATTAAAGGAAGGGGAGAGTCTATTGGTCTTTAGGAAATGAGATTGTGGGATCAATACAAAGGTGCCTTATTTTGGAGACAGTTGGGATAACTCTCCTACTCCTTTAAGACTCCAGATTGGGGCCTGGCTGAGGAGCCTCAGAGCAACAGAAAAACCCAGATGTGTGTCTAATAAATTGGGGCCTGTGAAAGCAGCAGGTCTTAATGTGTGGTAACTGCGTCAGCAGCATCAGCAGCACTTGGAACTTGATAGAAATGCAGATCAGCTCTATCCAAGACTTACTGAGTAGGAAGCAATGGGGTGGGCCCAGCAATCTGAGCTCCAGCAGGCCCTCCAGGAGATTCTTGTGTGTGCTCAAGTTAGCAAATCACTATCCTAAAATTAACAAACAGATGCCAGGTGTATGAAAACACGAACACTTAACATAAACATTTAAACATTAAAAAATGGCATATTGAAGTTTTTATTCACTTCATTAGCTGTGCTGTGTCAAGGGAAAGACAACATAAAAACAACAATGGCACTAATCTTTAAATTAGATCAAATAATGACATGTTGCACCAGAAATAAATCGTCTCCATTCATTAGATTCAGCTTCTGAGAATTGCCTAAGAGGTTTGTGAAAGAATTATATAATTTAAGGAATACAAAAACCACTTTAGTCACTTGTATATATTAAATACCAATAAAGTCCCAGGGAAAATCCTGCTATCAATAGAGATAGGAATTTGTCTTTTATTATAGATAAGTCCGAAGCTCTTTTAAAATTCTGTGTTCAGGAAGTGAATCAGGATGTATATAACTTTAAAAATGCAAGTGCACCTGGGTGGCTCAATAGGTTGAGTGTCCAACTCTTCTTTTTTTTTTTATTTGACATTTCCTTTAATTTATTTATTGTTTAATTTCCCTCCAAGTTAGAATATGATGCAACAATGATTTCAGGAGTAGATTCCTTAATGCCCCTTATGCATTTAAAATTTTTTTTTTCAACGTTTATTTATTTTTGGGAGAGAGACAGAGCATGAACGGGGGAGGGGCAGAGAGAGAGGGAGACACAGAATCGGAAACAGGCTCCAGGCTCCGAGCCATCAGCCCAGAGCCTGACGCGGGGCTCGAACTCAGGGACCGCGAGATCGTGACCTGGCTGAAGTCGGACGCTTAACCGACTGCGCCACCCAGGCGCCCCTGCCCCTTATGCATTTAGACTCTCCCCCCTCCCACAACCCCTCCAGTAACCCTCTGTTTGTTGTCCATATCTAAGAGTCTCTGATGTTTTGTCCTCCTCCCTGTTTTTATATTATTTTTGCTTGCCTTCCCTTATGTTCACCTGTTTTGTATCTTAAATTTCTCATATGGCAAATATCATATGAGTGTCCTGCTCTTGATTTCGGCTCAGGTCATGGTCGCAGGGTTGTGGGATGGAGCCCATGTTGGGCTCCATGGTCAGTGTGGAACCTGCTTGGGATTCTCTCTCTCTCTCCTTCTGACCCTCTTCCCTGTTCACACTAAAAATAAGTAAGTAAGTAAATAAATAAATAAATACATACATACATACATACATACATAAATAAAAGAGTTGTGTAAGTCCTTCTGTTGCACTAAATAAATAAATAAATAATTAATTAAATATTATAGTTGTGTAAGTCCTTCTGTTAATTTAAAAATCTCCTTGTACAGGATGTTGTTTCATAAAGCTTTCTTAATTCTGATATCCATTCCAAATAAGATAGGCAAGAATAGCTATAAGGTGATACCTCTTTGCTCAGTTTTACTTAAAAAAAATACTGAGAAGTTCTGTACTTAAAAACTGCTTAACTTCTTTTTAACTCATTGCTTCCCAAAAGCTTTTTTTTTTTCAGTCACTGATTCCCCTGCTTTTTTCTCTATAACAATTTATTTTTGTGATATTTTGAGAAATACTATTTTGCTTAATGCCTTCGTTTAGTGTATCTAATTGTACAAGGACTTAGATCTTTTACCTCCTGTATTTATGGTGTCCCAGCTATCTTAGTCAAGGTTCTTTTAAATAATATGAAAAGTATTAGTGCTTGGTTCTTTTTAGTAAATTGGCAAATGTAAGGCTTGCAACAATTCACTGGTAAGAAAGCTGAAGAGCAAAAATAAACCCAGCAGTTAAGTTTTCAGATTTCTTAGGTATTTTTTCTATAAGCTATATCAATGAAAAAGCATTTACATAAGAGCAAAGTAGCCAGCTGGCTAGGATAGCAATGGATTTGAATTGCTTGTGTTTTTTTAGTCAAGGTTATAAGGCTCCCCTTTGATCAACGTCTGGTTAAAATCTGATGGGCCATAGACAACAGCTGAAATCTTCTTCCCAACAATTGAAATGGCCCCAAAGTAAAGAGGAGGGCTTTGAACAGATAACTATGGTATATTTTAAGTATTTTAGTACTCAAAGATACTGCAGTTTGTTCATTTTCCATATCAATCCAATACTAACCCCATTTCTTCACTACAATGACTAAAAAAAAAAGATTACAGTATGGGACTAATCTTTGTAGACATGTTGGAGATGCTTTGGGAACTTCACAAATAAACTCATAGTAGACAAAACGTGTGGGCTTTACCCATTTGACTCTGGTTATAATGAAGTCGATCCTAATTCATATACACTTATACAATTGGGTTGCACTATATTTGAAAGGTAATTTGAGGGGAAAGTTGGGGAATAGCTGTTGTTTGGGTTTTTATTAACTCCTTTTACTGTCCTGACACTAGTTCCTCTGCTAGCATTAACAAATATTTGATTAATAAATGTATAATTACCTCCTAAGTGCATGACAGCATAATAGCACCTTGGGTAAAAACAGGACAAAATAATAAAGATGAGAGACCCTGAGTTTAGTGGTCAGACAATGCAATATAAGCAAAAAATAAAAGTGATAATAAAATCGAGTCAGTTGTAATGGATGTATATACAAAGTACCTTAGAAGCACCCCAAAGGGAAGTAGTTATTCCTACCTGGGAGAATAAGGAAAGACTTCAGAAAGCAGTGTGATTTAAATGGGGCAAACATAAGACTTTTTGACATATGGCCCAGGAGATAGCTGAAGAAATGTGGGGGTGGAGAGCATAGAAGCATAGAAGAGTTTAGTTTAAGGGCATGTTACAGAAAACCAGATGTGGGCCATTTTTAAAGCAATGAAAACAGATTTCATAAGGAAATCTACGAATAGGGGAAAAGAGATCTTAGTATACAACTGAGCTCAGTTCTGAGTACAACAGGAACAAGTGGGGATTCATAGCCAACAAGCAGAATGGCGGGGCGTGGGTCAGTGGATGGAAAATTACTGAGAGCAGACATCGAGGGAAGGGGAATTCTTGTTAAGCCCACTTAGGATCCCTGCTGAAGACAGCCCAGGGTGATCAGATCCTGAGCATGGGGGATGAGGACCACTATCAGATTATCACAGGTGCTCCGATATCAAAGGCAGAGGATTCTCTCGAAAATGCCCTAGTAGGCAGTATTCTTGCTAAAACTGGGCTTTGGAGGCCCAGCAATGAGTCAAAGTCAAGGCCTAGTCCAAGAAGAGACCTCACAGGAGATTAACTAAAGTTTGGTCAAGAAGAGAGTCTTTGTCAGACCCGTTAATGATGTGATTTTGCTGGTGCATTGGGAATGTGGGCGAGGGTGACAAGAGACAAAGGACCTGGAGGAACTATAAGGGGCTATTTTACTATTTTAATTCATTTTATTTTTAAATTTCAAAGCAAGAGCATATGTTATAATTACTGTATTTTAAGAAGAACTCCCCCACAGCAAATAGTGAATAGAGATGGCACAAAGACAGGCAGACGGCTCAGGAAGTGACTTCAAGGGTCCAGTGAAAGAAGATGAGCTCCCAGCTAGGAAGCTGGAATGGGGGCACCATTTCTTCTTGTTTTATTTATTTTTTTTAATTCTATTTATTTATTTTGAGAGAGAAAGCATGAGTGGAGGAGGGGCAGAAAGAGAGGGAGACAGAATCCCAAGCAGGCTCCTCACTGTCAGTGCAAAGCTCTATGTGGGGCTTGAACTCATGAACCTGAGATCATGACCTGAGCCAAAGTCAGACGCTTGACTGACTGAGCCACCCAGGTGCCCCAGGGGCACCATTTCTAAAGGAACGTGGGTTTGGTCTGTGGACAGTACTCTGCTTATGCACAAAATATAGCAACTGGGTGGCTTAAACAACAGCTATATGACATCACACAGTTCTGAAGGCGACACATCCATGGTTACAGTGCTGCAAAAGTCATTATCTGGTAAGAGCTTTCTTCCTGGTTTGTAGATGGCTACCTTCTTACTATGTCCTCATACCGCCTTTCCCCTGTGCTCACTCAGGGAGAAAGAGGAAGATGCCTCATGTCTTTTCTTGTTCTTAAAAGGACACCAGTTCTATCAGAGTAGGGCCCTACCATTATGACCTCATTTAACCTTAATTACCTCTGTAAAGGCCCTACCTCAAATATAGTCACATTGATGAATAGAGTTTCAAAATTGGCATCTGGGGGGAATGGGGCACAATTCAATTCATAACACTGTATCATTCTGAGGTGGTTTTTTCCTTGGAGATATAGGTTAGTCCCTGTATAAATGCTGGATTAAAGTACTGACTCTGTATAGTATGCCTATTATTAATCTCTAATCCCTCAGGGATCAGGAAGATCACAGGAAATGAATAAAGCAGAAGGGTTATGTTCAACATGATCAATCTGAAGGAGGTAGGCACCCTTAGCTCTAGAGTTTGCTGCCTGTGGAAATGCAGAAATGTGGAAAGGAGGGGCTAAAGACTGCCAAGTCATTTGATTTTTCAAGTGAAGTCAGACTCTGGACTTTTGTGAGAAACCTTCCAATTTTTAAATATCTGTAACTGAACCTTAATAGGTCTATAAGATAGATAAAGATACACATTTTCTTCAATGGCAGATAACGTAGGAAACTACAGAGAAGCTTATATAAAGCAAGAGACGGTGAACGTTCTCATGTATGGTCATGTAAACTCCTAGTGCCTTAAAGATTCCCACAGAGATAACGCTCTTGATGATATTGGCTATACGGAAAGAAAATGCCAGCAGTCATGAGAAGCCAGCCTACCAGAGGCAAGTAATTGAGGCAAACCTATCTGAGCACATTCCCAAGTTTATAATGCATGACAGGACAATCTCAGGTCAGTTTCTCAGCCTTAGCATCCCTCCATGGAGCTGGCCGGAGGCTTATTATGATGATAACTAATTAATTTAGTTTAAACCGCTATGTGAATGAGCGCTGTGCAGGCTATGAGCACATTTGTATCTGTGATGTGGAGTGGGAAAACAGGCACTGAGAATGAACCCTTGGCATTTAAAGAGTGAAGAAAGGGAAAGTAACCATTGGCGAGAGAGAGAAAATAGCTCCAACACAAAGCTGAAGAACAAATGGGGTTTTCTGATATTTTTGAAATGGAGAGTAGAGGAAATGGGCAACAATGTCAAATTCCATGGGCAAATGAAGTTAATTGGAGAAGGTTTATGCAAAAGAATAAAATAAAATAGTTTGAAACTTAACATTTGAGATGATTGAGCGAGGTATAAGCAATAGCCTGAGTTACTCAAGTAAAATGTCCATAGAAGTCAAAATTTGGTTAAGATGGATTATCCATGTGACCGTCAAGTCCATATAATGACAGAATGAGTCTCAAAGGAGAGGAAGATAAACCGTCAGGTAACAAACTCTTTTTTGGAAAATTAACAAAATCCCATGTATTGTAATGACAAAGATACCATTCTCCAGGTCCATTTTGGATTATCTATTATGTTACTATCTAAAGTATATTTTTAAATACAGTGATTGTTATTTTGAATTGTAAGGTAACCAATTTAACTATTGACATTTTTACTGATTTCTGCTTGTTGAACCATGACCTTTTGAAAAGTAAAAGCATAATACATCATAGAAATTATTTTTGTAGTATATTCACTGATAGATTGGTTTTATTTGTTACACTATAGTCCGGATGCTGAAATTGTGGCTGATGGAAGAGTTTACAAAAGGCATTAAGGGACTGTCATGATTTTACATGGCACTCAGGTTATCAGTCATTATAACTCAGTATGTTAAGGGAAGCCTAGGATGAAACGTCTAGCCGTACTGAATCCCTTGTTGTGGGCAGTCAGGGGCTTTTTCCTCTGTCCTCTTAGGTTTAGAATTTGGGGCCTGCGAATACAATGACAAAAGGAGATTATTAAAAAAAAAAAAAGACAGATTTTTTATTTGCATATGTATGTGGGAAACTGACAGAAAATGTGATTCAAAGAGGAAACTAGAATTTGGGACTAAGTACCAATCTATTTCCCCCCCAGTTTATTAAAAAATAATTGACCTACATTGCCACATATGTTTAAGGCATACAGCCTGACAGTTTGGTTTGCGTGTATTGTGAAATGATTGCCACATTAGAGTCGACTAATATCCATCTTCTCATATGGATACAAGGAAAAGGAAAGAAAAGAGGAAAAAAATTCTTGTGAGAAGAACTCCTCGGGTGATGGGCATTGAGGAGGGCACCTGTTGGGATGAGCACTGGGTGTTGTATGGAAACCAATTTGACAAAAATTTCATATTAGAAAAAAAAGTACTCTTCAGATTTACTCTCTTGATAGGACAAGGGGAGAGGGAGAAGGGCACTTGTGGGAAGACAGATGACTTCTGGGAAAAATAAATGGACACTTAGAAGAGATGAGAGATATGTAGTTTCATAACCATGGCTAAGTGATTATTGTCCTTACTTCTCATCTCGGGTGATAGGATTCAAACTTCTCTGGTTACAGAACTCCCAGGGAGGGGATTTATGACAGTTGAATTATTTTGGGAGGCTCTACTTTTAGGCAATAAGAAAAGTTCAGGGAAAAAAATCCAACAACCTCTTCACAGTGGTATATTCTGGGTCCCTTTGCCCTAAATCTACAGTTGGTATCAATGTGCAGAATGCAGTACTGCCTTTACAAAGGGAGCCATGCAACATGCAAATTCTCACAAAACCCTGTGAAGAGTTAGTTCTAAGAATGGGAAGCCTTTGATATTTCCACAACTTGTCCAAATAGGAGAAGTGAAGGCAACAGAGATTTCTCCTAAGCCATCAAGCAAATATCTCCAGGGGTCAGATTCATGATGCTTCTCCCTAGTGTGTGTACATTCTAATAATTCATTCTATTCTGTGTTGATTTGTCCTAGCATACTCACAGAATCAGTAGAGTCCCGTATCTTAAGTATTTCCTTCATTAGCTGACTAGCTTTCCGTTGTAATTAAAAGCAAACACAAAAAGGATTAATAGGCTGAGATGGAAATAGATAAAGTAAATATAATTATTTCACTTCATAATCAGATGGTCTGCCTTTTTTGCTCTTGTTTCTTTACTCTTAAGTAGAAAGAGACCAGTGCAAATTATTAGGGAAGCAGAAAAAGTCTGATTTGTCCTTTCAACTTCCCTTTGACACCCTGCTCACCATTGCAGGTTTATGAACTGCTGCTGAACTTCTTTTTGGGGTTCCAATTCTCAGAATTAACTGACCTCATTGTGAATAATCGTATAAACTTCCAGTACTCTTAAGTAATACCCCTCACAGAATTAATTCACACCGGAAGCACTATTGAGAACCTACCCTCTACCAAGCACTGTGTTCAATCCTGGGGACCCTGTTTTCAAGGGAATTAGAGTACGAATTATTAAAGTTTAAAAGGCCATTGAGATTGAAGGATAGTGGGACAATACAACTAGCCCGGGCTATAGATATTTTTGTTTAGGATACTGCTTAATGTTTTTCAAAACATGCATACAGGTGACTTTAAGCTCTCCCACCTCCTGACATTAAAGTTGGCTGAAGCTAAACTTTACTATTATAGAATATTCTTCCCATTGACGAGGTATTCCTCAGTACTCTTATATCTGCAGTAGTTTTACCTTATCTCCTTCCAAAATAATTTGTTAATAATCTTATGAAGATGGTAATGAGGAGAAAGAAGGGGAGGAGTCAAGGTTGTTATGATAAAACTTAGCTGTAGTAGCTTTCAGCATTGTGGACTAGTTATGTGTAGCCAACATGCCATGTTACTTAAATACATTGTTACAACGGAGATATCACCTCACACCAGTCAAATGAACAAATCAGGAGACTATAGATGCTGGAGAGGATGTGGAGAAACGGGAACCTTCTTGCACTGTTGGTGGGAATGCAAACTGGTGCAGCTACTCTGGAAAACAGTGTGGAGGTTCCTCAAAAAATTAAAAATAGATCTACCCTATGACTCAGCAATAGCACTGCTAGGAATTTACCCAAGGGATACAGGAGTGCTGATGCACAGGGGCACTTGTACCCCAATGTTTATAACATCACTTTCAACAATAGCCAAATTATGGAAAGAGCCTAAATGTCCATCAACTGATGAATGGATAAAGAAATTGTGGTTTATATACACAATGGAGTACTACTTGGCAATGAGAAAGAATGAAATATGGCCTTTTGTAGCAACGTGGATGGAACTGGAGAGTGTTATGCTAAGTGAAATAAGCCATAGAGAGAAAGACAGATACCGTATGTTTTCACTCTTATGTGGATCCTGAGAAACTTAACAGAAGACCATGGAGGAGGGGAAGGGAAAAAACAAACAAAAAAGTTACAGAGAGGGAAGGAGCCAAACCTTCTTAAGAGACTCTTAAAAACTGGGAATAAACTGAGGGTTGTGGGAGGGAGGGGAAAGTGGGTGACCCCTTTAGGGGTGGGAAACCCCTGTTAGGATGAGCACTGGGTGTCTTATGGAAACCAATTTGACAATAAATTTCATATTAAAAGATACATTGTTACATTTTATCTTTACAACAGCCCTATGAAGTTTTGTTTTGTTTTGTTTTGTTGCTGCCACTTTATAAGGCTAAGAGTTCTTAGATTAATAAACTTGCCTATAGACACTTTGTTAATTAACTGTAGTGTTGAAATTTGAATCCAGTTCCTGTGCTCTTACTATTATTTGTAATATCATTAATTTAGAAAAAAAAATTTTTTTATTTTTTAAATGTTTATTTATTTGAAAGAGAGATAGAGAGAGAGAGGGAGAGAGAGAGAGAGAGAGAGAGAGAGAGAGAGAGAGAGAGAGAATGCAAAGCAGGCTCCAGGCTCTGAGCTGTCACCACAGAGCCCGACACAGGGCTCAAAGTCATGAACTGCGAGATCATAACCTGAGCTGAAGCCGGACACTTTGACTGACCCACCCAGGTGCCCCTAGATAAAAGTTTTTTGTTTGTTTGTTTGTTTTTTAATTTGCCTGGATATACATTTTCTGATTTTGTAAATTGTTTCATTTTTCCCTTTGGTCTAAACATATCTGTAAGATATGAGCAGGTTTATGTTTTTACTCAACTTCATAAATGTTGGTTAAGTTCCCTCAGTATATAATCCTATTCTATTTTACTGTAGATTTTTGATAACCTAAAAACAGAACTGACAGAACAATATTTTCACATGTGTTACAGCTTCTAAAATGCTGGCTAGTCTGTTAACATGAGTAAAGCAATTTAGCAGTGTTTTGTTCATATATATATATATATATATATATATATATATATATATAATCTATCATAGTCTTAAATCCCAATGTCTGTTGAAATATCTATTTCTAACAGGCTCAAGGAAACATTAGAAAAAATAGAAAAGGGAGAAATATGTTCAGCTTATAACAGGAAAATATTAAAAGTACTTATGTGAAGGGAAAAGCAAGGTGGGATTTTATAGGACATGAATTTTTTTTTACATAAAGAGCAAAATATAGGAGAGACTATATCAGCTAACTTAACTGTTTAATTTGATTCAAGAGGTTGCATCTATACATGAATCACTTGCGTATTTTTTTTCCCCTGCAAGAACTAGGGATGAGTTCTTTTTTTAATAGGCCAACTAATGGAGTGAGACATTCAAGTTGGGATCATTAAATTGAGAGCTTCCGGCTGGCAGCTGATAAATTCTGCATCTTGCTCACTCCAGCTGTATAGAGTGGGCTACATGGACTTGTTTAATAGTCATGTGTGCTTTGTTTATATTCTTTTTCCTTGCTTGACTTAATTTGTGTTTGAAATGGTTAAAGTTATTTGCAGCGAGCTGCGGTTTTTTTAAGCATTAACAGAGCTTCCATATGTTTTTTTCAGATAAGTTGCAAATGAAAGTGTTTTCATTACAAATGAGTGCTTATTTTCTGAATTAAATAGTTATTTTGTTATTTTAAAGCTTTTCTGTGATTACTGAGGAAAATTCACAGAATACGTATAAGCATAAAGAAGAATCCAAAGTAATCCATTACCCTTCCATCCCCCAAACAATTGCCTTGACAGATTTCCTCCCAGGCATGTTCCTCCCCTCCATTTACATAGTTTGGGTTGTACCTTCTATACGATATATTATCCTGCTTGCTTAACTTACATAATAAACAATACACATAGTAGTAAATATTATTTTAAATTATGACTTGTAGTGATGGTATGCTATTCTGTCATGGAATGAATTATATCTAAGGAGTTTGTGTAGTCAACCATTAAATTTAAGATAGTCATCAAAGTTCTGGTTTAATTGGTAGAGTCATTAGCAGAATCTTACCTATCTGATTGTATGTTTATATCTATGTATTTTTTTTCTAAAAAGATTAAATTTTGAACTTATAGAAGATTCCTAAGATGTCTACATGGGCATGTTTATGTATATGTATGTATGTGTGTGTGTGTGTGTATACACATACACATATGAACATTTGGAATTTTATTTTATTTTTCTGTGTAAATATCATTCCTTAAGATTATATAAATTATTTTCATTTTAGATTTTTTTTCTAATTTCAAGTATATATTTAGGGCTTTGTACACTATAAGGATTCATGAGTTTGTTATAAATTTAAAATATTTTGTTAGCCAGGGGCACCTGGGTGGCTCAGTCGGTTAAGCATACAACTTCAGCTTAGGTTATGATCTCACGTCTCATGGGTTCGAGTTCCACACTGGGCTCTGCACTGACAGCCTAGAACCTGCTTCTGATTCTGTGACTCCCTCTCTCTCTGCCCTTCCCCTGCTCATGCTCTGTGTCTCCCTAAAATAAATTAACATTAAAACAATGAAAAATTAAAATAAAAAACAAATAAAAAAATAATAGTTAAAAAAAATTTTTTTCAGCCAGATTTTGCCGCTGACAAAATAGAAGGGAAACACTATTGACTGAAACTGTGCTTCTTCTTTAAATTTAATTAAATGTTTTTATTTATTTATTTATTTTTAAATATAATTTATTGCAAGTTGCCTAACAGTATATACAGTGCGCGCTTGGTTATGGAGATCGATTCCCATGATCCATGGCTTACATACAAACCCAGTGCTCATCCTAACAAGTGCCCTCCTCAATGCCCATCACCCATTTTCCCCTTTCCCCCGCCCTCATCAACCCTCAGTTTGTTCTTTGTATTTAGGAGTCTCAACTTAATTAAATATTGGGGCGTACTTTATTTCTTACAGAATAAAACCTTATTATTTGTTTCTCTAACAGTATATTCTACTCTGACCCCGGCCGATTTGTCCCAGCCATGTCCACTTGATAACCAGGATATATACTAGCTAAAATTAAAAATAATTTGGGGCAGGTGAAGTAAAACAAATAAGAGGAATCAAAAATGACATTAATGTATATTTTTATTTTGAAATCTTTTACAGCTTCAGTTTGACTCAGTAATTTAATTGTCCCCTGACCTTCTTTTCTAAGCCAGATTGATCAGCTAATGGCTAGAACAGGTTGTTCATAGTAAAAACCAATAGAAATGCTGTTCTGATTCCAATTAACCACTAAAGTTTTAGAATAGGTTGATGCTGTTGATTTTATAGCAGGAATATTTTCAGATTCAAATATCATGCCAGTCCTAATGCTATTAAAAACTGTCCAAATATTTTAGTGAAAAGATTTTCTTGAATGTATAAAGCCACAAGGGCCAGAATACAGAGGGCAGAAATGGTAAAAACAAAACAAAACAAAACAAAAAACTGTGAAAGTGGCAAAACAGAGGAAGAATGAAGACTGATTTAGCAGCCCCAGGAAAGCACTGAGTGAACTGTAGAACACTGTGGGTAAGGTCAAGAAGCGATGCAAGTCACATCGTAGGCATGCCAAAAAGCTTAGGAATTTTAGGATTGGTTACCTTGGGATGTAGGGATGAATGTGAAGTAAAAATGGAAGGAATTGTATTAAAACGTTTTTAAGAAACAATCAGACCCCCAGATTCCCAGCCAAACACATGAAAACCTAGGCAACTGCCCCTGTTCAAATATCATAGCAAAAGATGAGATTATTCTCTAGAGCGGGAAAGTACGGAATCTTGGTGGGATGACCACGAAGTAATTAAATAAATTTTGTGTGATAAACATGGAACTTTCCCCCTTACTTAGCCCCATAATCATGGCAACCAGGTGTGACTCCACTCGATCAGCACCATCATTTACCCTCCACCTTTGCCATGTATCTGCCATGTACTTACCATAAGTCGTTAAATAAGCAGTATACATTTGGAGAAAATATAGTATTGTGAGATAGAATTTAGCATAATTGGTTATTTAAAAGGGTTTTCGAGTTTGGATTCTTGGTTTGATCACAGCTAAGCTAGTGGCCTCTCAGTCTCATTTTGATACTTACAAATTGTATGAAATACTAGTAACAACTAGTAATAAATACTATTAGGTCTTTCATCATTGTACCTGACAGAAAAATCCTACCCAAAGTGGTTTAAGAAAAAAAAAATGCATTGTTCCGATAACTGAAATGTCTATAAGTAGTTCTGAGTTTAGATGTGGCTGAATAAAGTATCCAGTTTTCTTTATCAGTTGGCTGGGCTGTGGTATTTTGCATGGGTAGGCTTAGTGCTCCTCTTATTACGGCAGCTTATTCTCAGTCCTTACGTAATTCAAGGCTCAAGTCCAATGGGGGGAAAAGCATGCTTCTGCCAGATTCCTAGAAATTACAAGGATTGGACAGGCTATCATATGTGCATTCTTGAACCAGTGAACACAGCCAAAGACGCACATTAACTGCCTAAGTCTTTACTTACATCTTAACATGCTTACTCTATACAGTTACCAGTGCGCCCTTTTCCTCCCTCCCTTCTCTTCTAAACCTGGGCATCCTGGCTTCTGTTCACAGCTTTACTTGGTCTCAGGCCTTGCCTGGCCTTACAGTTTACACTTTGAAAATATCGAACTCTTGGGGAGCCCGGGGTGGCTCAGTGGGTTAAGTGTTTGACGTTGGCTCAGATCATGATCTCACGGTTCATGGGTTTGAGCCCCATGTTGGGCTCTGTACTGACAGCTTGGAGCCTTGTTTGGATTCTGTGTCTCCCTCTCTCTCTGCCCCTCCCCTGCTCACGCCGTGTCTTTCTCTGTCTCTCAAAAATAAATAAACGTTAAAAAAATAAAAAAGAAAATATCCAACTCTTTATCCCCTCACCAACTCTGTTGTTTTATGCCTTTGCTTAGACCTGGAATCCCATATTCAATCTGGAATACTCATTCTGTTTTCCTTCATAACTCTTACTTATTCTGCAAGATTCACTTCAGATGTTGTCTCCTCTGTGAACTCCCCTCAAAATCTTAGCAGTTTTGGTGCACCACCCCTGTGAACTAGGTTGTACTTCAACTTTATAATTTACTATACTATTTTGAAGACTCTTTTTATGTCTCTGTCTCTCCCAGAGGCCTGTGATGTATCCAAGGATAGGGACTATGTCCCATTCATCCCTGTAACCCCAAATCCAAATGCAGTTCTTGTTACCAAATATACATCCATTGTCCTGAAACCCCATTTCATCATGTGCATCCTTGTGTTATATAATGCCCTACACATCATATCAAAAATATTTTTCCGTACTTTATGTGACTTTATATTTTTGGCATTTAGCACTGAGCCTGATGCCCTGCTGAATCTCAATAAATATTTATTTAAATGAATGAATAGATGAATGCATTGATGCTTTATTTTGTGGAGAGGTTTTTTTATTTTTGTTTTTTTAAAGCATAGGTCTAAAAAGAAAAATGTAGTTAAGGTTGTTAACACTTGAAGGCACTATGGAAAATAATTTATTATGTGTGAATGTCTTCCAAAACCGTATCATCTAGATTATTGCTATTTTCTTCTTTAAAAAAAAAAAAAAGACATAAGTGGCGTATAACACTGTATATGTTTAAGGTGTACAATGTGTTTATTTGATTCTGGCTGTTGATCTTTTAAAAATTTTGACCAAGACACTCAAACCAGAAATTTAAATAGCAAAGTATAATACTAGGCCATCTGATGGCGATTTTCCTCAAAAATCCTGAAGTATATTTTGATTTTGTCTAAAACAACACAGAACTGATCTCTGAGTTTAGAAAATTTATAGAGTAAAAGTATAGACTTTTGAAATTTGGTGTACATGTAGTTTATATTAATATTTCTGGGAAAAGCTATAATTATATGTGTATGGACATTTCTACATATCTCAAGTTATCCCACGTTGTCATTTTTTGTTTATTTCTTGATACGAATTCTGCGAAGTGAGGAGAGTTGCTAAAAAGACTTATTCTATGAATAAAATTAGGAAGGGTCAGTGAGGTTAACTGAACTTGCAATAATTAAAAGGTAAGTTGAAAGTGAGCTCAACTTGTTCCTTATCTAGGCCAAGGATTAGCAAATATTTTCTGGAAAAGATCAGACAGAAGATATTTTAATCTTTTCAGGGTGAGATGTAAAATCAAGAAATCAGATGATAAAAGGAACAACAAACGTACAAGTATTTTCAGCTCTGTCAAAATGTAAAGGCCAATCTTAGTTCACGGGGTCTACAGTTTGGATTTGGTTCGCAGCCATGGATAGCTGACCCCTCTTCCAAGCCACTCTTAGGCCTGATATTTATTCTCTGTATGATTGCTAGGGTTGCCATAATAACCCTAAAGTGTGTAGCTTAAACAATAGAAATGTGTTGTCTCACAGTTCTGGAGGCTAGAAATCGAAAACCAAGGTGTTGGCAGGTTTAACACTTCTGGGCCGTAAGAAAGGACCTGTTCTAGGCCTCCCTTCTCGGCTTGTATTTGTTGCCTTCTCTCTTTGGCTTTACGTTGTCTTCCTCTGTGTGTGTCTGTGTCCAAATGTCCCCTTCTTATAAAGACACAGGTCGTCTTAGATTACTGCACACCCTAATAACCTCAGTTTAACTTAATAACTTTGTAAAGACCCTATTTCCAAATAATGTCACATTCTGTAGGTTAGGACTGAGGCACATTATTTTGGCTGGGGGAGGGAGTGGCATACCATTTGACCCTAACGCTCTCATTCTCTTTGTACTACATCAAACCCCATTGCCAGGAGGTAAAGTAACAGGTATGAGTTGTGTCTCATTCTTTCTGCCCTTCTGAATTTAAAGCCATAGCTTCTTTCTCAGAAACCCTGCAGCACGGTAACAGACGACTAAAAACAGAAAATGGAAAAATGACCCTGTGAGACCTGCTGCCTCAACCTTACAAAGCACCCAGAAGAAAATGGGGCATAGTCTCAGTCATCTGAGTGTTTAATCATTTTAGCGAATGGGCTAAAATTATTTACAAAAATCGATTATAGGAAAAAACATTAATTTTGATTATATTTCTGATAAATATTCCTCTGGTTAAGAGCCTTAACTCACTGGTTCCCTAAGTCTATCAAGAAGACTCACACAAATCACATCCTCCTGCGTCCAAGCAGCAGATAGAATTGACCCTAAAATAAATGTGTCATTTGAAGTCCCCAGCTGTGAATATGCCTTGTTGTTAGGAAGTGTCAGATCTTTTGTCGTTAGAGCTGTCACAGCAGGCACAGTCTACATGCCATTGAGTCTTACAACCAGGTTAAGGGTGGGTTAGTGCAGGAATTCTAAAGGATTTTTTTAATGAAAATACTGTGTGCGTTTCTTAAATATAAAGACCTAGATGGATAGCTCACATACCTGAGACTGTCTTGAGAAAAATTAGTCCATGGAGATCAATTTTTAAAGAACTATGCTTTGAAACAAAGCATGGTATCATCTTCCTTTGAAGCCTACCAATGACTTATGTGTTATTTTCATGACTGAGGAGTTTTTTATCTGCAGTAACAAGCAGTGTTTTTTTTGGTATGTGTTGTTTGACATCTGGTGTTTAACATCTGCTTCATCATTTCAAAAACATCCATGGTCAGTAGGACCATTATAGAAAATACATGAGATACACGAAAAGTATTTACCTCATTTCAAGAACAATGCCCCCTTTTCCCTGTCTTCACAGAAGAAAGTGTCGAGTTTTAAAAATGCTCGCTTTTGTAAAAATAAGAAAACAAACGTGAATCTTCTTCAGTTATAGAATGGTTAGATACCCTGGTGCACTGATCGGATCTCTCGAATGGAACCATCTTCAAAAAGAACACCGGGAAGTGATTAGGCCTGTTCACCAAGTGGAATTTCTATCAGTTCCATGGAGGATAAGTGAGGGCTATTCCCTATAAATGGAAGAAGGGGAAGGAGACTTCTATTTGTCTAGCTACATAAAAGATGCTGTGCTAAGTGCTTTATGTTACTAATTGAAAATATTACATTCTGCATTTTGCAAATAAGGTAACTGAAGCACTGAGAGTGAATACATTTATAATATTAAATGGGTTCATTTAATATTTTAATACCTTATGAACATGGTCCTTCTTACACACACACACACACACACACACACACACCCTATTGATACTAGATCGCAGACTGTATCCACACGGGCTTTCTTTCCTGACATTTCTGACTAGAATAGTTTAAGGATGTGGTATAGTTCAGATTTTTCTCACTTGAAATTATCTTTTCCATAGTATATACTCAAATGGTATGGGTTGAGGTATAAAGGTACAAAGAAAGTGTGAGAAGAATATCGCATCCACTTGACAAGCAGGCATCAATTGTAGAACAGGCCTCTTTCTCTCATTTTCTAAAGATCAGTAGGAACCCTTTTGTAAAATTAAGTCGTCCGTGTGATATATAGAGTGAGCTGTAAATTAACTTTTAAATGTTTTTTTTTTTAATCTTGAAACATGCTTTTAAAATAAATTTTCACCTGCATAAATGCTCTCTATGGATTAAAGGCGTAATCACTACACTTTGAAGAGATACTTTCCTTAACTTTCTGATTCCATTGTTATTGTAATAACGGCAACTCATTAACCCAGTGGGTGTCTGTATTGATTATGATTTTAGATTTTACTTTTTCCCACTATAGTTTAGTTTTTATCTAAAATAGATCATAACCCTTGATTGGCTGCCGCCTTGGAGTTTTTCCAAGCTCCTGGAGTCATGGTAAGATAATAGTGTTGAAATTGATTCTGGTAGTCACTAGGGACCCTGGACTTTTTTCTCTTACTGTGGTGCTCTGTTTCACAGAGCGCGATAATATGTGTAGCCTTCAATACAGAATTAATCATGAAAGTCAAGTGCATACTGCAGGTACAATCAGCCCCATCTAATTATCTCAAACTTGTTTGTCTTATGACTTTATTTAGCAGAGCACACGCATGCGGTAATAACAAATAGGCTAATTCGAAATCCTGTCAACTACAGGCAATTTAGTAATCATAAATGGAGTCTGGCGCATTTTAGAGATTGTATGTATGTGACAAGCTAGAAGGTCTGAAGGGGAAAAGCAATAAGGCAGAAAATAAAGGAGTCTCAATTGCCCCCCCCCCCACCTCAGGAGAAAAACCTATCAAGTTATAGGAGTCTTTGTTTAAAGAGTATATGAAGCATTCAGTTACTTAAAGTGTTATAATATCTCTGATACCCTATGAAGTGTGTAACACCATAATGTGCTAAGAGAGACTGAGGTTGATTTTTCAGATTCAAAGGCATGTTCTTAAAGGAATATCTATTGATCAGAGTCAACAAACATTATTAAACCTTTTATTGCGCATAGATAGGCACAACTAATGAACCTGTTAGTTTAGCTCTGCAAGGCTCAGGGTGGGCCTCGCACAGACACAGGTCTTGGTGCTCAGCACAGCTCGAGGGCCCCAAAGTACCGACTGCAACCCTTTATGGGATATGAATGGCAGGAGATGAATAAGGGAAGTGTATGCTGTCATTAATACCCCTCTCAGCTTATTTTAGCTGTCTGTCCTCCTGACAGTCTCTTGCTCACTGTCAACGATCATTCACTCTCCTTGTCTCTTGCTTTCTCTTTGAACCCCCCCTGGCCGAGACCTATTTATACATAGCGGGTATTTGAGAGGGGCAGATCTTGAAGGAGGAGAGAGTCTTGTCTGAGGTGCTCTGCTGTTCTTCTTATGTAGAAAGGATACTGTTTTTCCCTGTCCCAGGAGAAGGGCCTAGGGCTACTGTGTGTCCTCCCTGGAGTCCAGCATCTCAGTGCTGAGTCCTCCACATTTCTTGGTCCCTTTCCCTTTGGAACCCACACTGTATTTTTACCTCTGACTATATTACACAGAGAATTTTCCATTTCAAAATGCCAAGCTTCCTAAAGCCGGGACGTTAATTAGCTATTTCCCTGGGTGCTATTTAATTTAGTTCATTCCCTGGCATATGCACATTTTCAAATATAAATGTATGGGCTGATGAATTATTTTCACTCAACTGTTTTGTCAGATTAATGACCTGTTTTGAAAAATATCTGTGCACAAGTTTTAAGAATAGCATGTTCTTTCAGATAGAGTTCTGTGCTAGGCCCACCCTGAGCCTTGCAGAGCTGAACCAATAGGCTCATTAGTTGTACCTATCTATGCTCAATAAAAGGCTTAATAATGTTTGTTGACTCTGATCAATAGATATTCCTTTAAGAAAGGTAAACACTCTCCTTCCTTGAACACATTTTCCCTCCTTCTCCTCCCTGAAAACATCGAGTTTTAAAAGACCATTCGTCTACATCACCTACCTATCATCCCTCCTTGGTGTTGTAATTCCAAGATCCTTAAGCCACTCTCCCTTATTTATTCAAGATTTTAACTCCCATGCCCCCCTTTTTGGTCACTTTCTCTAACACTGCTCCTGCCATAATATGATATCAGTAGCTACATATACTTTGCAACAGCCTAGCTTCTCAGAGCCTTGGCACCTTATTCTCCAATGATCTTGCCTTCTACTTGAGCTTAGCCACACATTCCCACTGTTAATAAAAGCTTCACCCTCTCCACTGAAATGATTTTGAGTATCATATTTCAATAACTGCTTCTACTTTTCCACTTCACTCTTTTTATTATCCCAGCATCATGAAAAATAGTCTACCAGCACCTGCAGTCCACAGATTACAAATTTGTCAGAATCCCATACTTTCACTGCACCCTCAAATTTTTCGTTGTAAAGGTTAGAGTCCATGGTCCATAAAGAAAACTCTCTTTATTGGATATAGACACCCCTCTACTCCACTTCCTCTTTCTGTCTTTGCTTAACTGGCTAGCAGAACTTCAACCTTTAGTTAAGCCCAACATTTCATCTGTTCTGCACCTTCCCAGCTGAATGTGATGAGAAAGTTTGAAAAATCTGACAGACTGGTAGTAATCCCAAGTGGATTTCTAGTGTTCCCAGAAATCCTACATTTCCCTGGTCCACTTATTCTTCCATTCTCTTGACAAATAATTCACACTTATTCTTTCTCCTCAAACCGCTGATCTCTTCTTTTCCATTCTGAATCGCAGTTAGCATGTTTAAGATTTCTCTAAGACAAAAAAAAAAAAGCAGTTCAAATACAGCTCTCATCACCCTTGTGACCTCCTTCCTTACAACTCACTTATATTACCTCCTGTTGCTCTGTAGGAACTGTCTCAGGTACTATACGAGGCCAAATTCTCCAGTTAGGCACTGGGTCCTATCCCCTCTCTTCTGTTCAAAGGTATAGCTCCATTATTTCTAAGCTTTCTGCTATCATCAATTTGTGTTCGTTTCTTTCTGCTAGGGTATTGGCATCAGTGCACCAAAAGGTTGAAGTTTCTCTGTCCCCACAAACAAAATAAGGCAAAACAAAGCAAAGCCCTCTCACCTAATTCCATATGGCCCTTGAGCCTGCCCTCTTTCTCTGTCCTTTTTATTTTAACCAAAACTCTTGAAAAGAGATTTTTTAAAAATTATCCTGCTATCTCCAATTTCTCTCTTTCTGTTGTCTCTTAAATCCACTCCACTTTACCCCAAAAGTGTTCTTACTAAAGTAATAAATGACTTTCTTAGTAAGGTTAGAATGATTTTCATTCACATCAGACACATGTTGCTAAATCCCGTGGTTACTTCTCATTCCTCTTCTGATTGGACCTATAGCACTATTTGAAAAAATGATTACTTAGTCTTTTGTGAGACCTCCCTCACCCCAACCTTGGAGAATCATTTATGGTCTTTGAATAGGGACGTGAACTCATCAAATTTCATTTGAGAAAGAGTTATCTTGATAGACAAGAAATTAGAAAAAAAGGCATAAAGAATTGCAATCATCAGAAATGGGTAAGGTAGTATAGAATAGTGGGGGTAGTGGTAATGGTAGTATATAAATAAATATAGAAGCTACATTGCAAATGTAGAACTAAAGAAAATTGCAATGGATTTGATATCCAGGTAAGAGTAAGACAAAAATCTCTAATGGTAGTAGCAAGAAATAATCTAATGTCAGTGGCTTGTCATAACTAGCATTTACTCCTTGTTTTCAATGCTTGCCAAATTGTGGGTTGAATGCTGTGGCCTGACTTGTTTTCTCACGCCTAGATCTAGACCAAACAAGTAGCCCCTGTTTGCAATATCTTTTTTTTTAAGACAGAGAGGAAGAACAAGAGAGCTGAGAGAAACGCTCATTGCTCCCTAAAGAATGTAAGATATGTCATACCTGCTTCCATTTCATTGGCTGAACACATCACATGGCCAAGATCAAAGTCAAGGGGCGCCTGGGTGGCTCAGTTGGTTAAGCGTGGTCTTTGGCTCGGGTTATGATCTCACTGTTTCTGAGTTTGAGCCCCACATCGGGTTCTATGCTGACAACTTGGAACCTGGAGACTGCTTTGAATACTGTGTCTCCTGCTCTCTCTGTCCCTCCCCCACTCAAGCTCTCTGTCTCAAAAATAAAATAAATGTTAAAAAAAAAAAAAGATCAAAGTCAAACCTAGACATGTATAAACCACATAAAAGGAAGAGGGTATAGAACATTTATGAATAATAATGCCAATTATTATAATGATTGTGGTGATTCACACTAGTTTCTGTCCACCTAAATGATTGTCAAAATAATGGGCAGAAATAGAAAATCTAATAGAAAGGATGGATTTGGGAAGGAAGAAGATGAATTCAGCAAGAAATATATATTATACAGGTTGAATATCCAGGAACATCAGGCAGACAGTTTGAAACGAAAATTTGGCACTTAGGGAAAGATCAGGGCTGGGGATTTTGAACGAAGCCAAGAACAGATCATTGAGGAACACCTACATTTGGCAAAGAAAGATGAAGGGTGTAACTATAAGAAACAGAGTAACCTGGTTCACAAATTTAAAAAAATCCAAGCTCAAATGTGAAGTAGAATGCTTTCTGATAGACATGTGGATTGGTGATCCAGTATTAAATCCGTCGACACACTCAGCAATATGTTCCAAATTACGTGAATTTATCAGAGATACAATATGGCATAGAAATTGAAAACATGCTCAGGGGTCAAAGATAGGAGTTTACCTTCCCCTGCCGCCATCTTATAACTCTTTTAGATTGGGCAAATTACTTCATTGCTCTAAACCTGTTTCCTCCTCAACAAAATAGTAACAATAACTTTTACCTTATGGGATTGTTGAAAAACTTAAATGAGATTATGGCTGTAAAATGTTAAGGCAGCTCCTGGCTTGTTTTGAATATTGAATTGGTATTAGTAGTATTGTTAACGATTACAAAAAGAAAACATTGACTCTGATTTTGTTTACCTTTGCGTTTCTGAAAGCCTTTCCTATAAGCATATGTTCTTTATTTACTAGTGTTAAAGATTCATTTGACAATTTAACAAGAATGCCTGGGATTTGTATTATTAGCCAATTATGTGAAAAATGCAAATAAGATTAAATTCAATTAGAAAATGTATGCAGGACTTTGAGTAATAACATATTTATTTCCAGATTCATTACACCCAAATGCTCACTTCTTGTTCCTTGCAGGAGTATGACTGTGCAGCATGCATATTTATTGCTACCGATATTTTTATCACAGTGAAATTAGGAAAGACAATTTGGACAATGTTGTTACTATTTACCTTCACCTTCTTAAGCTTTATGCTTAATGAAAAATCATATCGTGCTGAACAATTTTATAGTCCCCCATTGAGGGACTATTCCGTTTAGCTTGAAGAAATAATGAAGGCAACTCTTAAAAGTTGGCTAGAATTAAACACTTGAAAAGATGTATCTATTTCACGCTTGGTATTTCCATAGCCCACTTGTGGCCCAGATTCGTTTTTGCATTTCATTCTCTGCCATCACTTCTTTCCATTGAAATATGGTTTCCATTGAAAGATATCTGTGTGTTAAGGATATAGTGGTTTCTTTGGCCATCTTTCATACTAGTAAAAAAAAAATAGTCTTTAGTGAAGAACATTCCATTTGCGACACCAACACTTTTTCCTATTTTTGAATTAAATCCCTATAAAGTCTTCAAAGTTGTCAATGATACAGTATGTATTCTAGAGCCTGGGGCCCATATTGTTCTTTTATTTTATCTTGTGGTTTTCCTGTGAAATGGTTTTTGGTGTTTATTTTCTTGAAGCATCACTAGCCATTTGTTAGACTGCAGGGCTGATTAAAACCCAGACTCCCATATGAGGCCTACAGATGTCATAGAATTAGAGGAAATTAGCTTCAGGTCTGGCAGTGATTTTCTAAAAATGGTTCTCTTGATCTCACTGAAATCGGGGATTTCTTTGCTGAGCTGCCAAGATGCATAAATCTTCTATGAGAGCTGAGTTTGTAACAGACCTTGACATGTATGATCTAATTCTAGAAATCAGACTTTTAGCTGAAAATCAACAGCCTCAGGGAGGATTAAGGATGTTGTTGGTATCCACATGTGTATTCTATCTTCTCCTGCACAAATGAGCTTAGAAGGTAATTGGTGTATTCAGAAGGAGCCCCAAAGCATCTATACGTTACCAACGTAATCCCTCCAAATTACAATGCACAGCCAAAGAAATGGGTATTTAGGAACTGTGGTGGTGACCTGGGTGGGCTTTAGCATGCGGTTTTAAGTTGTTTGATTTTTTTTTTAAATTTGATGACAGCTGTATTAGTGGATGGCAAAGTAATCTAACTATGGTCAAAAAGATTCTTCATAAAGTAGAAGGTCTCACCTTCTTGTCTGTTTCTAGAAATAATAGTTTATAACATATAAACACTAAAATGAATTGTTGTCTTTTGATTTTTTTACCTTGTAAATTATGCAAGGTATTTTAGAATTACAATGGCCAGCTGATTATTTTGCATAGTCTTATACTTTTTATTTAATTAGGATATATTTATTTTCTCTAGTCTTATATAAGAACTCCTATTAGAAGAATAATTTGAATATTCACTTATAGATCAACATGATTAATACAAACTATTTTTTATTGCAAAAGTAATAGGACATCATAGGAAGTTTCTGCTCAATTAAAAAAAAAAAAACAACACATCTCCTCAAACACAGTTGATGTTACTCTTTTTCTTTTAGTTTCCAACCATACTTCCTATGCATATTTGGGTTTTAAATTATTTATTTATTTGTTTGTTTGTTTGTTTGTTTATTTAGAGAGTAGGCACAAGAGCAGAGGCAGGGCAGAGAGAGAGAGAGAATCCCAAGTAGGCACAGTGCGATCATGACTTGAGCTGAAACCAAGAATCAGAATCTTAACCGAGTGAGCCACCCAGGTGTCCCCCCCCGATTTGTTTTTACATATATAGTATATAAGCTTCATTAAATTTTATATATTGGTTATTCACCTACTATATAAATCTTTTTATGATGATAGCAATAATATTATAGATATATAATTCATGTGATATATAAAATACATTAAAATCAATTCGTTAATGGTTCTGAAATGTATGTGAAGAAAAATAAATGTATAGCATATTATAGACAAAGATAACAAATTAAAAGGTAAAATTCGTTCAATCATTCTTTTCTTTCCAACAAAAAATAAAACACTATTATTATCCAACGTGTGAATGGATTGTCCCTACAAACAGGGCGTTTTCAACTAGGCAGACCCAATGATCACATTAGTTTTGCAACTGTCCTTTTAGACTTTTAGAAGTTTGTTGAAATGCACGAGAGTATAAACTCACAGGTGATGCTAATAGTGTCCTCTAGAAGAGAGAATCAGATCTTTATACCATTTCTTTCTCTTTTTGTCCTTCTTTTGAGAGAAGCTCAGGGAGCAACTGAAGTCCTCTAACTCAGAACTTCATGTAAGTGCAATTGCCCTTTTGACTACTGATCTCTCAAGGTCCTCCTTCTCCTAGACAGCAACTACTGGCTGGGGTCCCCAGAGAATTTGAAAGTCACCCAGAATCTGAGACCATGATCTGGATCAAATCACTACATAGTGGAACCAAAGACAAACTGTACCAGCAAAGATGGGGTCCAAGAAAACATCTATGCATATTATAACCTCCTAAACATCTCCTCTTGGTGTTTGAATTAGTGCTTTTAGCTTTTGACCTCTCATAAGAAATTGTGCAGTTCATTGATAGTAACTGCTTACTGATCTTTTAGAATTCGAGATTATGAATGGACTCTACCCTCCATACATTTTGAGATCAGCATAATAGGCATGATTGTGTGTTGTACTCTCTTTGCAAATATGGCAGGGAGAGTAATTTATATTTGTGATTTAGTGCACCGGCTCTTCATTGTTCCCTACCACTGCCCTGCAGAAAAACAACTTTGTAGAATTCAACCCATTTATAAGCTCATATTTCTTCCCTCTGAGTTTTCAATTCAAGTAGAAATAAAGCTAATACAGGTGAAATAAACAAGAAAGAAACCAATGCTAAGCCATATGGTGAGATCTTCAGATGAACTTATAACCATATTAAACTTCATCTTAACATATTGAAAGAACCAAACATACTGGTGTTTCTAATTTATCAAAAAGTAGTCCATAGTGTCCTGAACAGTTTGTTTGTTTCAAATATATACTTGGCTTTCCAAAGGTTTTCTTTATCTAGTTTCCTTCCCTTATTTCTCGATGAAATAAACTTCAGTTCAGTTATCTGATTAGCTGGGTTGATGGTTTTTAGGTTTAGCATTACGAATGATTTTTTTTATCCAATTGAATATTCAATTTGAATGTACCAGTTAGTAATAGAATTAAAAATAGAAAGTAAGACTTTGGAGTTATGATGAGATACTAAGTGCCTTAGGAAGGTTTTTTTTTTTTTCCCTTCTCCCTCCTTACTATATGTAGGTTGATACCTGTGATCCCCACCATACATCGATTCTGCTTGACCATTCTTCCTTAGCCACTATATCTGTCTCATATAATAAAAAATAATTTCAGATCCAAAATGCCCCAGTGTATCTATTCAACCTCATCTTCTATTCTTTTGCAGTTTACATCTTGATTTCCAGATGGACTGGTGTCTACAGTCCCTCTATGCCTTTGCGCTCTCTTCTGCATCTACTAAACATTACCCACTTCTCAAACTCTGATATAATCTCTCTCTCTACTCTCCACTGCCTGACTTTTATATGATTTTGTTTACTTATTTTATTAATTCACCTCTGTCACTTTTTTGCAAAATTAGAATCATAACATAGGTTTCTCCTTCTCTTGTATCTCCACTATCCCCTGCATCAAGTGATGGCTACTGTACTTTGTATACAGAACCATCCAAATATTTTGAAAGTTGAATTAATTTGCAAGTGTTCTTACAACCATGCTCTTTGCTTCGAGTACTGCGAATGAATGTAGATGGTATCATATTAAGCAATAGAAAATTTATAGGTGTTGAGATATTTATCCAAGATTCAAATATAAGCTTATCTGAAATTAAAGCCTCGGCTACTAACATTAGCCACATTACCTAAAGATGCCTGTCAAATCTCATTATAGAAATTGTGTCTTAAATGATTCCAAACTGTTAGAAAAATATGAAGTATAGGATGAATGAGCTTTTTGGAATATTTTCCCAATGGTCACGATACCATTGACATTAACCAGAGCTTTGTTGTTGGTATACTGTGAACTTTATTCTAGAATAACCCTGGGCTCTTGCTTTGTATGTTCTTAAAATAACCACCATGTGGGGTTTTTTGTTTGTTTGTTTGTTTGTTTTAAATTTTCTCTAAAACAAAAACTGCTATGGCTGACACATCATACAACTGTCTTTATGACCTATCATTAAGGTGCTAAAGAAGACCCTGTAATAGTTGCCTTCCTTTTTCAAAAATTCATTGATTTTAGAGATAAATGTTAAAAAGATGTGAAAATACCCTACATCTTTTCATGGGATCCATCCTTTCACTTCCAAGCTCTAACAATAAAAGTGAAAGATGAATAGTATCTTGCAAAGTGTCAGAGTTATTTTTACCTTCTCTCTCTCTCTCTCTCTCTCTCTCTCTCTCTCTCTGGGAATATATCTAAAGAGATTTGGCCTTTTACTCAAGTAACTATGATATTGGAAAATAGCATAAAATAATTGAAAAGAGTGTGGTTTACATTGAAAAATGTCTTTTTGAAATACAACTGATTACTAACCTAGTTAATCAAGGAGACTCTGCTGAAGATATATGCCTGAAGTGTTAAAGATCATAGGAATAATGCCTACTGATTCGTATTGATGTTTTGACGTTTATTTAAAAGCTCTTTGATGATAAAGCCTTCATTTTGTAAACTTCAAGTTGGCTTCAGGAGATGATTTTGCTGGGTTCTTTAGAGGTGCATTATTGGCCCTTTCTTGCTAAAATAAATTGTTCTTTGATTAATGTTGAAAATTCTTAAACTGTTGAAAATTACTAATTCAGCAACTGATCCTATGATAAATCCTCATTACTCAGCAGATTCAACTGACCGAAAACTTAACTCAAAATAAATGTTAAAACAATGTATTAATCATAGTACAGCAAGAAATTTATCTGTTAATGGGCTACATTTCTTGTTCAGTTTCTCCTTTTCTTCCTTTTTGACTTCTTTTTAAAGCCAGGCATCATATAAAGAAGCACTATCATGCTCAGTCCATTCTCAAATTAGCTCTCACTTAAAGAGCGGTAATTATGATAAAAAAAGAAAATGGTATTTTGATTTTCCTAATATTTTTTTCAGCCTTCAGCATTCATTCATTATTCTTTCAGCAATACACAAGCCACTGTATACAAAGCACGGGGAATACAGTAACGCACAGGATGAACCAGGGGCACAAATTCTATCACCTGGTTTTTTGCTGAATTTCCTGAATTTGTGGAAAGTTCACATTCAAATTCAAGGCCATTTTAAGTAACATTGCAAATGGAGCCTGTGTAAATGGGGAGTTGAGAAGGCTGGGAGAGGTCAGCCCCATATGATATAGTTGGCTTATATTGAAGGAGCATTGTAGTATATAAAATAAACACATCTTGAAATATGTGCTCATGTTGGCATGGTAATATTTTTCTAATGCAAGAAAGAAACTCACCCTTTGAAAATGTTTATTATTTTCCAAACTGTCTCATCCATGCTCATGTGGACCTTAAACCAAATTCTAGCTATTTCCTTCTAAGGGGATGCAAACATTGTGTTTCTCCCTGTTGCATAGCACAGAGAAGGTATGTATTTGACTTTCATATATTGATTAAGTATTAGCTGGTTGGTTGGTCAAATCCCCCAAAGAAACTTGCCTAGTCATGTCTACTTCCTGCAGTAATTTTCATTTGGTCACATCCTAGGTGGCTGGATTTTGTTCTGTTCATCTTTGTAGGGTGAGTAACTGCCGAGTAAATCCTTGGAGGAGGATAAATAAATGAAAGAAGAAATTATTTAACAATAAACAGTGAATATGATGCATTGAATAAAATTCTCAAATTTCTGTGGCCAAATCAATGACTGCCTTTTTGTGAGAATAACCAGATTCAGATGTAAGTTTTACATAATGCATTCTTATTCTTCTGTTATTTGACTGAAAATAAGCAAAAATTCAGGTTCTTAGTTACAGATGTTTACCATCTTTTTCTCCATCCTATATGTGCATCAAAGACAAAATCCAATTTTTATTTACCCTTTTATAATCCGTAGTTAGTACCAAGCCTGGAATATAGTAGGTGCACAATAAATCAAGAATGGAATAAAAGACCAGAAGGGGCATTTTCTGCTTTGATTAGGAACTCTAAAGTACTCTACCTCTAATAGTATACAAAGTTGTGATGGAAGTAATATAACAAATCCACACACATACATACACACACACATACGTACTTACATACATATATACATACATACGTACATATTTGGAAATAAAACAAACATTACCATGGTATAAAGATTTGCAGAGCAGTGGAAGAGCTGTGGAGACTAGAAGCTATAAACTCTGTACTTCAGTTTGGCAAAACAAAACAAAAGGACTCTAGGGATTAACAAAAACAAAAGGACAGCAGAGCATTAAGTGGAAAAATAGACAAGCTTTTTCTTGCCCAGTAAACATTATCCCCTACCCAAAATCATCTTTACTTTTACATTAGGAGATATATTAATTCCAGAGCACATTCAAAGAAATGTTGTTTAGTGACATGAGTCTTAAAAATAATAATTTTATTTTATTCCTATTTTTTAAGAAGTTCTAAAGTACCCATTTCAATAGAGAGGATTAGTCATTCATGCTGTCTCCCTTCATTTAAGAGGTTATTAAAAACACTAGAGATATTTGTGAAGTCTTGAGCCAACTGAGAATTTCCTTCTAAGATGCAACAATGAAATTGGCTTGTCCTTAATCCCAGAAGCAATCTAGAAAATATTAATTTCAAATGCCTTACACTTAACATTCTGTCCAGGTTGTTAAGTAATGGGCTGTTTATTTTTAGTTGAAATGATTCAATTGATGTAATAACATTTTAATGAGAAGAAAATAATTCCTCAAACAAAAAATTTGTACTTGATAGACTACAGACAATTACTGAGATGACTGCAAATTGCACATTTAAACTTTGAGGACTACATTAACCTTGCCATATCATTATCAATATCCTAAAGTACTTAATTCTTTGAAGTCATAATTATAACACTTCATAAATACACAGCTATAAATGTGTGCAATTATATTCTTAAGAAAACTCAGGAATATGGTGAAGATTGAAGAAAGAGATTGAAGAAAAAGTAAAGGTGTTTTGAATTGCCAGATTATAACTTAGAAACATATAACACCTTGTATAGTGCCTTGCACATCAGAGATATTACAAAGTATGTCTTGATTTGTTATAATTGATACGATAGCAAAGCATGTCATGCTATGCATTTACTCTGTCAAGACCTTGCACACTACATGAGACCTCAGTTCCAGAAAGTCTTTCAATAAGAAGATAATCCAGTTTCTGGAAGCAACTTCTGTAAACTTCCTCAACGAATTCAAACTCAAATCTTGACAGAAGAGTAAAGTGATAGAGAGAACATGAATGAATCTGGTTTATAAACAGAATGGAAGTATTCCTGATGTTCATTTCAGCACTTCACTCAAAGAGCCCACCCTCTGGAGTGAACACAGATGGGAGAGTTATATTTGTAGTTCACTTAGTCTTAGTTTCTACTTGTCTTCTCTAGAGTGAGACAAACAATGCTTCTAGTATTGGAGATTCTTTTCTTTCATGTATTTCAGCCACTCGGTAAAACTTAGCTACTTCATAGAGACTGAACTGAAGAAATTGCAATATGTTGTCATGAGATTGAATGAGACCATCTAGGGAGGAGGTAGGAGAAAGAAAGGAAGAACAGAAGAAAGACTGTGGTGTAGGAATGCCAGCATCTCTACCTTTTGCCTCATTTGAACTCTTACTGCTCTGAAATGAGTCTTTCATGTGTGCACATTTGAGGAAAAAATTAACAAATTATTTTATTTTCAGAAATTTTTTCTAAAAGATAACCAGGGATTAGAGGACTTGTCGTTTTTTAGGTTTCTGAGCCTGAAATCCCCTAATCTTGTATAAACCTATTACTAATATAAGTTAGGGTGTTTGTATACATGTAAAATACACACACACATATATATATGCAAATACATACAAAGGTTTACAAAATTTATCATGTAATCCGAAATCTGTCCATAAATACCTGCGAGCAGATCACATCCCAATGAAAAATATAAATAAAATATGCAATATCAATTTGGTGAGAGAAGTGCTATAATGAAAATTAAAAGTATTTGAATTGGACACTCTCAGAATACATAAGAAGGTCATTTAGAGTCTGAGGTGTTTGAAGGTTTTTGGGAAGGAAGACAATTTCACTGAGGACATGTGCCAGTCTGGGAAGAATGTATGTGTAGAGAAATGTATTAGTGAATGCATGAATTCGTCAAACAGAGAGAACACTTGAAGTACAAAGTAGCTCAACATGACTGTATGCAAGGAAGCAATAGGGAAACAGGCTGAACCATACACTTTCAAGGGTCTTTGTACCATGCCAAGTTTTACAAACCATGTTAAGTAATTTATTCTGGGTCTTTGGAGGACACATTGGAAACCCGGACCCAAGGCAGGGATAGCAATTATGAGGTGGCAGTAGTCTACTGGGAAGTGGTTAGATCATTAATTAAGAAAGTGGCAGTGGAGGTGAAGAGGTGCAGATGGAGGGACTACAGATCAGATTGAGCTTGGGGACCAACTGGATATAGATTAAGGTTATGCAAGATGGAGAAATGCAGGTTCTTGTCTTGGGCAAATGCTTCCATGATAGTACCCAAGACGGTCATGCAGGATTGCACAGGTTGTACACAACCGAGTACACATGGCTGAATGACTGTGTAGCTAAAACCTAGACCACACTACTTTCAAAACCATGTTTCCATGGAACTATATAAAAGTACTTGCTACACAGGCTATGGGCAGCCCTAGAAAGAACCCATATAAAAAACAGGAGATAGAATAGATTGGTATAAACCCTACTGATAAAATTCAGTTTGATCCTAACATTTTACCTCATTTCTGCTTGAGAAGAGTATTTCATATATATTATTACTGAAATAACACAGAGTGGTATTAAATTCACTATTTGGAAAAAAGAGATAGAATTCTCAAGACCAATCCTATGAATCAGCACCACATAGGATATGCCCAGCCAATGGACTTCCCCCATACTTATAGGATACAACCTGGCTCTTCTCTCTTGAGAAGAGCAAAGAATAACAACATACCCTGTATCCCAAACAACCAGGAAAAAAGTTGCTTTCCTCCCCATCTTTACATCATTCTGCCAAGCCCTTCTGTTTGCCTTCACCAAATCCTGGGAAGTTGATTTCTGTTCTAGTGATATAAATGCTTCCTTTTTCAGATGAAACACTGCTCCATTTGCCAAAGCCTTTTTTTTTTTTTTTGTAAAAATCACATCTGGATATCACATATTTTCTTCTGTTTATGTTTTGAGTCTTTTCAACTCCTATAAATCTGCTAATTTTGCACTGTGCTAGGACCCAATGACCTCTCTCTTGCTTGCTTCTGTTCTACCGCGACTTTCTTCTTGGCTGTGTCATGACTCCACTTTGTCTGCCTGGGGTGAGAGATGGTCTGTTGACCAACCACTGCTTCATCATTTTTTAATGTTTATTTATTTATTTTTGAGAGAGAGCAAGAGTGAGCAGGGGAGGGGCAGAGAGAGGGGGAGAGAGAAAGAGAATCCCAAGTAGACTCTGAGCTGTCAGCCCAGAGCCCAACACAGGGCTCTAACTCACAAACAGTGAGATCATGACCTGAGCTGATATTGAGCTGGATGCTTAACTGACTGAGCCATCCAGGTACCCCTGCTTCCTCTTTTAAGCATCATATTTTATGAATCCTCACTTCCTGCTGGGAAGAACACAAATAAATCTGATCAGGCATTATGGTTCAGGGTTAACAACAAAAGCCTATCTGGAAGAAAGCAGAAAGCAAATGAGAGTGTCAAGGCACAGCTCAGAAACATCAACCCAGGCTGTGAGAAGTGTGATGGTTGACCAGGAGTGGCTGGCAACACTTCAGACCTGGAGATAGTTTAGGCAAACCATCAGCACGGGGTTGATGCCTGGGAAATCTCAGGAAACTGACACCTGACCAGGGTCTTGTTGTCACCTCAGCCTTGCCCTTCCAGTTTAATTCTTTCCCTGTTACGGCAGTTCACATGTCATTTTTTGCATTTTTTTTTGGTCTTCTCTATCCATGCACACAATACGAGGAGACAACAGTTAGCTGTTTGTGATAGGAAATATAAATGACCATTTTGAAAGTGTGCCAGACAGGATCTGCTGTAAGTTGTCATTGTTACTGCTGCCATCTGTTGTTCTTCAGTGCTGAGATATGATTTTCCTGGCAAATGTCTCTCTCATTGTGAACTATCTTTCACCCCTTCCAGAGATCTTCACTCACTAGACTGACTCTTTTAAGGAATGTTCAAGGCAGTGTTCCCAATGTTTTAAAATAGAAGAATCTGGGATGTTTTTATATTACATATTTTATATATCTCAAAGCAAAAATATTTCTGATTATTAATATTTTTCTCTTAAAAATATTTTAATGAATTCTTATTACTTTAGTGTAGGCTCTATCAAGCAAGATAACACAGAACAGATTTCCATTTTCAACCTTGTTCGCAGTTAGGCTTATAGCTAAATTGGTGAGCTTTGTCTAAGCTCTTTTATTTCTATATAACGTTTCTCTTTTCATGCAACCTTGAAATTATAGTAATTTGGGTATTTCTATTCTTCTGAAAGAAATAACTAATGCCAAAAATATTTCAAGTGATAAAGGTTTTTGAGAAGGGAGACAATTTTGCTGAGGGTTAATAGCTATGATTGCTATTTATTAAGTAAAATGCCTATAACTAAATGTTCAGATATCAAAAAAAAAATAATCTGAACTCTCAAAAGTAAGAATTACACATTTTCCACATTTAAGCAAATGTTGTTTCTCTGTACTATCACATTGATTTCTATATTCTCAATATCTGCCATAATGAAACCATTCAATAAATGTTTCATGCATTACTGAGTAGAACTATGGATGGTAATTTTTTTTTAGAATAATAGCTAACTTCTATAATTTGGAGGTTTTTAAAAGGTTTGAATCCTTAGTTAAGTATATATTTTTAAGTCATAGTCTGCCTTAAAAAAACTCATTATAATAATTAGGGCAGCATGGTATTACTAGAGAAATCAACTAGGTCAGTGGAACATATTTAATAATCATTAAAAATATTCTAGTATATCTCATATATTAAGACTTGATAAGTGAACCATAATAATAAATAGAAATAAATATTTATCAGAGTTTCTCACCTTAGCATAAAAATGGAATATCAAAGAAGGGGAAGGAAGAGGAATAGAATTATATGCACAAAAATTCTTGGGAGAAGATCTTATAGAAGCAAAGATTTATAGAGTTGGCTATAATATTTTTGAACCCTGCATATTAAGATACCATCAATCAAAGTAAAAACCAAGAAACGGAGGGGGAAAATATTTGAAGCAATTTGTAATACATAAAAATCTAATACAAATGAGGTGTTTAAACTCTGTTGAAGGAATACAGAAAGGACATAATTTAGGGATATAAAAATAGCCAACATACCTATAGAAAATTTGTAATCTCACTCATAAATTAATCAATGTAAATTAAAACTACACTGATCAACTATTTCACATTTGAAAATTTTCAAATTACTGACGAAAGCCACATGACCTGAAACTACCCAGGATTTTGTAAGGATATCAGTGTCATATGACTGGCAAGAATAGAAAATGATGTGTTCTTCAACTGATATGCTGCATCTGCAGTGTTTCAAATGTTCATATACCATGAATTAGTAATTCTCTTTCTAGGAATTTATCCTAGGAAAATAATCATAAATGTAACCCGATATGTCAACGTAAATGTTCAAAGGTATTCATTGCAATGATACTTAAAGTAGTTAGAAAATTATAAAGTTTTTTATATTTCCTAAAACAGAAATGATTAAAAATATAATAGTTCATATGATACACTTACGTCAAAAATATTTTAAGGACTTTAAAATCATTACAATGTCACATAAAACAAATGAATAATGAGCAAATATTATAATCAGAAGGTCTCAACCAGGTAAATTTACACCTGTGCATATAATACATCCAGGAAATGAATGGATAGAAATCATCAAAATGTTAATGGTGGCTACTGCTGGGTGGATGGCAGATGATTTACTTTGTCTCTTTCATATTATTTATGAACTGCCTAGTTTTCCACAATGAACACATATTGGTTTTTAAATTAATATAAGAAATAAAAGGACACCAATGGACCTTAATTAATCCTTGAGTTAACTTACATTGCATATGTTATATTCTCAGCTTATCACTAACAGAAGCTTTTAAATAAACTTGTACCTATTTCAACCATATAATAGCATCATGCAAATGAACACTGGAGGAAGCTAGCAAAATTACAATAAGCATTGTTCCAGTAATGTGTTTCAGCAAAGTAATTTTAAGTAAGGTTATTTTATCTCTTTGATTTCAGCTCGTATTATAATAAAAACAAAAATAGATGTTTCTTATCTGCCTCAGATATCATTAAAACATAAAAATCTGCCTGACTGCATAAATTCATTTCAAGCTAACATCATTCATCATTTAACCAAATCTACCTAGGGCTTTCTTTTATAAAGAACAGGGCCTTTCATTTTTCATTTATCTTACCTTATCTGATGCTACAATAGAATAAATCTTCATTATTTGTTTCCTAGAAGAAAGAAAAGGGAATGAAAAGTTCAGTGCATAGAGTTTATTGATTTCTCTCCTTACCCAAAACCCACATGGTATTAATATAGTCTCTATAAATATTTCATGGACAAATACATAGCATTTTGTGCATACTAAAAATAATGAAAATGGAAAGACTTTATATTTATATGAATTGCCAGTTTGTCAAGGGTTATACACTTAAATTATGATATAGTAAATTCATATCAGTTTCTCTTGGTATGTAAAAATAATGGTACTAAGTGCAAACTGAATTTGGGATTAAAATTATGTCTTGAATTCTATTGATGGATGCTTTACTTTTCCAAAAAAATCACTCATGTCTCTATTGCCAGTGGAAAGTATGCAAAAGATCTAAAGTCTTTTTCTTTTTCTTTTTTTTTTCTCTTTTACCACATTCCAACTAAAAGAAAAATCTCTATTCGTGGAATATTTCTGACTCCAAATGTTTGGGATTTTTTTTCTCACACTGACCAATTCTCTCGCCCCAACTGACTGTCCTACAGTTGAATTCAAGTCAGTTCTGGCACAAACTACCTGGAATGAGTGTCAGATCCCGTAAGTTGAGGGCTCATTCCCTAAGACTTCCCCCACTTAAATACCAGTTGTAAGTCTAGGCCTCCTGTATTTTGACTTACTGACTATAAGTTGGGGGTTCCCATGTCTCCCTCCACAGGTTTGATAATTTGCTAGAATGGTTCACAAACTCAGGGTAACACTTATTTTTAATTACTGGCTTGTTATAAAGGATATGACAATGGATACTGAACATCATCTGAACATCATCTGAATTGAATGGGTACATAGGGCAAAATATAGGGAAGGAGCCCAGAATTTCCATGCTTTCTCCCAGCACGCCATGCTCCCAACACCTCCCATGTGTTCACCTTCCTGGAAGCGCTCCAAACTTTGTAATTCATGGATTTTTATGGAAGCTTTATCACATAGGCACGATACATTATTAACTGAATCTTGTGCCTCTTTCCCATCCTGGAGGACAGAGGTGTGGGACCAATCAATAAATGATCTGGTCTTATATGGTCACAACATTAAGGCATTAATCTGTGATTTATTCACTTATTCTTTAAAAACAATTGTTTAATGTTTATTTAATTTTGAGACAGAGCATGAGTGGGAGAGGGGCAGAGAGAGGGAGACACAGAATCTGAAGCAGGCTCCAGGCTCTGAACTGTCAGCACAGAGCCCGACGTGGGCTCAAACCCACGAATCGCAAGATCATGACCTGAGCCAAAGTCAGACACCTAACCGACTGAGCCACCCAGGCACCCCCTGTTCACTCATTCTAACGCTTAAATGTGCAAATAATTATGAATTGGGGTAAAAACAATCAGTGAGCTATCCAGGAGCCAATCAAGTGTTCCCTCATTAGAACAAAAGATGCTCCTATCACCCAGGGAATTCCAAGAGATTTAGGAGCCCTGTATTATGTACTGCAGTCAAAGACCAACTATTAGAACAAAGATGATCCTAGTACCTTATCACTCAAGAAATTACAAAAGTTTTAGGAGCTCTGTATCAGGAATCCAGGATAGAGACCAAGTATATAGAGACCAAATCCCACCATTTCTACCTCCAAATATACCTTGAAACTGCCTTTTGTTAATTTCCTTGTATCCCGTGATCAAAAACTAAAGAAAGTCACAAGGGCCTCCTCGTGGAGCTTCCTGCATCCAATCTTACTTATCTCCAATATATTCAAAAGACTAAAATAGTTGAAAACTATATATCGGCTCATGTCATTTTACTGCTTAAAGCTATTTGATGACTTTTTATTGTCCTTCTAAGGAAGTCTTACTTCTCAGCACTGTGTGTAAGACCTACTTTTTCAATCTCAGAACTTCCCTTGCCTGCTGTACCTTGACCTCTGTTGCTTCCAGGTTTTCACACTTGCTGTTTCCCCTTCCTTTAATGCTCTCTCCCCCACCACTTTGATGGAGGGCCTTTCTTCACCCTTCACTTGTCTGCTTAATGCTTATTTAAAATGACCTCCTCAAAGCACTCATTCTTTCTTCACCCAAACCTTAGCAGGTCCCTCTCGTTTTTTCTCTCACTTTTTCCCCTTGATTTTTTTTTTAACCACAGTTTATGATTATTTGCCTGTTTAAGGGTTAGGATGAGTGAATGAATCACAGACTAAGGCTGTAGAGTGTGCCTATGTAGGACTAGATCATTTATGCATTTATTTCACAAACATCGAGAACCTTTCACGGGCCAGATGCCAACCTGGGCACGGAGACTCCAAGAGAAAAGCCACTCTCCTTGCCCTCAACCATGACTTTGTGACTGAAATTGCTTTGTAAGCAGATCAACTGCTGTACAATGGAAGCATGCTAGTAGTAAACACAGTGTAGAAGAATTAAAGTTTGCTTGGAAATCACAGGAGGCTTCATAGAGAAAATGGCATTTCAACTGAATGTAAACCCACTACTCAAACTCTACTGTATCGCATAGTTAATGAAAAGTGGTAGGATGAAACACTTTTGAAGGTAGAAGCTAGAACAACAAAAAAAAATCCTGCAATTAAAAACCATAAATATTTTATAAATGGAAGAGAATATTTTAACATAAAATTATAAAATTATTTTTAGTATGTTGATGTTGTTATATAGTTAGGGTTTTCAAATTCAGAAGTCCCTTTAAAGACTGGTTCTTTTTTCTTGGTAATAATTTTTTTTTCCAGGGAAATGCTGAATAAATCTTTGTTGAAATACACTCCATTGCTTTCTGTCAATGACCCTGAAGTACTACAGAATTTATACTTGAGTGGTTGCCATGCTCAAACTTGACAGGCAGTGTAGTGTGTTTGTTGATTAAAAAAAAAAAAAAGTATGGTGTAGGTCTATATGGTTTTGTGTTTGTTTAGTTTTGAGGAGAAATTAATTGATTTAACATATTGATAACAAAGCGCAAAACCTACCCGGCTGACTCTTAGTATTTTTAAAATTATTATTGCAAATGTCATTGTGTCAAAGTATATATTAAAGGTATCTGTATCTCCTTATGTGCATTATTTGAATTGCCATAAATAATGGAAATCGAAAACAAAGCTATCCTGAAACAGGATATTTTTTAAAGCGGTGCTTTCCTTTTGTTTTCAAATGTTATGTAGTTTTCCCTTAGAAACAAGAAGCATATCCAGAAGTTTTTACACAATGATTTCTTGGGTAGCTAAGGTTACTTCATTTTTCTCTTCATTCAATAATTGTTATTAGTCTTAAGAAATATTTAATAAAGTACTTAGATTTTATACTTTGTCATATATTGTTAAAAGGTTTGCCAATTTTTAGGTTGGAAGAGAGCAATATGTCTCTCGCATGAGAGTTTTTACAGTGCCTAAATACATCTACTGTGTCATCCGGTATATATGAATGTTCACAGGTCTCAACACTGAGATCAACACTTTACATTTTCTACATTGATTACAAGTGGCAAACATGACTCCAGAATTTGCATTTCAGTACTATATAAAAATGTTGAGTTTGCTTAACCTTTTTTTTTTAATTAACATTTTTAAAATGTTTGTAATCTTGAGGTTCTTGAAAATGGGGCCAAGTGTATATGAAATTTAATTTAGAATTCAGAGTGAGGTTGTGGTAGGGGAAGGATTTAGAACTTGGTGTAAGACCTGTCCAATAAATCAAAGTGATGTCTTAGGGGACTGAGAGACATAAGTGGGGGTGGCAACAAGGATCTAAAGCATGTATAATAATCTATTCATGGTGTATCCAGAGTCTAACTGGACAATTACTGTCAGCATAAGAACCGGGTGGATATCATTGGATAGTAATGAATGAGGGAGTGTGATGTGCTGGTACCTGGAGGAAGAATTTATACTCTTGAAACACTATGGCATACCTCAGGCAGTTGTTCCAACAGCATTGTCCTAGAAACACTCAGATACTGGCAAAATTTTATAATATCTATGTTAGTTATGTTTTCTTTCTTTAAATTTTTTTTCAACGTTTATTTATTTTTGGGACAGAGAGAGACAGAGCATGAACGGGGGAGGGGCAGAGAGAGAGGGAGACACAGAATCGGAAACAGGCTCCAGGCTCTGAGCCATCAGCCCAGAGCCTGACGCAGGGCTCGAACTCATGGACCGCGAGATCGTGACCTGGCTGAAGTCGGATGCTTAACCGACTGCGCCACCCAGGCGCCCCAATGTTAGTTATGTTTTCTAAACAGCCATAATATATGTAATCAAAGACTCAAGAAGATATACATTGTTTATATGGCTATTTCTTATTTTAACTTGTAATAAAACAAGCTAACAAAAAAGTATATTGTTAAATGATTTGGACTAAGAAGATGTTTTTATAGAAATCAAAAATAATGTCACCTTAGTAGACAGCATTCTCATAACTGGAATTGAATTGGGGTTGGCACACAGTACTACAGGAATTGTTGGTGAACCCATGTTCATTTATTTATTTATTTGTTTGCCTATTCATTTGTTTGTTTGTTTTTAGTTTATTTTGAGAAAAGGGGAGTGAGCAGGGGAGGGGTAGGGAGAGAAGGAGAGAGAGAATCCCAAACAGGCTCTGCACAGTCAGCGCCAAGCCAGGAGATCATAACCTGGGCTGAAACCAAGAGTCAGACACTGGGGCACCTAGGTGTCTCAGTTAGTTAAACATCCAACTCTGGCTCAGGTCATGATCTCAGTTTGTGAGTTTGAGCCCTGCATCAGGCTCTGTGCTGGCAGCTCAGAGCCTAGAGCCTGCTTATGATTCTGTGTCTCCCTCTGTCTCTGGCCCTCCCCCACTTATGCTCAGTATCTCTCTCTCTCTCTGTGTCTCTCTCTCTCTGTCTCTCTCTCTCTCTCTCTCTCTCTCTCTCTGTCTCTCTCTCTCTCAAAAATCAATAAACATGGAAAAAAAATTTTTTATAAGTTGGACATTTTCTGACTGAGCCACCAGGGGACCCTCATTTATTTCATTAATGGAATATTTAATGAGCTAGCAAATTGAGATTGAGGTTACTATTGAATGCCTGAAGTATAGGAATTAGTTATTTATTGAAAGAAAATCTCCTTCTTACAGGTGCAGGTATAAGTAGGACAGTTGACCTTGCAATATGAATTGTTGAAGAGCCTGACCAAATACCTCCTGTATGAATTGCTAATTCATCCAAAATAGGATTGTGTTGAAAAATTACCTGTAAATAGGACTAGCATTTTTAAATCTGCAAACTTATTTTAACTATTTTTCAGTTAATATTTCAGAATTCTTCACTGTAAAAAGCAGAAAGAAAAAAAAAGACCTTGAATGTATAACACATTTGTTTTCAATCAGGTCTACTTTTTTTATTATTATTATTTTATTTATTTATTTTTGAGAGAGAGAGAGAAAGAGAGAGAGAGAGAGAGGCAGAAGTGAGAGAATCCCAAGCAGGCTCAGCATTGTCAGTGCAGAGCCTGACGTGGGGCTCGGACTCACAAACCATGAGACTGACCTGAGCTGAAATCAAGGGTCGGACACTTAACCGACTGAGCCACCCAGGCGCACCTCAAACAGTTCTACTTCTAAGTGTAAATCCAGAGGTGAACATGAGGGTCAGAGCTACAAGTGCGCTACCAGATAAGTAAAATAGATACCTGGCCCCACTGAGTTTTTGAAAATTTAAAATATACATAGCAGGGGTGCTTGGGTAGCCCAGTAGGGTAAGGGGCTGACTCTTGGTTTCAGCCCGGGCCATGATCTCACAGTTCATGAGTTTGAACCCCTCACAGCTGCTGGTATGGAGCCTGTTTTGGATTCTCAATCTCTCCCTCACTCTCTAACCCCTCCCCTGCTCATGCTGTCTATCTCAAAATAAATAAACTTGAAAAAATAAAATAAAATATATATAGTAAAAGGCATGCCAAAAAATCATTTTCCTCTTAGAATACTTAGTAATCTTGTGTATATCTAAATTGTAATTTGTCAACAAGCTAATTGGCTACATTTTTTGTTTTTCCCCTACAGCTCTGAGTTTTGACGTATGTATCAAATCATGTATGTCCACTATAAATCTTCCCACACTTCTGACCACTGGCCATCACTGATCATCCTGTATATCTGTAGTTTTGCCTGTTATAAAATGTCACATAATTGGAATGTATGTGAATGTTCTTAACAGCTTCAATCATAGTATTTCAGAACTGGGAACAATCCAATGTGTAAATGCAATCTGTGTGATAACATCCACAGATCTGCAATTTATAGAGTTGTCCTAGATCGTTGAGAAAAATTTAGCAGAGTGACAGATCTGTAACTTGGAGGAGAAAAAAAGTTGCCCTTTTATAAGGACTATCATCAAGAATTCTTAGCACATCTTAATGAAATTAAAAATGAAATGAGGGAGAAAATATATTGATGAGGCTTGAGACCTACTACTCAGAGCCAATTATAAGAGTAAATTATCATTTTTTTTCAGGAAAAAGAACTCTATTTTATGAAGCTTTTCAACTTAATTAAGTGTGCCATAATAAACAAGATTAATTGCATCCTGGCTAGGGAGAATTCTGGTATCTACAAAATCAAAGATGAAAGTCAAAATCACAGAATAGATTCCGGAAATAATGTTGTCATCAATCAAAATTTGTTCCTTTAAGTTTGTTTACCAAAAAAATATGTTAAACAACATTTTCTCAAAATGTACGTTTATTATTGGATTCAATTCAATTTAGCATTACTGGATCGAAGCAGCATTTTCAAAAGTAAAATTGTTTCCTTCATTTAACAAGCATCTACTAGTCATCTGTTCAATAGTAGACACCATGGTAAGTGCTAGGATTATAAAGATAAATCAAATACAGTCCCTGGCTTCAGGTAATTCAAATCATGATCAAGAATATAGAAAAGTACAAAAAATGTGTATCACAGGCAATATACGCTACAATACAGTGATTAACATAGATTTCATCTGATCACTCTATGACCTTCCTATTGTGAAATAATTCTTCAACTCTGCAAGTAAGTGAGAGTAGCTTTGGCATGCCATACATACATTTAACACACACTTCTATGACAACACTTACCATTTTATATTGTAATCACTTGTTTAAGTTTTTGTCTCCAACAATAAACACTGAGTTCTTCAAGAAGGGGGGCTATAATTTATTCATCACTTAATGAATAAGAGCAGATACTTACTAATAGCTTTAGGGAAGGAAGGACAAGCAGAGGCAGTGGATATGTGGAACAAAAGGGTGGCCCAAAAGGGTGTCACCTGTGGCCAGGGGGATTTTCAAGGTTTAGAGACAACTAAGAATGGAGCCAAATGAGAGAAGAGAGGCAATAACACTTATATTTCATGGCAGAAAGGTTAATAGGTAATGTCAATAACTGAAAGGGAGAAGAATTTTTAAAGAGAAATTATGTAATCTAGGCAGAGTGATTTGAAATGTTGACAGGACATCCACGACAAACTGTCCAGTAGAAGGCTGGAAATGCTGATCTGGTAGTCAGGAATAAGTCTGATTAAAGATGTGAATCTAAGTGTCCTAATGATACAGGTGATATTGAAGTTGTGGAAGACTAGGGAATTTCCAAGGAAGAAAGTAAAAGATGAGTTAAGATTAGTTTCTGAATATTGAGGAATTCAAAAGAATCCCAAATAAGAAGAAAAGGTAATGGGTTTGGAGGGATCTGTGAACTTTGCAAAGTAAAGAGCCTGTAAAGACTCATCATTGATATATTTCAAGAGAGAAGGGGTGAAGAGATGGGAGGCAGGGGAGCATAATGCTAATCAGCTTTGGGACAGAATTCCTGCGTTCAAATCCCAGCTCCATCACAGGCTCTTAGGCTCCTCATTTAACCAACCTGAGCCTCTTAATCTTTTTAAAGCTTGTCTCATAGTTTTGAGCATTATAGAATATAAAGTAATTGGAAGAGTGGGACACATAGTAAGCATTTAATTCATGGATTAATTGACCTCTGTAAAAACAATTTCAGTATTAGGAGAAAGAGTTTGGAATACAAAGGAAGAAGAGAAATAACACTATGCTTCTGGAATTTGAGGAAAATGACTTCTTTTGAAGTTTTTGTTTTAATTCCAGTTAATTCACATACAGTGTTACATTAGATTCAGGTGTACAATCCAGTGATTTAACAATTCTGTACATCACCTGGTGCTCATCACAAGTGTACTCATTAATCCCCATCACCTGTTTCATCCTCCTACCTATCTTCCTTCTGATAACCATCAGTTTGTTCTCTAGTTAAAAATCATTTTCTTGGTCTCGCTTTCTCTCTTTCTCTCTCTTTTCCCCGTTTGCTCATTTGTTTTGTTTCTTAAATTCCACATATGAATGAAATCATGGTCTCTGACTGACTTATTTGCTTGTGTAGGGTAGTTCTATTTTTAATTTTTTGAGGAAACTCCGTACTGTTTTCCTGAGTGACTGCACCAGTTTGCATTCCCACCAACAGTGCACGTGGGTTCTTTTTTTTCCATATCCTTGCCAACCCTTGTTGTTTCTTGTGTTGTTGATTTTAGCCATTCTGATAGGTGTGAAGTGCTATCTCATTGTAGCTTTGATTTGCATTTCCCTGATGGTAAGTGATGATGAGCATCTTTTCATGTGTCTCTTGTCCATCTGGATGTCTTCTTTGGAGACATGTCTTCATGTCTTCTGATTATTTTTAATAAGATTATTTCTTTATTGAGAGTTGAGTTTTATAAGTTCTCTATATATTGTGGATAGTAACCATTTATTGATTATGTCATTTGCAAGTATCTTTTCCCTTCTGTAGGTTGCCTTTTATTTTAGTTTTGTTGATTGCTTCCTTTACTGTGCAGGAGCTTTTTATTTTCATGTAGTCCCAATAATTCATTTTTTTCTTTTATTTCCCTTGCCTTAGGAGACCTATCTAGAAAAAAAGTTACTACAGCCAATGTCAAAAAAGTTACTGCTGTGCTCTCTTCTAGAATTTTTATGGTTGCAGGTCTCACATTTAGGTCTTTAATCATTTGAGTTTATTTTTGTTTGTCATGTAAGAAAGTGGTCCAGTTTCATTGTTTTGCACGTGTCTGTCCAGTTTTTCCAACACCATTTGTTGAACAGACTGTCTTTTTTCCAATTGCATAGTCTTTCTTATTTTGTGAAAGATTAATTGACTATATAATTGTGGATTCATTTCTGGGTTTTTATTCTGTTCTATTGATGTATGTGTCTATGTGCCAGTACCATACTGTTTTCATTACTAGAGCTTTGCAATATAACTTGAAGTCTAGAATTGTGAGGCCTCCAGCTTTGCTTTGCTTTTTCAAAATTGCTTTGGCTATTCAAGGTTTTTTGTGGTTCCCTACAAATTTTAGGATTGTTTGTTCTTTGAAAAGTGCTGTTGGTATTTTGTTAGGGATTGCAATAAATCTGCATATTGCTTTGGGTAGTATAGACATTTTAACAATAGTTGTTCTTCCAATCCATGAGCATGGAATGTCTTTCCATTTCTTTGTGTCATCTTCAGTTTTTTTCCCAGTGTTTTATAGTTTTCAGAGTACAGGTCTTTCACCTCTTTCATTACGTCTATTCTAGGTATCTTACTATTTTTGGTGCAATTGTAAATCGGATTGTTTTCTTATTTTCTCTTTCTGCTTCTTCATTATTGGTGTATAGAAATGCAACAGATTTCTGTACATTGATTTTGTATCTTGTGACTTTACTGAATTTGTTTATCAGTTCTGGCAGTTTCTTGGTAGTCTTTTAGGTTTCCAGTATATAGTATGATGTCATTTGTAAATAGTGCAAGTTTTACTTCTTCCTACCAATGTGAATTCCTTTTATTTCTTTCCATTTCCTGCTTGCTGTGGCTAGGACTTCCAGGACTATGTTGAATGAAAGTAGTGAGAGACAACATGTCTTGTTCCTGACCTCAGGAGAAAAGCTCTCAGTTTTTCCCCCATTGAGTATGGTGTTAACTGTGGATTTTCATATATGGCCTTTATTATGTTGAGGTATGTCCCCTTTAAACCTACTTTGTTGAGGGTTTTTATCATGAATGGATAGTTTGTCAAATGCTTTTTCTGCATCTATTAAAATGATCATATGGGTCTTATCCTTTCTCTTATTAGTGTGATGTATCACAATGATTGATTTGCAAATATTGAACCACCTTTGCAACCCAGGAATAAATCCCTCTTGATAGTGGTGAATTATTTTTTAAATTTATTCTTGGATTTGGTTTGCTGGTATTTTTTTGAGAATTTTTGTATCCATATTCATCAGAAATATTGGCCTGTATGCCTGAGTGGCTCAGTTGATTAGGCATTTGACTCTTGATATCAGCTCAGGTCATGATCTCATAGTTCATAGATCAAGCCCTAAGTCAGGCTTTTTCCTGACAGCGTGGAGCCTGCTTGGTATTCTCTCTCTCCCTCTCTTTCTGCCCCTCCCCTGCAGGGAATTTCTTAAATATTTCTTAAAAAAAAAAAGAAATATTGGCCTGTAGTTCAATTTTTTTTTTTGTGGTGTCTTTATCTGGTTTTGTTATCAGGTTAATGCTGACCTCATAGAATGAATTTAAAAGTTTTCCTTACTTTTCTATTTTTTGGAATAGTTTGAGAAGAGTAGGTGTTAACTCTTATTTAAAGTGTTCAGTAGAATTTGCCTATGAAGCCATCTGGTCATGGACTCTTTTTATTAGAACTTTTTTTTTTATTATTATTACTGGTACAATTTCATTGCTGGCAATTGGTCTGTTCAAATTTTCTATTTCTTCCTGTTTCAGTTTTGGTAGTTTATATGTCCCTAGGAATTTATCCATTTCATCTAGCTTGTCCAATTTGTTGGCATATAGTTTTTCATAATACTCACTTAAAATTATTTGTATTTCTGTAGTGTTGATTGTTACTTCTTCTTTCTAATTTGTAATTTTATTTATTTATATCCTTTGTCTTTTTTTCTTGATAAATCTTGCTAGAGGTTTATCAATTTTATTGATTTCTTTTTTCAAAGAACCAGCTTCCAGTTTCATTGATGTGTTCTATTGAGTTTTTTACTTTCTATATCATTTATTTCTGTTCTAATCTCTCTTATTTCCTTACTTCTGATGGTTTTAGCTTTTTTTGTTGTTGTTCTTTTTCTAGCTCCTTTAGGTGTAAGATTAAGTTGTTTATTTCAGATTTTTCTTGCCTCAGGAGGTAGACCTGTGTTGCTATCAACTTCCCTCTTAGAATTGCTTTTGCTGCATCCCAAAGGTTTTAGACTGTTGTGTTTTCATTTTCATTTGTTTCCATGTTCTTTTTGTTTCTCTTTTATTTCCCGATTGCCCTATTCATTGCTTAGTAGCATGTTGTTTAAACTCCATGTATTTTTGTCTTTCCAGATTTTTTCTTGTGATTGATTTCTAGTTTCATGGAGTTATGTTAAAAAAAGATGCATTGTATGACTTCAGTCTTCTTGAATTTGTTGAGACTTGTTTTGTGGACTAATATGTGATCTATTCTGGAGAATATTCCATGTGCCCTTGAAAAGAATGTGGATTCTGCAATTTTAGGGTGGAATGTTCTACATATTTCTGTTAAATCTATAGGGTCCATCCAATGTGTCATTCAAAGCCATTGTTTCCTTGTTGATTTTCTTTTTAGATGAACTGTCCATAGATGTGAATGGGGTGTTAAAGTCCCATACAATACTATTATTGTATTATTGTCAATTATTTCCTTTATGTTTGTTATTAACTGATTTATGTATTTAGGTGCTTTCATATTGGGTGCATAAATATTGGATTTATGTTGTTATATCTTCTTGTTGGCTTGTCCCCTTTACTATTATATTGTGCCCTTCTTTGTCTCTTGTTACAGTCTTTTTTTAAGGTCTTGTTTGTCCAATGGAAGTATTGCTGTTCTATTTTTTTTTTTGACATCCATTTGCATGTTAAATATTTCTCCATCCCCTCACTTTATTTTTTTTTATTTATTTTTTTTTTAATTTTTTTTTAACCTTTATTTATTTTTGGGACATAGAGAGACAGAGCATGAACGGGGGAGGGGCAGAGAGAGAGGGAGACACAGAATCGGAAACAGGCTCCAAGCTCTGAGCCATCAGCCCAGAGCCTGACGCGGGGCTCGAACTCCCGGACCGCGAGATCATGACCTGGCTGAAGTCGGACGCTTAACCGACTGCGCCACCCAGGCGCCCCTCCATCCCCTCACTTTAAATAGGCAGGTATCTTTAGCTCTAAAATGAGTCTCTTGTCGGCAGCATATAGATGGGCCTTGTTTTCTTTATCCATTCTGTCATCCAGTATCTTTTGACTGGAGCATTTAGTTCATTATATTCAAAATGATTATTGATAGATGTGTGCTTATTGCCATTTTATTACTTGTTTGTGGTTATTTCTGAAGATTTTCTCTGATCCTTTCTTCTCTTGCTCTCTTTCATGGTTTGCTGGTTTTCTTTAGTGATGTATTTGGATTTCTTTCTCTTTATTCTTTGCATATTTCTTAGTGGTTTTTGATTTGTAGTTACTAGTAGGTTTATATGTAACATCTCCTGCATATAGCAGCCTTTATTAAGTTGATGGCCATTTAAGTTCGAACCCATGTTTAAGGTACATGGCATTATATTTTGCATCCTTTTCATTTTGTGAGTTCCTTGACTGTGTTTTTATAGAAATATTCATTTTTACTGCTTTTGTGTTTCCTACTTTCATACTGTCATTTTTGGTCTTTCCTTTCCACTGACAGTGTCCTCTTTAGTATTTCTTGCAAGGCTGGTTTCGTGATCATGAACTCCTTTAGTTTTTAGTTGTCTGGGAAACTACTTATCTCTCCTTCTATTCTGAATTACAGCCTTGCTGGGTAGAGTATTCTTGGCTTCAGATTTTTCCCATTCAGCACTTTGAATATATCATGCTAGTCTCTTCTGGCTTGGAAAGTTTCTGTTGAAAAATATGCTTGTAGCCTTAGGAGATTTTCCTTGCAGGTAATTGTCTTCCTTTTTCTTTCTGCTTTTAAGGAGTTTTCTTAATCACTACATTTTGCCATTTTAATTACAATATGTCTTGGTGTAGACCTGCTTTTGTTGATTTTGTTGTGGGTTCTTTCTGTGCCTCCTCGATTTGGACATCTGCTTCCTTCCCCAGATTAGGGAAATTTTCAGCTATTACTTCTACAAATAAATTTTCTGCCCCCTTTCTCTTCGTTCGGGACTCCTACAATACAAATGTTATTATATTTGTTGGAGTCACTGAATTCTCTAAGTCTATTCTCATTTTGCATAATTCTTTTTCCTCTCTTTTGTTCAGCTTGATTACTTTCCATCACTCTCTTCTAGGTTACTGATTCATTCCTCTGCTTCTTCCAGCCTGCTGTTCATTCCATCATTAATTCTGATTTCACTTATTGAACCCTTTATCTCTGCTGTTATTCCTTATTTCTGTGTTTAATGGTTTCACTGATGCCTTTTACTCTTTTTCTCAAGCCCATCGAGTATCTTTATGAACATTACTTTAAATTCTCTATCAGGCATGTTCCTTATATCTGTTTCACTTAAATCTCTGGCCAAGGCTTTGTTCTGTTTTTTCATTTGGAACAAATTCCTCTGTCTACTGATTTTATCTAAGTCTCTTCCTACTTCTCTGTGTTAGAAAAATCAGCTAGTCTCCTGCTAATAAAGATAATGGCTTTATGAAGAAGAGGTCCTCTATTGCCCTGCAGTATGATGTTCTCTGTCTCTCAGGGCCTGTTGCTTTAGGGAGTGTCTCAAATGTGTGCTGTGTGCACCCTGCTGTTATGTCCTCACCACTTTATCCTTCAGACCAGTCATCTGCAGAGGTTCTCTTTGTTTATTGCTGGAGACCTATTGCCACTGTTGCTGGAACTGAGGCTCTGCGAAACTCCAGGGTTGAAAGGCACAGTATGGAAAGGTGTTTCAGCTAGTCTTCTGAGAGAGAGGCCTTCCACGTTGGGACAGAGACAAGTGTAACTGTGAGGGGTGGTTCCACCGAGCAGGGGAGTGGGACTGGGGAGAGGGGCTTGGTGTATGGAAGTTAGGTAGCAAGTGTGGACACTGCACTGGTTTCCACAGGTGGCTCTGTGCTTGTGCAGAGGAGCAGGAAAAGGAAATGGTGCTAGCTAGTTCCTTTGCTCCTGAAAGGGTCTCTCCATGAATGCTGTCTCTCTGGGACACACTCCAAGAAGAGCAAATGACCTCCACGCTGTGTGCCCCCAGGCACTCTTCAGATTGCTGTTTCCATGCTATATGGCCCCAGGCTGTGTGCCCTCCCCTCTCCATAAGAGCAGTGCAGTGCCCTCTGGGTTCTCCCTGAGGCAAGCCCACTGACCTTTAAAACTCCAGGCTCTCAGCCCTGCTGGTTGCAAGAACTCCTGAAATTCAGCCACTCTTGCCTTCCAAGCCAATTGTTATGGGGAATTGTCTTTCCTGTGCACACACCTGTGTGCTACTCTGTCTCTCCCACTTCTCTGTGACTGCGCTCCCTTCCCACCACGGTGGCTATAATTGATTTCTCTCATGTCTCTGCACTTTCTACCTTCATTGATGAGGCCTCTTCTCTGCCTTTAGTTGTAGAGTTTGCTCTGTCGGTCTTCAGGTCATTTTCTGGGGTAGTTAGCATGATTTGGTAGTTATCTAGCTGTATTCAGGGATCAAGGTGAGCCTAGGGTCCTCCTACTTTGCTGCCATCTTCCTCCAAACTACAGGAAAGTTACTTTACGATAAAACAATTTCTAAGTAGCCCTGAGAAATCATAACAATGATTTATTTTTATATAATCAAATGTATTGTATATAATAAAATACATATTATATTAGTCATTATAATTAGCTGACTTTCTTGTATTTTTCAAAAAAAAAAGAATGGAGAAAACATATATGTAAGTAGTATAAAGTCAAGACAGATATGGAAGACTATGAGGGTGGCAAGAACTAGAAGAGTAATGGTTGCACTATTATTTTAGTGTTCCTTTTGCTTCAGCACCTTTGCATCTTGCATCACTTGGTAGAGAGCTCACTAAAATTAAAAACAACAACAACAACAACACAAGAAGGCTGGTAAAAATGCGTAAGAGGAACTCTGTATAAAGTTTACATAAAAATTAGGAATCAGTAGATTTTAGCTTGCTGGAAATATGGAATATTGTGGTCAAAAAATGTGATTGCAGAATTTGAGATCTTGGAAGAGATGGAAAAGTATAAGGTATTATAAAACAGTTTATGGAAGTGATTCATTTGCTTCTCACACAACCCTATGAGCTAGTAAAGTCAGAATAGCAAGTGAACATACTAGCTGTGAACCTCTAAAGAAGACTCACATGAAAGACTTTAATTTTTTTTTTTAATTTTTTTTTCAACGTTTATTTATTTTTGGGACAGAGAGAGACAGAGCATGAACGGGGGAGGGGCAGAGAGAGAGGGAGACACAGAATCGGAAACAGGTTCCAGGCTCTGAGCCATCAGCCCAGAGCCCGACGCGGGGCTCGAACTCACGGACCGCGAGATCGTGACCTGGCTGAAGTCGGACGCTTAACCGACTGCGCCACCCAGGCGCCCCAAGACTTTAATTTTTTTATTGGGCATAATTGACATATAGAGTTATATGAGTTTTAGGTGTATAACATAAAGACTTTAATTTTATGACTCTATTTGTCCTTTTATTATGCTAAGCTAAATTTGGAAAATTTTTCTTTATGTTCTTATAATGATCTATGATATTTAACTTATTAATTAGATATATTTTACTATACTTTTTTTTTTTTTGAGAGAGAGAGGCAGTGTGAGCAGGGGAGGGGTCAAAGAAAGGGAAAAAGAGAATTTTTTTTAATGCTTCTTAATGTTTATTTATTTTTGAGAGAGAGAGAGAGACAGAGCATGAGCAGGGGAGGGACAGAGAGAGAGAGTCACAGAATCTGAAGCAGGCTCCAGGCTCTGAGCTGTCCTCACAGAGCCTGATGCCAGGCTCCAACTCACGAACCATGAGATCATGACCTGAGCCAAAGTCGGACACTTAACCAACTGAGCCACCCAGGTGCCCCTACTTTTCTATTTCTAGATTGCAATGTTTTTATATTGTTTGGGATTCTGTCACTTATGTCATCTAAACCACCAAGCTATTGTGTTCATTTGAGATTTTAAATGGTTGTAAAATATAAGTGATGGTTATGATTACCATAAGAGTTGTGGCATTTGACTTTATAATCACTGATGCTAAGATTGACAGTGGAAGAGGCTATTAATAGAAATACTGATTCTGGACACACCTGGGTGGCTCACTTGGTGGAGCATCCAACTCTTGGCTTAGGATCAGGTCATGATCTCATGGTTTGTGAGATGGGAGCCCCATGTCAGTGTCCACACTCACAGCATAGAGCCTGCTTGCAATTCTCTCTCTCCCTTTCTTGCTGCCCCTTCCTGCTTGTGCTCTCTCTCTCTTTCTCAAAATAAATAAATAGACATATATATAAGTTGCCTGGAAAGTAAATCTTAAAAAGTTCTCATCACAAGACAAAAATTTGTAACAGTGTGGTGATGGATATTCCCTAAACCTATGGTGGTAATCACTTTGCAAAATATACCTATATCAAATCATTATTTGTATACCTAAAAGTGATATAAGGTTGGATGTCAATTATATCTCAATTAAAATACGGTCATTGATAACAATCTGACTTATAAATATCTTTGGTAATCATGATGCTTTATGCTATCAGTAGCTAATATTGCGAACAAAATACAGCAGGGGTGGGATCATCATTAACGGTGTGTATACCAAAGTAGAAAAAGTATCAGTTCCTCTGTGGTTTGCTTATGCTTTCATTAAGGATATTCTCTTGGGGCACCTGGATGGCTCAGTCGGTTAAGTGTCCAACTTTTGATTTCAGCTCAGGTTCGTGGTTCGTGAGCTGGAACCCCGTGTTAGGCTCTGCACTGAGCACGGAGCCTGCTCAGTGGAATTCTCTCTTCTTCTCTCTCTGCCCCTCCCCGGCTTGACCTCTAAATAAGTAAATAAATAAATAAAACTTGAAAAAGGATATTCTCTTAATATATGGATTACTTGTAGAAGGTTTTGAAAGCGACTTGTCATTTAATGAGACTTAAGTTTTGTCTGCCTCTAACATATGTATCCCGTGTGGATGACTTTGTTTAACAGAGCACAGGTAAGCAGCAATACATCACAACAGACTGAGAAACAGACAATAAAGAAGAGAACCACGTCCCACTCTTTGGAACTGTGGAGCTGCTCTTCTCATTCAAGTTACCCTGCTTATCCTATATTACTTCTGCATCATCTGGCACATTGACTAAATGAGGTTGCACATGTTAGCCTGCACATGAATATTAATATAGCTTATGTGATTGTTTTCTTCTTTAGGTTAAAAACAAATGTATTCAGAATTTCAGATATTTTTCTTACACCCCAATGGATTGCTTTGTCCATCCTGTGTGGCAGGTGCATTTTCTTTTGGACTCTATGGCTTTGGTAAAGAGAAGTCTGTGAAGAGGAGGGGTGACATGGCCAGATGTGAATTTTTGATCATTTTTGATCATTGACCCAAATTTAGCAATGAAGTTGTATTGAGAAAGACCAAAGGCAGGAAGGCCAGATAAGAGGGTATTGTCTCTGGTCCAGGCCAGAAATTGTGAGGTATGGCAGGAGTAATGATATGCTAGAAGTGAAACTCAATGTTCAAAAGTTGGTGAATCATTAGAAGTAGTTACTAAGGTAGGAGGAAGAATGAAGAATTGCTTTGATTCCTAACTAAAGCACAGTTCTTTTTTTTTTTTTTTTAATTTTCAGAACAAAGAACAAATTCTTATATGCAATGTTGCTTTTTCCAGGGGAAAAAAAGTCATTGTTAATTTTATTCTTTCCTAATACCATGCTGTATTTGTAGTGGTGTTTTCATTCATTCTAGAGACACTCCCTTGGAGGCCAGATCTGCGCTGATTCTTTGCACATATCAGATGAGGTTCAATTCTTATTTAATATGATTCTCCAAAAATGGAAAGTCAATAACTTTTCATCATGAGATTTAAAAAATGAGGATCATCCTTCCAAGACATGATAAGTGTTAGATGGAAATATAGGTGACTTCCTTATGCATCCTGTGTTTAGTTCATTGCTGCTGTGTGTCTTGCCTTTAGCTGGGATGACAGCAGCTCTGTGAGCAGTGGTCTCAGTGACACCCTCGATAATATCAGCACAGATGACTTGAATACGACATCCTCAGTCAGCTCTTACTCTAACATCACTGTCCCTTCCAGGAAGAACACGCAGGTGAGAATTGCCTTCTTTCTTTTTCCAGTGCTTCTGCCGGTTTCTCCCCAACCGCCCCCCCCCAATTATTTATATTGGATTAAAATGTAGCACAGGGGTACCTGTGTGGCTCAGTTGCTTAAGCCTCCAACTCTTGATTTTGGCTCAGGTCATGATCTCATGGTGGTGAGATCGAGTCCCACATCAGGCTGCATGCTGAGCATGGAGTCTGCTTAAGATTCTCTCTCTCTCTCTCTCTCTCTCTCTCTCTCTCTCTCTCTCTCCTCTCTGCACCCCTCCCCCATTCACATTGTCTTTCTCTCTGTCTCTAAAATAAAATTACATACATATATATATATATATATATAGATATATAGCATGACCCCTTAATCTGAAATAATTGCATAAACTGAAGCAGCTTGTGTATATGTATTTTTTTCTATTGATTATAAGCCAACCCAGAAAGACTTGTTTTTACCATATCTGTTTTTGTAATATTGATATTTTTTAACTCAAAAAATATTTTAATAGTCTAACTTTAAATAGTTCTTCATTAATTTTGTATTGATCTCTGAAATAAATTACTACATCTCTTGAGAATCGTAAATCAAGAATGGATATCAGATAATTAAGTTTTATCTTGTCTTACTTTTCCTTGTTAGATTTGACATAGAAAATTTCTTCCTCTCTGGAGTATGTAATTGGGGTTTTCTGCACATATTTATTCCGACATTCTCTAATATGTGCAAGTGAGAATTATGTGACTAAAATTAATGAAACTTAAATTAAGAAGGCAGAGATAAAAATAGGAGTCTCTGGGATTCTTTTGAAATATAAATCAGTGCTGCTTTTTTTTTAACCAGTTATCTGAAAGTACATTGCAATGCCTATTCACACTTCATAGATTTTTCTGCACAAAGTTTCTTTGTAATATTTTCCTCATAGCTGAAGACAGATTCAGAGAAACGTTCTACAACAGATGAGACATGGGATGCTACCGAGGAGCTGAAGAAAACAGAAGAGGACCTCGACAGCCACGGGGATAGTGGCGGCAAGTGGAAGGCTATTTCCTCAGGACTTCCTGAAGACCCTGAGAAGACAGGGCAGAAGGCCTCCCTGTCCATCTCCCAGACAGGTTCCTGGAGAAGAGGCATGTCTGCCCAAGGGGGAGCGTCATCTAGGCAGAAAGCTGGAACAAGTGCACTCAAGACCCCTGGTAGGCTTGTCATTTCACAGCTGTTATGCAAAAAGGTTTTAATTTATAGCTTCCATTCAGTCTTGGTTCTCTTTAATGATAGCTTTATTTTTTAATTAAATCCTATTCTTCTCTGTATAGTTATTTTTTTCCTATGTAAATTTCACATACTTTACCATAGAAGTCCACATGAATACAACAATTTGGCATTCTCTAGAGAGCACCATCATAATTTGGGGCTATTGAGTGTCTATTCTGCCACTGTCATTTCTGTTCGTGTGCAGATAAAAGAAGTCTGCCTAATAAAAACAAGATTGCATTCTTTCTGACTTCCTTATGAAAGTTGGGAATATTTATGGTAAGCATACCTCTAATTTTTACTACCACCACTGAGAGGCAAGAACAATCACACTAATCTAATGGGTTGGAATTCTGGAGATTTGAAACATCATTTGTGAATTACACTTTATGAAAGAAGAGAGTGAAAGAATTCTGCCAAATTTTACCATCTTTTTTTTCTTTTTTTTTAAGATTCTCTCCCTGTTTTTAAAATGGTGCCTAATTTTATGGGCACTTAGTTGGTTAAGTGTCCGACTCTTGATTTCTGCTCAGGTCATGATCTCATAGTTTGTGGGTTCAAGCCCCACGTCAGGCTCTGTGCTAGGAGCACAGAGTCTGGTTGGGACTCTCTCTCTCCCTTTCTCTGCTCATCCCCTGTTCATGTTCTCTCTCTCTTTCTCTCTCTCTCTCTCTCTGTCTCTCTCTCTCTCTCTCTCAAAATAAATAAAGTTAGAAGAAAGAAAAAAAGGACACGGTGCCCAATTTTAAATAATGCCACCTGAATTAGTGATGTACCAGGGTACTCTGAATATAATAATCTTATATATATTCAAGTGAATTTTTTTTCTGGCACTTAGCTTGATAAGATTAAGTGCTATCCTGATAAAAGAAGAGAATTGTGAGATAAAAGACAATAATAAATTGCAAAAATATGTGTTTCCATTTTATCTCCATCACTCATCACATTTCCTCTAAGAGCCATAATTTTATAGCTTTGTACTCAACCCTCTCAATATATTAATCCATATTTCGGAACTGAAGTAACATAAAGAAGTGTTCACATTTTTTACACATGGTTTAGAGAAAGAGTATTATGAAATCGAAGCGTGCCGGCATGCATATTTGTGTATTTCTCGTTAATTAGGGAAAACCGATGATGCCAAAGCTTCCGAGAAAGGCAAAAGTCCTCTAAAAGGATCATCTCTACAGAGATCTCCTTCAGATGCAGGAAAAAGCAGTGGAGATGAGGGGAAAAAGCCCCCTTCGGGCATTGGAAGATCTACTGCTCCCGGCTCTTTTGGATTTAAGAAGTCAAGCGGGGTAGGCTCATCTACTATGATCACGAGCAGTGGAGCCACAATTACAAGCGGATCGGCAACACTGGGTAAAATTCCCAAGTCGGCTGCCATAGGTGGGAAGTCCAGCGCCGGGAGGAAAACCAGTCTGGACGGCTCACAGAACCAGGACGACGGCGTGCTGCACGTGAGCTCCAAGTCGTCCCTGCAGTACCGCAGCCTGCCCCGTCCTTCCAAGTCCAGCGCGAGCGGCATCCCCGGCCGAGGCGGCCACAGGTCCAGCACCAGCAGTATTGATTCCAATGTCAGCAGCAAGTCGGCTGGCGCCACCACCTCGAAGCTCAGAGAACCTACTAAGATTGGGTCAGGGCGCTCGAGTCCCGTCACTGTCAACCAAACAGACAAGGAAAAGGAAAAAGTGGCCGTCTCAGATTCAGAGAGCGTTTCTCTGTCAGGGTCCCCCAAATCCAGCCCCACCTCTGCCAGTGCTTGCGGGACACAAGGGCTCAGGCAGCCGGGATCCAAGTATCCTGACATTGCCTCACCTACGTTCCGAAGGTAAGAGTGTGTAAGATGATGCTGGGAAAATAGAGTATGCTATGCTGTAGGAGACATGTAAACCGTGTGTCGATAAAATATATGTGTCCAAAATCCTATATCCTGAGTATATATACCCTACATGTATATTGTAAGGTATGTATAATCTTAGAATCTTTTATTCAGTTTCTGAGTACAGTGATTTTTAAAAAGCTGGTCGTGTAAATAACCAGCAAAAAATAAAAAATGGAATTCATTTTGAGAAATGCTCAAGCTTCCCAGTTCCATTCTCATCTAATATTAGCAACATAAAAACAGCATTTATAAGAAACTTAAGAGCAGATGGCAATACCTAGGGGTAGTGATAAAATAAAGTGATCGCTTATAAAATTTCCATAGATTTCCATCTCTCCACAATTACAAATAAAGCAAAATGGGCCTTTATGACTGTTGGTATTTGTTTCCAGTGTTTATTATCTTGCTGGCTCTTAATGAGTCAAATGATCATGAACGTAGACGAAATTGTTTTTCTTGTAAAAGATTACATTGGACAGATTGATGTAGTACCCGATCTTGACAGATTAATGAAAATCAAGGCACGATATCATGGACGGAACTTGAAAACATTTGGATATTTCACACAGGGTTACAACTAAGGAATGAGCTAGATTTTCTAGCTTCATCGCTTTCCTTTATAAGCAGCATAACTTAGTTTCTATACGAGGACTGTCTTCGATATTAAATATGTGGAATTCTGCTGTGAGATATCATTGTTTTTAAATACTACTGTGTTTTAAGTGGCAGGGAAATACATGTGGTTAAAGACTTGCGACAACTGGTTGAACCTCTCTGGGTCTGTTTCCTCATCTATGATATGATAGAGTATGATTTATAGTTCATTACGTGTTAAGTATGTTTAATGTTTGTTTTTATTATGATGACCAAACTGGGAAATAAAGGGTCTTGAAACATTTACTTTAACATTTCAAGCAATCTCAGTTACATGATTGTTTGAAAACCTGGAGGTTATATTCCTCAGTAGCAATATTAATTCTGAAAAACTGGCTTTTTGAAATGCTGAATCTCATCCGAAAGAATAATGACTTATCGTGGGAGTAATTATTTCTCTTGCTTAAATAAAAGCCAATAGTGCCCTCCAGTGGCCCATTACCTATGAAACAATTTCTCATATTCGTCATAAAATACTTCACTGTAGGAAATATGGATTTCATTGCAACTTAATTAGTTAGTAATCATTATGCCATTACTCCATATCACTTTATTTCCATATTTACATAAATTCGATGATATCATCTGCTTCATTTACAAAACTAAAATGTTTTCTGAACTGAACTCCAACATCCAAGTTAGCACCACCTCTGTTTCAAATCACTATTATAAATATGTATTTGAATAGCACTGGCAACTGACATAAAACCCTTTGGTCTTTCTTGAGGAAAACGTACACAAACCAACATGTTGCCAACAGTGTCCAATATTGTTTCTAACCAACTGCTCTCTGACAGCCACTCAGGCCACCAGCCACATAACATAACCTCCCGAACCTTGCCTTAAGCATTCCTTTTAGATTTTGAACAGACTGTTACAACGAGAGAGAAAAAGAGAGAGAGAGAGAGAGAGAAAAGAGAGAAAAGATTTTAAGTGTTACGTACCGAATGCGTAGAAGTTGTTTCATTATAATGGCTCTGTAAATAGGTACCAGCAAATGTGCTCAAGCTCTCTTTCTTGAAAGACTCTCATGATCACTTAAACTGTGAAAGCCAGGGACTTTCATGTTTGATCTCCTTTCGTTCTGCCCGCTTCCCCCCACCGCGCGGGCGGTGGCCCAGTACCGACTGACCCTTATGGTGATACGAGACATTTTTTGGCACGACATTAAGAAGTGCAAGCTCGTAACGTTCGTTGACACGGAGGCGGGAAGTGCTTGGTGGCTGGGCACACCGAAGCACGCTTGGCTCTGTGTACTGTAACCCTAAATATTGAGTGTGGATGTCGGTTTCTTGGAACAACTGAAGTTGTTATTTGTTTTTCTTTTAGGTTGTTTGGTGCCAAGGCAGGTGGCAAATCTGCCCCTGCACCTAATACTGAGGGTGTGAAATCCTCCTCAGTAATGCCCAGTCCTAGTACCACTTTAGCGCGGCAAGGCAGTCTGGAGTCACCGTCGTCTGGTACGGGCAGCATGGGCAGTGCTGGTGGGCTGAGTGGCAGCAGCAGCCCTCTCTTCAATAAACCCTCAGACTTAACTACAGACGTTATAAGCTTAAGTCACTCGTTGGCTTCCAGCCCGGCGTCGGTTCACTCTTTCACCTCGGGTGGTCTCGTGTGGGCTGCCAATCTGAGCAGTTCCTCTGCCGGCAGCAAGGACACTCCGAGTTACCAGTCCATGACTAGCCTCCATACGAGCTCTGAGTCTATTGACCTCCCCCTCAGCCATCATGGCTCCCTGTCCGGACTGACCACAGGCGCTCACGAGGTGCAAAGCCTGCTCATGAGAACGGGTAGTGTGAGATCTACTCTCTCAGAAAGGTGAGCTTTCCTAGAGGCATCGACGAAGTCTTCGCCGCCTCCTCCCTACGCTGCGCCTACCCTCCTGCCCCACTAAATTCCCTTGAGGTCCATGGGAGAGCCACTCCGCAAGGGAACAGAGGATTCAAGGGATGTGAGATTAACGGGCCTTTTGTTTGCGCATATTACCAAGTATGTAGAAGGGGGGAAAAAGCCATCACGGATAGGATAGTTGCATAATTAAGTTTCTTAATATGAATGCATACATATATACCAGATAGGCGATTTGAATAAAATTCAAAGCCTGTGTTTGTGTATTAAGTGATGTCTTCTCCAGACATGTTAACGATTTGGCCTGAGCTCCAAGATAACAGAGCTCTTTATGATAATTTGAGTATTTTTAAAGACCGAATGTAAATGGATTTGACAGTCATGCTCTGAGCAATATGTTAAGTTTGTTTTATTATCACTTCTCTGGGAAAATAGCAAAAAGATCACTGGAGAATCCTAGCTGAATTGGAAAAAAAAAAGTCAATTGTCAGGTATGAATGCTTAGAGAAAATTAGTAGCAGCAGTGATATTTTTAATAGACCCCTTGAGGTGCCTGGGTGGCTCAGTTGGTTAAGCGACCGACTTTGGCTCAGGTCATGATCTCGCAGTTTGTGGGTTCGAGCCCCGTGTCGGGCTCTGTGATGACAGCTCAGAGCCTGGAGCCTGCTTCAGATTCTATGTCTCCCCCTCTCTCTACCCCTCCCCTGCTCATGCTCTGTGTCTCTCTGTCTCTCCATAATAAATAAACGTTAAAAAGATTAAAAAAAAAAAAATAGGCCCCTTGAGAATAAATCACATTACAAGGTGTTTCCCATTGGTTTAATGAGATTTTTTTTAACTTAAAAAGAACATAAGAAGGTATTCCTTACCTAATATACTTACCAGAAAGTGTCACTGCTGACCAAAATGCCTTTAGATTCTCTCACCCCAAAAATCCTTTCTCAGATACTTTGGTACTGACTCTTTCCCCCAGGAAAATGCCCTGAAATGGCCACTTTCTCCAAGATTAACTTAATGTTATTTGTTTCTTGACACACCTACAACTTTTCAGAAATGGTCTTGGCCATATGTCTTAATTATGTTATTGGGGAAAGCACCACTAGCCGATGAAAATGCCTCAGATCATTTCCTAAACTTTTGTTCAGTCTGTTAGTCATTCTGACATATCACCTCTTTTCCAGACTTCCAGCCTTACCCCAGAATCATTTTTTTAAAGGTCAACTAAAGCTCTTACCGCATGGCACTGGTTGTCCCTTAATCCGGGATTTCCCGTTGCTCTTCTGTTTCTCTTGCCTTTGTAAAATGCTGAGCGTCGCTTCCATCCCACTGTACATCCCTACCCCCTCATGGTACATGGACAGCAATGCCCATAAGACATCCCCCTGACCCAAGAATTTTAGAACTGAAATATTTATGCTTGATAGTTCCTATGGTGGGCTGCTAATTACAAAATAACATTTTTCTGCATAAATAAATAACTGGGCCAAGAGACACAAGACAAAGAACTGGGTAATAGAGATTAAACTGTAGGTGTTTGCATCTATATAGCTTCTAGTTTTCTCATGATAGATAGCAGGCATAAAGACCAGCTGCATACACAAAAAACAATGGTTGTAAGTACTGTTTCATTTAATTTTCTATCTCAGAAGTTAGGCTTTCTACAGCATCTTAGATTTGAGTTTCTGCCCTTTCAGGCGAATGGGTATCCTCATACGTCATTTTCAAAACTTTTAACGAGTAAATCAAATTACAGCAAAGCCTTGGTTTGCAAGTATAATTCATTCTGGAAACATGCTTGTAATCGAAAGCACTCCTATCAAATCGAATTTCAAGAACCATTGGCTGAGTTTTGATCATGTGACGTTTGGCATCACGTACTACTCGTGTTGCAAGACATCACTTATTTATCAAGTTAAAATGTATTAGAAAGGTTTGCTCATCTTGCAGAACACTTGCAAAACAAATTATTCACAATCCAAGGTTTTACTCTATATTGAAAATCTGTTAACAGTCTATAGTTTGTATCTTTGATTGTGTACTCATATGTGAGAAATCCAAATAACACTTTTATAACCAAACTAAGCACCCTGCAAATAGATGATTTTTTATTAACCCGAATCACCCTCCAAAACACTGATTTTTTTTAAATCATAAATATGGCTGCAACAAGTTGACCCTTGAGCCATCAACCTATTTCTTTGGCATTCAGATATCAAAAATAGTCAAGTAACTATTTATAACCAAGTAACCGTCAAATCAAACCAGATGATAATATTGAGGTTTATAGATATAAATGCAACGTTAGTATTTTACTTTGATTTATATTTTAGCAGTAGCCAATATACATTTCACTTAGAAATACACCAGCAAATATGCAGTTACTTATTTTCCTTAAGCAAATCTTTTGTTATTATTGTTGTTCAGTTTTTGAAATAGACTAGTTTTACCAATGGAAGTATCCCAGTATTAAAAATATAAATAATTTTTCTAAAATAAATCTTAAATAGACTAATTTTATTTTTTTAATTTTTTTAATGTTTACTTATTTTTGAGAGAGAGAGAGGGAGGCAGAGCACAAGCAGGGGAGGGGCAGAGAGAGAGGGAGACCCAGAATCCGGAGCAGGCTCCAGGCTCTGAGCTGTCAGCATAGAGCCCGACGCGGGGCTTGCATCCACAAACCATGAGATCATGACCTGAACCGAAGTCCAACGTTTAACCGACTGAGCCACCCAGGTGCCCCAAAAAGACTAATTTTAGGTAAATGCATATTTTGCCCTGGAGTTTTAGTGAAATGTACTGATGAATATTAAATTTGAACAATAAAATACTTTCATAGATATAGTATGTGATATAAATATTAATTAGTTCCTCCTAGTAAATTACTGGATCAAAATAATTTTTGATATGACAGGTTGTACTTTTCCTTTCTTGGAAACAAAACTTCAGGCAGTAGCAATTTATTCTAATCCTTTAAAGTGCATTCAAGAAAGTTTATGATCTATCGAAGAGAAAATTAGATCCTATCAGAGATCCTGGTTTAATTCTAATTAAGCAGGGAGCAGCATGTTGGGAACACTAAGGAAACCAAAGAGCCATCTGAGAGAAAGTGTGCTAGAGTATAAATATTTAAAACAAAGTAACTAGAATGATATGATAGAGATGTGTATAAGTTCATGCCTTACCTGTTTATCTACAATTTCAAATATTTTATTGATATATTCACATCTCAATGTTATTGAATCAGTCATTTTTTAATTTAAATTCTTCTTCATTAAAATATCGTAAAATAATAAATAATAACCAAAAGCTCTTCAGTAATTTTCTCTCTAGCTGCCCCAGATCATTGATGGCCCTGGAGCCACAACCAGTTTACGGTTATTTTGTTTAGTTTGTTTTCTTTTTTTTTATAAAATAACCAAACTGTAAAAATAATTTTGAGGTGCCTGGGTGGCTCAGTCGGTTGAGCATCAGACTTTGGCTCAGTCGTTATCTCACAGTTCGTGAGTTCAAGCCCCACATCGGGCTCTCTGCTGACAGCACAGAGCCCGCTTTGGATCCTCTGTGCCCCTCCCCTGCTTGTGCTCTCTCTCTCTCTCAAAAGTAAATAAACATTAAAAAAATAATTGAAAGTAGTAACCACCTTTAGAAATTGCTGGCTTGTTTTTACATATCACATGGAGCAAACTTGCCTGCACAATTCTGCACAGCATCTATTGCCTTTAAATAGACAGTACGTGACCTCCTCAGACTGCTGGCTGAGAGCCTTACTTCCCTCGTTCCCACTGCCTGCTGGCCCTGCAAGCAGTGAGTTTGTGACCTTTCGGGATATGTGAGAAGTGTCTACATTATAAAACCATTAATATCCAGATTCAAACAGATGTTTCTACTTCAAGTTTTAACTTCTATTGGTAAATTTAAATGCATTTTTTCTGAGGTTTTTTTTTTTCCATTAAATTCTCTGTGTGCTAGAAACATACATGTTCTACAATTGATAATGTTGGCAAACAATGCCTCTTTTCAATTTCCTCTGCAATGTTAAGCTTTAATAAATTTTCACACAAGACAAAGGTCATCTTTAAAATGACTTGTGACCATATTAATGCTTTAGCACAACCGTAGTTCATATTTACAGGTTTTTCATATTTGTTCAATACGATTCCTTTTTGTTTGCCTATCCACACTATTCAAAAAACTTCTGTAGTCAAAACGTACACTAGAACTAGCCTCTGCATAACTGAGTAATTACCTTAGGTGGACATTCCCTATAAATAAAGTCATATAATGCCTTTGGTGGCTTTCTACAGCAGTGCTAAATAATGGAGTACCCACAGAAGAAAACATTTTAGCTTTGATTTTGAGTGATTGATTTTCAAGTCGATGTGTTTGCATTTGTGTTATATCATTCCCATCATGCATCCTGTGTATTTAATTTTGATCATTGGGGGTTCTACTGGAAGAGAGCTATTATTCTGCAAATTCAAATTAATTTTATTCTTTGGTTATCCACATGCCAGAGATTATAACAGAAATCCCTAGACTTATCCCGTTTAGCTGTTGATACCCTCTTCTATTTTTAGAGAGGCCATTTCTCATTTTCTCCAGACACATCTTTTCATCTCTTTCTATGACTGATTGAGATTCTTTAAAATAGTGACTGATACAATGTATAGCCTTTGAAATACCTAACTTATAATTTCCAAAAGATGGCATAATTTCATTAAGTATTTAAATAAATGGTGCCAAAAAACATGACGTTTCAAGCAGATATTTATTACATATTATTTTTCTTCTCTTATATGCAAATAGAATAAATCTGCCTTTGTTTTTCATAAAAAATAATCTGAATACAAAAGTAAATATCAAATGGTGTCTTACCTCTCCTCTGTCCATTAGAAGTGGTCACTTTAACTTAGGCAGAGCAGATCTATCTGATTTCCACACATGACTCTCCTACATATGAAATCACAGTGAGAGTCTAGTCAGTTGCACAGGGAAGCAAAAACTACCATAGGAGGAAATAAATAGAATCTACTGGGGAATAATGTTAACATGTCATTTAATCTACCTGCTCATGATCCTGTCACTAAATTGTCATTGAATGTGTTACAACAATGGACATGTGGTCACCTTTAGTTGTCCTTTTCCAATAAGTTAAACATTAAATGTGTGTTACAGACATTTTATTTTGTGTAGTTTAGTGAATCATTTTTGTTGGATGTGTAATTTTGAGGTTTTTGTTTACATTATGTCCTTAGGGGTTTTCTTTGTTTTAACAGCATGCAGCTTGACAGAAATACACTACCCAAAAAGGGACTAAGGTATATATTTATCTCAGCACAATTGCTGCCTTTCATTGTTGTTATGTAAACTTTGTGTGCTGTCTCTCTCCCTCTTCTTTCTTTGCAATGACCTATCTGCCATTGAGGATGGCATCACTTTTCATCCTGATGTTTTCTCTGGCCTGAGGATTTGGTGGGATAAGCCTCAGGTTAGAGATACCTGTAAGGCTCAAGACTCATTAAATCCAATGTAAATACCATTATTTGGGGGGTAGCAACATTTGGTAGATTTCAGAACCCAACTTCTGTAAATTAAAAAAAAATTGACTTCCCTAACTTTAGCATCTTGGAGGCATATGCTTGCAAAACCTCAACCCATATAGTCTACAGATGTGGCCAGTTAATGTTGAAAGGTTGAAGGATGCTCTAATTTGAATCAAAGAAAATATATTTTCATCATCAGAGGACAAATATTGTAATTAAGGTATGAATTTTTACAGAATCCTTTTGGTAGAAACTCAAGAATTTTAATTTCTGTTTTTCAGGAGTGCTGGTCAATTTAGATATGAATTACTCCAGTATTATGTAATAATATCAAAATAATCATTCAGTTCATCATAAAAACTAAAATGAAAATTTAATCCATGGCCATCCTTTACTGTACACTCTTATCTGAGGAGAGGATATAAAATGAACTATGAATAGAGGTATAACACATATGAACACAATGAGCTGACTGTTCTTTGATGCTAAGAACTTACTTACTCTGGTGAAAATGAGCACTGGCCAAATAGGTCTTTCCCTGCTATCTTTTTTTTCCCTCTTCAGTCCTTGAGTAATAGCAAACAGCTTGTAATTAATTATTCCATTTCAATATTTTGCTTCAGAAATCTATTTTCCACTAAAGTGAGCCCATTTTTTTCTTTTTTAAAAAAATCTGGACATGATGTCAAGTGGCATTTTAATGAAATAAATGTTTATTTTAATTTTTTTCTTTTTTTTTTTTTCCAAAAATTTCTGTCAGTCTGTGTTCCATTTCCTGTGCTTTTCTGTATCCATCACTTCAGTTCTCTTGGCTTCTGGCCTTCCACTGTCTGCCATATTTAATCCATGCTTTCACCCTCTTCACATCCTTCCAAGCACTGTGCTTTTGAGTCCTTCTCAATTAACTTGGCTGTCTGCTCATTGCTTATGATTTTCAACTACATATCTCACAGAAGCATAATTTTCCTTTCAAAATCCTTTATTTTTCTTTTCCTGTGAGATTCAAACAGATGGTGTCAGATCATCTGGAAGAACTAAGCAATTATAATTAGATTCAATCTGTTGGAGAATGTTGTTCAATCTGAATAGTAAGCTCCTCTCAATTGTTTTCTTGTCCTGGTATTGCCTTGCCCTTGTAGATGTGCTTACGTGTCTTAGCTGTGCTGTTTTGCAGATATACCCCATCGTCTCGGCAGGCCAACCAAGAAGAGGGCAAAGAGTGGCTGCGCTCCCATTCCACTGGAGGGCTGCAGGATGCTGGCAACCAGTCACCTCTGCTCTCCCCTTCTGCCATGTCATCTTCTGCGACAGGAAAATACCACTTTTCCAACTTGGGTAAAATAGCCTAAACCCAATTTCATCGTGTTGTTTTCACCACTTAGCCTCACAGGAGTCCTCGAATCTCTTAAAACTTCTTCACTTAAAGACAAGACAAAGATACCTCAACAGTACCTTTTATTTGTTTGATGGCTTACTGTTCACAAAATACTTCCCAAATGTTACGCAAGTTATTGCTCATGACAACAATGTGACATAGGTACTACTGTTGTTACTTTACAGTCTAGGTCCAGAGGCACAGAGAGGTCATTTCACACAAAAGAGGGAAAAAAAAAAAAAGAAAGAAAAGTCTCTCCACTCATCAGGGGCACAAGCAGTAAGTGATCCCAGAACACCTGACTTCAAACCTGTGGAGTTTTCTCGGAGTCCTCTTAAAAACCAATAAAACAGCTCCTTATTTTTTGTTTAAAATGTTTTTTTAAAGTCCTTAGCAGAATTTCTCAAACTTTTGTAGAGAAGCATAAAATATAAAGAAAAAGAAAAAAAAAAACCCATAACTCCATGACTCTAAGATCGCTTCTTTAAAAGTGATCAAAATTAATACCATTTTAAAGCTAAAACTGTCCTTTAAATAAACAGAATTCCATGGGAACATTTTTGGATAAGTGCAATGAAAAAAAAAATGATAATTTAACCATTGGGCTACTTTGTGTGCTTAGCATCATTTGTATAACATATAGCATCATTTGTGTAAATGTCACAGAAAACATTGGGAAGCATGATAAAATAAAGAAAGAAGTCTAAACGTACCAGCTATAATTTGATAGAGCCAATGCTTTTAAAAACAGATTTATGTTCTATAAATTTACATATAGTCTCATTTTTTTTTCTTTTTGCTTCAAAACTTTTTTTTTCTAATAACGGACCCACCGGTTGTCCAAATTCTTCAGTAGTTTGGACTTTTCAACATTTTCAGTCCTGTGAGGACAACAAAGGCTATTTCTCTTTTCTTGTAACTCTTCCTGCCACACAGAATAAGCCTCTGGCGATGAGAAACCATTATTTCAGTCATGGTTCCATATGATCTAATGAATTCCTATTAGACACAAAGTTTTTGTTGCTACACATATACACCTACACAGTGATGAGACTTCTTTGCCTCATAATGGCAAAGAATGGTATAGCTTTTACTTACTTTGAATTGTAATTATAAAACATGGCAAGAAGCTTAAAATGTTAACTTCAAAAATGGATTGAAAAGGTTTTTTATGGAGTCCTAGAAATAGGAAATAAACTCTAATTTTATGCAACATTTGCAACAAACCCAAACCACCTGGAATGCTGTTTGCTAGGTATCTTATGTCTCCTACCATTCTTTTTAATACCTGATGTTAATTTGAGTAATTGAATCCTTACCCCACTATTTTTTCATTTATATTATTCTGATGAAATCCATCCGTTCCATTATTATTTGGAAAAAAAAAAACCCTCACCACTTACTATGTCTGACCTCAACAAAGTCATTTAGCCTCAATTTTCTCAGCTGTGAAATGGACCCATAAGACCTAGGTTATATTATGAGGGACTGACTTAATGTATACCAAAACGGAGGAGAGTATGAGACTTGATAGACTCTGTTACCTCATAATTTTTATTAGGAAACATGCCTTACATTATCAGACACAATAGCTGTAGATTTCAAATTGATCTTACTGCCTCTACTCTCATATTCAATATTTTCACTCATTGATACTTATGATGTAAGACCTTCCCATACATGACAACATATTAGGCAAAACGGTGGGTACTATTAAAATAATCATAAATAAGGATTATTTTATCATTAAACTTATAAAAATATACCAAATGGAATTTTTTAACTTGAATATGGGTTCTATTGTCTTGCATTATACTTTGGTCATCATTTGTTTTCAATTTGAACATTATCTCTTCTGAATGATCAGCAACTGATTACTACTAACAGTCAGCATTTGCAATGTGTTTCTTTATCATTCCTACCTATTAAAATATATTAATAGATAAAATTTTTAGAAATATGGCCATAAAAAGTCACATATAACAAACAGAAATTTAAGAGAACTGCAGTTACATCATTATATGTAGACTGCCATAAGCTATTGCCAAAGTAAACTGGTTTGTGTGCAATTCCCAGCATGTATGTTACCTATAATAGAAACTGTTCCACTCAAGAGAACAAATCGGAATAACTTAGTAAGCAAAATACATCTTTGGATGAAACTTTATTTACTCTTGATCATTGTCCTTGCAAGGCATCTCATAACCTGGTGAGACTCATTGTCATCTTGCTGTGAGTGACGATTACTCAGCTTTATTTCTTACCTTGCTGCACGTTTAGCATGTAGAAGCATTACTATCAGCCTCTCACCTATGTATTTGTGGACCCTTTTGCGTATAGAGGATTGTTTATAAACAACTTTGTGTGGGAAGTTTCTATTTCCCTCTCCATATTCACCTTTCAAGCTATTTAGAATTAACCCCATTCTTCTATACTCATGAGAGCATAGAATCTTGGAGATGGGAGACATCTACCTATGGTTCAATTATTCATCTTTTAGTTAAATTCTTATGACATCTCTAGCTTCTTGTCTAAACCCACCCGTAACAGAAACTACCTAAATGTAGATATATTAGACTTTTGAAGTTCTTCCTTTAAAAGATCAAATAAAATTTTCTTGAATCTCTACCTAGTTCTTAGAGTCCCAGATTCCACAAAATAAGTTAAAATTAGCGTTCATATGAATATTCTTATTTTAAAATAATATCATAAACCCAGTAACTAATATGTCAAGATATAGTAGCAAAGTCGAGGGACTCTGAGGTATTTAAAAACCCACTCCATATTTCTATTAGTTCCTATCTCCTCAAATCACCACTAATTAACATTTAATTTAATTTAAAAAGTGGCTTTTCTCTGAAATATAAGGCAAAGTCAGTGGGTCCCTTTTGTCTAATATATTGTCACATCTACATCTGTCTTATTTAGAAATTTGGATGTGTCTCCTGGATTTGAATGGGTCCTAGAGGTCATTTATTCTGCCGTTTTTTAAATTTATAATTTGTGAAGAAATTGAAGGGTAGAGATTGGAATATTTGCCTGAAACAATTGGAAAGCAAGGCCACCATTAGAAGGCTTGTGCTAGTTTGTGTCCCATTATAGAAATTCTCTTTTTCCATCATATTTTTGTTTTCTATTTTATAATTTTTCTTGGTTTATTCACATATTAATTTTTCTACTTTTCAGTCAGATGCCCAGCCCCCCTCCTCCACCCCCTGTGGCCATTCTTGCATTCAGGGCCATGCCATGTTGATCTTTCTATGCAACCACAGCACCAAAAAATCAGACCTGTCATAGATATTAACTGAACATTCTTAAATAGCATAGGGGTCTAGTTCCAAGGGATACACTATCAAAAGTGTTTATAAAGGCAAATTAGTTGCTTTAAAATTCACTCTAATCCTCATTCCTGTTTCTTGAATGAGTTAAGTCCTATGTTTTGAAATTATAGAAGGACAATTTACTTGGCTAGTTCTGCAGCCATTTTGGTAAGAATTATGCAAAGCCAAATAGTGAATAAGATGTCTTTCTAACCTCTAGATATGTATTGACATAATACATTTATTTATCAGACACAATATTCATTGTTGAATATTTCATTCATTTAGCAAAGAGACAGTTCATACTGTGAACATAGAATAGGATGATTTACTCCAATCCAGGTACTTTAAACATAAATATTCAAGTCTAGAATGTTCTTCAGTGTTATCTATTGGCAGTCAGTCAGCAATCAGATTGAATTAGTCACTGCTGGCTAAAAAATCTCTGTCTCTGTCTCTCTCTGTCTCTCTGTCTCTCTCTCCCTCTCTCCCTCTCCTCCCTCCCTCTCTCCCTCCCTCGCTCCCACCCCCTCACTCCTTCTCCTCTCTCTCCTTGGCCTCCCTTCTTTCTTTCCTTCTTTCCTACAGATTGTACACTTTGCAAATCCATAGTTTCTTTCACTTTTTACTGTATGTACTATGCACTCACAATAGAATTCTAAGTCTTGTATTTCTTTCCTTTTTTTGTCCTGTTTTCAATCCAGTCCACAACTGCTCTATCAGAGGATTCTTCTGTGTATTAATTCATCAATATCTATTAACTATTCAGCATAGTGCCTGGAAAATAGAATGCATTCCCTTTTGTCTACCTCATAGTATATAGGCCTCCTATTTTACATTGTTTTGAAAGCCAGTCATTATATATTAAGAAATGTAGTGCCTGTGTCAAAAAAAAAAAAAAAAAAACCCTGGAGATTTTGAAATGATAACAGATGAATTTTAAGCCAATGACATAAATTCTTTAAGGCTTTGAAAGCACCCAGCAGCTTTTGTGATTGCTTAAGAGGTTCCTGCCTGCTTCCTCAGATACTTACAACAGCTTGCTTGTCTTAAATATGAGCATTTATGATATATTTCTTAATTTTCTGCTTTGCTTTTACTCCACATTTAAGTTAGTATTGTTTCAAAAGAAGTTGTACATTCAGTCAATCACATCTTTCTTTAAATTCATGACCATCATCTGGCCTAAAAAAATGAGTGTTATTAGAACTCTGGCAATTGGCACTAAATACATAAATTTGTATTTCAAATTATGAACATAAGGTACTGCTTGGGAAACATAACAGGTTTGTACTTCTGACAGTCTTACTATGGCACTGTGGTCTTAGACACAGCAGAAAAAGTGATTGATTCACCTTATGATGAGCTATAAATACCATGTATATTACATTTCATTAAAAAATTATTTTCTTCTCTTATAACCTAACTCTGATAGCAGTGATGGTGCTGACCATGAACTGACATACATTCAGAACTCAAAATGACTAAAAGTCTTTGGTTGGGAACTTCAAAAGGATCTTCTTGGGAAATTTAGATTCCTTGTGTTTCCTTTTCATTTTTGTTTTTCCCAGATGTATTCTTCTCTAAAAGAAACCTGATGACTCTATGAAGGCAGTCTTTTCTTCTTAATTGCCAGCAGAATATACTTGTTACTGTATTTCTAGCATAAACAGGAGAGGTTGCTTGGTGGCTTTGTTTAATGTTGCTTTAGAAATTGACATACTGCTTGCCATGAAAGTGTTAGGAGAAAAGAGGGACTCCGCTGAAACTGTTATCGACCATTTCAGAGGCAGACTCTCAGCCTACCTTAAATAGAGACACCTGTTAAAATCACATTTCCGTAGAATTGGGGTCACATTCTCACTCTCCATCAACCTACTGTTTTCATCATCCAAGCCTCAGAATAATGAGGCTGTGTGTGCTTTGTTTTTCAGTGAGCCCAACCAATCTGTCTCAATTTAACCTTCCTGGGCCCAGCATGATGCGCTCAAATAGCATCCCAGCCCAAGACTCTTCGTTCGATCTCTACGATGACTCCCAGCTTTGTGGGAGTGCCACATCTCTGGAAGAAAGGCCACGTGCCATCAGTCATTCAGGCTCCTTCCGAGACAGCATGGAAGAAGGTAGGCGAAGGGGGAAATAAAGACGGAGTTAACTTTATTTAACTCAGAGATGAAAACTGTCACATCAGACACATCACAAGGATTTCTGAAGAGTAGATAAATGAGTAAGTATAACTCTCATTTAGGGAGCCCTGAAGCTTGAAGAAGTTTGGGTCTGCATTACCTTCGGTTTCTTTTTTCTTTTTTTTTTTTTAGTGTTTATTTATTTTTGAGACAGAGAGAGAGCTAGAGCGGTGGAAGTGCAGAGAGAGAGGGAAACACAGAATCGGAAGCAGGCTCCAGGTTCCGAGCTGTCAGCACAGAGCCTGACCAGGGCTGGAACTCCCAAACCCTGAGATCATGACCTGAGCTGAAGTTGGAGGCTCAACCGACCGAGCTACTCAGGCACCCCAATTACCTTCTGTTTCTCTATGCATTTGCAAATATGCCAGAAATTGTTTTGATTATTACTTGGTTCTAGAATAGTTCAGAATAAATTCAGTGTTTTCATAAAGAAAGCTTCATAATTTTAGAGCCTGTTTGTCCTGGTGTGTCAAATATCAGAGCAAATGTTTTGTTTGACATCTCAGTTAAAGAACCATAAAGATACATAAACCAGAAAAATTATCTTATGAAACTACCACACGTTGACAACTTGTATTCTCAGAAACTCCCTCTGGTGTTAATTTCTGTTATCATATCATATTTGAATTCATATTATGTCTACTTTTGCTACATAAGTTTCATTTCCTTATACAATGCAATAAGGTTCTATGTGAATATTTTATAAAAATTCTATTTGAAAAAGGCTTCATCGATATTTAAACATACATAATTTTCTACACTGTATAATCTCAAGTGTGAAATTTGATAATATTTGAGAGACTTCCTCTTTGATTTAATGAATGAGTTTTTAAAGTATCCATAAAGGAAAATTGTGGCACACATATTATGAAGCATATCAGCTATGGATAAAATACAGGTAAACATAAAAGTTTGAACAGATCACAATAAAATCAGACATAAAATCAGACAACTATCCTAGTCCTTAATAATAACATAGAAAAGAAGGACTCCAGATCTTAAAACATACCAGGTTTTAAACCTCTGGCCACCCATTTATTTGTGGTATGAACTCGTGCAAGATTTTTAACTTTATCAGTCCTAATTCCTGCAGATGTAATTTTACAGGTTTGTCGTGAAAACAAAATTAGGGAACAGTTTCGTTCCTTTCTCTTTCACCTTCCTGCTTTCTTAGAGTCTTTTCTGATTAAAAGTTTAGATGGTTATGGGGGCACCTGGGTGCTTAGTCAGTTAAGCATCTGACTTTGGCTTAGGTCATGATCTCATGGTTCATGGGTTTGAGCCCATATGGAGCTTGCTTGCTGCAGATTCTGTGTCTCCCTCTCTCTGTCCCTCTCTCACTCATGCTCTCTCTCTCAAAAATAAATAAACTTTTTTTTTAAGTTTAGATGGCTGTGAAAATTGATTTAATGTTTTCAGGCCACCACCGTATGCTTAATTTGCTGGCACTAATTTCGTTGACCAGCATTGCCACTATCTTCTGTGATATTAAGCAAACCACTGAGTTCATTGTGACAGAGAGTGGATTATATCCAGAGAGTCTGCTGATTGTGGCAGAATAGATAGACAGAATTGACCTAATTGGCAATATAAAGTCATAGCTTTTTTGAGATGATTCTATCACTCTCTTCACAGACAGGCATCTTACAATACTGTGAAAATAATTTGCCAAGCATACTGATGGCTCAGTGCTCATTTACAGATAGAATACTGTTCATATGCTGAGAAAGTCTGGCCTTCTGTGTATGAGGATTAAATAATCTAAATGGCTGAACAGCACCCTGAGTGGGCAAGATGGCTTCTTGATGCCCATCCATTGAACACTGAACAATTATTATTCTTACAATATGGTCTGCAATCAAGGGATTATTGAACTAGTGAGATGGGAAGGGCTTTATTGATGCCCTCCCTGCTCAATGCTCACAGTGAAGATCAGGAACGTGCCACGAACTAGGAGTCCATAGACCTATAAATAGTAAGTAGCAGGAACAGACCAAAAAATGGGATCTCCCAATTCATTGCCCGCCTGCCTTCTGTACACCGTGTTGAAAATCTTAGTCCATTCTGGTGTTATTAGAGGTTGAAAGAATGTGGGATTTTGTTTGGTTGTTTTGTGTTCTTTAGATGACTAACATTTTGCACATCTCACGCAGTGGTAGGAGGTGCTCCAGCTGGAGATCTGGGGGTTGTCCTTCTTTCCTCTTTGACCCGCATTTATAGTCAGTCAGTTTTAAAGAGGTTCTTCCTGATGTCCCTCAAATTCATCCCTTTCTTTTGAGCCACACTGCCACAATCCTGCACGGCTTTGCCAGCCTTTCCAGACCAGGTTGTGAGCACCAACCTTGTGTCCTTGCTGTACCCCTTGTATTGCTCTCAGTAGTATTTATGCTACTCTTTTATAATTATCTTCTTAGTTGAATATCTTTCTACTTCTTTTCAAGCTCCTAGGATTGTGTCATAATTTTTATAGTCCCAGGATCCAGAAAGGACCTGTCACATTGGGTGGTACCAACTACTATTTAATGGATGAGTACGCAGAAATAACTTTATATTATCCCACAATGAAAAGAGGAAGGGCTTTTCTATAACTATAATTAAGCACAATTTTATCTACCTTTTGGGCTTAACACATTAGTTGCTGAGAAATACAAAGCAGTCTACCACTTGCCTACGATGTTATTTTGGTATACCTAGATAAAAGCCAGTACCCAATTTCCATTCTTAATTTCATTGAGACACCACCTTGAAAAAAGTAATTTTCTATTACTAAAACTACAAAAGAAACAATAATTCTCCATTTAAATGAGTATTATCAACTCATCACAGATAATGTTGAAATAGCAAGTTAAATAAAATGCTTATGTCCCTGAAAGTATATGGAGAAAAAACATTGAAAATGGACCTTTGTTGTATATAAATGAAATTAAATAAATAAAGAAAATATATAAAATAAAGAGATTTTTTTAAGTTCATAAGTTTATGGCAACTTTAGGTTTCCATGATTTTCTGGTAATTTATCATGTGGAGGTTTACTGTAACTTTGAATCTGTCAACAGCATGCCTGCAGGGCTTGTATTGGCCAAATCCTCTCCGTAACATGATGAGGGAGATATTTTAGGAGAACAGGTATGGGACCTTCCCATGTCTCAACATTTTGACCTCCAAGAAATGGCAGGAGAATTGTTCTCAGATCTTTGTATCTAGCTGTATTATTTTATTTCCCTAATTGCCTAGTCTCCACTTTCTAGCAAAGGCCGGGTGTTTCTGAGCACGCTTCATTATTTTACCTCTTGTTCGTTTTTGCTTTTTCCAGTTCACGGCTCTTCATTATCACTGGTCTCCAGCACTTCTTCTCTTTACTCAACAGTAAGTATCCGTTGTTAACAAGGAGCTTCTGCCTCGGCCAAGCACACAGTGATTAAATAGGTTGACATTTACACAGAAGTTGCACAGTGAAATGAGGGCATACGCTCAGCTACCATAACCAATAGCTGGCGGGTGCTTTCCCGGACCTTCTGTGGCCCACTTTTATGCACCTTCGCTGGACTTTTGTGTACTTATTAAAATCAATGAGTGCATGAAAAACTGAGTTTCGTTAAACCTCTTGGGGTATAACTGGGAATCGCTGAAACCATGTACTCTCCCATAAATTTATATTATTGACTGGTTTTCCTTGTTTGGTTCTCTGAGCCATGACTGGTAATTCTTCAATGGTATTTTCTCCATTTTCTTATTTTAATTTTTCAAGTTCCTCTGTGCCAAAATGTAAAGGCGTAAAAGGCCTAGAGACTCTTAAAAATATATACCTTCTGAAATAGAATGATTTTTAAAACTATTTCTGCAAAGAGAAAAATGCCGATGTTTCAACTTATTTTCCTGATGTGTGCAGTTATGATCTGTTTTTGCCAAGATGAGCTTCCTGTCCACTTAATATAATTTCATTTTTTCTTGCAAAAAAAAAAAAAGAAGATCTATAGGATGTTATATTTAATAGGAGGGTTCCTTCATGCCTAAGTAAAAGTGAGGTGTATTTCATTTACTGAATCTCACTGAGACTTCAGCAGTGCAAATAGTTCTTAGCCAGAGCTGAGGTTCATAAAAAGTTCAGTCTTGGGCATCACTGAGCAATTAAGCCTGATGGGCAACGCTAATTGTTTCACTCATTTCATTAAGCTTAAATGTTAGGGCCCTCATTTTATAAGCTCATCTTACATATTTATTGCTTTGGGTAGTTACACAAGATCAGAAATATTACTGGGAAAAGCAATATTTTTCTCATCATGTCTCCTTTTCATGATTAAATTTGCCAATTACACTCTGTAAATGAAGAAATCACTATTATTGTTTAAATTTAATCCTTTAGGCAAGTGGATAAGAAGTAGAAAGGTGAAATGTTTTGGCAAAAACACATAAAAGAACTGTGTTAACACTTAACCCTCCTCATTGGCCCAGGGCCGCTGTGTGCTCAGGAGATGACCTCTGACCTAAAGCATTGCGGCCGAAGTCCCTACAAAGCATCAAACGATGCAGCATGATCATAATATTTTAAATATATGCAAAACCACCATTTGGATAAAACTGCCTTCATTCAGCCTGAGAAAGATTCCAGAAGAAAAGGAGCTTGGTTTGAGGGAAAACAGATGGCTGATTAGTATGTACCAGAGTCCGGTAGAACTTTATGCGACAATAAGAAGGTTTTCTAGCTGCCCTGTCCAGTACAGTGACCTCTGGCCACATGTGGCTATTGACTGTTTGAAGTGTGGAGTAACAGAGGAACTGAATTTTTAAGTTTAATTAATTTAAATTTTTTAAATAGGCACGTATGTCTAGTAGCTTCTATATTGGGTATTGCAGGTTCATAAGGAACAAGGGCTTCATTTTAATAATTGTAGATAAGTAGGAGTAGATGTCGTACGATAAGGACAATCAGAAAGCATACATGAGGAGTATGTAGTAAGAGTGCAATATGTAATAGGAACAGAGGCGAAAGTGACTACATACATATACTTATATGCCAAAACTTAGAAATGAAATATACCTTTGTGTTAAGTGTGAAAAGAATGTATTAGGTCTTTAAGCCACAGAGACTGTACGTGGTTGTCCTGAAAATGATGGAAAGTATATTCTTGAGTTCACAAATAACCTATAAACAATTCAAATAAATGCATATTTGGAGGACTAATAAAAAGAAAAACCAAAAATCAAAGATTATGAGGAGTCATTCTGACTTCAGTCCCCCATTATCATTCACCGAGATTCCACTGACAATGAGAAAATATGTGAAAGTATTTTTTAAACCATGAGGTAAAAAGTCAGTTTGTCATTATTTTTCATGCCTTCTTAAGGACTCTAGATCAAGATTCAGTTGATTTGCATTCTTGCCTAACTCTATCAGCAGTTACTGTGTGACATCAGAAAAGTTGCTAAGTCTCTTTGGACTATACCTGTAAAATCAAATTGGAAAACAACAGCCAGATCTCTCCCATCTGTCTCAAGGGTTTTGTGTAATTATTAGGGAAGACCAGAAATGTTGTATACCAAAAATAACAAAAATTATAAATTTTTGATACACAGTGATTCTAGGAGCACCATTTATATCATAGTTGATGTGAATTGCATCTTTTGAATTTATGCAGTGTAGTAACATAGCTGTGCATGGTTATTTCCTTCATCAAATAAGTCAAGTGTCTAGGGGGAGAAAAAGTTCTTTTTTTAAGTGGTATATTAGACACTATCTGTTCTTACTAGACAAAATACTGCTCTCATCAACCATGAGTATAAACCATGTTTACTCTAACATTATCCATATAACATTAACACTTATACAACTTACAGAATTATATATTTTGCTGGATGTATTGCACTTCAAGATATTAAAACAAACTAATAACAATGGCCTGTTGCAAAGAACATTTGCCTATAAAATCACCAATCTAACAAGTCTCATTGGAAGGATTCTTTACCTATAGATCTTTTAACGCTTCTACAACTTACAGTTTGGTAAATTTTTCAAAAGTATTGTGTTTCAGAGTTGAGGATTATCACCTGATAGAATATTCCTGAGCAGAAAGGGAATTTGCATATTGATCAGAAATCATAGGCCTGATCTAGGGGCACCTGGGTGGCTCGGTTAAGCATCTGACTGACTTCAGCTCAGGTCATGATCTCACGGTCTGTGAGTTCGAGCCCCACATCAGGCTCTGTGCTGGCAGCTCAGAGCCTGGAGCCTGCTTCGGCTTCTGTCTCCATCTCTCTCTGCCCCCTCCCCTTCTCATGTTCTCTCTCTCTCTCTCTCTCTCTCTCTCTCTCTCTCTCTCTCTCTCTTTCTCTCTCTCTCAAAAATAAATAAACATTAAAAAAAAATCATAGGCCTAATCTGATCTGCCAAGTTCTTACCTTTGGCACACTTAGAGTTTGTGTGCTTCTTTTAAAATCAAAGCCAACACTGTGAAATCCAGAGCTTTTATCTAAAAATTCAAATTTCTAAGTTCTTTTTAATGTAACCTGAATATCTAGTAACACTGAGATGAATTCCTCCAGGTTTACAGTCACTTGGCATCATCCCTTCAGATGCTGGAGTATGTTCTCAGGCCGGTTCCCACCTCCACAACCTTTTTTCTTCCTGACACTGAAGCTGAGTTCGGGTTCTTAGTCATTATTGTGCTGTTTAATTTCTCGAAGGAAAGACATACTCCTGATTATCTGTATCTTTATGAAAAGTGGGGAAAATAAAAGCCTAGGGAGGCTGTATGATTTTTTTTTTAATTCCCAGAGCCTTTTATATTCTTTATATTCCTGGTCCTTTTAAGCACTGAAATTGTTGATCCTTGCAATAAATAGCTTTTTTTTTCTGACTGGACTTGTATATTAAAAACTTGATTGAATCTTTTTTGTACCTGGAATCTAATTTATATTGATTTAATAAGAGCAGAGGCCATGTTTGGTTTGTTGTGGATCCCTTTAGCATGTTTCCTAACACACAACTAATACTAAAGTAATTTTTTTAGTAAATTTGAATGGGTGAATGAAAGGCTAATTAATGATTTATGGAGTAAAGAATCATCTGATATAATTTTATTTATGCAAAATGTTTTATACTGTCTACCATTCTCCAGACATTGAACTTGGTTCAAAACCATCATTTAAAAATGGCAAGTAATCATATTCCTTCATGATGTTATTAATTCTGTGCCTGAATTGCTGAAAGAAGTATAATATTAATATTCTGCCTCAGTGCTTCCACTTTATGGTAACACCTACCTGGTACTAATAGCCATGAGGTATAAAAGAAGGCAAAGATTAAAGGAAAAGATAGTTGTGAAAATATAGCAATGAGAAAAATCATTATATACAATCCATATGGAATTAGTATGTAATGGTTATACTTATGACTATTATAAATAACTTATTCAAGGTTTTTTTAATGAGAAATATGATGAATATCTTTCTTGACTTTTTTGTTAAATAGGATGCATTGCGTTTTTTAAGATACAAATTATTTATTATCAGTTTTATATAATGCTAGCAGGCCTTGAAGCAGGATTTGGGCAAAATATAGTGGCAATAAACATGCCAAGTTCTAGGGAAAACAAATCGTCATAGCTAATTGTGCCATATATCTTAAGGCAAATAACTTCCAGCTTTCTTTAAGATGAAATTTCCATCTTAAAATTAGTTCCCTACTTCCGATTCAAACGCCAACTGTTGAGGAAACCTTAAAACTATTAGAATTAAAAAATAAAATCTTCACTTAAAAATTAAAATTGAGATGTAAAATATTCAAGCTTTATGTTAGCATTTATTTTTAAAACACAGTTTTCTTATAAAGGCTATTAGGATTTTACTATGTAACCACTCTGTTATTCCAACACAATATTACTAACGATACATTATTTTTAAGAGTAGAGAAAATACAGGAAAGGGAAAGCTCAAAAATGCTTATGCATAAAAAAATACCTTGATGTTTATGTTGTTACTTTGTTTTATTGTATATTTTCTAAAAAAAAAAAAAGTGGTTCAGGTACTTTTGTATCAATCAACCAGGAAATGTCCCCAAAAGAAAGATAGGAAATGAGATTTTTTAAAAAATTTTTTAGCTTCGAAATTGATCAGTGCAATGAGCAGATTTGTACTGTCAGCGGTATTATTCATTCTCCACCTTTTTCCAGAATAAGGGAGCTTCCCAAATGTAATGGTGCACATAACTCATTTTCTGGCATTTTGCAGCCCAGCACAAAGAAGGAAAACAGAGCTGGGAATTTTCTGCAACTGAGTCCAAAACAGCCTTCAGTTTCCTAAAGCAGTCCTTATTTGCATAACGTGTATGACCAAAGATGTTTGTCAGCCACTTTCATCACCATCTTGACGCGGGGAATTTTAATGTTTTGCTGACTTGCAGCTCAGTAAACTTAATAATCATTAGCGACAGTAAAAGAAGACAGAAACTAATAAAGTGATTTTACCCAGTTATCAGTAGAGGTCAGTATTTTCCCTCCAGCTTTGTTTGGCATTTTTATCATCTGTAAATCACAGAATAAAATTCTGACTCCCAAGTCGTGGCTGATGATGTCTAATAATATCATGGAGTGTATTTTCTAATATGTATGAAAAAGTCCAATATTTCATTTTTTCCTACACCCATCTTTTTTAGAGTGAAATGTTATGATTACTTTTGCTTTTGTTGCTTATGGTCTGAATCTTAGAATAAGATTGTCTTTTAATTCTAACTTTGCTTTTAAGGCATATTATATATCCATGAATCAAATAACCTACATTTTCAAAAAAATTTTATCATTTGTATATAAGGAAGTACTCATTTGCAATCTTAACGGTTCCTGTTATAATAATAGAATATTAGTCTAATATTTATAACATGTAAGTATAGTATAAATATAACAATAATTTATAATACTATGACATTTTAACATGTATTTTACTATAATAATAATAATTTATAAATAGTATTAGGTTGAATCATAATAATATTTTTAATACAGTACAATTATACATTTATACTTGTGGAGCAAAATGACATTAGTCACTTATAGTTAATTTTTTTTTCCTTTTGTCTTTTACAGGCTGAAGAAAAAGCTCATTCAGAGGTAAAATTTGTAGCCTTTTCATATTCCACTCTTTGTTTACATCTGTGATGAAATGAAGGTACCACTAGAGGGCTGTGTGATACAGTAGCATAGCTCTCCAGCACTGCCAACAGAAGTGATCCTCTAGTTGATAAATGGTCTCGGATATTTACTCTTAAGGAAAATGAAAGGAAGTTTTTAAAAGCAAACTTACCTCTTACATTCTAGAATGGAGTTTTAGATCAACAACCAAAAATTTGCCTGTAGTAGTAAGCACTCATTAGATCTGATGAATGAATGAATGAATGTGTGGTCTTTCCAATTCATTGTAGTCTCTTTTCCCCAAGCCTGTGAGACTAACTGCATAGGATTAACGAAACCGTTGAACCTTAGGCATCAGACCTCCATAACAGAGCTACCAGCATCACAGTCCATCTGTTTCATGCCGGGACTTTGCCGCTCTAATCACCGCTTCATGTCTAGTGTGGTATATTGTTCTAATCACACACATTTCACAAATGCACTTTGTCTCAATCATGTACCAATCAGATTGCAACCTGGAGAGAGTATCCTTTTTATTTCACTTTGTAAAAGAATTTTCCTCTCCAAGGAGAGCGGGAGGACTTTAATTAGGACTTTATTCAAGGTGTGGTAATGATATTTGATTGGTTTACACTGAGGCAGTCAGACCACAGAGAAAATCAACGTCTTGGCAATAGCCTTTGCAAAGGATCTCTGCCCTTATTAGCCCTTAAAGGAAAATTTATGCTATGCTTAAAAATACTGAAATAGTGTTGATTATAGCATTTGATCTTTATCATTGCTAGACCAAAAAGTTAATTTTTTTTTTTTTTAAAAAAACCTAAAGTGTTTTATTTACATTGCATGGACCTGACAGTGCTAATTTGGTCATAATATGGCTGCTGAGATAAACAAATGCTGCCTATTTGCCTGATTAGTCCTTACCCATCTCCCCTTTTTGTCATCTCTGCCTCCTAATGGATCACGGTTTTTAAAACATAATTTCCGTTCCTTTAAGGTTTCCTAGGTTAATTGGTAAAGGATCATGTAATAGAGGGTATTATCTTGAGAAAGGCTCCTTAAGTTTGTATTGGTTTAGGATAAAGTATATGGTCTGTTTTCTGGGACTGTCTGTGGTCATCATAATTTGAATGCAAGTCAGTGCAATGCTATTTGGGGCTATTGTATCTATTAAAAAAAACAGGAGTGAAATGGGATCACATTTGCTGAAATTATATAAATGTTCACCGTCTCTGCTTCCAGCGTAAAATTCACAAGGTCTTTAGAGTCTCTCAACATTGACTACCATTTCTTTTCTGCCAAAAAGTGGGGGAGAAGACGCTGAACTGTGTCAAGAATGCTCTTTCAAACTGAGACAGTATTCCAAAAGTCCAACCACAACAATAGAAGATTTCTTTTTAAAGAAAGGAGAAGAATTAGAATAGAATGTTTAGCATCTAAGTAACTAAAATCCCTGGAGACCAGAAGTAGACCGGTAGACTTAGTCTCAGATGACTGTAGATGTTTTACCCTTACTAATTGCTGTTTACATTTCTTAACAACATGAGACACAGTTTTAACTGCAGAAAGTGCTTACATTAACAATTTAAATGTGATATGAACTACTCTCTTCCTTTGGTTCAGTTTTGGTACAGTGTGAACTTAGCTAAAGAGGTAGACATTTTAGCATATTTATTTTATTGGTTTATCTCATTATTTGAACAGCATTACTGATTTTTTCCCCTCTTAAGCTATGGTTAATCTATAAAACATTTTTAGTCTGAGCTAATAGTAACTCAATGAATAAAAGGCATTATAATAAAGATTTGGGAAGGCGTCTCTCAGAATGTTAGCCATTAAAACCAGCTAATAAAATTATTTTCAAATATGAAATCATTACACATTGGATCGGAGCCAACTTTCAGTGGCTAAGGGATAGTCTAATGCTGGGAAGTTGCCAAACTAGAAAATTTTAAAAAGCACATACTAAAAAAAAAAAAAAAACAAAAAAAACAAAAAAAAAAACAAAAAAAAAAGTATTTTTTTTCTTTGTTAAAACTCCATGCCCACCTCCATGCTAAAACTTTCAGTACATTACTTTAATTTGCAAATTTGAGGGGCGGCCGGATGGCTCAGTCGGTTGAGCATCCGACTTCGGCTCAGGTCATGATCTCGTGGTCCGTGAGTTCGAGCCCCGCGTCGGGCTCTGTGCTGACAGCTCAGGGCCTGGAGCCTGCTTTGGATTCTGTGTCTCCCTCTCTCTGACCCTCCCCCGTTCATGCTCTGTCTCTCTCTGTCTCAAAAATAAATAAATGTTAAAAAAATTTTAATTTGCAAATTTGAGTCCTGACCTTGAACATAGTCACTTACTTCTCTTCTTATACATGGTATTTGACTGTTACTGTATAGCTAGTGTTCACATTTCTTTGGTTTTTCAGGAATTGGTGCTGATACACTAATTAAGGGGCTGCATGAGCGGAATATAGTATTTGCTTTCTTGGATTGGATTCTTAGTTTTAAGTAAAAATCCACTAGCATATTGAATTGATTTTTTTTTTAATTACATTCAGCAAATCCATAAACTGCGGCGAGAGCTGGTTGCATCGCAAGAAAAAGTTGCTACCCTCACATCTCAACTTTCAGCAAATGTAAGTCACTCTTGATTTTTTTGATATATTAGAATAGATTTTTATATAGTAAATGGAATAATTTTAGTAACAGCCTCACAAACTTTAAGTGTCCAAAAATAAAACAGACTTCAGTCACTCATACGAACGTAAACTTCCCTGCATGCCGAGTAATAAAATGTAAACCCAAATTGACGTGGTTAAAGGGTTTTTGTTTCTTCTTAGGTTGGAAACATTAGTAAGAGTTACAAGGGCTATTTCTTTTCTTATGTCTTATTTTTATTACTCTCCATAGATATTTTTCAAACCACAATGCAGTTGGTGGTTGACAGCGATTAACTTTGGAAGATAAAAAATTCTATGTGCCCTGCATTCTTCAGCACAATTTATTGGGCAATTAGTTAAGCACCCAATTAATTATAAAAAAATTGACTTAGGTCTACATTTGGGTATCCAAGCTATATTGGAAATGAGAGAGAGTTCCCTTAAAAACCTGGGCAGTCTTCTCATAGCAGTTTGACCAGCTGAGAATGGCAAAAATGATGCCAATGAGACCATCAATAATATTAACATTTTTGAATATCTTTCAATGTGCCAGGAATATTCACAATAGATGCAGAATAAGAAAGGAGAGCCTGTGACATTGTGCCTGGTCCTAAGGAACATTAGTGTTAGAAACACCAGTGAGGGGTAAGGAAGCTCCCACTGTTTTGCCATATGCCCTGCCACCTGCACTCAACATTAATCTGCTCAGTTGAAGTGTGTAGCTCTGGGCCCTTCCTCTGCCTCACCACTCTGCTCTCCATTGAGGTTTTCTAACTCCTAGACAAAGCATGACAGGGCAAGAGAGAGCAGGTGTAGGCCCATGGGGTACGAGCTGATTAAGAGAGATTTTAAGGATAAAAATTATTGTGCAATATAACTTCCACAGTATAGAAGTAAGTCTTTTTAACCCACCATGTATTCATTTCAGCACTGGATTTGAATTGATTTTATCTTTTCAACGTGGGAAGAATCAAATTAATTTGGGGTTGGCTGTATTCATTTTTATCGATGTTGTTAGGGGGTTGTTAAAAATAATGGCAGGTTTTAGAGAATTTTTAGGCAGTACTGAAAGAGGACAGAATTATTTAACCTATATTTTATGTGTAAGAATAATTCTTAAAGAAGTAGTTCAGAAGCAACTATAAATTTTATACTATAGGCTAGATGAATAACACTGTAAAACACTCAGTCTAGGTTCCTGACTCAGCACCCAGAGAACATATTACAATGTAAATGCCAGAAACTCATGAATTGTGTTTATCTGCAATGAGGAAGGCTCAATGATAGACCCTATGGATTGGAGAGTCAAGATATTTACAGATGCCTTTAATGATTACTCAGGATTTTATTTTATTTCATAAATGTCTCTTGCATGGGTTTATATATTCAGATGTTAGGATGATAAATGTCTGCTATACATTATGGAATTTGGGCTTTTACACGGTATTTTTAAAACTATTTCCATTAAAACCCATTATATTAATATTCTGTTAAAAAGGAAAACTCAAACTAAAAAAATGGATGCAATAAAAAGTGTATATTTGTTTTTCCCTCAGACACTCCCTTCCTAAACATGGTTGTTGGTTTCTTTTTTGGGGGGAGGGTATAGTTGACATACAATGTTACATTAGTTTCAGGTGATTTCCCAAGTTTATACATTATATATATATACTATATACTATATCACTATATACATAGTGATTTGTATATATCACTATATACATAGTGATTTCCCAAGTTTATACATTATTCTATGTTCATCACAAGTGCCATTACATCTGTCCCATTACATCACTATTACAATATCACTGACTATATGACTGTATTCCTTATGCTGTGCTTTTTATGATTGTGACTTACTCCTTCTATAGCTGGAGGCCTGTGTCTCCCTCTCCCCTTCACCTATTTGCCCAGCACCCCCACACCCCGTTCCCCTCTGACAACCATCCATTTGTTCTTTGTAGTTACAGTTCTGATTCTGCCTTCTGTTTGTTCATTTCTTTTAAGATTTCATGTATGAGTGGAGTCATATGGTTTTTGTCTTTCTCAGTCTGACTTATTTCACTTAGCATACCACCCTCTAGGTCTATCCATGTTGTCTCAAATTGCAAAATTTCATTCTTTTGTATGGCTGTGTAACATTCGATTGTTGGTTTCTTATGTATCCTTTCAACTTTGATCTTTTTATTCCCATGAAAACATATATGCAACACACACCTGCAAAGGCTTGTACACGCGCGCACACACACACACACAAACACACGAGCAACCAAATTTTAACATAAGGGAACAGTCCTGAAATTCGACTCTGTGCCATTGTTTGGAAAGGGAGCAAAAATTTTTTAAAGTTGTCAGCCATTGGCTACCTACCACTTCTCCTTTAATCATGCATACCACACTGTTTTCACTGATGTGTTTTCATGATTTTGGCTCACATATTCTCAGCTGAGCATTGATATGACCACCAGAGGGTGAAAATTGGTTTTTTTTTGTGGTTAAAAAAAAAAAAAAACTTACTCTTTTTATGCACAAAGCACAGATATACATGGAAGCACAGATATACATGGAGTGCATAAAAAAGTATCCAGCATATCTCTGGTGCTAAAATGTCATGGAGGAAGGGTGCTATTAGAAGAAAAAGCATCTATAATATCTCCTCAAGGAATAATAATGAAAAAAAAGAATGAATACAGAATTAGAGGAAGTAGTGTCAAATAGATAATTTTGTTTAAAAAGTGCTAGTCTTAGAGAAAATACCCAAATGTATCCAGCTTCCTCTGGCTACATCTATGTTATCATTAGCAAAACTTTTGCACATGAAAAGGAGCCTAAAATTATATCCTATTTTTCATGCTCCTTTTTTTTTTTACTTCATAATGCATTTTATAAATCTTCTGAAATCACCTGAAGGTCATGACCTTAGGGTTCCTGGGCTTGAGCCCTGCATCAGGCTCTGTGCTGACAGCTCAGTGCCTGGATCCTGCTTCTGATTCTGTGTCTCCCTCTCTGTCCCTCTCCTGCTCAAGCTCGCGCTCTCTCTCTCTCTCTCTCTCTCTCTTAAAAATAAATTAAAGTTAAAAAAAAGGAAAGGAAAGAAAGTATGTGGTCGGACCTTCACTAAATCAATACCCCACATGTGCACAGGAAGAAAACAGAAGCCCCACAAGCAAGCAGCTGCAAATGTATAGTCACATCATACAGTCAGGTGCCCCCTGGCCTTTCACTCACACCTTTCTGCAGCCAAGACATGTGGGAAGCATTTCTTTGTGTTCTAATATATTTTGTTGTACAAATCTCAGCTCTTAGATCATCTAGAAGTAGGTGCTGAGGCTAGTTATTGTTACCATTTTTCAAAGGTACCACTGAATGGACATGTCACAAAAAAAAAAAAAAAAAAAGGTACTTATTTTTTTCCTTTCAGCACATTGGTCTTTTAGCCCCAAATCTCAAATGTATTATTTTGTTTAGGATTGTGTCCTGTTTTGTTTTTTTTTTTTTTGCTTTATTTAATATTTTTATATAACCTGGCAGTTACTCTTGCTTTTCTGCATCTTCTTTAACAGAAAACAGTTTTGCATTTACTAACAATGACAAAAACTGAAGGGGCAATTTTATAATGTGTAAAAGAAATGTGAAACCTTAATTATGATAGTTTCATTTATTTTCAGTTCATCTATTGATTTTCAAAAGTAAAGTCACAGATATATATATATATATATATATATATATATATATATATATATATCCACAAAAATCTATGTATATTTGGTTGGTGGACCATTACTAAATTCTGGGGGAACAAATATAATGCAGGCATTTTTCATATTTCATCTTACTGTTTAGCAGTACGATAATTCTCTTTACATGTCTATTCAGATTGTATCATAGGATTCAAAAACTGAAGTCAGTATGTATTAGAAATACCATCCGTAACTACTCTTCTGTCTTGCTTATTTTATTACCTTGACTGACTTCACCTAACACACATTGGGATGTAGTCATTATCATATTGACACAATTTTACTCTGGCTTTCAAATTATGCAGCTGGTAATGGAGAAGTAAGACCCAAGTAAATCATGATCAGTAGTCCCTCTAAAAATCCACAATTTTTAAAAAGTCATATGGGGCGCCTGGGTGGCGCAGTCGGTTAAGCGTCCGACTTCAGCCAGGTCACCATCTCGCCGTCCGTGAGTTCGAGCCCCATGTCGGGCTCTGGGCTGATGGCTCAGAGCCTGGAGCCTGTTTCCGATTCTGTGTCTCCCTCTCTCTCTGCCCCTCCCCCGTTCATGCTCTGTCTCTCTCTGTCCCAAAAATAAATAAACGTTGAAAAAAAAATTAAAAAAAAAAAGTCATAATTTTGTTAAGGTTTTCAGACGAGATATATTGTCCTATAGTTTAATCAGTTTTACTTTCCATTTTAGTTTCTTTTATTTGTATCTTGTACTCTCTTTCCATTAATCCAATTGGTGAGAAGTTTATCCTTTTATTACCTTCAAAGTAACAAAGTTAGTAAGCCAAGACAAATAAACTTAAAAGCAGTATTTCACTAACATACCTCTAACATATTTTTCATGGAGAACGATGTGACTCAAAATGTTCTTTGGTAACCAGTTATACATTTCTTATGAATAATTAATGAGTAGCAATGTTCCAAAGATTGAAAACTGACATTCTCATAGTGAACATTTTGTATTAATTAATAGCTACAAATTATAGGCAATATATTTATAGCTCCAAAATACAGACAATATATTTATTCAGCATACTCACATTCCTACATTCTTTGTCATTTTAACTCCCATTCAACTGATAAAATATGCATAGAAGGTAAAGTATAAATTTTCTTCTAGTTTTTACATCCAATAATTAGGCATTACAGTTGTTTGAGAGAATTAAAACTGCAATATTGAGTACATTCTTACATTTCTTTTAGTACATGTTAACAATGGTTTTCGGCCAGAATTTTCACTATTTTAAAAGAAAATGAGCAATTTTATTTTAGGAGTTAGAAACCTATTGTATGCTCACAGCATGATTATTGATTATAATCTAAACTAGAATCACACAAAATGGTCAATCATAGGCAAATACATTATAAATCACATAGAGCAATGCATTACAGCAAAATCTAACTCCTGCTGCTTACCACTGGATGAATCTCAGAAACTCAATGTTAAGCAAAAGAAAAGTCACAAAATAATTGTGCCATATGATTCCACTCTGAAAGTTTTAAAAATAGACAAAGCTAAAACATAGTGTTTAGGAATGCAAGCTCAGTGGTGCAACTATAGAGAGAAGCAAGACAATAATTACCACCAATGTTGTGATAATGGTGGTTATCTTTGGGGCAGGGAGAGGCGACAATAATAGGGGAGAGGTAAGAGAGAACTTCTAGCATCTTCAAATGTCCAATTTCTGGACTTGGCTGGTGACTGATGAACCAGTGAGCTCTGCATTTTCACTTTGTTCAATTTTAATATGGCAGGAATTTTTTTTACATTAAAAAAGTTTACGCATGAGAGAAAATGCAACATAACCTTATGTTAATTTCTGAAATATTAAGTCTGATGTAATGCTATTCCTTGCCATTGAAAACATTCTAAACTACAAGATACAATTCCTTTTTTATTTTTTAATTGTTAAAAAATTATTTAAACTCATTTTTGAGAGAGAGAACGAGTGGGGGAGGAGCAGAGAGAGAGGGAGATAGAATCCAAAGCAAGCTCCAGGCTCTGAGCTGTCAGCACAGAGCCCGGTACAGGGCCAGTACTCATGGACCACAAGGTCATGATGCTTAACCGGCTGAGCCACCCAGGCACCCCTATTATTCCTTTTTTTTAAAGACGGTTATTTTTCCAATTAAATCTGCTAATGAACCCTGGAGTGTAACTCTCAAGGGTGTGTGTGTGTGTGTGTGTGTGTGTGTGTGTGTGTGTGTGAGAGAGAGAGAGAGAGAGAGAGAGAGAGAGAGACAATTTGGGGGGGGAGGGAGAAAGAGAGAAGAGGGAGTGGAAAAAGAATAAAGAGTTGTTCTGGTAGACTGAAGATTAATAGAAGTATTCTCCACCAATTATCCTTCTCTATATAGCAATGTCAGGAAAAGAAAGGGAGCCCAGCCCAGCATAAGCTCAGAGCTAAGAACAAAGACACCTTTGTGTCGTGATGCTAATGGGAGGGACTTGTACATTCTAGCTGTTGGCAACAATGAAATAAACCTCTAGCTCTTACCAATAATGGAATAAACCTCTAGCTGTTATTAATAATGAAATAAACCTCTAGCTGTTACCAATAATGGAATGTTTCTAGTGCCCTAATTCCTTGGACTCCTGTGATTCATCTGATAATAGTTACCTCAGCGTTTCAGCTCTGCTAGAGTTACAAGGTGATGTATTTTAAGAAGTCCTTTACTCCCTTCCCTCAAAGAATTAATCTTTTGCCAAAGATTACCAAATTTCTTCCCACACATAGTTCATTGTAGATGTAGGCTGTGAAATATTCCATCATTGTACCTTTGTAAGGGCACAATAAGATTGGATGAGTGTGAGATAACACCCCTATAGCTCTCCTCAAGCTACCGTGAAAGCTTGAAGGACCTCTTCTTCGTGCTTAATATTCTGTGGGTGAAGCTGTTGGATAATGGCATGTCGACAGAATTGGGCCTATTTTAGAGCCGTAAGATTGTCAAATACTCCTTAATCATAAGAGTTATGGTTTTATACAGCAATATGTATAATTCCGGGAGATTTAAAGTAAAACCCGAAAGCCATGAAAACTTAAATAAAATATGACTGAGTGTTATTTCTAGCCGGCCAACCTGCACTTCCTTAGTTGAAGGGAATAAAGTAGAAATAAAAGCCATTTTATTAAAAAGAGTTTGGAGAATGAAGACAACTCTTTTCGACTGAATTCTTTGTAAGCACAAAAAAAGGAAAGATAATGTTAAAGCTGTCAGCAGATGTCTGACACTTGAAGGAGAGTGTCATTACAATAAAGGAACTAACAATATCTCCAAAGGTCATCATGCAGGTATAAAAAGGAGAAACATTTGCCCATTGACTATTGCAGTGACCTCCCCTTGAGCTTGAAGTCTAAAAACTTGGCAACTCAGAACTTTATTCAGCATTTTGGGTGTCAAATCCTCTGTGAGATGCAGGCCGGAAGGTGTTATTATTTGCAAAATGCCATCCCTTTTCAGAAGTTGAACTCACATTAAATGTCAAGAAATGGAAACACTGAATTTAAACTGAAGTTTAGAAATAATAAATAAAGATCGATGTTAAAGGAGAGTCATCACTGAGAGCTAACCAAGATGGTCATAGTATTTAAAGAATTAGAACACCTGAAGTTCAACATTTTATAAAATGAAGAGTTTTCATCCATCTGCGTAAGGTCCTGACATTTAAAATGTGTTCCTTCCGTTTTGTTCACAGGCTCACCTCGTAGCAGCTTTTGAAAAGAGTTTAGGGAATATGACTGGTCGACTGCAAAGTCTAACTATGACAGCGGAACAGAAGGTATGTTCAAGAATCACCACAGGGGATTCAAATAAGACAGCAAGTTACATAGGATGTTTAAACAATGCCTGAGATGCAGCTCCTTAAATATAATGCTTCAGAGGATCCCTTCCTTATTAGATTGGAACGATGACAAGATAATACATTTTCTTGTCAGATTTTAATTTGTAAAGACTTATGATTCAGATTCATCTATATTAGAATACACACACACACACACACACACACACACACGCAAAGTTCTTTCTAGGCCATCTATTTCACTTCTGACTAGACCCATTAAAAGAATACCAAATGTTTTAAGAAAGAGAAGCAGTTGTATAAGGGAAGAGTTAGAATATTCCAGGAACAATTTGTTATGCAGTTGACAAGAATTACAGTCTGACAAGAATTTTCACAAATGTATGGTCTGTAAACCCAGTTATGGACCATGGCTATAATCTGAGGTAGGCGTGAGGAAAGTCTGAAGGAGAGTGAGGACTCTACAAAGTAAAGGGACTCAGGGTACAGCATCTGTGAGATGAGACTGAAACACTGATCCTGAGCTGAAGTTTAGAAATGCTGAATGCTAAATGAAGATTTGGGTCGTTTGCACTAACAAGGACTAGTTGGCATCTGGGGATGCTGTCTTTGAAAAGTAAAGCTAATTTATATGAAAAGCTTTAAAATAAACCTGACGGGTTTTTATGGAGTGGGAGAGAAGGAATTCTAAAAAGAAAGAAACAGAATTTAGGTCACAAGGCAGACATATCAAAAAGGTTCACGTTGCCTAGAAAGAGTATGGACAGTTTCCATGGGGTGACCAGTAACTTACCTCTCTGCCATTATTCTGGACCTAACCTGGGTCCTTGGATGGGTGTCAGAGACAGATGCAGTCTCTAAAATTGTATGGAAACATTTGTAAAACCTGCATATGTGCATGATCTGAGCAGATGTCTAGATTTCATCTAATTTTCAGAGATCCAAAATCTGAAAAGCTTTGGCTATTTTCAGAATCTGTACCTATATCTGTCCCTAGAGATGGCTTCAGTTTTGTCTTTAGTTCCATAAAGTATGTCATTAGCTTTAGAGAGCTAGCATATGTTACCATTGTGTTCGTTTACCAATTTTTACAAATAAAAAAAAAAAAAAAACCCTGAATGAACAGCCCAATTACACTAAAGAGAAAAATCAAATATTCCTCTTGTAGCCTGGTGTAATTAGCAAACTCGAACGTTATTTGCCCTTGTTATTTGCTCCTGTGTCACAGATTTCCCTCTTGCCCATGAAAGAGAGCACTATCCATCCCTGTCAAACCTGTTCGGTAAGGGAAGATGACAAATGCCTTTTGAGCACAGGAATTTTATCTTAATCTTTTTTGAAGAGGAGAGGGGCAGTACAGTTTACCACTTCGCTATGTAACCTAAGAACTTGGCAAATAGGATTACAAAGGTCTTTTAGGGCAGCCAAGTGGGAAAGAATATAAGAAAGCTTGAGTGTGGATCTCAGTGGAACCTCTTTTTTTTTTTAAGTTTATTTATTTATTTTGAGAGAGAAAGCATGCACAAGCTGGGGAGGGACAGAGGAAAGGAGAGACAGAATCCCAAGCAGGCTCCCTCCATGCCTTTAGCACAGAGCAGATGCAGGGCTTGGACTCACAAACTATGAGATCATGCCCTGAGCTGAGATCAAGAGTCAGCACTTAACTTAGCCATCCAGGCACCCCATCAGTGGAACCTCTGTAAAGGCTGAGGAATTTTCCTTTTCTGACCCTCAAATTCATCATTTTATGTATTTATTTATTTATTTATTTATTTATTTATTTATTTATTTAATCTATTTTAAATTCATCATTTTAAAAATCAGGATTATAATAACTACCTTACAGAAGCATTATGAGGAACAAATAAGGTACTATATAACACTACATACAGTGGATAGTCAAAAATGTTACCTTTCTTACATTGCTTTCCTTTTTCCCCTTAAGAGATATAGGATAAACCAAGTTTATCATTGTCCATATGCCAGGCATATCACTAGAAATCATAGCTAGTATTTAAGTCTCATATCTTTAAGGAGTCAAAATTAATGTTTTTCACCCCCCCATATTTCCTTTAATTACTTTATATTTATAAGTAAAATTTCTTATAAAAATTGGAAAACTACACAGTTGTTAATTTTTTCATAATGCCTATGAATAATGCCCAAATATTTTTAAATACATCTGCATAGTACCTGGAATTTTAAAATTATCCATAACGTAACATTGCCAAAATTATGAAATTTTCTCAGAAGATTCCATGATGTCTGAAATTGCCTTGCCCTTTTTTAACTGAAACTAAAGTGATTGCTTGTCTCATTGCAAGCTGTATGCACACAACAGTGTTAGTAAGTAATTTATTTTTTTAATCTGAGATGTATACTTGCCTATATCCAAGGTGGTTTTGAGAATCATAAAATTAATTGTAATACGAAATGGCACAACTCAGTAACAGAATCTAGTGAAAACCAGTAGAAGAATGTATATAACAAGACGCCTGAGCCTATGTAATTACTACTGCAAAGCACAAAATGGAATTGAATGTCAAGGAAGCCAGCACACAAAGGGGGATTGCTTGGCATGTGTAGCTCTCATTTTCTGACCAGAAGAGTATAATTTAGATCGGAGAGACAAACTTTTTGGCACTGAATTCAAGGACAAATTTATTGTAAAGTTTTTAAAATTGGGGTCATGGAATAACAAAAGACAAAATCGCTGTTCAAATAGACATTTCTCTAAAAGCTGAGGGCATAACATTTAATCATATTTCAGTAAAGTCATTTCTTCAGGGAGCTGAGATAAAAGGGTATATTGCTCTCTGGTGATCCAACAATCCTGGGAAAAAGATTAGAGCATATAGAGCAGAGGTTTTGAAACTCTGTTCTTGGAGTTCCACGGCTCATTTGTCCATTTCATCATTCACCAAAATTATATTGAATTTCTACTCTGTATAAGACACTGCTCTAGCTACTAAGAATTTAGCAGTGAACTATATGTATATGACATATATTTCATGGTGTACATATATAATATATGCATTCTATATATGTAAACTGTGTATAACTGGTTATAAGAGTATATATTCCAGTAGGTGACAGATTATGATAAAAATATAGGATTTCAAGGGACACCTGGGTGGCTCAGTTGGTTGAACATCTGACTCTTGGTTTTGGCTCAGGTCGTGATCTCGCAGTTTGTGGGTTCAAGCCCTGCTTGAGATTCTCTGTCTCTCTCTGTCCCTCCCATAGGGTAATTTGAATCCATAAATTTTTCATGGATGAAAGTTACTTATACTACTGGGATTTGATGAACTAGTGTATTTTCTTAGAATCAGGGCTGGCTGGGTTCTTTCAGTAGAAACATTTACAAGATTTCAGGCACACACACGGGGATGGGGAGTAGGATGTGTTCAAAGAAACTACAGCTAGATAGTGTAAGATTAACTGACTGTCAGTGTGATGAAACCAAAGACAGGTTTAGCAGAAATTTTTAAGAACCTTGCCTAGAAGGTCTAGTTGGTTGATGAGATTTATTGCCAAGCTTGTAGGAAATTTGCAAGTTTCCAGGAGAAACTTGGAAAGAGGTCAGATGCAGTTAGGAAATTAGGTTGGAGAGGATACCAAGCAAGGTGAGTATTATGACAAACTATTTGATCATCTCATTTTGAAGCATTCCAAGCCTGACCTTGATACTTATTTAGCCTCAGAGACATGTACAAAACAATTGGAAAAGATACTGCCTCCGTCCACCTTCTTGTACACAAGAAACTTTCATGGAAAACTGGAATCTTACATCAATGGCAGGTATTTGGGACATCATTATCTACAATAGCTTATTGTAGGTGAATGAATTTTTGGTTCCCAAGTTTTAAAGTACCACGTTTGAAAAGTGAGAAACATCAATGAAATATGATCTGATCATCTATTCCCAAGATCCTGTACAGAATTATCCTAGCCTCAATCTTCTCCTTAGTATATACGAAGAGAGTAGGAAAATGGATACAACTGAATTAGAAGAGACTTTAAATCCTTATCCTGATGGCATATACATTTTCCAATTTTGTTTTTTTTTTATTTCCTGAAAGTGTAATATTCTTAAAACTCAAGTATCTTCTATTTGGTCACTTTCAAAATAAAGACACTATATGAAAATATTTCAGAGTATCAAATGATTTTATATTTGGCTATTTCTAGAACTTGCTTCTAATTATACGGCAAAAAAAGAGGAATTCATAATTGTACTTGGAAGCAGCATTGCAATTTCCAAGCATTATAATCACCTTAGAAAAATATGGCTTAAAAATAAATGTGAACAATCAATTATAATTATGAAGGAGAAGAAAAGGAAAACTAAAAATAAACTATTTAAAAACAATTTCTAGGGGCGCCTGGGTGGCGCAGTCGGTTGAGTGTCCGACTTCAGCCAGGTCACGATCTCGCGGTCCGTGAGTTCGAGCCCCGCGTCAGGCTCTGGGCTGATGGCTCAGAGCCTGGAGCCTGTTTCCGATTCTGTGTCTCCCTCTCTCTCTGCTCCTCCCCCGTTCATGCTCTGTCTCTCTCTGTCCCAAAAATAAATAAACGTTGAAAAAAAATTAAAAAAAAAATAAAAACAATTTCTATGTCTCAGTCAAGTTTTCACTTTCAAGTGCCTTCTATTAATCTTTATATACTTACTACTGGAAAAGAGAGAAAGGATAACCCTGACTTTGTTGCCATCCCAAGGAAATGATTTCACTGATTTAGCCATATCCAGACTTTCTGTTTATAATGAATAATAAAGTCACTGATGTTTTTATATGGCGCCATAGGTGATCAAACACCCTGTTGTTAAAATATAAGTAGAATTGAAGCTTTACCTTATTCTTAGGAGATAAACACCTGTTTAACATAGACCAGAACATTTGAGCAAAATCACCCCAACATTTACTGAGATCCTAAGTCAGGTGAAAAGATAAAGTCTACAACAGCTAAATAAGCTGGATGCTTTAAATGATCTGGAAGCACAGAGAAGGGCTTTAGTTTTTCTGAAAGGCAAACTAAGAGGTTTCAAGCTCGTTCTACCATGGCCTTTAATGGTGAGAAAAATATTTAAAGCAAAGGGAAAAATCATGTGGGAAGACTCAGAGAAAAGGATAGCTGTAGTTTGAAGTGATGTGGAAGATGGATCTCATCAACTGAAATAAGAAAGAAGGAAGGAATTTTTGCATGTATACAGAGATACCTAGTTCAGGTTTGAACAGATTATCACTGTCAAATTTACCTATCTTTTTAATTAAAGACACTGGAATATTTTATAGGTGCTTGCATGTACTTATGAAGTTCCCCTAAAGAACTACTAAGATGAATTTGGCTAAACTAATTTTTTCATGTATGTGATTTTCCCAAACTATATAATGAATATATCTGTTACCTAGTTATTCTTCCTTTGGGTCTACTGTGCCATGCTGCATAATAACTAACGTGCTTAATACGTTTTTTTTAGAAGATACTTAGTTTTAAAAGTGAGCATTCTTCTACCTCACATTAAAAGCTATTTTCTGAAAAAGCAATATTCCCTGAACATTCCACTTGTAATCTTTGTTGTAACAGTTTTGAGAAGAGATTTTCGTAGAAAACATTAAAGTTTAGACCCTGAAATAAGTCCACTTACTCATAAAATTAAGTATGAGATCTCATTTCCATTTTACTTCTTTCAACTTAAAGCCACATATTTCAGCAGATTTTAATCCACGGTACAGGCACTGTTGATTTTAAATTCAAGGATGAAAATCTGATTTTAATCAAAATTTAACTTGTATTCTAGTTTACACGTTGTAAAATTACTCTTCAAATTATGTGATTGATTAAGTATGTACAGTAGATCTCCTTTTGTGAATAATTTTCTGGTGAAGGCAGAATGAATTTTCAGTAAACATTTTATCTACTGGGAAATTTATTTTAAATGGAAAATACGTTAAATTTTGGTAAACTTACCTATTACTAATTGAGCAAGGGACAAAATTTAGATAGAACTTGGAGAGACAGAAATTATGACGAAATTTGTATTATGACAGTGGAACTTTTCCACAAACCTGTTTCTTTTGTGAAAAATACATGCAAATGAATTACAGTCAAGTATTTAAGGATCCATCTATGAATCCACGAGATTGTTACTGATTTTCATTATGTAATTCTTTGACTTACAAACTATTAGAAGTCTGTAAGAGGGTTTATTTTTTTAATATCTGTGTCCATTAGAAATACGTCAGATATCCAGTGATAATAGTTTCAGGATGTGCTAGGTATCTATTCCAAACTTGGATATCATTTCAGTTAGCATTGCCCCCTTTTTTTTAACTGTCTAAGTTTCGAATAGTCTCTGGATGTTCTCATATCTGAAGCAGTTTCCTACAAAGGCAATGTTGTGATTTTTTTTTTTTTTTTTGTATATTCGGAAGACAGAGAGTAGGAATAAGCTACTGACTATGGAGTGAAGAACCCAAGCCTGATTCTTTGGATTTCTGCCAACGATGCTAGAGAAAATGATAAATGACAATTACATTACCTAGGAATTCTCCCTCTAAGAGGCTGACAAAAATTCTAATTTTTAGAGTTGCCATCACGGCCAAGAATTCTGGATACTCCTGGTTTGGGGGCTCCCGATGGAAATACTGCCAATGCTAGAAAAACACTCTACTTCATTTTGCAATGAGGCACATGTCTTCCTGATGCTGCCTCGTAGTCACTTGTGGTTAAATAATTCATTTAGATAACTGTGAAAGATCATATTTGTATGTTCTTTGAGACACATCTTAAAGTTACCCTAAGTTCAATAAGAAAACAGATGTTGTATAAAAAATTGATTTGTAAGCTACCTTTTTTTTTCTTTTTGATGAACTATTATTTAAGGAATGTACATTGCATATATTTCTATTTACTTTAAAAAATTCCTGTGTTGTTTTGGCCTGGTAAAATTGAGGTCTCCATGCTAAAAATCTTACTGGATAAAAAGTAGCAGAATCTAAGATGACCATGATTTGCAAAGCAGAATTTAATAATATGATATTTAGTAGCAATGAGTTAGGGATGAGTACCTCTTTTTATACTTGGGTATGAAGAATCAATTCCCCAAGTGCAAAATCAAAGAGACAAAATCTGAAGTCATTCATTCAGGGTTTCCAGCTGACAGTAAAATGCAGTCTGATTCACTAGTACAATCCTGATAGCTAACCCTGTGATGTAATCTGGTAGTATTCATAGGTTTGGTATAAAATGAGCCATGTGACATCTTGCTTTGTGTTGAACTGTCCAGCTTTAGGTGCCACCCTTTGAAAGGAATAAAGACCATTCAGGTCACATTCATAAGAAAATAGCCAAGGCATTTTTTTGTTTTTATTCTCCTTTACATTTAACTAAATGAGAAATTGTTAAATGCAACTTGACAAGGTTAGTCAGGCATCCAAATCTCTCAGGACGTTCGCACCACGTACAATTGAACCCAGTTGGTAGTGAATTATAAGCAAGGGCATTTTACTTTTCTCTCTAGGTACTAAAACCTCTAAATTCTATTTGTTTCACAGGAGTCTGAACTTATAGAACTAAGAGAAACCATTGAAATGCTGAAGGCCCAGAACTCTGCTGCCCAGGCAGCTATTCAGGGAGCACTGAATGGTCCAGACCACCCTCCCAAAGGTATATTTAGAAGTATTGCCATTTTTCATTCAATGTAATGAATATCTATTTGATTCATTAGAGTGAAGCTGCTTTTACTCAGTGGCATTGTCCTTTATAAGGAATAAGTTGGTATTAAGGCAGTCAGAATCCCAGAATTTAAGGACAGTAGCTTTCCTCATCAAATAAATTTTTAATTAAGTTTAAGGAATTTGCTTCTATAGTAGGACACACCTTTCTCTCCATTTGGTTTGGTGAAAGTGGGACTGGGGAGGTTGGCTAATACATTTATCTCTGACTTGAAGCAAAACAAACCCTGTAAAGACCATCAAAGTCTAGATCTGTAAAGAAAATAAATTAATAAATATGGTCAAATTCCAAGGAGAAGGTGTGTGGAACAGCTCCTTCTGGGTGGAGGCATTAAAAAGGGACACTTCTTATGAAAATGCTAAAAACAGTAAGAAAAAGGACTAAAAGTTAGTCTACTTTTAATTATTACTATGCTTTGTCAGTTCTAAACAATAATAAGATAATCTCCTTTGCCATCACCCCCACCCCTTAGTTTCCCACTGTAGAAATGCTTTGTGTTAATGTCATGTCAGTTTTTTCTTTGCATAGGTTCTACTTATTCATGCCCTACCTCTTTTCAATGGCATTCAACATGCTCAACTCTTCACCAGCTAAACAAATGCTTTTATAAATCTTGAATGCCCTATCATGTATGTTTCCATTTCCAGGGGAATTCTGGGAACATTTTATGGAATCTTTTAATGTCTCCAGCAGCCAGTCACACTTTGGACCCCTGGAGTGTGGCATCTCTTACCATCAACCCAAAAGCGTTCTCTCCAGGATCAATAATGATTTACACGACACGAAATCTAGTACCACATTTAAAATTCTTACTGTATTTAACATGCAGACCGCATTGTATACTGATGTCCATTCCATCCTAATTGACACATTAATTTCTTGTAATGTTTGTAATATTCACATTCTTAGTTTTTTCTCCTGTTGCTTTGAAATCTCTTTGAAAGTTTCTTTTGCAGGTTTACTCATTTGTATCGTTTTGTTAAATGCTGATATTTCTTAGAACCCAGTCCTAAACTCTCTTCCATTATGATTTTGTGCATTGTGATTCCCTTCTCCTATCTAAAAATCTATAAACTCATCTAATACTCTAGCTATAATTATCATTTATGCATTGATAACTGTCAAAAATATTTCTTCAGGCCAGGCTTATCTCTTGAGTTGCAGATCTATAAATCGAGCTGCATAAGAGAGAGCTCTACTTGGTTATCTTTGGATGTCTCTTTGTCATGTTAAATTCAACATCTCCAAATTTGAACTTGTCATCTTCCCTCTCAGACCTGCTTTGCCTTCAGTGTTCCTTGCCTCAGTAAGTGGCACCACCATTCTTCCATATAGCCTGCCATAAACCTAGATGTTTATTCATATATCCTCCTCTCCTCATTCATTAAGTCACCAAGTTCTATTGATTCCACCCCTTAAATATCTCTTGGATGTGTTCCCTTTTCTCAGATCCTACTATTTACCGTCCCTTATCTCTCCCCTGAACTGTGACCACAAACTCCTAAATCCTTCCTGCCCTTCATCTTAACACCACTTTGTATCATTCTTCACACTGAAACCAGAGCATTAGTCAACAACAAATATCTATAGGTATCCCTTGCCTTTAGGATGAAATACAAACTTCTTAACATGACATAATTTCTCTTCGTCATCTTTGTTCACTCAACAAATATATAATGATTATCAGTTATTTGCTAGACACTGGTCTAGACGTTATGCTTTGCTTTTTTGTCACATTGTATATTTCAGCTACCCTGACTTCTTCTAATTCTCTAAAAGTTTTTTCTATGTTCTGTTTATTTCTACTTAAAATTTTCTGCCTTGTGTGCTCAGCATAAAAACGTTTTGAGACCTAAGAGAGTTAGCCTAAACATGCCTCCTTGACCCTTAAAATTAATGAGGTCCCCTTGTGGTATGTTTCTGCAGATAACTGTAGTTCCTCTATCAAAATTTGCATTGTACTTTGGTGCCCTAATTTATGTAAGGTCTGCCTTTTCTAATCAATGGTAGGGTGGTATGTTTTCTCAATCCAAGTGACTGTGGGGGTGCTGTACACATAAAAGGGGTTTATTTGAATTTTAATTTAAGAAAATACAATTTTTGGTGTGCCTGGGTGGCTTAGTCCATTAAGCATCCAACTTTGGCTCAGGTCATGATCTCACAGTTCATGGGCTCGAGCCCCGCGTCAGGCTCTGTGCTGACAGCTGAGAGCCTGGAGCCTGCTTTGGATTCTGTGTCTCCCTCTCTCTCTCTGCCCCTCCTTTGCTCATACTCTGTTTCTCTTTCTTTCTCAAAAATAAATAAATACTAAAAAAAAAATTTAATAATAAAATAAAAAAATGCAATTTTTTAAATACTAGAATTCAGGGGCGCCTGGGCGGCACAGTCGGTTAAGCGTCCGACTTCAGCCCGGTCACGATCTCGCGGTCCGTGAGTTCGAGCCCCGCGTCAGGCTCTGGGCTGATGGCTCAGAGCCTGGAGCCTGTTTCCGATTCTGTGTCTCCCTCTCTCTCTGCCCCTCCCCCGTTCATGCTCTGTCTCTGTGTCCCAAAAATAAATAAACGTTGAAAAAAAAATTAAAAAAAAATAAATAAATACTAGAATTCAAATTTTAGAAAAAAATTTATAAAGTGAGAGATACTTAAATTGAAGGACAAACTAGTCCTCTAGGGGCTACTTCTGTTTGGAATTTAGCAACTTGCCATGCGGGGGAGTTGATTTATATGCTACATGGAAAATTACTGCATATTTAAAGCTTATCTTAGAGCTATAATAAAGCAGCTTATGTTCTGAATCTTCATGTTGTAAATAGGTCCAGAGAAGGGATTGAAAAAGACTTAATCCTTTCTTTAACACAGTACAAGTCACTGAAGTAAAACTTTCTGGAAGGATTCCTTTTATCTTAGGCAACAAGTACCCTAATGTGTCTACTGGAATTGAAAAAAGGAATTCCTCTGCTCACTAATGTGGGAGGGGTACATAAAATGAGTAAAATGATAACAGTTAATATTCAAATTGGTCAAGAAAGATTAAAAAATATTTTTATAAGATTTAAAACTGACAAAAACAAATAATTATAAGTGTATATAGGATATTTATGTTTCAATAATATATATTCAGTGAACACAAACTGATTCTTACTATCTTGACCATTGGCATCACATACAGAAAATAAAGTCTGTTGGACTGTTTATGTATCTTTCCATGGGTCATTATGGTGATTGTATAAGCTATAAGCTATAAACTTATAGTCTGAAATCATATTGAGATTTGGTTTTCGAGAGCTTTACACATCTATGTCCTGTAAATTTGTAACATGTAGTCTTACAATATATATTTGGAGTGAGGCAACAGTTTTATAGACAGGTCAAACTGAGACAAAATCACGTAATTAATGTAACTTTCTATTTTCTATGTGTTCATCCCATTTATTAACAGAGCCTGATAAATAATAGCAGTCTATAATAGAATACATTTATTTATTCATGCACAAATGTTATCTGAGTAGCTGATATATACTAGTCGCTCTGTTAGATCTTGAAATACAAAGATAAAAAAACAAAGCCCCCTACTCTCAAGGACTCACAGTCCACTGCCACAAAAGGTTATAAATATATCTCTGTGTAAATTTAATGATACAGAGATACATAGATATAACCATATATGAAAGGTAAAATAATAGAAAATTTTACTTTTATTTTTCAAAATATACTTTTTTTAAGTCACTACCTCTGTATATAAACACAGAATAGTTTTTCCTTGAGATGTACCAATTTAACAAAACACGTAGTAAATTGCTATCAACAGTGAATACATTTTTAGGAATGTTAGGCAAACAGTTGTGCTGAATGAATAAGAATAATATTGGCCATAAGCACTTATTGATTGCCTACCATAAGCCATAGTGTGCACAAGGTCCTGGATATACAACGGTAAACAAAACAGATATAATCTTTGTCTCCATTAAACATTTACATTTGGGGCACCTGGATGGCTCCATCAGATGCGCGTCTGACTTCGGCTCAGGTCATGATCTCACGGTTTGTGAGTTTGAGCCCCACATCCGGCTCTCTGCTGTCAGAGCAGAGTCTGCTTTGGATCCTGTTTCCCTCTCTCTCTGCCCCTACCCCACTCTCTCGCGCACTCTGTCTCTCAAAAATAAACATTAAAAAAAATAAACCTTAAATCTTGTGGGAGAGCAGAAAATTAGCAATTGTTGTGATCATAGGTATAGCTGAATATGCATGGCAAAATAGTCATAAGTTAAAAAATGGACAAGAATTAGTGCTATAGAAAGCAAGGGTAGCAGGGAACCTACTGGAGGTGCATAGTCAGGAAAGGCCTTTCCCAGATAGCAACATTTAAGGGGAGATCCAAGGAACAATTATCAATGTATATGGCAAATATTGAAAGAGGAGTATTCCAGAAGAGTCTTGAGATAGAAAACAGACTATTGCCTTTATGGAGCTGATACAATGAGCAGAGGTAAAATAAGAGGAACCAGGTTAGAGAGACAATTACTGACCAGATTACTGAGGGACTTTTAGGCCATTTTTAAGAGTTGAAATATTTTCTTTCTTCTTAAAATGGTAATCTACTAAAAAGTCTGAAGTAAGGGAGTGATGATGACATTTTCCTTTTAAAGATTTCTCTAGCTACTGTTTACAGAATGGTTTGAACTTGGACAGCTCTTCTTGCTGTAAAGCAGAGAAGCGTTAGTAATAGCTTCAGCTGGGGCATCGGTGGTAAGAAGGGTGGGAAGTGGGAATGAATGGATGAACAAACACGTAACTGAAATACAGACTTTTAAAATAAGCTTCTCCGTTCGTTCATAAGGTTCACATCCATTTGGTCAGCCGTTCTTTTCCAAGCTCTATAGTGTCACATGTACTGAATCAAATACTTACAAACACTAGCAAGAAATTGTTAGAGATGAATGAAATAAATTCCTTTCATTCCATGATATTACTGAAATTTGCTTTTCAGTGTAATGAATTTGGTTCATAATAATTCAACAAGTATGTTTTATGCCCAGATTCTCTTTTTATTCTTTATTGGTGAGTGCATTCATAACTGAAGATAAATAATACCTACAAGGACTACTTTTGACCTATGATTATAAGAATTTACCTATCTTCTCGGGGCGCCTGGGTGGCGCAGTCGGTTAAGCGTCCGACTTCAGCCAGGTCACAATCTTGCGGTCCGTGAGTTCGAGCCCCGCGTCGGGCTCTGGGCTGATGGCTCAGAGCCTGGAGCCTGTTTCCAATTCTGTGTCTCCCTCTCTCTCTGCCCCTCCCCTGTTCATGCTCTGTCTCTCTCTGTCCCAAAAATAAATAAACGTTGAAAAAAAAATTTTAAAGAATTTACCTGTCTTCTCAAATTTTGAAGGTTAATCAAAGCCAAATACAATTTATTAATACTGGATATAATAAAAACTCTTGAGTACCTTAACATCCAGTACCATTGCTTTAGTTGTGAAAGTCAATGACTAGGAAAAAACCTAAAAAATAATGTATCTTGATCACAAAAGCTTATAGCCAAGCACAGCAGAAATGTAAGATACAAATAAGTACCAACATATTCTTCTTTTCTTTATTCATACAACTTCTAGTATTAGTTGATTAAAAGATACTATAAATGCCTTAAGTTGTGACATTGGTAATGTTTGGGGCATGTAAACACATCATTATTTTTTAAAGCACTTTTAAGAGGCCACCATCTACAGAGTCTGAAAAATAGTTTTATTTTTGGCTCCTATAAAATTTGTTAGCGTATTTAATACCTTAAGGGAAAAAGTTAAGGTATATGTTGATATATACGTATATGACTAAGGATGGAGATATGTATACATATATTACACACCCACACACATGTTCACTGATTATATGTTTTAAAAGGAACCAGTTATATAGTTCCATTGTCTTGGGGCATTGTACTGTTAAATACATCTGTCAACTGGAAAGCTTTGATTTTATACTATTGTTTCTATGGAAACTTTTTGAAAGCTATATAGTGATTTCTGACATAAGTTCTACTGAAATTTTTTGCTCGGCTAATCTGCGTTGATGCCAATTAAATATAATAATAGATTTGACCTTAAAGTAGACTGGGCCTTAAAAGTAATTTTATGAATTGGTAGTGTCTCTGCTAACACTTAATATTAGTTCACTGTAAGCAGTAAGTAAAATTACTTATTTAACTCTCAGTAAAATTTCAATTTCAACAACTGTAAATTAATCTTATAGGCTGATTTTATGGAGTAAGTGGATATCTTCAAAATGTGAATAAATGTCAAAAGTTTTTTTTTTTTTTTTCAAATCGTCTTGTGTGACTAGAGAAGCACTACATGCTTTGTAGAAGCACGGCAGGCCCTTATCGCGTGGCAGTTAGCACGACAGACATTACAATCTGTCCAGGTCTCGGCTTGGCTCTACTGTGTTTCAGCTCTGTAACTCTGGTCAAATGATTTTTAGTAATTAAACTCATTTCAACACTTTGCTTTAAGAATGAAATTAAATAATCCCAGGTCAGAGTCAACACAGAGTAAAAGCTAGGTTTGTTATTACCTGTAGTTATTATTACTGTCACCATTACTATTCCACGTCATGGGCAGGGATTATGATGTGTTGTCTTAAATATGTGCTCCATTTAGTGTATACATGTCATCTACCCAGATTCTCTCTTGAGCGTCTTCCCCCCACTGACTCTTTGACCTCGGTCAGGTTACTTCTTTGCACTTCAATTTCCTCATCTGTGAATTGAAGTGCTTAAATGACTTCCAAGGTTTGCTTTGGCTCTATCATGGTATGATTCTATGAAATGGAAAATTAATATACTTGGCTTCGGTAGCTGTATCCAAAGCACTAATATTAAAAAGACACAATTAATTCTCATGCAGTTATGAGTTTCCATTTACTCCATGGGAGTAATCATTTGGAATAAATCACTTGGAAGATCTGTTTGATCCAGGTATTCAGTGGAAATCAGTAGCATAGCATTTCATTTTTGGGTAAAAACACGGAACTCATTAAACCACCAATGCTACAGACTTATATGAGATGTTCAATGAATCTTAATGAAGATAACGCATTTAATTAAAGCAAATAAGGTTGTATTTTATTACACTTAAAAACCAAAGCTGCCCTGAAACGATTTGCACAAAGCCGTGTTGACTTTTATTAGCAGACTTCCTCTCAGGAAGCCTAATGGTCTTATTTGTTCCCAGTGAAAGTGTATGAGCTAATGTGATATTGTCTATCTGTTGCTAGATCTCCGTATCAGAAGACAACATTCCTCTGAAAGTGTTTCTAGTATCAATAGTGCCACAAGCCATTCCAGCATTGGTAGTGGTAATGATGCTGACTCCAAGAAAAAGAAAAAGAAAAACTGGGTAAGTAAGCCATGGTCATTTCATCTCATTCAGAAGCATATTATTGCACAATGAGTCAGGTTTTTGTTTTTGTTTTTGTTTTTGTTTTGTCCTTATGAGATTTAGAAATCTGTAGCGGTTTACAAAGACTGTCATTCAGGTAACTGGCCCCTTGAATGCCGGACTCGTCACCAAAATTAGGGTGGCATGGTGCTGAAGTCAGGACCAGGCTTGGGTTTGAATCCCCACTCTGTCACTTACTACTGGGACCGTAGGCAGGCTCCTTCACCCTTTGAGGGGGCCTACATTTTTCTCATCTGTAACAATAGGATCATCAACAGTGACTTTATAGAGTTGTTGTAAGGAAAAATAAGATAACGTCTGTTAGTAAATGACAGGGCAGGGATTTATCGTGGAGGCGAGAAAGAAGGAGAGATGGCGGGAGTGGTGGCGGTGGTGGTGGTGGTGGTGGTGGTGATGGTACTGATGGTGGGGCTGGGGGAAGAGGAGAAGAAATAGATTGTAAAAGTAGGGACAGAAGAAACCTTGACGGTCTTCGCACCTCTCACTTCCACAGGGCTTATAGTGTAAATAAAGCTTCGCCTCACGAGAAATGAACTACATGAGTGTCTGCTTTCTATCTTTTTTTTACCAAGAGAATATAGCAGACACAGAGAAATGCTTCAACAGAGCACTGCCTTACATTTGCTAGAGATTTAATTTATGATAGCACAAAGCATTTCCTAAAAAAACGGAGAAGATGCTATCACAGCAAAATGTTTAACAACCACGAAGTAAAGGGTTTCTTTGAATGCCATGAAACAAAGGTCGATTTTTGAAAGAAGTACAACTCTTGATGAAATCCAAAACGTTAAACCATCAGAGGATTTTACTGGAGTGCCTACCATAAATAATGAAAGAAATATATATATATTTTTGTTTAAAAAAATGTTTATACAGGTAATATTTTAAAATACTGATCAGCCTTCCTTCCCTTGATTTGTAATTCCACACTCTTTCATGTTTCTGCAAGGTGAACTCTAGAGGAAGTGAGGTGAATATAAACCGTGGACAATTTGGCATGCATCTATAAAAAATACCCTACCTTGGCATGAATGCTATTCATTTTGGCAGTAGGCTTTTTATACCTTTTAAAAACAGATTACCTTGTATGTCTTTTCTTTGTGTCTTTTCATTTTAATCTCAAATTTTCAAGAGAAGAGGTAAAACCACTTTCTGAATAGCGCTGTAGGGGATACCAATTCTGGTTTTGAATAGTACGGGAATTGAAAAATTTGAATAGAAAATCACAATTAATGAAGTGTTAGGTGAATTTGATTTCATTTTGCTTTTTAAGTTTATACTGTCAGCAGGACATGACTTGATTGTAGCGCTAAAGTGGCCATTTAAAACAAATTGCCTTGAAGAGAGAAGCATTGGGAGTGGAGATCCCTTCAAGGTACTTAGTTTTAAATGAGTGCTCTGACAGCCATGCCCTTGACCTTGCACTATTTGAAAAGCCTTCCGTGTTTGCGCTGCGCTGGATTAATATAAGAATAAGACAAACCACAAAACATGGTATCATTTTTTTCTAGAGATACCGTGCTGCAACTCTTAATCCTCTGCTTGTACATACTGACCCCAGGCAGTGGCTAGGATAGCATCTGCAAACTAACGCCCCAAAGCAAAATTTGCCAAGTGCAAATAGACAAGAAAGGTAATTTCTGTCCTCTTTGCAGCTGCGAAGCTCATTCAAACAAGCCTTTGGGAAGAAAAAGTCCACCAAGCCTCCTTCCTCACATTCGGACATTGAAGAGCTTACAGACTCATCCCTTCCAGCATCCCCTAAATTGCCCCATAATGCAGGTGACTGTGGGTCCGCGTCCATGAAGCCCTCACAATCCGCCTCAGCGTAAGTCACTCCGTCGGCAGGATGCTGAAGTATTTTTCAAAAGCAACTTCGGGCCAAGCCCATGTTTGTGTTCTAAATGCAGTCCGGTTGTACTTTCACAGCGGCAACACCATCTGTGCCGATCGTTTTCAGATCTTCCTTAGAACTATGGACAGCATTTGTTTCTCCTTTGCTTTTCACATATTAGAACTGGCATGTTTTTGAAGTTCATTCTCCACTTTTATGAGTCATTTATTCTCACTTCTTTTCACTTGCGTTTGTCCGTGTATCTGTCTCACTGTGCATTCAATGCAGGTCACCCCTTGTCTGGCCACCAAAGAAACGGCAAAATGGCCCTGTGATCTACAAGCATAGATCCCGGTAAAATGGCGTGTGATGCATGAAATTTGCAAAGACCCAGATTCTAACCTAAGCAGCGTCTGCTTTTGCTCTTTCTAAAACCACTCACATGCATTTCAATGATAAAAACCTCTGTCTTTCTCTTTTTGAAGTCAAAGCTGTTTTCCTAAAACCAAGCTGTAATCCATTTGTCTTTAATTCCACGAGATAATCTAGCATAGCATTTTTATTGTTGCTATTTGTTGTTACAAGAATGAATGAAACCTTTGGATGTAGAACATGTATTCGGATGTGGTGATTCCTTGTTTTAGATACTATTTGAATCAAATTTTCTTGACTGTGACTAGCAGAGAACTCTCACGTAGCACAGAGCCACTAGTAGGACCATTTAAGACATTTGTAGATCCTAGATAATTCCATCACGTGTATAGGAAGGAGGAACATAACACTATCATTTTGGTAAGCAACAAACAAAGCAAAAATGTAGTCCTCGCATTTTAAATGGAAGAGATACCAGTTAATATAAAACAAGTTCTTTCACCATATTTCCTGCAAAACTGCCCACAAGACAACAATAACAAAATAATAAGGAAATAATGTATATGACTTTTAGGTAGCCCTCGACTAGCCTGCTTGCATGGGTTGAAACCTGTGATTTAGCTTCATTAGTCCGATCTCCTAAATCAGCTGAGCCTACCAGGAGGGTTGTATAACCCTCCTCCATGAGTTAAATATCCAAAACTAATCTCTCTGATTTATTTTCTACAATATCTATATTGGATTTTCATGGTAACTTGAAGACATTGTTGTGGCAAATAATGTTATTCTTTGGCGGTTTACAAAAAAAAAAGAAAAATAAATGTTTTAAGAATATCATAACTTCTTTAAAAAAAGAATGTTTCATAAGCTGCAAATAGAGATTTAAGTCCCTTGAACAATGGTAGAATGAAATGGTGTCATACTATGACTCCACAGCCCCATGAATATGAGCAACAAGGGAATTTTGAAGATTACTTGGTATTCAGTAATAATGGATTGTTTTTAAAGTTCAGAAAATAGGAAGAAAGGATTAAAGGAAAAAGACAGCTACTGTTTTCAGTTTTGAACCTGTGAATGTGTTGCCGTTTGTAAAACTCTTTCTCCTTCTCTTTAGGTGTTGCTGGTAGCAAATAACTTCTGTAGCTGCTGAGATAATATTGCAGCTCAGCCTTAAAAGAAGCACTGCTTTTCCGAATCCTCCGGCTTTCCCCTACCGCTGATTTTGTGTTTGTTTCCTTCTTCAGGATCTGTGAATGCACCGAGGCTGAGGCAGAGATAATTCTGCAGCTGAAGAGCGAGCTCAGAGAAAAGGAATTAAAATTAACAGATATCCGACTGGAGGCCCTCAGCTCTGCTCATCACCTTGACCAGATCCGGGAAGCCATGAACCGGATGCAGGTCAGTGCTGAAACACCTTCAAGGAACAAAGAGGAGAGATTTAAAATATTGTTTATTTTCCACTCTTGGTTATTATAAAAACAAATCTCACCTTTAAACCCACTGTGGAAACACAGTCTGTTTATTCAGTCTTTGCACCTCATTTCTTAATACTGAATGGAGCATTTTGTCAAATCCAAGGCTGGAATGGAGTACAGACTGGCCAGTTGCACTCAAGGGCCATTCAAGATACGTGTACTAGTGATTGGATTCACTTGAGGGCCGAGTTTTTAAAGGAACTACTACAATCCTTGTGTCTACACTTTTCCACGATTTGCCTTTGTGTTGTTTTTTTTCCTTTCTTTTGACATCTGACTTTCAATTACTTTTACCTATTTTCTATTGGGAAAAAAACATAATGAGGAAACTACAGAAATTTAACACAAGCCTTCTAAATATGCAAAGTAACAGTGGTGTGGAAGGCCATCTGTAAAAGTAAAGCTTTTGTATTTTGGGGAAGCATCTGAAGGCTAATTTCAGAACCAGGCTGGGCTCAGACTAAGTTTTCATTTTATTATTGTAAACCGGTCATCACTCTGTACCACAGTTGACTGAAATAAGAAAAACTCACTGCTGAGCAGATTTATCTGCTACCATATGTATTCATCAAAAGGTTTTTGTTGTTTTTATGAGCTTAGTGCTCCATTTTGAAGGAACAACAACTTTTCAGATGTTGGCTGGAATTCTGCAGTAATGTTAAGTCACCTTATTGATACTGTTTCTGTTTTGCTCTGGTTGTCGACTCTACGTGAGTTCAGACTATTACAAATGACGTTATTTACCTGTGAGATCTAACAATGCATTTAAAATGAGAAATTTTGCAAACTCTTCAAATATATGACTCTTAATTCAAATGGGACCAAGTCCTAGAAGACCCCTCAAATATATGATACATTCAAAAAAATACTTATATAAATTCTAAGGGTTAGTGTGTCTGTATTCGTGAATACATGAATCTATGTATGTATGTAAGAAACAGAGATTAGGTTAATAATTTACCTTCTTTGGAAGAAAATCCTGTTTTAATAATCTATATTTGTTTACTTAACATATCACCACATGCTTTATTTAATAAACAAAATAATGACCTCTGATGAAAGAGTTGGTGCCATTTTCTCACACAAACTGGCCGGATTTTGTTTTCCTGTATTTTCCGTCTTCACAACAGAATGAAATTGAAATACTGAAGGCCGAAAATGACCGCCTGAAGGCAGAAACTGGTCACGCAGCTAAGCCTGCTCGTCCTCCGTCAGAGTCCTCAAGTAGTTCATCCTCCTCATCTTCACGCCAGTCACTAGGACTTTCTCTGAACAACCTGAATATCACAGAGTCTGTTACCTCAGGTAATTTTGTGCACACACCTGCCTGAATGAAATCATGCCTATGATTTCATGAGGGGAGAGGGGGCTGGCATTGGAGAATCGTGCCCAGCGCTGTTCTTAAACTCACTCTCCTAAACATGTTAGCACTCTGAATTCTCAGAAATAGTCTTATTCTTCTCCTAAAAATGTATTCTACCCTGTTATACTTTTAAAAGAATATGCTCTGTGAAAGAGTGACAGACGTAAGACATAATGGTTTCATATCATTTTAAAAAATTACTTGTGCTTGAGAAATACTTCCTTGGTGATTACAAACACAATAAAGAAATGATATTCTCAGTGGTGATCATTAGTATTTATGAATATAATGCTAATAATCCCACACAGTCGTACAGTATTTTAAGTGTACAAAGCCCATTTATGAGTGCATCGAGACCTGTTCCTAAATTTGACCAGATGATCGTGCATGACGTTACCTGGACAGAACATAATGCTAGTACATCACAGTTCTATTAAGTTTTCAACAAATGTAAAGAATTCACTGGATTCTGTTATTGTGTGCAGCGGTACTAATGATGGAACCAGGGTACAGTTTTACTTCATTGCAAATAGAATCATATGACATAATGTTGTCTCTGTATCTGATGAACTATCAGTTAGAAAGTATATAGCAGTGAATCATTTTATGTACGTAAGATTTAGTTTAGGAAAGAGTTACATGAAGATCTGTGGTAATTGCAAAGCATAGCCACCAGATGACGCTTGGAAACCAATGATATGCATGTTCCTGGGTAACTTTGGATTCCATTATACAACTATATAGTTCTTCCCGGCTTGCCTTAAATTACACTAAAATAGAGATGAAGAAGAGAAACAGAGATACAGCATGCTGATATTGATGAAAATTTGTAAGAAGTCATACCTCTTCTAAAAAGTCAGAATGTTAACAATTCTGTTACATCTGCTGTTCATAATGTAAAATGAAGAGCTTAAATATATAACTTGCTTTCTTCTTAGAAGAGGCAAGTGGCAACTAAAAGACAAGTAGGAACTCCCGGAAATTCAGGAAAACACCGTATATAACATTTGGCAGGTATTGGGGGAGGGAAATGAATTCTGAGACTAAGCAACAAGTAAAACCAATGTTAGTAGCCAAGAAGAAACAGAGAGAGGTCATAATTAAACGAACTTAAAAATCATTCAGCAGAATCAAACTATGGGACTATGGTCGTAACTTGAATGTGTAAATTGTCTGTAAGGTGTCATCATCCACACTCTTCAAAAGATGCCAACAAAGAAAAAAAAAAACTTTAAATGTATAGATTCTGGTGGCCCTGAGCAAAATCCTATATGTTGTCCGTGATGAGCCTAACAGAGAAGTGAAAGTAGGGTCCACAGCCAAAGGCAGTCAGTGTCTGTGTCCTCGCTGGACTCCTTAAGGAAAGACGAGCAAGGGCTGGTACCTTACACGATGGCTTAATGGCAGGATTTCACTGCTTGTTATGTGATATTGTTTTATCTCATGGAAATACAGTAAAGTTTAAAGGAGGCACAGTTAGTACTAAAGATAGTTTAGAAACAGAAGCCATGTAAAAGTGAAACTAAAAATTCATGTCTAGGAAAAACTAAAACTCAGAAAGATAAATATAAAATATAATAAATCAAATTTATAATCTCTGTATTCATCAGCCTGAAAATACTGATGTCCGTGAATCAGAATTTGGGGCAAATGTTTTGAGGGGGTTTCAAAGATGTACTTTTTAAGTATACATTTTATCTTTAGTTCTATATTATTTTATTTCTTTAATCATTTTTCATTAGTGATAATTGTATCTGAATTAAAAAAAAAACATTAAATCACATGACTAGGATACTGTTTTCATTGTCCTCACTCTTGTTTAGTGGATTCAGAATTGGAAATCAAAAATGCCTTTATGCTGTGGCTTTTTAACAAAAAAAAAAAAAATTTCTAGGCTTCATGATTAATTTTTTTTTAAAAAGGAGAGAAGTAGGCAGGAGAGTGGATAATTGACAAACTTTCATTTCCTGAAATATAACTACACATTCCATACATCTAGTAAAGACATAAATTTGAAAAGACTTCATTTTTTTTTGTCATAACTTCATTGGATTGTAACCAAAATGGCAGATCTTTTTATTCTTCCTTAAAATATTGACAGAGAACCATAACTTATTTTCCATTAAGGAAACCCCACAGAGAACCCTTACCTCAAATTTGCTGGTTTTCATCTTTTTCTTGGAGTTGTTTCTTCAGGTGATCATCCTATCGATATGGTGAGGACAGGAGGGGACACGGAGTGAGTCAGGATGTACTCCTCCCACTGTGCGGAGAAGGGATTACAGTAAACACCTGCACAAAGTGAATAGTGGTTACAACAGCTGGCGGTATTAAACACTGGGGAGAAAGTGTTGTAAAAGCATTATCTCTTATGGTCTCAGTAACCCTATGAAGTAAGGGCTGTTTGAGCCCCATTTTACAGATGAGGAAACCAACACTTAGGAAAGAAACTATAATGACTTGTTCGAGATCATGCAACTAGTAAGATGTAGAGTTAATATTTGAACCCAGGTCTGGATGAATCCAGCATCTGATCTTTTAACTCCCATACTCTTTTCCTTTAAGTAGCCGTATGAGAAGCCAAGGACAGTCATTCATTCATTTACTGGTAGACATGTACGTCACTGCCTTCAGGAAGAATTTCACAGTTCTGGCAGTTTTTAAGAATGAGCATAAAGTGAAATGAGAAACATGCTCCAAGACAAACTTGGGCAGAGAAGTAGATCAGAAATCAGATTAAATACCTTGATGTGGAGTACTAGGCCACTCATGATCTGGCCCTTAGCTACCTCCACATCATTCCATACTAGTCCCCCCAACCCCTTGATCTCCACCCTCCTACCACCGAATCCCTTGAACACACATAGCTCTTTCATCAAGGGTTTTGCATTTGTTCTTGTTTTCTGGACCTCTTTTCCTTGGTCTTTACTTGCATAGCACTTCTCAGCCACCTGGTCTTATCTCCAAATAGCACCTCCCCATGGAAGCCTTCTAGGATGCCCTATCTGTGTAGAGCATCCTCCCTTCAGTTACTCTATTTCACTGCCTCATGCCTTTATTTCTGGCACTTAACACATGCCAAAAGAGCAAGAAATTCATTTTCCTTCTCACCTTTTCACCTGAATGGGTATTCCTTCCCAATACCCAGCACAGTTCCTGGTATCTTTTAGGCTTAAGAAGTATTTTTGAATATTTATGAACATTTAGAACTAATTGAGCAAAGTACTAAAGAGATAGATAATTTGGTCATGGGATACCAGAAATTTACATGCATGCAGCCAACATAAGCCACTCTAAACTTCTAAGAAAAAGAGCAAGAAAATTAAATGACACTTAAAAAAGGGTTTTATTTTTGACTGAGATAAGCAAAAAAGTAAGAGATTGTGAGGATGTTGATCTGGCAAAAGAATTGAATTTCCAGTAGGGAGATTGTCTTTCATATTTTAAAAATTTTTGGCAAAAATATCCATTTTCCTCAAAATCTGTGGATTTTTTTATTGTTATGATCTTAAGGCATTTTTTTACTCTTTCCTTTGTGAAATGACATATTCTTAATTATTAAGATAATAGAACCATTCTATTTTCAAAAACTATTTGATTAAATTATTGTTTCTCTGCGAGTACATTCACAGTCCTTCTCTCTATAAATTTAGTCACAGTAATTGACTCCCCTTGTCACCAGGCTCATGTGCTCTTTAGCACGTAACTGAGTTCCTTTTTGCACAAAGCACTATCTTCATATTAAACATGGCTCTATAATAACATTATCCTCAAAGCCATATTAAATGTGGCTCTATAGTAACATATATGTGGGATAGTTGACATTAATAATTATCCAAATTGGATGTTAATCTCATATGGTATAGTTTGAAAATTAATCTTCAATTATATTTAAAGGCTGGTGCTTGCAGGTTAGCTAGCTTTTCAGGCTTCTGTAAGTCTTAGCTGATTACTAGAAATACTGTTTTGGTTTTAAAACCATAAGCATAAAGGGTACAGGAGAGTGATAATTAATATACTTCTATAGGGAAGTATAGTGCTGTGGTTGAAATTCAGTAACAGTACCTAATAATTATAGATATAAGGTAAGCAGTAATATAGCTGGATATATGCCAAATGCTTGGCAATAATTTTAGTTGACACCCAATCTCAGCACCTTAGCTTTCATAAATTACATGGGTATTGAGCTTGGATATTTTAGGTTGGATGGAGAAACCAAATGGCTTTTCAGTGTGTCACAGTTGCAATGATGGTAACTGAATATTACCCAGGTATTACTCAGACGTGTGTGCAATAGGAAAAGAAACCCTTCGTTTCCCCATCTGAGGGCAATGGCCCAGCATGTGAGTGAAGATCTTTGGAAGCAGAAATAAATTCTTAGACTGAACCTTCAGCCCAACCACAGTAATTCATCTTCTTGAAAGCTGAGATTTTTCAAACCAGTTAGGCTAGAATGGGAAGCAAAAAGGCCATATATTCCTACTGAAAGATATAAAACTATGAGGGAGAAAACAATGATAGTAAACAATTCCAAGCTAATATGACTCTATTGTGTGTGTGTGTGTGTGTGTGTGTGTGTGTGTGCGTGCGCGCGCACGTGTTTACTTACTTCTTTGAAAATTTGGTAGATATTTTGCTCGACGATGCTGGTGATACAACTGGACACAAAGATGGCCGCAGTGTGAAAATTATAGTCTCCATAAGCAAGGGCTACGGCCGAGCAAAGGTATGTTTTTAATCTTAAATTCTAAATATTCCTAAAGGATGAACATGACCATGAATCAAATGTATCTTATATTGGATATTTGTCCTGGTAAATATGCTATCAGCAGTGTGTATCTTGTCATTCACTTAATATGTCAAAAAAGCATGAAAGTTAGGGACTCAAAAGAAATTACATCATTATATAGGTAGAAATATGTCTCAATATCTCATGTTCATTCACTGATGACAATAGTGATTGTCAACCACTCTCATTTCTATAGCTTCAGAAAAGAATCATTATTTTCTTTGACATAAACATCTTGTCTAACATTCTTTTGGTGTCATCTGTAAAATACAGGGGATATTTATGATGTATAGTAACATGTTACCAGGGTTGTCAATATAGTTTTTGTACAAAGAAGGCACTATATGCTAGATGAATATTCTAGATACTGGAAAGATGTATTTACTGAACTTAGTATGAAAATTCTATTGATGCTACCTATGTGTCATTTATAAGCAAAGTCTTAGAAGATAAGGCAAATATTTTAATTTTTCTGGAATCAATTATTGCTATCAAATTGACAATGTCCTTGTGACTCAAGTCTTTTTTGAAAACTATAAATATTATTTCAAGTTGAGTTTGTAGTCGAATGGCCAAGAATACAAATCTGCAAGTATCTGAATTTGTTCCCATTAAACAGAAAAACAGAAAAGTCCTTTGGAATTTTAAAATAGTTGAAATATTGAAGTTTAAAAAGTAAGATAGCACTTGTGAATTTTTACACTGAGAAAATATTCGAAGAATTCCAATGCCATAAACTTTCTTCTTGAGCTGTAGATTTTTGCTTGATTTTCCCAAGTGGGTCTTCATGTGAAAGATTCTAATAGTCTCAGTGAAGCTTAAGCTATCTCTAATTTGAAAGCAGCTACTTACAAAGCATTGTATGAACACGTTTGTTTTGACTGGGTTATAATACTACTAGAAAGCACGTTTTCTATTTTAACATAATTCTAAAAGGCAATGTTTTTGAACATTGAAAGGAATTGTTTTAGTCTTCTTGGGCTGCCATAACAAAATACCATAGACTGGCTGTATTACAGATCAAAAATTTATTTTCACACCATGGTAAAGTCCAAGACCAAGGGGCTAGCTAATTTGGTTTCTAGTGAGGACTCTTTCATTGCGTTGCAGATAGCCATCTCTCAATATGTCTTCACATGTCTTTTCCTCAGTGTGTGTACTTGGGGAGAGGGAAAGTTGGGTGTCTCCCTCTCCCCACCCCCCACCACTTATGAGGTCACTAATGCCATCATGAGAGCCCCATTCTACTGACTTAACCTGATTACCTCCTAACGGCTTCATTTCCAAATATCACACAGGATTGTGTCTTTAACATGTGGATTTGGGAAAGACACAAACACTCAGTCCATAAGAGTAGTAAAAAAAAAAAATCACAATGGTTTGTTGTGAATTTCTTAATCTTTTCTTAAAAAGGTATTGACTTCTAACTTGGATTATATCTAAATAGTGGTAATAATCATTTACCCTTATAGAGGCAAATGTTATAGATGAAGAAATCAAGGCTTCTTGATGAGATGGCTAGGTGACTTACCTAAAGTCACATTTCTTAAGTGAGGTGGTAGATATTGTGCATTCTAGAATCCTTATCTTCTGATATCTGATTCAGTTGTTATTCTACCACCTCTTGAGGATAATACAGTCGGTGACTAGAACCAAGATTGTAACATAGCAACTAGCTAATTATATCTACTGGAGTCATGATCACTATTTTATGTAACCATTTCCAGTCATCATAAAAGAGGCTCCACTCAGACTGTAAATCTCAAATTGCTTATTTGTCCAATATATGTAAAAAGTCCTCAAAATCCCATCCCACAAAAAAAGATAATAGGGGCGCCTGGGTGGCTCAGTCAATTGAGTGTCCGACTTAGGCTCAGGTCTTGATCTCACCATCTGTGAGTTTGAGCCCCGCATCGGGCTCTGTGCTGACAGCTCAGAGTCTGGAGCCTGCTTTGGATTCTGTGTCTCTCTTTCTCTCTGCCCCTCCCCTGCTCGGTTCTGTCTCTCTCTCTGTCAAAAATAAATACACATTAAAAATTTTTTTTCAAAAGAAGATACTAAATTTGGGACCATTCTTTGCTCGATAAAATGGCTCCTGTAGGATTCCCTGACATGTTCTTGTAGTAAATTTTTTGATAAATTCAAAGTGGAAACTGTGTTTGTAAATATGTGAAGGCCATGCTACTGTGGATAACTTAGTTTTAAAAGCTGGATTTGATATCATCTAAATCAGTACATGAAAACAACCTGAATTTTAGACTTAACAAAGATCAGGCCACAAAATTAGTAGGAGGAAGTTGTAGGTCTCATATGAAATAGTTCTCTTGCCTCTCGATCACCATTTCCCTTCTACCAAGCTGCATCTACTCAAGAATGCACCTGCTGCATTAAAGCAAAAGACTATTTTCCCTATTACCAAACAGGTCATGAATTAGTTTTCCATACCACTTCATCTCATCTCTTTCTTTCTTGTTTTTGTTACTATTGATGTTACTTTGTTTGTTTGTTTAGTTAGTTTGTTGGGGTGTGTTTTATTTGATATAATATACCATGCAGGTCTGTTACAATAAGACCTATAGGCTTAATAAACATTTTAGTCCTTAGTAGTAGTACATTAATATGTTTTAGTAGGAAATGTAGTAATAAGACATATGACTGGGTTTTATTGGGTTCTCTGTGTTCTTATTTAGGATCAGAAGTCTCAGGCCTATTTGATAGGATCCATTGGTGTTAGTGGAAAAACCAAGTGGGATGTCTTAGATGGTGTAATCAGACGTCTCTTTAAGGTAAGTTGTACAAAATTTCCTGATACTAAGTTTCACATCTGTTTTATTTTACATGCTTTCCTTAGCTTTAATAACGTGGACTTTGCTTTTCCTACCTCCCTTTCAAATAGTAAGGAAAGCTTTCTCGTTGTGCTGTGTGATATTAATAATTCTTATTGCCCATTTCAAAAATCTTGACAGCTAGCTTCATATCCCCAGGAGTTTTGTATTTGTAGTAGATGAGTTGAATCTCTGTTTTGACTTCCTTTTTTGTGTGTATCATTTTAGGAATATGTGTTCCGAATTGATACATCCACTAGCCTTGGTCTGAGCTCGGACTGCATTGCTAGCTACTGTATAGGAGATTTAATTAGATCCCATAGCCTACAAGTGCCTGAACTGCTGCCTTGTGGATATCTTGTTGGAGATAATAACGTCATTACTGTGAACCTGAAAGGTAAAAAGAAAAATGAAAAGAAAAACACAACTGTATCTTTTAGCCAACGTTTCTTTCTCCTTCCTTCCTTCCTTCCTTCCTTCCTTCCTTCCTTCCTTCCTTCCTTCCTTTCTTTCTTTCTTTCTTTCTTTCTTTCTCTTTCTTTCTTTACTTCTTTCTTTCTTTATTTCTCTTTCTTTCTTTCTTTCTTTCTTTCTTTCTTTCTTTCTTTCTTTCTTTCTGTTTCTTTCTTTCCTTCTTTCTTTCTTTATTTCTCTTTCTTTCTTTCTTTCTTTCTTTCTTTCTTTCTTTCTTCCTCTTTGTTTGCAATTTCACTTCAAGTTTTCGTTACTTGAAAGCTCTCTTAACCACATCAATGGTTTTAATATGAAATGAGACATACTTATTTTTAAAACACTAAAATCTTACTAAAACACTAAAACCCTACTAAAAACACCAAAATTGAAGTAAATTAAATTCTTTGAGTTCTGGGATGTGAAATTTTGAAGATTCTCTAAGACTCAAGAAGAGGAATGTGATGAGGGAATTTCAAATTTCTAAGGTTTCTCCAATACCATCTTTCATTTAGGGAGGATTCAAAGAATTCATTGCATATCCCAAAGTAATATATTCATCACTGTATCTTTGATTTTAAAATATGTGTGTGTACCCAATAAATACCCACTGGGGATAGAGAATAGATGTTAAGAATCGGGGATGAGAAATTCTGTTTGCTTTGGATGATGTGATTAATTATAGGCAAATGGAATATCTAAAGTATACTTGTCTCCATAATTCCTTGCTCATATATGTTAAAGAGCCAGAGCACATCTACATAAACTGGATTAATAGAGGAATTTGCCAATATTTGATTTTGTGATTAAGGTGCTTGAGTTAGTAAAAGGAGATACTGTTGCTCTGCTTCTTAATTCCTTGCCAAATATCACAATTTCTATTCTTCAAAAGCTTAAGTGGTTGTACAGCTAGGATTTGTAATGAGAGATAGGAGAAAACAAAGAGAAGGGAAAAATAGAAAGAAAAGGGAAGAATGTACACATATGCTTTAATATTTACATTTATTCTTAACAAAACTATCACCTTCAAAGGCAAGGAAAATATTATGATAGAATGATAGTAATTCTTCCATTTCTGTCTGGAAACCTACTTGGGAAACATGAAGTAGACAATAGAGCTAAGCCTGAACCAAAGGAAACAGCTAACTTTCTTTTGGATGTTCACTCTGCCTTATTACTGATGTGTTTGTTTGTTTATGGGGGGGGGGGGGGCTAAAATGGCAGCACATGGTTGTGAGATAGAAATATCAAGGAAAGAATTTTACAAGGCCTGCATCCCTAAAACTAATAACTCTGTTGTCAGCACTGTATTTTAAATCCCAGCTTATGTAGAACAATAAGGCATGCTATTCCCTTTGTTTCTTCCTTCAGGGGTAGAAGAAAACAGTTTGGACAGTTTTGTTTTTGATACACTGATTCCTAAACCAATTACCCAAAGGTACTTTAACTTGTTGATGGAGCATCACAGAATTATACTCTCGGGACCTAGTGGTACTGGAAAGACCTATTTAGCAAACAAACTTGCTGAATATGTAATAACCAAATCTGGAAGGAAAAAAACAGAGGATGCAATTGCCATTTTTAATGTGGACCACAAGTCAAGTAAGGTAAGTCACAAACTCCTAAGAGAACTGTCATTGCTTACTTATGGATTTAAGTGTCTTAAGCAATTAAGCTATAAGATTGTGTGAGACCCATTACCCAGTTTGAACATGGAGACATATCTATCTCTGACTAAAACTGAAATCTGATGGATGACGTCACCCTGTTTCATGAATTTGAGCAAGACTGATACTCAGTAGCATTCACTTATCAGGCAACTTCACAAGCATTGGGAATATACAAAAGAAAATGATGGTCTCTATTGTCCGATTTCTCTTAGACATCCATTTAAGAGGTGTTGGAGTAGAAAGAGATCCATGCAGAGTTCTATAGAAGCAAGAGGGAAGAATAACTCTTCTGTAAGAATTAGAGCTTTATAAAAAGTTAACTTGACCTGGATCTTAACAAATAGGTGGGAATAAACTGGGGTATTATAACAAAGGGGATATGGGTATGATTAGAATAGTCTAAGCAGAAATTCTGGAAACAGCAATTTGCTTACATTATATTTCTATTAGAATTTCTGCTTAGGAACCTTAGGAAATTGAACGATATTTCATGTTGCCATCAACTAAGTTCTAATGTACCATAATAATCAGCTTGAACACTCTCAGCTATTAAATAGGCATGAGGAAGCTATAAAACCTAGCCAGTAATTTCATATATTATGAATAGAATAAGGAATCCTAAACAGAAAATTGTTAATGTTTAACATATTCCTGACATTATAATATTTTTGCCTGTAATAATTAATTACTTCCTCAATCAATTTAACCTAAGCATCTCTTAGGAAACTGTATCTGTTATAAGCAATAACTTGATGGAATCCACATGATATTGGGTCATGTTATTTTTCCAAAGATAACCTGGTTAGATGATCCAAACTGACCCAGTCTCTCAGAAGCTTCAGCCCTACAATTTTTCAGAAATAAACACATGAAAGCAACCCAAACCCACTGGATTCCTGATATAAACCAGACGTATAGCTTAGTAAACAAAACATTCTTAATGGTATGAATAGCTATATACTAACAAACTGGACAACCTAAGAGAAATGGAAAAGCTTTTAGAAACATACAACTTGCTACAACTGAACCAGGAAGAAATGGCAAATCTGAATAGACCAATTACTAGTAAAGGGATTGAATCAATCATCAAAAATCTCCCAAAGAAGAAAAGCTCAGGACCAGATGACTTCACATGTGAATTTTATCAATCATTTAAAGAACACTAATACAAACTCTGCTGAAAATCTGAAGATGAGGGAACATTCCAGAACTCATTCTATGAGGCCAGCATTATCCTGACACCACTAGAAAAGAAAACTACAGGCAATATCCCTGATGAATATAAACGTAAAAATTCTCAATAAAAATACTGGCAAATCAGGGGCGCCTGGGTGGCTCATTCAGCTGAGTGTCCAGCTCTTGGCTTCAGCTCAGGTCATGATCTCACAATTTATGAGTTCGAGCCTCCTGTCAGGCTCTGCACTGACAGTGCAGAGCCTGCTTGGAATTACCTTTCTCTCCCTCTCTCTCTGCCTCTCCCCTTTTTTCTCTTTCTCACAAAATAAATAAATAAACTTAAAAAAATACTAGCAAATCAAATTCAGTAGCACCTTAAAAGGATTATTCACCATGATCCAATGGGATTTACACCTAGGATACAAAGATAGTTCAGCATATAGAAATTAATTAATGTGATGTGTCACATTCATAGAATGAAAGAGAACAGGTCATATGATCATCTCAATAGATGCAAAGAAAGCATATGACAAAGTACAACATCCATTCATGATAAAAACTTATAACAAATTAGGCATCAAAGAAAAACATCTTAACATAATAAAGGCCATACAGACAAGCCAATGGTTAACCTCATACTCAGTGGTAAAATTTGAAAGCTTTTCCTTTAAGATCAAGACCAAGACAAAGATGCCCACCCTCATCACTTCTATTTCACATAGTACGAGATATCCTAGCTAGAACAATTAGGCAAAAAAAAAAGGGGAAGAATAAAGGTGTCAGAATTGGAAAGGAAGAAGTAAAATCATCTCTATGTGCAGGTGACATTTTATATATAGAAACTCCTAAAGACACACAAAAAAACTGTTAGATCTAATCAATGAATTTAGTGGTTGCAAGATATAAAATTAACACACAGAAATCAGTTATGTTTCTATATGCTAACAATGGATTTTCGGAAAAAGAAAGAAAGAAGTTGATCTCATTTATATTAGCATCAAAAACAATAAAATACTTAGAAATAACTTTAAGGAGATAAAATATCTCTGCTCTGAGAACTACAATGCATTGATGAAAGAAATTGAAGAAGACACAAATAAATGGATAGGTATCTCATGTTCATGGATTAGAAGAATTAGTATTATTAAGGCATCAATAGTAGCATAAGCCATTATAGATTCAATGTAATCTCTATCAAGATTCAAATGCATTTTTTGGGGCGCCTGGGTGGCGCAGTCGGTTAAGCGTCCGACTTCAGCCAGGTCACGATCTCGCGGTCCGTGAGTTCGAGCCCCACGTCAGGCTCTGGGCTGATGGCTCGGAGCCTGGAGCCTGTTTCCGATTCTGTGTCTCCCTCTCTCTCTGCCCCTCCCCCGTTCATGCTCTGTCTCTCTCTGTCCCAAAAAATAAATAAACGTTGAAAAAAAAAATTTTAAAAAGATTCAAATGCATTTTTATAGAAGTCAAAAAAAAAAAAAAACCCACTCATAAAATGTATATGGAACCACAAAAGACTCTGAATAGCCAAAGAAATCCTGAGAAAGGAAAACAAAGCAGGAGCCATCACACTTCCTAATTTCATCTCTACTCTATAGTCATTAAAACAGTATGGAACTGGCATGGCAACAGACATGTAGAATTGACAGACACAATGAAACAGAATCAAAAACCTGAAAATAAATCCAAGCATATACCATTATCTAATGCTGGATAAGGGAATCAAGAATACTCAATGGAGAAAAGACAGTTTCTGCAGTAAATGGTACTGGGATAATTAGATATTCACATGCAAAAGAATGAAACTGGGCACATATTTACATTACTCACAAAATTAACTTGCAGTGCATTCAAGATATAAAAGTAAGACCTGAAACCATGAAACTCCTGGAAGAAAACATAGAAATAAAGCTCCTTAACATGGATCTTGATAATGATTTTTTGGTTAAGACACCTAAAGTACAAGCAACAAAATAAAAAAATAAACAAGTGGCAATATATCAAGCTCAAAACGTCTGTACAGCAAAAGAAACAAAGTGAAAAGACAACCTACAGAATGGGAGAAAATGTTTACAAACCATCTATATCTGATAAGGGCTTAATATCCAAAATATGGAAAAAACATACAACTCAATAGCAACAAAACATTTGACCCAATTAAAAAGAGGACAAGGGACCTGAATGGATATTCTCCATAAAAGATATACAAAAGGCCAACAGGTACATGAAAAGATGCCCAATATCACTAACCGCTAGGGAAATGAAAATTAAAACCACAAAAAGGTATCACCTCATGCCTGTTAGAATGGACATCATCAGAAAGACAAGACGTGATAAATACTAGTGTGGAAGTAGAGAAAAGGGAACCCTTGTACACTCCTGGTGGGATTGTTAATTGGTATAGTCACTATGGAAAATAGTACAGAGGATCCTCAAAAAGTTAAAAATACTGCCATATGATCCAGCAGCTCCACTTCTGGGAATATATGCAAAGGAAATGAAAACACCAACCCAGAAACGTATCTGCACCTTCCCATGTCCATAGCAGCATTATTTACAATAGCCAAGACATGGAAACAACTCAAGTGTCCATGGAAGGATAGATGGATTTAAAAAATGGTATATTTGATGGAATTCTAATAATATAATGGAATATTATTCATCCATAAAAAATGAAGAAATCCTACCATTTGCTACAACATAGATGGACCCTGAAGTCACTATGCTAAGTGAAATAAGTCAGAGAAAGACAAACATGTATGATCTCACTTATATGTGGAATCTCAAAACAAAACAAAAAAAATTACCTGAGGTAGAGTATGGAGAGATGGAAATTGTAGGAAAATGGTTAAAAGGTACAAACTTCCACTTACAGGGTAAATAAATACTAGTGTTGTTATATACAACATGATGACCACGGCTAACCCTGCTCTATGATATATAGGAGAGTTGTTAAGGGAGTAAATTCTAAGAATTCTCATCACAAGAAAAATTTTGTTCTTTTTTTCTTTTCTTTTTATCAGATCTATCTGAGAAGGTGGATGTTAGCTGAACCTGTTGTAATCATTTTACAATATGTATAAACCAAAACATCATGCTATTCATCTTAAACTTATACAGTGATGTCTGTTAATTCTTTCTCAAAAAAATGTTCTTAACGAAGTAGTTTTTTAAGTCCCTATCACTGACCACCTGTGGAATATACAGCAGATTGTTGAATTTCCTTTGCCATGGTTTTCCCAACTGTAATATGGTCATGGCAAAAGCTAAGTGTCTGTGTGTCTGTGTGTGTGAGAGAAAAAGGGAGAGAAAGAGGGGAGCAAGGAGAGAGAGAGAGAGTGGAGGGAAGGGAGACAGAGAGGGTAAGGGAGAAAAGGATCGAGAGAGCAGGGGAGGGACAAAAGGAAGAAGAGAGAGAGAAATAACAGTACAGGTAGCAAACACAATCAGTATAAAGGTTGCCTGCAGTTATTAATTATATAATTAATATAAATAGCTTTCAATAAATATTTCTTTCACAAGTACAGACCCACACAGACACCAGCCCCCAAACACGCACATAGACCTTTGTTGAAAATTGTCTTGTATGTACTTTTCACAGAGAACAGTGATGTACATAAAACATGCTGGGATCTCTTAAAGTTAAATAAACGTTATAGCACATGACTTCTGAATATTTCCTTGGAACTCAGCACCATTCGAATTGTGGTTGAACTACCCATTTTCATTTCAACTAAGGAGAGACATGTCATCTGCGGCAGAATATTTGGCCCTTCTCTCAGCAGAAGTAGGAAGAGCTCAGTTGTTTGTTTGCTCCAGTCTACGTTTTTAATGCTTCCTGTGAATCTTGGGTCTCCTCAGAACTTTACTTAAAAAGCATTTACCACCAGTATTTTTGTTTTCAGCCAGAATGATGAAAGGATTATGTCCCTTAGCCATCTTCAGTGTGTTCTTTGGATTTCCCCCAACGTTGTTGTGATAGAACTCTTGAGAAGTTTCTTTATGAAAGGCAAACAAACAAACAAATAGTTGTAAAAGGAGAAGAACAGAGTTATTACAGCTTCTTTTGATAAAATTGCGGATCACTTAAAATCAAGTTTTTAATCAACTGGAGTGATTTGGGCTTCATTAGGATGTAGTTTAACATGGCATAATATAGTCAGTTAATTTATACTAATAAAATGTATGCTTCTAAAATTACTTACACTTAATTTGCACTTATAAAATTTGCCTCACACCCAAACCCACTATTATATATAGGTTCTTTTTATTTCAGTTAAAAAAAAAAGGCTTAGTGTTTGGGGATGTTCTTAATAATATTATATAAATCTTTAAAAAAAATTTGACCAAATATTACCAACACTCTTGTTTTCTTCTTGTTCTGAATAAAATCACTTGTGTCATTAATGGGTCAGTTTAATGTTTCTCATTACAATATAATGAAAAATCATTGCCGAGAGCATTGGAACAGAATGAATGATGCTAGGAAACAATAATAGGAAAAACCCGTGGACAAATCAGGTGGCATTTGGCACCAAGAAAGCACAAAATACAGCTAACAAATGTTTATTGTTTCTTTCTGTTTGTAAGATATGACTGAGCTGTGGGCAGCGCTGGATACAATTCTTGCTAGAGAATTTAGCCAATTCTTGCCAAGTTGCCAGAGAACCCACAGTGGTTTTTGTTTGCTTTGCTTTGCTTTTTTGTGAGGTGGGGGTGGTGGGACGGCTATAAAGGACTAGGGATGACTAGCTGAGACTGAGGGACAGCTGCTAACAGTGTGGAGTTACTAAAGTAACGTGTGAATGAGGCATGAAATAATAGACCCCATCTCTGAAAAATGAAGCCGTGTAATGGCTGACGTGCATTATGCTCTGCTGCAGATAACACGGAAGAGACAAAGCCAAAAGGCACTTGTGGATTAAAAAAAAAATCAAACAATAAAACCATCAAATGGAAAAAATCTTTTCACGTGTTCGGTACCTCTGCATCTTACATTCTGTCCTCTTCCCGTTGTCCCAGCCCTCCCTCAAACTGCCAGCTGGAATGTTTTGATCGAGAGCGGTACACATAAACAATTACACTTTGTGACATTTGATATAGCGGGCCCAGAAGGCTAGAGATGGATTTAGTAAATAATACGTGGCCAGCTGAGAACACTTGGAATGTTAGGTAGGAAAAGATCAGAAAACTGGACTTGGCACATTCATTTTTGATGTGTCTGGAGTCAAAACCAGAGAAAGCAATGATCAACAGTTTTTATATAACTGCAGGTTTCCATGTGTATTTTCAAAGTATGAGATTCATCTCATTATCAGTGTCCATCTGGTAGATATACCTGCTTTCCTTTGCTTAATTAGATCTTGGACATGAAACTTTTAATGCTAATGCATAAATACTTCAATCTAACATTTAAACCCAATTAAGCTACAGCGGGGATCATAAAGTGATTTCAAAGGGGTCTGAGAAAAACTCTTTTAAGTTATATGACAAAATTATTTGTGTATGCGTATTTCCACTTGCAACTGGTCTACAGCTTTCATTAGGTACCCAAAGAGGTCTACTGCCTTTCTCAAGATGAGAGAATTATCATAGAATCTAATGGCCCTTCTTTTCCAAAATCACTCAGTGATGTCTTAATTACCAAGTTCATTGCCCTTGGCATCTTTTCTCTCTCTCTGGTTTTTGCTGATGTATAGCAAATTGCTATAGGTAATCTTCCCTTTCTAGAAATCCCTCTAATTTTCATGATTTATAATTCTCTCCGGGTTTTCTTCTTTCCCTCTAGTAAGCTCTTTAAAAGTCTCATTCACTGACTGTTTTCTTTCACCTACCAGTAAATGAAAATATACCCCAACATTCTATTCTCTCCCACTTGTGTTTTCCCCTGGATGACTCTCCTGGTTTCAACTTGTGTTGACTCCAGTTGGACACTGTTAGCCATGCCGACTCTTCCAAATAGTAGGCCTTTCTCTTAGCTTACACATATGTTTCTATCAGCATACGAGGTGCACATATTTAGAAAACCCAGTTTCAGCTCTGAAAAATATTAAATCCATCTTTTTCCATCTATCTCCAGTACCACCACCCTCCCACCCAAATTAACACTATCACTTGGATGACTGCAATTGTCTTCTAATTGCTTGATTCAGAAGTTCTATTAAATTTTCCTTTTCTCGGGGCGCCTGGGTGGCGCAGTCGGTTAAGCGTCCGACGTCAGCTCAGGTCACAATCTCACGGTCCGGGAGTTCGAGCCCCGCGTCGGGCTCTGGGCTGATGATGGCTCAGAGCCTGGAGCCTGTTTCCGATTCTGTGTCTCCCTCTCTCTCTGCCCCTCCCCCGTTCATGCTCTGTCTCTCTCTGTCCCGAAAATAAATAAACGTTGAAAAAAAAAATAAAAAAAAAAATTTTTCCTTTTCTCTTTATGCATTTATCCCTTCACCTCATGGAAAACAGAATATTTTTCCACTGTTGAAGTCTGACTGCATTAAAATCCTGCAATGTTTTCCCACTGCTTTCCATACTAGATCAAAAATCTTCCCACACTTCTACTATCCCTACTGAATCCCATAGTGTCCCTTGGCTTCAACAATTTTGTTATTCTCTTTGACTGGTTTCTATTCCTCCTTTACACTATACTTAGCCATACTTTGAAATCATGATCCTGGCTACATTGCTCAGAACCCCAGACAAACATTCAATGTTTCTTTGTTGCCGACGGGAAAAGTCCGGTAACCTTTCAAATCATTCAGGGTTGCAAACTCTTCTTTGCAATTTACTTACCATTGTTCATATACGCAAAACATATCCTATTAGTTCTTTCCTGCTTGGATACTACGTGTGTGTGTGTGTGTGTGTGTGTGTGTGTGTGTGTGCGCTTCAGCCTTTGATTATTCTTCTCCCTCTAATTGGCAAGCTCTTCTTCCATTTTTAAGTATCAAAACATTACCTAATATTAAAAATAAAAGGTTAATATCAAATAATACTACTACCAGGAAGTCTTTCCTAGCAGTACAAGTAAGGCTTACATGCTCTGAACAAAATCTTATGTGTATGCTTTTTTGATATATTTTTACTGTGAATTTGTTTTGTTTTGTTTTGTTTTTATACACACACATGTGTAACCCTCTATTCTAGGCAATAGGCTCTTGAATGTTTTTCCCATTTCTAATTAATCATCATCTCCTTCATATTTGTGTTTCCTTTGATAAATAAACTGCCCTTTCTCTACTGAAAAGAACATGTCAATGGTTCTCATTTGTTTATATAGTAAGATCCAAATTTTTCTGCACGGACTCAAAGTTTTTCTATTTTCTTTTTTATTGCAACCATCAGTACCATGTACCATTTCTCTTGCAACAACAGAACACTTATTTCCCCAAGCACATCATATGCTCATACCGTCCAGCTTTCACTCCTTATTATTTGGACTTCAATAATTTGTCCCCATGTACCCTGTTGTTTCCCGAACAACAAGCCTGGATCAGGTGCCTCTCTTAAATGTCCCTGTAGTGTTTTGTGCATTTCGTTAACCACACTGTGTTTTTGATTTACTTGTTGACCTGCCTTTCTGCTTATCAACTCTGAATTCCTGGAATGCAGAGATTATCTTGGAATCCTTAGTGCCAGAGTACCTGGAACATAATAGGTGCTTGCTAAAACTATTTTGAAAGGATAGATTAGCTACATACTTTTCATTTGGAAGCCCATTCATTGTTCAAAATTCATCTCGAATTCTACCTTGCTCTGGAGTCCACCAGGATCCCCCAGTTGGAATTAATCCTTTTTCCTTCTACAGGCCACATCCCTCCTTTAACCTTTCTCATGGGATGTTTTACATTTCATTTTGTGAATTTATTAGTTGTGGCTGTTCCTACCACTCTCCCAAGTTCCAGCATACCTCTTCTGGAAGGTTTTCCTTGATACCCACTACCTAGGCAAAATCTCCTCCCCTGACCTCTCACAGCTCCTAATACACTAGTACCTTGTTTTCAAATGATTTATCATATTTAAATTTTAGTACCTAACGTGACATTCTTAAAGCCTACGAGGGAAGACTTTTTTAACCTCTATGCTCAAAAAAGCACTTGATTCAGTTCATAATTCATGTTAAACTAATTTGAGCAGTGATTCATTATTTTTGTATACCCCAGGGGTTTGTCTAGGACTAAGAACGTAATAGAGAGGCAGTCAATATTTTATAAATCAATGAATGACTTAATATAGTTAGATTATTGATATAAATTCCATTTTTGTCTTTTAAGGTAAATGAAATTCTCCAGACCATTCATTAGTTTGAACATTTTTTTCTGTATTCTCTGATTTAGGCAATATTTATTCAATGTGATTGGCTCAATATAAGATTAATAGTGGATTAGTTTTCCTAACAAATTTTATATTTAAACTTAAATGAATATATTACTAAATGCCGCAGAATCCTGGCCATTGCTTTTATCCTTTTCTCCTTTCTTTCCAAGTTTATTTTTATTTATTTTCAGAGAAATAGAGAGCAAGTGGGGGAGGGACAGAGAGAGAGGGAGACAGAATCCCAAGCAGGTTCCACACCGTCAGCACAAAGCCCAATCCGGGCCTTCAACTTACAAACCATAAAATCAAGACCTGACCCAAAATCAAGAGTTGGACACTTAACTGACTCAGACCCCCGGGTGCCCTTTAGTTCTGAAAATGGTATTACAGACAGAGAGAGGTGGCATCTAGGGTGAGGAGTTCAGATATTTACTGGCAGGCAAAAATTGGAATCATGGAATTGTTTTTTAACCCTGAGCAAGATTTACAAATTGAAAATGTCATTGTAAATATGCAAATATTATGGAAATGCTCTTACTGATTAGGATAATTCTAAGAAAACTAATTATGTTCCTGGTCTACCCATCTGTGAGAGCAGTCAAACAGTAAACCGGTTATCATATTTAGATTAAAAGCTATCAGAAAGGAATAATACCTGTTAAAAAACTCAAGAAGTTCAAGAAATGCTGATGTCAAGTGACCCAGTGAAATATAAAAATTTTTGTCTTTGTTTAAAATCACGGAAGTTTCATGCAGATTATAGATAAGTAAATAACCACACTTTTGGCTACGTCCTGGGACGGTGCTTTCATGCATCCTATCAAAATAAATTGGAATTAAAATAGTTGAAGTATTAGCACAAACTTAGCTGTGCCATTTTGGATTTATTCTAGCTTTGAAATTATAAGGTTTGCTTAAATCCATTTATATCATTTTAATACCAAAAGCAAGAATGGTATTTGTCTTGATGTTTGTGGTTTATTGTAAGAGCTCATATCCAGAATTCTCTCTCTCTCTCTCCCTCACTCTTATTTGTTTGTTTGTTTGTTTGTTTTGCTCTTTCTTAAGGGGAGACAACAACTGGAAAACATGCTTTTGTGTTTACAGTTTTATATTTGCTGCAGGCGTTGTGTATTGGCTTTTCTCTTTGCTCGTTTCTTTATAAAATATATCCTTTCAGCATCATATGTTTTTTTGTTTTGTAGAATAAAGTTTTATATCACTGGAATGACCTATGGGTTTTTAAAAGATACTGGATGGGAGACAAAGTGTGCTCTTCCTAAACGATGAATTGCTTACCACTGATATAAATTTATCATTGATATTTGTTTTTTTTTTTTTCTTCCAAGGAGTTGCAACAGTATCTAGCTAACCTGGCTGAACAGTGCAGTGCTGATAATAATGGTGTAGAACTCCCTGTTGTAATAATTCTTGATAATCTTCATCATGTGGGCTCTTTGAGTGATATCTTCAATGGTTTTCTCAACTGTAAATACAACAAATGGTATGCTTATGAAAGGTTTGATGATGAAATGATAATAAAATTTGCTTTCTTATGCCTTTAAACCTTTTAAAACCCATGGTTTTCAGTGGATGCTATTAATGTGAGAAGCTTCATTAATATTATAACGCATTTTTAAAAACTCCCTGTGCATTTTTTCAAACGTCTGTTTATTCCTTCAACACTTAGTCCCAGGCAACTTTTATGGAAACATGTTTTACTTGATGGTGTTAGCTTCTACAGATATGCTGAAGGTCTGGGAGACCAGTATCCATGACAGAATGGGTCGAGGAAATGAAGAACTAAAATGAAGCTTTAGGGCTCTGGTTTCATTTTTACTCCATATCAAAGTTTCAATTCATCCTTCCCATAAAGATAAATTTAATGCATTCAGATATATCTCTTTCCATTAATGAGTCTAATTTTTAACTATTTACTCTGAAAGTAAAAGGTTGACGTCAGATATAAAAAAATCTGAAAACCCACTAAAGATTCACTATAGTATGGCCTCTAAAGAAAGGGTATACAAGAGCAAGCTAAATATTAGTTTTAATGGTGCAAATATCCCAATTAATCTCCCAATTTTTAAATGCTAAAAATAGATCAGCATAAGATAAGCACTGAAACAAGAATGCAAATTTTCTCATGTTATTAAGAAACTTTAAAATATCTATGAAATAATAAAAAAAGGAAAAATTAATGCATTTGATTATAATCGTAAGAGCCATAAGATATCATAGTGAAATGAGGCTACTGTGATTATTCTATCTAACCTTTTTATCTTATAGATGAGTAAACTCAGATTCAGAAAGGTAAAAGAATTCTCCTAGGATGCCAGACATGAAATTAGACTCCCAAATCCAAATTTCCGCTCAATGATCTTTGTTATTTTTCAACCTAACATGACAGTATTACCCTTTTAAAGCCTAATGTTAAAATGGAATAATCCATATTTACCTAAATTTTTTCTTAAGGCTATTTTAATGTACTAATCTCTTTTACCTTCAGTACATCCGCACATTTTATTTTATTTTCCAGTCCATATATTATTGGAACAATGAATCAGGGAGTTTCTTCATCACCAAATCTAGAGTTGCATCACAATTTCAGGTAAAGATAAACCGAATGTTTTACTTTTATTGTTATTATTTATTTTATTTTTTTGTAGCATCTCTTTCTCTTTGCTTTCGGTTAGTGTTCTTCCATTTGTACATTGACAACTCTTGCCCATGGTGACCTGTGGTGTGAAAATAATTCTCACTTCTTCTGACATTCTTTCTCGAGCAGACGTTTTGTAATCCTCAACCATAATCAGAAGTGTTTCTTTAAAAACAAGAGAGAGAGAGAGAGAGAGAGAGAGAGAAAAGAAAAGGAAAGAAATGTTTGTCCTGCTCGCATTGTCACCAGCTAAAGTAGAGCATTTTTTTCTAAGTGTGAGGAATGTGAAGAGAGTTCCTATTTCAGGATTTGTGATTCTCCTACAGAAGACGACTCAGCGTGTATACTCCCACTCACTTCTGACACACAGGAGCTTCCCTTTAGCTCAAAAAGAAAAGTTAGTTGCTTTATGCCTCTAATGCTAATGGATCTGTAACCCCTTTGAGCATTAAAGTGAGCCACCAATTAAAATAGGAACATTCTTAATTTTAATTGGAAAGAGAATGCTGTGGGCTTAAAACTTAATTTATTTAAAGATTTATGTTTTTTTTTTCCTTTGTGTAGGTGGGTGCTATGCGCAAACCACACAGAACCAGTGAAAGGATTTTTAGGCAGATATCTTCGAAGAAAACTGATAGAGATAGAAATTGAAAGGAATATACGCAATAACGACTTAGTCAAAATTATAGATTGGATTCCTAAAACATGGCATCATCTCAACAGTTTTTTGGAAACACACAGTTCTTCTGATGTTACCATTGGTGAGTTCCAAAATTGCAATATGCCATTTTCCAGGAACTAAGAGTACGGTGCTGAAGATGGCCAGATTGGATGGTAGAAAATAACAAGTGAAGCTAATTTTTTCAGGCTTCCAAAGATATAAGTTTTCTCTTTCCCTTCTGAAAGTTTACCTTCTTCTAAGCTTATATCTCTGATTACATTCATTTTGGCTGACAATTATGGTTTCCTAAGATTTGACTGAAATCAAATAAGTTTAACATAGACAAATATTTAAAAATCAGATAATCATTTGAAATAAATTGTTATCTGTTTCAAGTCCTTTCTTATGCTAAAAACAAATTTTATTTTATTTTTTTATTTAAAAATTTTTTTAACATTTATTCATTTTTGAAAGGCAGAGAGAGAGAGAGAGAGAGAGAGAGAGAGAGAGAGAGCATGAATGGGGGAGGGGCAGAAAGAGAGGAAGACACAGAAACAGAAGCAGGCTCCAGGCTCTGAGCTATCAGCACAGAGCCTGACGCGGGACTTGAACTCATGGACTGCGAGATCATGACCTGAGCCGAAGACAGCCACTTAACCAACTGAGCCACCCAGCCACCCCTAAAAACAAATTTTAATCAGTGATTCACATCAAATATAGTTGTGAGAGAAGATTTTAGTTAGAAACACTTTAGGTGTTTTATGGATAATTGAAGTTGTTTTATATTTTTCATTGAGATAAAACTGAATTACTTCCTGTTAGTTGACATAAAGATGTTTATTTTTCTATTCCTCCTTAAATTGCATGTATAAAAGTCTCTTTCCCATACTGATGGATCATAAAGATGCAGTCAATAAGATACAATGTAAATGAGAAGAAGAATTTAACATTTAAGATCAGAAGACCAAAGCTGAGTCCCGTTTCTGCAAATAATGGCATATTTTATATTTGGCAGTTTATTTCAGCTCAGTTTCATTATCTGTAAAATGGGGCATGGGGGTTGGATTATGACATGTAAGGTTTCTCCAACTCTAATATATTTTTTTTAGATTAAGATTTTAGGGTCAAAGGAAGGGGAATTCAGAAGAGTGAGTCATCAGTAAAATGTACTTTGATAATAATCAAGCTGGGCAAGACTGTAATTTCTTAAGAATCCTGCAAGGCATATTATTACTTCCCAAAAAATGATGTCTGAATATTTATGTGTTCAGGTTGTTAAATGTAATGCTTCTCAAAAATGGTTTGTTTTCTTCTTCTTAGGTCCCCGACTTTTCCTTCCTTGCCCTATGGATGTAGAAGCTTCTAGAGTTTGGTTCATGGATCTCTGGAACTATTCTTTGGTTCCTTACATTCTGGAAGCAGTGAGAGAAGGTCTTCAGGTATAGCACTCAATTTTCTTTACTGTTTAAAAACAAACAAATAATATCATCCTTTTGAAAGCCAAAAACACTTTTTTCTCTCAGTATATATACAGAAAACTGAAGGCATGAACTACATAAAAACACTGGGAAAATTCTAAAGATCAGCTAATATATCGCACTTTATTTATCTATGTGTTCTCTTCTGAGAATAAATATGTAGAAGAAAGAGAAAACACTTATTCCAACAACCACCCATTTAAAGCCAAATTTATTGCCATGGATAATAGCAGTTAGTTGATAGCCAGTTAATTGGACAGTGCTACATCTTATAAGACAGGCATGTTTACATGGGTCTTGAACACTTATTCTTTTATCATGTAATTTGCAACAAATAGTTTTTGCTTACAGGTTCCCTGTTTTTAGCACGTTTCATTTTTTGAAGCCCTTTCACGTCACTTGTAAGATCCTTTACTATCTTGAGGGAGTGCTCTAAATTCTAAGGCAGTTGACTTTTTAAAACCTATGGTAGGGGAGGGCCTGGATGGCTCAGTCGGTAAAGCGTCTGACTTCGGCTCAGTCTTGATCTCACAGTTCAAGCCCTGTGTCCGGCTCTGTGCTGACATCTCAGCACCTGGAGCCTGCTTCAGGAGATTCCGTGTCTCCCTCTCTCTGCCCCTCCCCCACTCATGCTCACTCACTCTCTCAAAAAGTAAACAAACACTAAAAAAATTAAAAGTAAAATAAATGAAAACTATGGTAGGATCAAAAAGAATGAAATCTTGCCATTTGCAGTGTCCTTCCCCTTTCTTTCCCATCATGCTCTCCTCACCTAGTATAACAGTGACAGCATTTGGAACCATCATGATGGTTCTGGTGAACATGATAAATATTATGTGGATGAGGATGTTCAGAGATAATAACCCTAGAGAATGCTATCAACTGGTTTGCAGATTTAAATAATCCATTTTCGTATTTTAAGAGTATGAGCCAATCTAGCCCCAGTAAATGGTTTCAACAAAATAAAAGACTATACCAAATGTTTCTGTTTTTTAAGTATAATATATCACTTTTCTGGATTCCTCTAAAACTATTAGGCTAAGATGTGAGTCTCTCAATTTCAATCATTTATGCAAAAAAAAATTATATGAAAATGTATAATATTCTAGAAGTCATAATTATGAAAACTAATATCTAAATGAATTATATGCTTTCTTCAGATAGTTTCAGTATTAATAAGCTATCATCCAGGTCTTTATATATAAAATTCTCTTTATTTTGTACTTGCTAATACATATAAAGAAAAAGAAGCTTTTACAAACTCAAAAACATTAATACCTAAGAATACTGAGCTTCCTTAGATATCATTTTTGAAAAGGGCATAAGTTCTAGGGTGCCTGGGTGGTTCAATCAGTTAAGCATCTGACTCTTGGTTTCTGCTCAGGTCATGATCTCAGGGTTTATGGATCCGAGCCCCATGTTAGGCTCCGTGCAGACAATGCAGAGCCTGCTTGGGATTCTCTGTCTCCGTCTCTCTCTGCCCCTCCCCCACTCATGGTGTCTCTCTCTCTCTCAAAATAAATAAACTTAAAAAAAAGTACATAAGTTCTTTTTTTAATATTTTAATCAGTATTATTTATAAAACACTATTCTGAAAATTATAATTTTATACAGCTTCCATTTAGGCAAACGTATGACCATTAGAGTAATGTGTTTCCCAAACTAAAACTGGGAGATATCTCAAAATTACTATTTTTTTAGGTTCACTTATTTTGAGAGAGAGACAAGCGTGCATGCGCACAAGTAGGGGAGGGGCAGGGAGAGAGAATCGTAAGCAGGCTCAGCACTGCCAGTTAAGAGCCCAATGTGGGCTTAAACTCCTCAATCTACGTTCAATCATGACCTGAGCCAAAATCAAGAGTCGGTCACTTAACCAACTGAGCCACCCAGGCACCCCTCAAAATTATTTTTGAAGAGGGGTAGAAATGTCTTGTTTCTTGCTGTGGGTGTAGATGTTTAGTAATAGGTTAGTGTGAATACTAAATCAACCATGATGCAGGGAGTGTAGAGGGGGAAATCTAACACAATGGAGAGATAAGAAATCCAGAAATCCATTGGCAGATGATATTCCTGGGGTGGTCCACATATATGTTTTCTGTAAGAGCAGGAAGAAAGGGAATCGCGTGTGTTATAAACCATTTCCTTGGATTCAAAACCTTGAATTAGAACAAGAGGTGAAAAGACAAAGCCTGACTGCAAAGATGAAAATCTGAGTTGAGAGGAGTGGAAAAATTTCTTTTTAAATGAATGCTTTGATGAGGAACCATATGGGGATACTCTCTGCCAGATGTTCTAGTTGGAAAAAAAAAAAAAACCTCTGGTAATAACAATGGATTCTGATTTTTATTCTGGTGATTCTACCTTTCTTGAAATGTGGACAATCTACTTATAGTATTCTAAATACTTAACTATATCTGCTTTCCATTACTTTTATATAGTATCTATTTTACTCTGAAATATAGAATTGGACCTATTTAGCATTTTATTTTATTTATTTATTTATTTTAATATAAAAACATTTCTTTTTTTTTTTTTTACATTTTTTTTTTTTTTTTTGAGAGACAGAGACAGAGCACAAGTTGGGGAGGGGCAGAGAGAGAAGGAGACACAGAATCCAAAGCAGGCTTCAGGCTCTGAGCTGTCAGCACAGAGCCTGACGTGGGGCTCGAACTCACAAACCATGAGATCATGACCTGAGCCGAAGTCGGACACTTAACCGACTGAGTCACCCAGGCACCCCAATATTTAGCATTTTATTAGCCACCTCCAATTTTGCTCTCCTTGGTGATTCATTAAAAGTTTGGCATCAGTTGATTCTAGACTTTCATATTCTTTTTGTAACATATATTTTCCAAGAAATGTAAATTTTCGTTCAATTAGCTTAACTTGTATAGCATACTTTGTCTTACAGATCTATAAAGCAGGTTTTTAACTAGAGAAAACTTTTGCTCCAAAACAAGAGAACTATATAAAAAAAAAAAAAAAATCTAGGATTGCTACTCCTGCCATCATCTCCCAGGAAATACACAGATATCAGGACCTGGCCTCCTCTCTCTCTCTCTCTCTCTCTCTCTCTCTCTCTCTCTCTCTCTCAAGTCAAGGCTGACACAACCCTGCATAGTTCCTCCAGGAGAAACCCAAAAGATAATTCGAAGGCAATCCGTGTATCCGTGTGTCTTTTATGGTGTCAATGTCCACAATTTTGCTCTTGTCTAACTGAACCACAATAAGCCATATAGAACAGCTCACAGTATGCTATCTGGGACCAAATATGCACCTGGTAACCAGGATTGCCCTCAGTCGAGCAGGTCAAGGAGAAAGGGAAGTACATCAAAGAACAAGTTTGCCCATGTTACTGCTGTCTCCTCCTCATTTTAGCTTGTCTTTCTGTCCCCCTGCGGCCTTGTGATTGTTTACAAAGTCCCCTCTACCTCTTTCTCTTCGGTGTGCCCTTCTTAATAGTTTCGTTTTTTCTTCCAGCTTAAAAAACTTTTAGCATATCTTGTACTCGTCTTCTCCCCTCGAATCCACTGCCAGTACTTTAACAAGGCTTTATTATCTCTTTCATACTGACTCTCCTTCCACTTGAGTCCTTCCATTTCCCATTTTTCTCTTCTTTTACCACTGACCTTATAAATATATATCTAAAAAGAGTTTTTACGGGGAACAATGAAATTATTGGGGGAAATTAATCCAAAGAAAATGGCTATCAGAGAAAGGATCCTTATTTTCAAAGAAAGTTTGAGTAGAATGAGGTTGACAGAGAAGAAGTCTCTGATTTATCATCTTCCCAAAGTGCACTTTAGTAGAGAACTCTGTTTACTGTCTAGCATGCCTTGTTTCAGTTCTCCCTCACTGGAACATTTCTTTCTCAGCTCTGAGTTTTCTTTTGGTTAATAAAATTACTAATAAAGATAAATTTGCGCCGTGATATTTATATGCGTTTTACATAAACCTCCCTCACCCTGTCTCCCAAATGGTGACCACCTAGCCCAAATGGTCAGCTTCATTTTGTTTCTCCTTCAAGTTTCAAGAGACATATGTACACAGATGTGTATTTATAATCTGAAAAGTTGTATACAGACACAGTCCGCTTGAAAGGCCCCTAAGAACTCAGGGTGCAAAGGAATCAGTAAGTTAGTGTCACCTGTTTTACTGAATAGAAATATATTTTATATTTATTAAATATGTAACCATTTTTTAGATGTATGGGAAACGGGCACCTTGGGAAGACCCCTCAAAGTGGGTGCTTGACACATACCCATGGAGCTCAGCGTCTCTGCCTCAGGATGGTCCAGCATTACTTCAGTTGCGACCAGAAGATGTTGGGTACGAAGGCTGCATAGCCACTAAGGAAGCCACAACCTCAAAGCACATTCCACAAAGTGACACGGAAGGGGATCCTCTGGTAAGAAACTGACGTGTGATCCTTCTAATATAAGTTTAATTACAGTGTGTGGTCATCACTATTTAGTCATTTGTACCAAGGATATAGTGATCTTAGGTAGGATTTGGTACTGTCCTGATATAGGTATTTAGTTTTAACTCTTACCTTTGGCCTGCTTTCATTGGGTGAAATTCTTAAAGGCCAACCTTGAATGCTTAAAAATCAAGAAACACTAAAACTAGGCCGTATTCTTTGACCCTAATTTTTATCTTATTAGGTGTAAAACTGTGTAAATAAATTAATAAATCTTCAACATTACAGACTCAATTCACCAGGTATTTAAGAGAAAACTGAATTTTGTGTTTAAATTTTAAAAAAGACAATAATGTAACATACACTTGGAGAACTAAAGAATATTTTACATATATCAACTAGTTTGACTTAATTTAGAATTAGTCTTTTGTTGCCTGTGGTAAAGAATAAACTGACTTGGAAATCAAAGGGGACTTATTCTCCCTGATTCTCCCTGTCCTGCTTAATTTGCAATTCTGTGTAGCTTAATAAAGATGAGTAAAACTCCAAAGTATGAGTACTCTGAAAATATTAAGTAAAGGGTATTATTAGGAAAATATTTTATCTTTATGTATTTATTTTTTTATGTTTGTAGATGTATTTGTATAGATTGGTATCAAATGTAGTGTGTTTATTAGCTTACGATTCTAAAGAAATCACTGGACTTGCACATTCCATACAGAAAGAAAAGATACTGAAAAAAAAGGCATTTTGCTACTTAAAACAAATGAACAAAAAATAAAATGATTAAAAATCAAAACCTATGATTATACCCAAGAACATAAAATGACTTGATATTTTCTGGAATATTCCTATACCCTCAACCCCAATACATATACAACGTTATCATCCCAGATGACCATTCTTAACATTTTGGGGGTTACATGTGAACAGCCTCAGAGAGTTTTAAGATCTTTTCCCCAGCAAAGTGCACTCACACACAGGAAAATTTGCATACTATTTCAAAGGCTTCCATAGAGTCATGGAAGTATACTTATAGACCTGCTTAGAGTCTGGGGGACTCCTATATAGGACTTCCTATATTGGACTTTTGCTCTAGACCATCAAATCCTTAAGGGCCTAGACTTGTATTTTTATTACAGGTAGCTGGCCCTTTAGCTTGTACATAGCTTGAAATCAACAGTGGTAGAGGGATTGGTTTGGATGCAACATAATTGTGAGCATACACATTAATTGCTTACAGAATGGTTAACATTTAACAGTAAATATAAGCTTTAGAGTACAAGTATGGGTTATCACATATGAATTTTTTTTATTACTTCTAGTCTTACCTTTGTAGTGTTGATAGACTGTGTCTGCAGTAGGGAGAGGTTTTATAGCGTTTGTATTGAGAATTATACTGTAGAGTAAGTTATGCCCTCAGCTTTCCCAATTCCCACACTCCTCATCAGCTAAACCCTGCAATCTTCCCTGGCTCTGAATGCTCTTGTCTTCTAGTGTGGAAAAGAGGTCCAGAATCTCCCATACTGAGGGAAAATTAGGGTTAAAAAAATCTGATTCTTAAACAGCTGCTCAACTAAATATCTTAAGAAACAGGGATTATGAAATGTTAAATAGAAGACATCTAAAAGTAAATCTTGGATCAGGCATATTCCGATAAAAAAAATAAATATCCTCTTGATCTGCTTTTATTTTGTTGTAGTTCTATAATTACTAACATCAAGTAAAATATATTTGTGGTCCAATCTAAATAAAAAGTATTTGGGAAAAAATCCACTATTTAATGTCAGAAATACATATTTGGATATGAACAAGGATTCAGGTTTTTGATGCATCTCCCAGTATTTGATTCATTATCAATAAACTCATTCATAGTTCCATAAGTGTTAATAAGTATGTACTCAGGGCTAAGACCTGGTGGTCAGGACATAAATAAAATATCATTTCTGATCCCAAGAAGCTCACAGTCCATTAGTGGAGAGAGATGTCTACTTATATAAATTATAGTTAAAGAATAGTAGTCACATGCTAGGTGAAGTTGTGAGTCCATTGAGGAAGTGATTAGAAGAAAGCTTCACAGAGAAGGAGATACTTGAGCTGCATCTGGAAGGATGAATAGAAGTTCATCTGGTGGTTGGCTGGAGAACATCCAAGATTAAGGAAGCAGCAGGGGAACTGTGAAACAGTATAATAAAAATGATGAGTTTAGGAAGCTATATGCAGATTGGTGAGATTAGAACAAAAGGGGCAAGAACAATTGAAGCTACAAAAGTCTGCAATTGCTACATTATGCCCAAGGCTTTTTTATCTTTGAAGGAATTCAGAACTTTATCGCACAGATAATGAGGCATTACCAAAGGTGTTTGGGCAGGGCACTTAACTTACCTTTGCTAGATTTGCAAGTTATAAAGATGGCTTTGGTAACAGAACAGAGGACAGATTAAAAGAGAGAGGCTGGAGGCTGGGAGCCCAGCAGATTTGTAAATAGCAGGGGTGATAAGGACCTGACCAAGGACAAGGCAGAGGAGAGGAGGGACATTCTTGTGCAGAAAATAATGATTTATCCCCATGACTATTGGTTCAGATGTAACCTTGCCCCCTCTTGTAATCTCCTTTGACCTGAACTGTGAGAAAGCAAAGTAAATCCCTTGTGTACATTTATTATGGATCTGAGACTTGGAACTTATTCTAACAAAATGTATTTACTATATGGCACAATTTTCAGAGATTAAGACTTTAATAACACTTCTGTTATACCATAAAACGTTTATAGCATTCAGCATTCAAGTGATTTGAAACATTTACGAGTGAGATAGAATAATAACCCTTTAAACAGACTTCATTTACAATTTCTACTCTTAGTAAATCAGGAGGATACTCAACACACAATTGCGTTTCACAAATTCTCTTTACTCAAATGCTTGAACATACAGCTGGCGACTAATGTGGGAGGAGTTGACACCAGAAAGGAGAGAGACAGTATGAATGTGCATGGAGGTTAGGGTGTGTGGGTGAGAGAGAGAGAGGGAGAGAGGGAGACAGAGAAAGGAGGCGTTGATGGAGATTTGGCTTTTTGCCTTATTGGGTTTGAGAGATTGTCACTACTTTCAAATCTGTATGTAGCTGATTGAATAAATTCAGAGAGTTAGACTAACAATTATGTTGAAAAATATTGTCCTGAAAAATATGAAAATGACTTTAAAATGTGCTATAAACTGTGAACTTCTTGGTGAGAAAGGCATACTTGCTGTAATTGGTGATTATCAGTTTATCATTTATTTCAAAAGCATTTATTGAACACACATTTTACACTGAGCCCGCAAGTATGCATAGCCTAACGTATCACTAAGGGATCCTTTTTTAAGATTTTTTTTCTTTTGGATCAGATTCTCTATTTTCTAGGTTGGAAAAAAAAAAAGAACAACTTTGATGACTTTATAAAATAATACATTAGTCTGCATTAAACAACAGAAAGATGATTACAATTGATAGAATCCCTCGACAAGAAAACAAGTCCACTCCTTTCATGAAGACAGGTGCCAGTTTTTCTGCGCTTTCTCAAATGGTTGCACAATCCATCCACAATTTGCTTTTAAACAATTTTTCTTTTGTCTCCAAAGTGGGTCTGCAGATCTTACCACAAGCCAAGCAAGGTGGCTGCCTTTTATTGTGTGAGACATGGAAAGGCTAGCTGTCTTTCTCCCCAGGTGCTTTCACGCATATGCCCCTTTTACTGGAACACATATTACCACTGTCCTATCAGCTGGGAGACCTGAGACAGCTGCTGCTGTTCCAGAAGGCGGCTCTTGTTTTCAGTGGCGTAGCAATCATATTTTAGCCAGAAATTGCAACAACGTCAGAAACTTGACAGGGATTCTTTCCTTCTCCCTCTTCCAACACTCATGGTCGGCTTCATTCACTCACCTCCTTGGAGGTCAGCTCCTGAACAGCAGATGGTGTGCTTGAGTGCGGCAGCTGGCTTCATTCCCCTCCGTCCCCTCCTTCTCTCAGGGGAGCGCGAGTGGGCGCCTGTGTGTGCCTCTGCGTGTGTATGAACATTCACGACTTTCCGTTGCCATTCAATGCTTTCTGCTTCTCCCCGCCAAAAAGCTAGGCAGCTTGGCGAACTCTCCAGCAAAGAGCCCAGATGTCCAGCTGTGATAGGGTTTCCTTCCCAGTCGCCCTGCTGGAGCAGTATTCATTCACGACCCCAAATAAAAGAGCTGTCTCGAGGCCCTGTTTTGTCCTTATGGTTTGGTGGCGTAGCCGTGTTTGGGAGAAACCGTGTAGGAGCTGGAGGCAACTAATAAAAATCTCAGATTGTTTTCCCGTTTCACTTGGACGGGATGAGACGGTGCCTCCGTGTGGCTCAGGGCCGTGTGTTTTGTGGGGCTGGCTCGCTCACTGCATCACTGCCTACATCGATGTCTCTTTTTCTTTCTTCAGATGAATATGCTAATGAAACTCCAAGAAGCAGCCAATTACTCGGGCACACAAAGCTGTGACAGCGATAGCACCAGCCACCAAGAAGACATTTTAGACTCATCTCTCGAATCTACTCTCTAGAGGGTGAAAAAAGTTAGGGGAAGAGACTCATGCTTTTTCGAAATGTGTAAAAAAGTAAAGTATTTTCACTAAACCACTGCCAGTATGAAAGCACCCTGTCAGGGGCCCTGACCCAGAGTTGTGGTCTCCAAGGAGGCAGCTGAACCGAGTCTGAACCGCCGAGATGCTAAATTGAGATGGGAGCTTAACTTTATTTTGTTTCTAGGCATTTTTATATCCGTGGAGTGACGTACGGCTCCACTGCTCAACTGGAAAGGACCCTAATGACAGGGCAACCGAATAGATTGCACACGGGATAGCCAAACTGGACTTTATTTTTCTCCTCTTTAAAAGTTTACAGTGCAGACCGTTTTTTGTCCCCTCCTTTCGTTTCCTCTGACGGGCCGTCCTCCCCAGGCAGGGCCCCTTCTCCGTCCAGCCTCCTTTGTGCCACATGGTGCTGGTCCCAGGGCTCCAGTAGTGTTCGTGTGGTGCGCTCACCCCAGTGCAAAATGCAGCCGCGAGGCCAGCCCTCCATCAGCACAAAGGGAATTGTGCTACCGCCAGGAAAACACTACTGCGGCGAGCTGGATACGTGCCAATGTGATTCCTAACTGCCACGTTCACACGATGTGCTCCGCCCACTTTTCCGTGTATGAGTCACAGGTTTTATAAGGTTGTTTTTACCACAGTGGTCTTTGTAAACCACCTGCCCACTCCCTTAACAAGAGTTTTATACCAATTACTAGTCGACACTGACAAAAGGCTTTTTTAGGGCTTCGTTCGTTTGAGCCTTTTCAGTGAAAGAAGGAACATTTCCTATGGTGCTGTCTCACTGCCTTAAAACAGATTTCTACAACAGTTTAACAGCTGGTTTAAATCCTAAACCACTGGTAATTTCCACTGTCTTTTCATTTACAACCAAGCAATGCCAGTTAATACAATAGCCTCATCTCTATATATCTTTTTTTTGTTGTTGTTTTTTGGAAGAATTGGTTAGGAGAAAAAAAAAATCAGTATTTTTACCTGGGGTGTTTAGATTGCCCTTTCTCCAAAATGTTCAAGTAACCCGGAAACCCTCTCTGACCGTCACTTAAAAGCGAAGACATGTGGCTGAACTCCATCCAGTTATAGGCAAGAGAGTTTTAGAAGGAGGGAGGTTTGGAGATGCAACATGAGCACAACTGTCTGGCTTTCCTCCCCGATTCCTTTTCTTCTTATTACTGTTACTCTTAGTTTTGAGCATGTTGTTTCGATTGCTATTGTCGTACACGAGAAATTCAGCATTAAAGAACACTGAAGCAGTGTAGTCACTGTGGAAGAGGAAGCGTTTATACTGTAAAAGAAGGTTAGATTTGCACAGTCTACTGGGTAGGTATTGTAAATAATCATTTTAAAAACTCGCACAAATCCAAACAGACACACACGAAAATGTTTCTTATCCCGTTGGTGTTAAGCGGTGTTTCGCTTGCTGAGATTTCCTGTACATTGCGAACAAATACAGAATGCAAACCCTCGAAGCTGTTATTATCCGGCGTGTTTGTCCTGTACTTACAGTTGTTATGACTATGCAGGAGCTATCAGTGCTAGAGTGAGCATGCTTCAAAACTGTTCATGAAGCCAATACGTATTTGGAAAAGAAAAATGTCCAAAAGTGCATCTGTTGTGGCAGGCTTTAAAGAGAGTGCATGAAAACTGATGGGAATCATTGGAGAAGTTACCACCATACACAGGACGGGTCTTTAAGTTTTTAGAACCGAAGGGCTAGGCCATGGTGTAGACTTGTTCTATGCACGTGAAAATATGTTGCTTTTAGGAGGTGCAATTGGTGCTACTCTCTGTGACCACCTGTGGGTCAGTTGCTCTAGAACAATAACAACACAAGACATCTGTGCAGTTTTCAGAGTGTCTCTAAGTCTCTAGGTCCTACCCGGTGCTATTGCCCTAAGGGAAATCTGAACCGAATTTATGCACATAGAATTGTCACCCTGACTTTGAAGCCTCAAACATGGATCAAAGCTGTTTTGAAACATCACTATATGTAGCTGGATGAGTGACTAGTTGCCCTTGTATAATACGTGATCTAAAACAATTGCTAATCTTTCCCTGCCATTTCGAGAAACACAGTCCAAACATGATCATAAACAGAAATCCCTGCAATACATCCCAGTAGGTTCACCTAGTTTACAACTTAAACTAGTTTGTGAAACATTTGTCTGTAAACATTTTATATTTTGTACATTTTTGATGTAACATATCATGTAAATAGGCAGAAACAGTGAAATAAATCATCTGAAAAGTTTTGTAGTCTTTGTAAAGCCCCGACAATAAGTACTTGGTGTCAATGGACTTAACTGGATGATGTATTTTCTATTGGTTTATTGTTCCTCTAGCTTGTAAACCAGCTTGCATATATTTTTTTGCAAACGTGCACCCTGTATCTGTCTAAATTATTACTTTGCCATTAAAGTGGAATTATTTATTGACAACGAGGTGTGGTGTCTGTGTATGGAGAAAAACTGAATAACCATGTGCCAAAAGTGTCAAGCTTTCAAACGTTGCTTGTACTATTAATACGCCATCAACAGGGATGTGTGTAAATTTTCATTTTGTATATCTTACAGAAAGAACCACATAGATTTTAATAAATAAACTGAGGGTACTAGAAATAAATAAACTGAGGGTACTAGAAATATTTTTTAATGAAATTTATTCAGTGAGTATTTTTAGAAAACTGTGACTAGTGTAAATGTTTGATTATAAAATAAGAATTGATATAAAATAGAATATTGATATTACCTAAATCAACTTAAGTGTTTCTTTGTTTATATTTCATTAAATCCTCGATTTTCTAAAATACTTATTTTGAGAGAGAGAGAGAGCATGTGGAAGGGGCAGAGAGAGAGGGTGGCTCTCTCTACATGTACCTGGGTGGCTTGGTTGGTTAAGCGTCCAATTCTTAGGCAAACCATAAGAGACTCTCTTTTTTTTTTTTTTTTTTTTTAAGTTTACTTTTGAGGAGGAGGGTGGCAGAGGGAGAAAGAGAGACAGAGAGAGAATCCAAAACAGGCTCTGCGCTGTCAACGGAGAGCTGGCTGTGGAGCTCCAACTCACGAACTGTGAGATCATGACCAGAGCCGAAATCAAGAGTCAGCCACTTAACCAACTGAGCCGCGCAGATGCCCCAACTATTAGAGACTCTTAAATTCAGGGAACAAACTGAGCGTTGCTAGAGAGGTGTTGGGTGGGGGTTTGGGCTAAATGGGTGATGGGCATTAAAGAGGGCACTTTTTGGAATTCGCACTGGGTGTTGTATGTAAGTGAGGAATCACTAAATTCTATAGCTGAAATCATTACTACACTGTATGTTCACCAATTTTGATTTAGATAAAAAAATAAATACTCTCAAAAAGAACAAAAAGAAAAGAAAAGCATCCAACTCTTGATTTTGGCTCAGGGTCATGATCTTACGGTTTTGTGGGTTCAAGCCCTGCATCGGGCTTTGCAAACTGACCGCGTGGAGCCTACTTGGGATTCTCCCTCTCCTCTCTCTCTGCCCCTCCCCTGCTCACGCTCTCTCTGTCTCTCAATAAATAAACTTTAAGAAACTCAAAACCCTACTTATATCGGGGCACCTGGGTGGCTCAGTCAGTTGAGTGTCCCACTTTGGCTCAGGTCATGATCTCGCAGTTCATGAGCTCGAGCTCCACATTAGGCTCTGTGCTGATAGTTCAGAGCCTAGAGCCTGCTTCAGATTCTGTGTGTGTGTGTCTCTGCCCTTTTCCTCCCCACCCCTCGTCTCTCTCAAAAATAAACATTAAAAATGTTTACAAAAACCTACTTATATCATCCAAATATACATTATATTTACTGGAGTTGGAACCTAAGGTATTTTGAAAAAAAATTCTAATATAAAGGGAGTTTTTATAATCTCAATTAAAAAATTAGGCACCCCCCAAAAATTATTCTGCTTTAACATATTTTAGAACTAAAAGTTTAAAAGAGGATTTAATGAAGGGCATCAGAGGGGCTCAGTTGGTTAAGTGTCTAACCCTTGATTTCGGCTCAGGTCATGATCTCACAGTTCGTGAGATCTCACAATTCTCTCTCTCCCTCTCTCGCTCTCTCTGCTCCTTCTCATCTCTCACTCACTCACTCTCTCTAAAAATAAACTTAAAAAGAAAAGCATTTATCTTTTAATTTAATTTCCTCATGTAGAAAAGAGAGAGAGTAAGGATACCAACCTGTAGGGCTGTTGGAGGACTGAGTTAAGATCTGTAAAGCACTTAGAACAATGTCTACACTCATGAAACTTGGAATAAATGTTAGCTGCTGCAATGACACGGCCATGATAAGAATTATATCAGTTGTATAACATATTCTCAGGATTCAATTTGTAAACTGGAAATATTAGAGTCTTGCTAAAAATATGTCTTCCATCCAATTTTCTCACCTATAAAGTGGGATAATTATAGTATCTATTCATAAGATTGTTTTCAGACACGGATAGAATGAATGATCACATGAATTATATTTGAATTCGGAGAAATTCAAATGTCTTCATTTCAGCCTTTTGGATTTTCACATTTAAAAGGCCCTATGTTTTTATAAGAAATAAACCACCTTAAAAATGTCTAGTTCTATGTCTTTGATCAGTGAAGATGTTTAAAAAAGAAGTTTCCGTTGTGTTTTGCTTTATTGGGTTTTAGGGTGGCACCAACAAGTAAACTATTTCATTACAGAGTGCAATATTATTTTTAGTTTAGTGGAAATGATCTGGATAATGATGCAGAGGATTTCTTCATGAAGTATCCGTTATCTCTTACTTAGGTAGGAGTTCATCAATAAGAAAACATATTCATAGAAATTAAACATAAGATGTTCTGAACTATTATCTTAGTAGAGGAAAATGAAAGTTGTCAAGCTGTTTTCCATAAGATTGTGAAAAATAATAAACTTTTCCTTTGTCACTGGAACTTTTAACAATTCACCTTAATATTTTAGAATAGCATGGTATTAAGTTGATGAACAACGGAGTAAATGATTTTTTACATTGATTATATGTTAAAATACTGTTAATATATTGGGTTGTATTAAGTATAGTAATATAAGTAATTCACCTGATTCTCTTTACCTTTTTTTTTTTTAATTTTTTTTTCAACGTTTATTTATTTTTGGGACAGAGAGAGACAGAGCATGAACGGGGGAGGGGCAGAGAGAGAGGGAGACACAGAATCGGAAACAGGCTCCAGGCTCTGAGCCATCAGCCCAGAGCCTGACGCGGGGCTCGAACTCACGGACCGCGAGATCGTGACCTGGCTGAAGTCGGACGCTTAACCGACTGCGCCACCCAGGCGCCCCTCTCTTTACCTTTTTAACGTGGCTGCTAGAAAATTTACCATTAAATATATGTTGCCCGTATTTGTGACACACATATTTCTATTCCTGTCGGATAGCACCAGTATTGAAAGACTGATCTTTATAAAATGTAAATGTGATCACACACCACCTCTCTTTTATATTTCGTGTTAACGAATAAGATTCCAATATCAAAGGACAATTCCTTTCTCAACTTGGATTTTGCTTCTCCCTGAGCTGCCTTTTTCACACATCCAGTGCCCCTATTTTGGTTCTGTTCTCTGTTATTGTAACCTAATTGCAGACCTGGAAGTAATCACTGAGACAATAACCACAGCTTTCCAGACAATTTACCTATGAGCATGTGTCAGAGTTTTATTATAATCTTGCTACATGGGAAAAACCTCTAGTGGGCCAATTTAAAAGTTTCTCTCCTTCACCCTTGACTGTCGGGTGGAGGCAGGAGTGACTGGTTTCCCAAGACCAATATTTATCCCATAAATAATTAAACAATTATGGAAATTGCGAAACAAATTACCAGAGTTCTGAGCTATTCAAATAAGGAGATTGCTAATTATATCAAGCGATAACATTTTGTCCCAGACTAGGTTTGAAACAATATTTCTTTTACAGTAATTTACTTCCTTTTACCCCAAGGCCTTTACACAGTCCCCAATCCCATTACCTTAGATAAGCCTTTCTGGTCCTCCAGACTAAGTCAAGACTCTGATTTATTTGTTTTCCTAGAAATTATATATAATCATCTTACATAATATATATATATTTTACAGGCTTATGCCACTTATCATGCAATCTCAGGGCTTAGAATATAGCAATATAGTGTATTCTGAATGCATACATATTGAAAAAAACTATGTACATGGAGATAGCAACGGAACTTTAGCTTTTGTAAAACAAAAACACTGAACCCAAGAAGAGCCACTATTACAGGTGAGGAGTTTCCTGGGAAGCCATATAAATTAAAATCTATGACCAAGAAGGGCGCCTGGGTGGCTCAGTCAGTTGGGTGTCCGACTTCAGCTCGGGTCATGATCTCACACTCTGTGAGTTCGAGCCCCGCGTCAGGTTCCGTGCTGACAGCTCTGAGCCTGGAGCCTGCTTCGGATTCTGTGTCTCCCTCTCTCTCCACCCCTCCCCTGCTCATGCTCTCTCTCTGTCTCAAAAATAAATAAAAACATTTAAAACAATTTTTAAAAAAGCTGTGACCAAGGAAGGAAGTGGATAACCTGAGGGTGTGTGTAACCCTGTACAGACAGAATACTGCCTCCCACTTAGGATTTGTTTTCCCTTTAGATGTAATGTACTACCATACTTTCTACCAAGTTTTCTTTTTCTTTCAGCTTTTCAAGTTCTTTGAAGATGACTTAGTTATATATAGTACAATTTAAGCGTGTGGGTTTTTGGGGAAATGGATAAAACTTTTGGAAGTGTAGTGCTAGAGCCTAGAAGACAAGTGGAGGCTGAAAAGATCAAAATAGGAATTCTTCACATAGAAATGAGAAGTGGAGTTGTGAATTTCATTCTGGGATGTTTTCTCACAGGAAAGATGTTGACCAAGTCAAGAAGACTGGGAATAAAACTTGAGAGGTGTGGTGGACATCTTTATAGTTCACTTGGCCTTTATTTTCCAATTTGCATAATATATCTATGCCCATTTAATGTGACATTTATAAAGAAGGGGTATAATGTAATGGAGAGACCATTAATTTGAAGTCAGAAATCTGTATCCTTGTGATGTTTTGTGATTTGTCCAGGAAGAATCAACTAACCCATCATCTGTGTTCATCTAGGTTTTATCCCCTAAAGATGGTGATAGATAATTAAATACACGTAATGTAACAGAAGTCATTCTAGACATCATTGTGATACAAATGATGTGTCTTTATCAGTTCCCAAAAACCATATTCCCAGGGAATAGTAGAAAATCTAGAAGTCTAGTCATAGTCCATCCATGAACACTTGAGTCCTTGTATTTTCAATAGCTGTATTCAGTGTGTCAATTTGAGGCAGCTGGGTATAAGATGTCCAAGGTATAGAAGCTGGACCAAATTCCCAAATGGTGGAATGATCATTTGCCTAACATGAGCACCTCTCCGAAGGTGAGTTGCCTAGTTCCCAAATGGCTGTCCTGGTAAACTGCTTTCATTCCCTTGTCTAGCCCTTCTGTGAGTTACCACTGGTTGCACGGACTGGCAATCTCTGTAGTTGGTTTCTGGTGGGCTAGAAACTCTGAGAGTGATGGGGGAATGCAACCAGGAGCCTGGTATTGGTTGAACTGTGAAGGTCAAAAGCAAGCACAATGAACAGCCAGCGTCAGGCTCAAAGTAATTAGAGATAAATCCTCCAGTCTGGCCACTGGAAGCTAGAGGAGGGTGTTTTCCATACCAGTGGTTTCTCAGAGGAGGGAAATACACATGGACTATGTTTTCTGGGAGGCCTCATATTCTGGACTCTTGCAGCACCTATGATAGAAATATGAGAGCCACACACACAATTTAAAATTTTTCAGTAGCCATATAATATTAGAAAAGTGAAATTGATTAGAACAATGTACTTTATTATCCTAACATATCAAAAATATTATCATTTCATCATATAATCAAGCTGAATGTTATTTTATTTTATTATTTTAATTTAAATGTTTATTTTTGACAGAGAGAAAACCACAATGCGAGTGGGGTGGGGGGTGTGCAGAGAGTGAGGGAGACACAGAATCTGAAGCAGGCTCCAGCCTCTGAGATGTCAGCACAGAGCCCAAGGCGGCCTCGAACTCAGGAATGGTGAGATCATGACCTGAGCGGAAGTCGGATGCTCAACTGATTGAGCCACCCAGTTGAGCCATTCAGCCTCAAGCTGAAATGTTTTAAAGAAGATGTTTAATATATTTTGCATTTTCTTTTATTTTTTAACTAAGTCTTCAAAATCCAGCATGTATTTTATACTTATAACGCATGTCAATTTGGACACAATCTTTATCAGAAGAACCGGATTTGTACTTAGAATTCAAAAATGTACAGTTAAAAAGTAGATTCACATAGGCAACTTATTCCAAACAGAGTTAACATAAATTGAGCATGAGTTTTAAGGTTAGATTTTTGATAATTACCATTAAGTTAAAAATTAAGTTCTGGGTGCCTGGGTGGCTCAGTTAAGCGTCTTAGGCTCAGGTCATGATCGCACAGCTTGTGGGTTCAAGTCCCACACTGGGGTCTACGCTGACAGCTCAGAGCCTGGAGCCTGCTTCGGATTCTGTGTCTCCCTCTCTCTCTCTGCCCCTCCCCCATTTGCTCTCTCTCTCTCTCTCTCTCAAAAATAAATACAGTTAAAAATTAAAAAAAAAATTAAGTTCCAAATTGCTATATATATTTCTTATTCTGCAATCCCACGATAAAGGATGCCTGCTCATCCTACATTTGGATAAAGAAGGAACTTTCCTCAAATTGTTTTGTTTTGTGTTTTTTTTTTTTTTTTTGGCCTGTTAGGAAATGATTCTCTTCTTGAGATTAAAAACAAACAAAAAAAGAAAGAAAGTGTAACCAAAGACATTTTTAATAGTAGAATGGCCCCCAAAGCGAGATCCGAACTTCACTGCAAAACTATCAATAATATTGACATATATAAATGCAGAGAATGTTTTAAGAGATTAGAGACAGAATAAGAGAAATATCTACAAATACATGAAACATGGGTTTGTGTACTAAATATGAACGAGAAGAAGCAGATTAAAGCAGTGCTTTCCCTGATCTGCATAAAATATCCCTCAGGGCGATTCACTTTCCTTGCCCACATTCACTGTTCACCAAACAACATTCTAATTGCTAATCTGGTTTCCTAGAAACCCTGAAACCTGTATAAGTACTTCTCAAATATTACGTGGGGTTTTTTTCCTCTTATATATTGAAGTTCAGTGATTATTTCTTTCCTTGACTACATTTTTTTAAAGTTCTGCTCCTAGAAATTTAGTTCATCTGCAGAAGTCACAGAGCAGACTATAAAGAATATTCCGCAAGTAGTCCTCTTGCTAACGTAGCACAGTAATTAGCCTTTTCTTTTTTTAAATAGTGTGCTCTTCAGCTGTTTGCTTTTTTTTCAGCATTAACCAAGAGTTTTATTAACGAGCTTTAAAAAAAAAAACAAAAACATGTCCGTCATACTGGTGGCACATTCAGAAATTTGAAATTATTATTTTTTATTTTTTTAAACGTTTATTTATTTTTGAGACAGAGAGAGGCAGAGCATAAATGGGGGAGGGTCAGAGAGAGAGGGAGACACAGAATCCGAAACAGGCTCCAGGCTCTGAGCTGTCAGCACAGAGCCCGATGCGGGGCTCGAACCCACGGACTGCGAGATCATGACCTGAGCTGAAGTCGGTCGCTCAACCGACTGAGCCACCCAGGTGTCCCCAGAAATTTGAAATTATTAATAGCCCAAGCACACATTGGGGTTGAAGTAAAATGAATTGACGATTCTACCAAATAAAATTCTAACTGGTACTAATGTTGTATTAACTGTCAGCCTGAAAATAAAATGCCATTGGCATAAGACACGAGTGAAGAGGAAAGTTTCTGGGTGACCAGCTGGCATGAGAATGATTCCTGGGTTGCTCCTGCAGGACACCATGGATTTGCAGTCTGCTCTGGAAATTTCCTCCTCACAGAATGAATTGCAAAAGATATGCAGGACCTTCAGAGAACTAGAAAATAGACCATGTGCAAACAGATGAAAACATTTTTCCAGCCAAGCAAATATTGATACTGCTAGAACCCGACCTGCAGTTACTGTGTGACCATTAATTTCAAAGAAAGGTCAAGTTGCAGATTTTAACATCAGTAAGGCAAAAGTGGGACAGGAGTTTGAACATTGTAAGTTTGAACATTCTATAGAAAAATGCCATAGGCAATTTTACATTACCTTTCATTGAGAAATCAACCCAGGGGTTAATTTGAAGGGGGGGAAAAAGATTTTGTGGCCAAAGAAATTGTAACTTCTGTAACGTTATGATGTGTTAATAATATCATAGAGATATACCTACAAAGTAGTGTATCCAATTTTTAGAAAGTATTAAAAAATTATGTTAAATAACTTTATATAACTCTTCCAATAAACCTAAAGAACAAGTGGAATCCTAGAGTAAACTCTACTGTGCAATCAAAGGAGAACAAGTTAATTAAATGCATGCCTTGTTTAATATGCATAGGACGCTAACAGGAAAATGCCAAAAGAAACAACAATGATAGTGTGACAGTTATATTTTATGTAAGTTTTAGCACTTCCAAACAGATACCAAGAATCCTCTGTGTTCTCTAAAGTTATGATATTTGTTTTATTTAATGAACATCCATTATCTTATGACTCCGCTGCATAAACAAATGGCTAATTTTGAAGGCACTGTAAGTGCCAATGAAAGGAAATGTTTCTCCTTGCCCCACATTTTGCCCTTAGGCCATAGGGAAGAGACATTTCACCTGGGAAGAGCAGTAGAAGGACACTGCATCTTCCCTCCCCCCCCCACCAGGGTGAGGGGCTTGTGCAAATAAAGTCCTAATATTCTGGAAAGGAAGAGTGAGGTGTGGCGGGCTGGGGGGTGGGGGGTGGGGGGCCGCTAAGCCAGAGCCCAAAGAAGTTGCATTTGTAAAAATCTCACATGAAGATTATGACTCGGGTTACCCTTAAAACTTCTCCAAGGCTCTAACCTGCTCTTATAAGCCCTACCCTTCACTTGAACTTGCCCAGAGCAAGAGTAATTTATGTGAATAAGACACGCAACTGTTCACATTTATCTACCAGAGGACAGACCAGTCGCTTAAATCCGCTTGTGTGCAAATCCAGTTTACCAGCTTTCAAGCAGTAAGCATCCTTGGGCAGAGTCTCTGAAAGCAGTGGGAAACACATGCTGGGGAGACGCTGAATCTCCCCCAGCCTTTTCACCCACAGCTGAGCCCAACTGTCTTTTGTCTTCAAGTTGGTTGTGTCAGGGGGAGCATAGTTGGGAAATCTTGGTAGCATCTTTAATAGAACTCACACAGGCCCACTTTTACCTATAACAGAAAAATTTGGAAAGAAAAGTAGTAAGATACTTGAAGCTAGATAGCTATCATGTCTTTTCAGTCGTATCTGTCCCTCCGCGTCCTTGAACAGTGCCTTGAACACACTAGGTGTTAACTACACTGAATAAATGAGAGTCTTCTAAGGGCTGCAAGAGAAGGTACTTACTGATTAATCATATTTACATTTAAGAAACAGTTTAGCCAGAGAATGTTGTTACTGGGTCATGAAACGAGAACAAATTTATTCCCAGAGCCACTTGGAATAATCTTCCAAAATTTGCCGAAAGAGAAACTACCTCCTATGGAGTTTCTAAACTTTCCCATATTCAGTACTTGGTATTCAAGCTAGAAAACTTTAGGGATGCAAATAGTCACCATTTATTTATTATTTTTTTATTAAAAATTGTTTAGTGTTTATTTATTTTAGAGAGAGAGCACATGCGAGTGGGGGAAGGGCATGACTTTCCTTTGTGCTGACAGCGGAGAGTCTGATGTGGGGCTCGAACTCATGAACCATGAGACCATAACCTGAGCTGAAATCGGATGCTTAACCGACTGAACCACGCAGGTGTCCCTGGTCGCCATGTATTTAAAGATACATCCTTGTATCCTCGATCAAGAATAAATAAAACTGATTTGTTTAGGGGGACATTAAAGGGTTTTAAGGACACAAGATCCCCAGTTCATTCTTAGGGAAAAAAATGTTAAGGAAATTTCCCATCCTTTTGATTTACCTCAGTGACCTAACATTTACCTCAATGACTGAATATACAGAAAATATCCACAAAGCCAATAAATTGTCTCTGTTAATGCACTCATGCATTTCTTCTAATGATTAGCCAAAATGTGGACAATTTCATTTGCATTTCAAGTCAAAAGATTATTTCTTTTGAATGCCTTTAAGTAATGAGCATGAGAAGCACCGTGCATAGTTTGTTATATTAGAAGATGGAGGAAAGCTAGACCCCCTTCCATCTGAACTGGCTCAGCTCACCTTAGTTACACCAGAGCTTGCAAACTAATGCCTGTTTGATTGATGTGTACTAACTGATCTAACAATTTTTAAAATAATTTTAATTGCTTTCTATATTACTTTCCTGTTGCTGGGTAATAAATAACCACATAGATAGCAACCTAAAACATCACCCATTTTTTAGCTCACAGTCTGTAAGTCATAAGTCAACCGGGCTCCATTGGGTTCTCTGCTCAGGGTCTCACAAGACCAAAATGAAAGTGTTGGCTAGAAGGAGCTCTTGCTTGAAAACTCAAGGGAAGAAATCATTTCCAAGCTTATTCAGGTCTCCGGCAGGATTCAGTTCCTTGTGGTTAAAGGACCAAAGTCCCCATTTTCTTCCTGGCTGACAACCTGGGACTAATCTCAGCATCTACGGGCTTCTCGGTCCTTGGGTTCAGCCTTCTATAGCTTCAAGGCTACCAAAAGCCTGTGGTATCTTTCTATTGCTTTGTTCCTTGGATAGTATGTGATGATATTAGGCCTACCTAAATAATCAGCCTTCTGCCACAAGATGTAAAAGTCATGGGAGTAATAATACCTCATCATAGTAATGGATACCACCCACATTCTAAGGGAAATTATACACATGTAATTATACACGTGGAAGAGGGTCATCAGGGGTCATTCTTAGAACTATGCCTACCACACTTACCAAACTTCAACATCAGGGTATAGATATCCACATATCTGATTCCCCTTAAAATCGTAATTTCTAGCAACATTGGGCCACATTCCACTGTTACGACTGACTACACTTGATAAGTGATGATGTCTTTCAGAGGAGCGTTCTCCAATGGACTGTACCAGCCCCTATTAGTGCACGTCCACCTGGTTCACCCTGTACATATTTTAGTTTTCAACAATTGCATTACACAATAAGTAACACTGCAGCGCAACATTTCTGACAGAGTGCATAGTCATACCTCTTCAAGCCTAAATTTATCCAGGAAACTAATCATCTCAATGCTATCTGCACTTTAAAGATAATGAGACCATCTCAAGCTACACACTAATGTTCCGTTTGCCTCTCAAGACCGATTCTTGTAATAACGTCCCAATAACTTAGTAATTCTGAGCATGTTCTGTCTTTGGGGCTGATAAGTGAATAATATTGCACAAATGAAGTGCTACCACTGAGTTAGCCCATGCAAAGGACACAAATGCACTCTCAGTGGACAAATGTATTCCCGTGTAATCATGCCAGCAGCAGAAAATGGAATCTGTCATAAAAAATAAATTATCCAAGAGTCAGACCATGTTCACACAGCTCGGCACTAAATTTCATTTTCCTTGTTCTTCAGCTGAGAGTCTAAATAAACACTTACGAAACAGTCTTAAAGATCGCATTGTTAGTCAAAGTTGGATTCTACAGCCTCTGAATTCAGATGTATGAAACCGTGGCAGTTGGGAGGCCTGCTGCTTCTCATGTGCTGGTTTCTCTGTGATCACGCCCTCAGATTTTCTGGTTTCAGAAGGCGTACAGGTGCAGAGAGAGGTGGTGCAAAGCGAGTTGGGGGTGAGTGTGGAGGGAGGTTGGGGTCAATGAGCGTTAAAATAATGGGATTAGCTACAGTTGTGAGCTAGATTGTGGAGGTTCGACATGTCAAGGTAAGAAGTTTGGAAATCATTCTATAGTGAACAGGTATCTCATTTAGAGTACCAAGACAGTACAGCAGTTAGAAGCATAACTTTGGGGGGCACCTGGGTGGCTCAATAGGTTAGGTGTCCAACTCTTTTTTTTTTTTTTTTTTTTTTTTAGTATTTATTTTTGAGAGAGAGACACACACACAGAGTGTGAGCAGCGGAGGGGCACAGAGAGAGAGAGACAGGATCTGAAGCAGGCTCCAGGCTCTGAGCTGTCAGCACAGAGCCCGATGTGGGGCTTGAACCCATGAACCATGAGACCATGACCTGAGCTGAAGTCTGATGAGCTACCCTGGTGCCCCTAGCATCCAACTCTTGATCTCAGCTATGGTCTTGATCTCAGGATCGTGAGCTCAAGCCCTGTGTTGGGTTCTGCACTGGATGTGGAGCCTACTTAAAAAATAAGCAAGTAAATAATAAACAAATAAATAAATAAATGCTAGATTTAAAAAAAGAAATAGCAGCAGCAGCAGCAGCATAGCCTTTGAAGCCAGATTGTGTGGATTCAAATGACTCGGGACAAACTATTTTTATACTGTGTCTTAATATTTATATGAAATATTAATGAAAGTATTAATACTATACACTTATATTAACAGTATTAATATTAATATTTCATATAGACATTCAGCTAAGCTACTTTCAAATTCTTGACTATGTGAGCAAATAAACGCTTGTTGTTTTAAGGTACTAAATTTCATGGGTAATTTGTGATGCAAAAAGTGCTTTAGTAATATTTTGGAAAGCCAACATTTGACAGGTATTCAAAAAAAAAAAAGGTACAGCTGTGCTGGCTATTACAGCAGCTGCCAGCCACATATGGCTATTTAAATTTAAATTAGATAAAATTAAATAAAATTTAATATTCAATTTGCCAGTCACATTAGCTACATTTTAAGTAACTCTATAGCCACATGTGGTCAGTGGCTATTGTATCAGATAGTGCAGATATAGGAAATTTTCATGAGCTCAGAGCGTTCTACTAGATAGTGTTACTCTGGAGCAATGAGGCTCAAATTGGAACCTGCCAAGACTTAGGAAAACATGAATATATTTTGTTATCTTTATTTGGATTTAAACATATGAGATGTTTGGCATGATGATTATTTTTTAAGAAATAAACACCTTCTGAATCATTTAGACAACCATCTTAAAACCAAATACTGTAAATGAATTTCTGTGCTTCATTAAGACCTTGAATTTGAATGTTTATAATGGAGTTCCAAGCAGGCAGTGCTGCTCTAAATGTTGAGGGCTATTGATAAAAGAACTAAGTCAAAGCCATTTTATAACAATGGGTGCATAACATGTTGGTAACATTAACCCCATCATGTCAACCATGCTGAAATAAAGGTTAGTCATGGGAAAACTGGTTCATCATCATAACACTTTGAGCATTCAGTGATTTACTTTGAGGAAAACAACATTCTCTTCATATGATATTTATTACCTTAATTTGACTATTATTGATTATATAGTTTTTTTTATATTTGTAACTGGATAGTGGTTATGAATACGTAGTTTTATTCTTATCCATTATTTTGTCTTATTGTAGAAAAAATTATTATGATCATACCAGAATTCCATGATATTTTTCTCATTTAAAAGTGATGCCTACAGGGGCGCCTGGGTGGCGCAGTTAAGCGTCCGACTTCAGCCAGGTCACGATCTCGCGGTCCGTGAGTTCGAGCCCCACGTCGGGCTCTGGGCTGATGGCTCAGAGCCTGGAGCCTGTTTCCGATTCTGTGTCTCCTTCTCTCTCTACCCCTCCCCCGTTCATGCTCTGTCTCTCTCTGTCCCCAAAATAAATAAACATTGAAAAAAAAAAAGTGATGCCTACATAATTCAGATCTGAGGGGAAAAATACTAGAGCTATTTTATCTATCTCGGTTTGCAATACCCTATTTCTGCGTATCTCAGTTTCAATTTTTCTTCAACTTTTTATTCAAATTCTAGTTAGTTAAATAGGATCATAGTGGTTTCAGGAGTAGACTTTAGTGGTTTATCACTTACATATGACACTCCATGCTCATCACAAGTGCCCTCCTTAATCCCCATCACCCATCTAGCCCATCCGCGCCACCTCTCCTCCATCAACCCTCGGTTTGTTCTCTATCATTAAGAGTCTCTTATGATTTGTTTCCTTCTCTTTTTTCCCCCTTTCCCTATGTTCATCTGATTTGTTTCTTAAATTCCACGTGTAAGTGAAATCATATGGTATTTGTGTGGAACCACAAAAGACCCTAAATAGCCAAAGCAATTAAAAAAAAAAGAATAGCAAAGCTGGAGGCATCACAATTCCAGACTTCAAGCTGTATTGCAAACCTGTAATCATTAAGACAGTATGGTACAGACACAAAAACAGACACATAGATCAATGGAACAGAATAGAAACCCAGAAATGGACCCACAACTATATGGTCAACTCATCTTCCACAAAGCAGGAATGAATATCCAATGGAAAAACAATAGCCTCTTCAACAAATGGTGTTGGGAAAACTGGATGGCAACATGAAGAATGAAACTTCCTTACACGATGCACAAAAATACAATCAAAATGAATGAAAGACTTCAGTGTAAATTCTTAAGCAAAAGATTTTGATTAGCCTAGCTGGAATCATGTATCCTCCCTTGTCCAGCGAGCTATGATCAAGACCGCAGGTTCACAGTAATAAAACATTTCTATCCAGCCAACTCATATTAATGGGGGTTCTTCACAAAGAAGATAAGTTGGGGAGATAGCCCCACATTGCCATCAACAGGGTTATTAACCATTAGGTATGAGGATACTGCCTAAAAAAAGAAATCTTGTTTTCCTTCCAGTAAGCAGACTTACATTTTAAGCTGGGACTTCAAGGAAAAGACTGCCTAAACCTGAATGTCTCCGCACAGCAGATTCCCCCCACCCCCCACCCCCACAGTAGCAAGCCCACAAGGGAGGAATTTTTAAATGGGGAACCTCTCCTTGTACTTCACAGCATATCCAGTAGGTGGCCCTGCCTATGCTTTGCCTAATGCATGTAAATACGAGTGTTTCTTTGATGATGCATTTCAAGAGCTCTGTGAGACACCTAAAAAGTTATGCAGAACAGGCTTCTAAAGAGAGAAAGGCTTTTGATGAATGCGCTAGAATTATATTAAGTAATCGGCACACTTTTTGTTATGTTGATTGTGTCTTGGTTTTTATTGAACTGAATGAAAAATAGGTCTGAATTTCTCCCTCAGGTATGCACATGCCATTCTTTCCAATAGCTCACAGAGCTGGGTCAATCCTTGCTGGGTAAAACAGACTGGACTTGGGACGTGCTGTCTTCTCCAGTGTTCTCTTTTTCCTACCTGTGCAATGATGGCCTCCCTTTGTTATTGATGGGAGCAACCAAACTTGCTTTAGTAACTGCTGTTCTGAATTTCTCTGCTCCTGCTTACTCTGTCCTCTTCTCCCTCAAATCCATTTACAAAAGTCTCTGTCACCTCCTTCCACTCTGCCTTGTCAGCTCCCCACATCACCCTATTTTTCATTCCTGTGTAGTTTATTTCCCTTCAATTACACTTAAAACCCAAACCTGTGTTTCACTTAGCTTCTGAGAAGTCTCTCCAGGTTTTTCCTCTTGAATGTTGCAATTAACTTTTTTTAGTAGGTGCTACTGACTTCCCACTGTCGTCCATTTCCATGGTAATGCTATCTTTGTGATAGGTTTTCTCAAAGAAGAAACAGGACCTGGCTTCATAAGTTTGAGTAGGGGAAGTTCCCATTTTCTCACTAAATTATTTCCTGATGCTACAGAATAAATTGCATCCCCTTGAAATGTATTATATTTCCCATAGGGGCAGTTTCATGACTGGGGATGTCACATGTGACAATGGACACTTAGTTACATACAAGACATTTGCATCAGAGCCACTGTCATGTTCCTACCTATTCTATAACTTAGAGCAAATATACCTGATTCTTTGGGAACTCCAGTAAAAAAATGAAATCTTACTGTGCTTTCTAGAGCAGCTCTCTCCTTTCAGTTTTTTTTTTTTTAATAAAACTATTTTGTCTGTGTGTCCAAACATTCATCACTAGGACACTCAATGGTCAGGTTAAGGTACTTAGCATAATGCCTTCTACCTATATAATAATTTAAAGTAATAAAATTAGGTGGCAATTTTCTAAATGGGCACAATTGTATCATACTTATTTCTAGTACAAAGGTGTCTCCCATTCCTTAAAACATTGTCAAAAATGAAACTCCACACACTGAGTAAAACAAAAGCAAAAGATGAGTTTGTTGCAAGGGTTTCAATCTAAAGACTCAACGCTATGGGAACAATGAGTTCTTAGTTGCTTACAGCTGGAGTCTTCACAGGGCAAATGCGGAAGTTGTTTGGCTTTTCTAGCTGATTGGTTACCCTAGTTGTCTTCTTCCTCATTTGGACGAGGCTGGTTGCGTCTGGGAAATAAGGACGTCCAGTGCTGGTACAGACTTGGCGTTCAGGGACTGGCAGGTGTCCTCCGCTGATTTCTAAAAAGAGCTGTAAATTCCTGCAACTTAGGTAAGGCTAAATTTTATTTTCTTTAATGCCTGCATTGGCTGCCTCCATTTTATTCCCAGTATAAATGACTCTGTGTTAGTTTGTTTCTACAACATTAAAAATTAAAACTCTACTCATGTGTAGAGTTGGATCACTGGGTAATGAAGGACCTATTGAAATTTTATATTGTTAAAAAACTAAAATTCAACAGAGTAAACCCTAAGGATTTTGTTGGCTTCATTCAATGATTCACGAACTGGGTAGCATCCAATCTAGCAGATAGGAAGGAGTTCTAAGGAACTGTACAAAAGAAAGACTTCTATAGGCAGAAGGTAAGTGTGAACAAGGAAGTTATGGTAGACAAAGAAGCGAGTTGGTCACTGCAAGGTCATTTTCCATTAGGGGATTGTAGGGGTATATGAGGCAGATTACCTAACTAGTGCTGATCAGGTGATTCAGGTATGACTGGTTTAAGATTTTATTTCTGGGAGAGCTGAAACTGATTAAGTTAAGCCTTGGTATGGTGATATGGGGCATAAAGGGCTCCATTTTTTGGCCTGTTGTCTTGTTTTTAACAATATGCTTACTAAAATAAATATAAATTAAGAATGGCAAATAATATTTTTCTTGACATTTTAGAATACAGAAGTTTTATTTTAAAGAGCCATATCTTTTGATTGTTGGTTTCTTTTTTAAAAAACTATCCAAAGAAGTTTATACACATAATTTGCCCATAGTCAATATTCAAAATCCTTTCATTGATCTTTTAGTGATATTCACATCTGTGGTCATGCTTTTCAAAATAATCTCTGAAAGATTGGAATTATTAGTAAGGTATGTTAATAGTTAATGGGAGTTTCTAGAATGCCTTTTGGAAATGAACATATTTTTACATTTTGCAGTTAAACTGACAATTTCTCGAAGTTACAAATTCAAAAACCACATTTTTCTTTGGCTTTTAAGCTATTTTTCACAAATTGTATGTCATTTATAGATCTAAAAATTGTATTTGAAAAAGAGCAGTCACTTTTACTCTTTTGCTTATTCTTTAATTAAAATTGATTAGCTCAAGTCTATGATTTAAACTCTCTTGAACAATCAATTCCTTGAGCAACTTAGTTAATTAAATTCCCTTAGGTATTTTAAACAGAATTTATAAGTCTAATATCTTCAATTTGTTGTAAGCACTGACCTGAAAAACAGCATTTGAAGATGTCAGAAATGATCTACCTGCTCCGTGCCTGAGTTTGAAACTTATTTGTTTATATTTCGGTTGATTAATTTAACAAACACTTTATATAATGCTTAGTCTCTCTCAGGCTGTCCTGACAAGACGATCTTATTGTCAGCAGATCTCTTACTCTGAAGGTTACCATATAGACAATTCACTCCTCTTCCCCTGGAAGGCAGGGGACAGGACAGTGGAATTATCTACTGGAGCTTCTGCAGATGAGAAGGGGAAACCAAGGGAAGACATTCCCTAACTCACTTGGTCAGCAGACACAATTGCCCAAACCTCCAGTTTTGTATGCTTGTTCCTTTTTGGGCTTAACCATTACAAGTATTCTTAAACAGGTCTGTGACTTTCTCCATCAGTGGAGAACATCAGCCTGTGATGTCAAAGACAATTGAACTTGATGGAGTTCTAGAGACAAGGGAGACATTATTCAAGGCTATTACAATAGGAGTCAAGGTTATTGCAATAGGAGAGAGGGAATGAACTAAATTTCACTGAAACAAAAGGTGGGAGAGTTTTTAAGCACTGGAGTGAGCTAGGGGGAAAGTAGTGGAGAATCCTAGATGTCAATGTGATTAGGCCATCTGAATTTGCTAATTGGTGCTTATAAAGTTAGGCCCTAGTCCTCTCACAGAGAGTGGGAGACTGAGACCTTTCTTTCTTTCTGTCTTTCCTTCCTTTCTTATTTTCTTTCTTTCTTTCTTTCTTTCTTTCTTTCTTTCTTTCTTTCTTTCTTTCTTTTTTTGAGACCATCTTTCTTGATGATTACATTTCAAAAAGGTGGTTCGCAGGTCTGAGAATGGCATTTCTGGGTTGTAGAAAATTTATATCTCAAACAGTCAAAGAAAGAATGAAGTAAATGCTCTAATAAAAGTGATGTCAGGAGCCTATAGTTAGGAAGAAAACTGTCTAAAATTTAGTTAAGGTGGATGTATTGGTTTTGCAATCAGAAGATTCAGAAATGGATGAAAACGGGCGCTAAATCAAATCTGAGTCAATCTGTATCCAGGCAGAAAGAATGAGGAACAGGCAGCTTGTTCTCTTGTCCAGGCTAATATTTGGGAGTGCCTAAGAGCTCTTTGTACAATAGATCACCTCAGAGCTATTCTATTCTTTAATGTGCTTAAAGTTATAACTATATCCTTCTGTTTCTTCCTCCCATTTCTCAAATGCTACTTCATCCTTTTTTAGGAGGTACTGAGAGAAGTGAATAAGAACAGAAATGTATATTGATAGTCATGATACTGATATATTTAGCGAGTATTATAAAGGGTGCCAATTTGTTTCTTGACTGTAGTGTAATTGTAAATGAACTAAGTTCTATGTTCTGAGAAAAGGGGGACCAATTCATATTAAGGATAATTCATGCCTGGAGAGTTTAATTTTTTTGAAAAAAAATTTATTCAGTCTTCTTCATGATATACCAAGCTTTTGTACCAACTTGAAATTTAATTTTTCAGTTCTTTTATGGCAGCTAAACCTACCAAGGGCAAAGTCACTGGTTTTGATTTAATGAAAGCAGTGGGTATCTCACAGAAGGTGAGACAAGGTGGATTCTATTCATAAGGGAGGAAATTAAATTTTCAAATTTTGATTGATTCTGGAATCCACACTTTTTTTGTGATAAGTTGATAAGATACTTTAACTGAAGAAACACTGAATTTAATAAAGTGCAAGTGTAAGTATGCTAATTGAAAAAAGTTAGAAAGTGTTAGAAAATCAATTCATTTTGTAAGTGCACTGATAAAGAAGGCTCTGCAAGGGGATTTATGTAAATGTAATGAATTAAAGCATTTATCTTGCAAACTTGATAAACAGCAGTAGGCACTTTAGAGGGGGGGAAATAATTAGTTCCTCAGCTCTCATGTGTACCCAAATCATTGTTACAATTATATTTGTTTATTACTTCAAAATGACTTTTTCTTTCAATGCAACACAGACTTAGAAACCTATAATCACATCATTTTTCCCTAATAATTTTTGTTTATATTTAATGTAGGGGATGGATTCCCATCTTTAATAATGTTGTTGGCCCTTTTGTGTCTCTCTCCTTAAGAAGACACAATAATGCTGAGAGTTAACTAATTGTAGGCAAGATCATTTTATAAACAACCGTTCCTCTTTAGCCCTCTACTACATTGTCTAAATTGGAATTGATGATTTTATTTTTTTAGAGTGAAAATAAGGTCTGTTGCTTCCCTTAAAATTTCCAATGTCTCTCCATTATTGTGCATAAAGTTCCCATAAGGCGTTTTATATTCAGCTCCTGCAAACTAATCCAAATTCATCCCACACTAATTGCCTCCACCTTGAACTTTGCATTTCAGTCAAATAAACTCTTAGGTCCCTTCTAGAAGTTGTTGATCCTATTGGTGCACTGCTTCTCCATAGAATTCTGACTACTATAGCTCCAAAGATTTTGGCCATGTGAAGCTGAAATGATGTCACCGTTTCTGCCATGGTAACTAGGGCAGGAGGTGGCTGGTAGGAAGAATTGGGAGGTCAGGTTTGACATATTAACTTTGAGATATGGGTTTGACATCCTAGTAGAGATGCCTGGTGAGACGTTCCATACACAATATGTTGTTCTGTGGAGTAATCATGATGTGGAAATGTGGGGGTTTGGAGTGAATGGTCAAGAGAGAATTCTTGAGGGATACCTGGGTGGTTCAGCTGGTTAAGCGTCAGATTCTTGATTTCAGTTCATTTCATGATCCCACGGTCGTGAGTTCGAGCTCTGCATTGGGCTCCCCACTGAGTGTAGAGCCTGCTTAAGATTCTCTCTCTCCCTCTGCATCTGTCCATCCCCCTTTCTCTCTTTGACAAACACACAATTGATTATATCCTTTCAAGTTGGGATGGAGTTAGGAATAGTGTAAGTCTCTAAAGAATTTTGAAAGCAAGGTTTCCAGGACCTTGAGGGGGCTAGATATTTTTAGGAAAAGGTCATTTATCACTGTCTAATAAAAGCTTAGTCATGAGACTCTTCAGATGTTTATCAGGGGGCCATATGCTTGGAGGATGAGTGTTATCACATATCTTGGGGGGTAGTGAAAAAGGAATTTTCCAAAGGAATTTTTATGTTAAAGTAGACTTATAGGATCTTGGAGGTAGGGCTAATATTAAGCTAAGACTGCCTTTTGCCATTAGCAAAGTATTAAAATCAATGTAGTTGAGTTCCCAGAGGAAGGTCACTCTACCTGTCTCAAGGACATGTCAGTGGCCTGTAAGTTATTGTAAGTAAATTTATGTTTTTTTTTTAATTTCTTTTGCCTTTGTTCTCCACGTCAATCACATCTGGATATTATGAAATCAGACCCTCTTCAACGAATAGGACTCCGTGTAACTAATTCAAAACATTAAAGGAAACTAAAATAACAAAAAGATAATCTGTTTTACTTACTTGGTCATCTTAAACTTTTAAGTAATGTTCAGTTACATATTTCTTCTTGACCTTCTAAAAGAAACAGGTGATTTCCCCCATATCTTCAAATGTATATTTGAATGCTTTTCAAACAACTGCTCCCTTTCAAATAGCCTTTTAAAGTTTGTTTATTTGTGAGTTCAAGGCCCTCCTTCTTCTGTGAATCACAAAGGAAGCCCTAGTGTGTTTCAGTGTGGGAGGCAGATGGGTAACAGGAGATACTGTGCATGAGAGAAAACCTATAAAATTTTTGTGAAGTAAATGCCAGCTTCTAGATGACATGACATCTGAGATTTAAATCCAAATTGGCAAGTTGTCACAGTGTAGATGGTATGGGAAACCATGCTACTGGATGAGATCATGTTGGGAATGAGTGAGGGAGAAAAGAGAGGAGTCCAAGGACAGAGCCCTGGGGCACGCTCACATTTAGAGTTCAGGAGAGGCAAATATACTTAATAAGAGAGTATAGAAAGATAGGAAGAATTCCAGGTAGATACCAAGAGACAAAGGTATTTTATAAAGAAAAGATCATCAATGGTATTGAATACTACTGACATTTCCTCTTGCACATCTCAGTAGTAATTCATATTCATCCTCAGCTCTGCTAAGTTGGGCATGAAGGGTGCAAGAATATGCTACCTCAAAATAAGCCTCCTGTCATTTGGATTGTTTTGAGTTAAAGGCAATTGAGAAGAGAGGCAGAAAAAGCTTTTTACCTTCCCCTAACTGTCTAAGAATAGAGTATACGTTTTCCCCTTTGTAAAGATAATTTCTGTTTGTAAAGAAAATCTGCTTATCAGGAAGGGAGCTACTCATGGAGACAACTTTTATTACCTGAAAGACTTACCTGCATACTATTTTTTTTTTTTGCAACTCTTACTTACCATACTTTCCTCCCTTCCCTTTCCCATAACTTGTCTTCCTTGCCCAAAACCCCCAATCTCCTCTTCCTTTGTTCAGCCTAGGTGGAATATAAACATCAGTCATCTGGCTGCCTCCTTGGGCCACATGTTTCCTTGTGAAGTTTTGCGCGTATTTACTTAAGATCATATTTTCTCTTATTACTCTGTCTTTTTGGAGTTTGATTCATGGGCCCCACCCATTGAACATAGGAGGATCGAGGGAAAAGATTTTCCTCCCCCACAGGCGCTTTTTCCCTATTGCCATATTTCTGTGAAGGGAACCATAAGCAATGCAGTTACTCAAGACAATAACCTAGGAATTATTCTTGATTCCTACTCCTTTCTATCTTCAACTCCTATTCATTACTGAGCCTTGTTGACTTTATCTTTTAGATTCCTCATGAATCCACCATTTCTATTTCCATTTAGACTGCTATAATAACCTCTGCTCTACTGGTAGCCCCTCAGATTGGTTCTCCACACGATTCTTCAGAAATACAAATCTAATCTCCAGTGACCCCCTCAATAACCTTCAATAGTCTGTGGTGCTTTTAAGATTAAGACAAAACTTTTTAACATGAACTACCTATACCTCTAGCTTTATCTCATCACACTTCATTCCTTGTTCACTCAGCTCCTATCCCACTGGCCTTGTTTGAGTTTTCCCACTCACCCTTTTCTTTTTCTTTTTTTTAAATTTCAAGTTTTTATTTAGATTCTAGTTAGTTAACATATATGGTAAAATTGGTTTCAGGTGGAGAATTTAGTGATTCATCAGTTGCATGTAACACCCAGCACTCGTCACAAGTGCCCTCTTTAGTACCCATCACCCATTTAGCCTATCTCCCTGCCCACCTCCCTTCATCAACTCTGTTTGTTCTCTATAGTTAAGAATCTCTTCCTGTTTCCTTCCCAATCTCTTTTTTATTTTCCCTTCCCCCTATGTTTATCAGTTTTGTTTCATAAATTCCACATATAAGTAAAACATATGGTATTTGTCCCACTTACCTTTTTCTTACTAGGTTTTTGCACATGCTGATCCCTGTGTTCAGAACACTTCTCACATCTCCTTGTTAATTCATTTTCATTATTCATCTCAGCATACATCTAACTACTTCAGTTAGCCTTTCTTGAGTCCCCTAACCAGTTTAAAATTCCCCACTTTGTATTTTCTTAGCACCATAGCCATTACATACTTCAGCAGCATTGTAGGCTTCTTGATAATGGTTTACATAGCCTCAATAAAGACAGGGTTGCAACCACCTTTTTGCTCTCCATTTTTCTGATTGATACATAGTAGGCACTCAAATATTCATTGAATGAATAAAGATTGAATGCTTTCATCCAGGATATAATTGTTTCTTTATTCTTCTTTTCTGCCACCAGACCTTTAGGTCCTGGAAAGGAAATCATTGTGTTCACTGAACTTAATCACGTAAGCTCAGCAGTCTACCAGTAAAGATAGGCTAGGTTTTGCTGCAGTAATAAATATTCCCAAATGATAGAAGCTTAACACAACAAAAGTTTGTTTCTCTCTTGTTTAGTAAATAGCCCTAATGACTATAGCATATGGGTTCTAATGTATATATGGGCTAGACACAAAGAAATCAGTTGACCAATAATTCACAGAAAAATCAGAGGAGAATTAATTATTTAGGTAACAATTTAAGGATGACTTTCATCACTTTGATACTACAAAAGGTAATCACTTAAGGACATGTCCAGCAGGTAACACAGCCATGTGGGAAAGCGCACAGGAGTGCAAAACCAGCACTTGGAAAATTGTAGCTTTCAAGGAACTGCTAGAACCCAAGGAAAGAACTTTAGGAGTTACTCTAGACTTCCAGACAGCTCTAAATTGCATGTTGACAGCAATGTGAGTTATGCTGGCTAAAAATAAATAACAGTCCTTGGTCTTCTTGTTCTCTGCTCTTCATGGGTTATTAGACAAAACAGGAAATTAAACATAGGAACCAACCCAATGTTTTCACTTGACTGGATTCATCACACCAAAATGATTTTACCAAATAAGATTTGTTTTATTGTTGCTGTTGTTGTTGTTTTGAAATATTTGTGGGTAATACAAAATTCTCAGTGTAGGCGGAATATTCCTAAGTGCTAAGAGACAAGAGGAAAGATACAGCATAGTCCTCACTTTTAAAATACCACAAAAGTGGGGCACCTGGGTGGCTCAGTTGGTTAAGCCGCTGACTTCAGCTCAGGTCATGATCTTGCACTCTCTGAGTTCAAGCCCCACATTGGGCTCTATGCTGACAGCTCAGAGCCTGGAGCCTGATTCAGATTCTGTGTCTCCTCCTCTCTCTGCCCCTCTGCCTCTCGTGCTGTCTCTCTCAAAAATAAATAAATATTAAAAAAATTTTAAATAAAATAAGATACCATGAAAGTACCGGAAAAAATTATTTGAAGGTAACTTCAAATTATTTGAAGGTAACTTGTAGACAAAGTAGAGTGCTATGATTAGCACAAGAAAAGTAAAAAAAAAATTAGTGCCAGGGTAAGAAAACAAATTATAGCCAGAGTTTAAATTAATGGTTGCCAGGTCTACACCATCATTTCTTTTGTTGTTATTGGTTTAAGCTAAAAACATACTTTTAAATTACAGTCACATATTTATTCAGATTGTGTTTAAATCAAAGAAGATTCATACACATATTAAAGCCCTTATATGATACCATATTTGCTTGTTTTTCTGTTTTCCTACAAAAGTATGAAATTCTGATGAGTGTATTCTCCTTTCTCTCTCTGTATATAATTTTCAAATAAATAAATGAACATTTGAGTGGAAAAAATGAGAAGGAAGGTCAGAACAGTAGATAAATTTCAATTTCTTCACAATTTGCCTAGTTCTGAACTAGTCCTAACTATCATTACATATGTTTGCATTCTGATACAGACCCACATCAGAATCAGGAAGTTTTTCTTGCGAACTGAGAGAGTCAGAAGGTATTTTAACTCTTATTTTTTAAAATTAATGCTGTTGAATCCTGGTGGAGATAGAGAGGATTGGGAGCCACAATAGATAGCGAGAGAGGCAGAGATAAGAGTGAAGAGAGAAATAAGCCAGAAAATTAGTGTTGAAGATTCACAATGAGGAAATAGATATTTCCAGTGAGTAAGCACCTCCCGTTTGATATCACTGTTAGGTTTATATAACTAAGTACAGAAGAGGCTTCCAGGTGTAGTCACACAGGAAGTTGAGTCATGGCACATTAAAACTGAAAGCAGTAAAAATTATTATCAAAAGCCAACTTCGTCTCCTATTACCATTTCTTCTGTCCAAATCCTTGTACTTGGAATGAAGAACTTCTCTAAATTTTAAAGCTTGTTTTAACTTTTAAGACAACAGGATGTGAGCATTTTACATTACATGAAAGAGAAAGAGCTCAAATAGAACACGCTTTAATTTTTTTCTTTGAATACATTTTCCACTTGTATAAAGAAAAACTAAACCTTAAGAATAGATTTGAAAAGTTGTTCTTATAAACTAGCCAGTGTCAGTTATGTTTCTTTGATTACAAGCAAGCAGAACTTGATTTTGGTTATCCTGAGCAACAACAAATGTATTGGGTAGCTACCGGGCAGCAGGGCATTCACTCAAAAGAGAAGCCAAACAACCAGGAGTCTTAAAAAATAGATCAGAGGATAGTTCCAATACTTTGGGTTGCAAGAAGAAACAATAAGATTATTTTGGACATTGCTGTTGAGATAAATCAGAGCTCAACAATTTTTAAAAATAATGTTTGAGGTAATTTGAGACTTACAATTTTAGAAAATTGGCAAAAATAGGACAGAATTTCCATACATCTCTTCTTTATGGCTCTGTACCATACTGCAACTATTAAAACCAGGAAGTGAACACTGGTGTAGTCTTAACTGAACGAGATACCTTATTTGAATTTGACCGTTTTTTCCACTGATGTTGTGTGTCTATTCCAGAATTCCATTCAGAATCCCATTTTATTTTAAAATGAAAAAAATAACATTGTATTTCTCCTTAGTCTCCTCCAGTTTATAAGTTCCTTTGTCTTTTCTTATCTTTTAGAAGTCTCTCCTTGTCCTTCATGTTCTTGACACTTTTGAAAGTTTTCAATTAGTGATTTGTCGAATATTCTTGAATTCATGGATGTCTGAAATTTTCTCATAATTGAATTGAAGTTATATTTTTGAAGTATACCACAGAAATGATATGTGTTCTCCTCCATACACCGTATCATGGAGTTTGTGATGTTGATATGTTTGATTACTAGGGATGCTGACCTTGATTGCTCGCCTAAGGTGGTTTCCGTTGGATTCCTCCACTGTAAAATTACTGTCATTTCCTTTGTAATTAATAAATATCTTCAGGATTTACTCTGAGACAAATCCACTTTCTCTTTAAAATTTTGACCAATAATTTTAGCATCTATCAGTTGATCTTATCTGCAAAATGTTATTACTTTGGTGTCTGTCAATGGTGATTTCATATTTCTATGTTACTCATTGAAATTTTGTGTTCAAGGGCTATCTTTTTTCCTAATGTGTTCATTTAATTGTATTTATTTGTATAAATATGGACTTGTGGATTTTTTATTATTCCACAAATATTTATTTTATTGAAGTATATTTGACATACAATATCGTAATATTAGGTGTTGATAATAGTGATTCAATATTTTATACATTATTAAAGGATCCCCATGATAAGTCTGGTCACCATCTGTTACTATGCAAGATTATTACAATACTATCGACTATATATTTCCTATGCAATACATTATATCCCCATAACTTATTTATATTATAACTATATCCCCATAACTTATTTATATTATAACTATAAGTTTGTACTTCTTAATCCTCTTCACCTATTTTGCCCACCTCCCTAAACTCTTATTCTGGGAACCATCAGTTTGTTTCTAATATCTGTGAATCTGTTTCTGTTTTGTTTTGTTTTGTAGATTCCATATATAAATGAAATCAAATAGTGTTTGTCCTTCTTTGTTTGCTGTGTTTCAGTTAGAATAATATCATCTAGATTCATCCATGTTGTCAAAAATGTGAAGATTTCCTATTTTTTATGGCTGAGTAATATTTCAATTTTTATATATACCACATTTGTTTTATCCACTCATCCATCAATAGACACTTAAGTTGCTTCTATATCTTGGCTATTGTAAATAATGCTGCAATGAACATAGGGGTGCATAAGTCACTTCAAGTTGAAGTTTCATTTTCTTTAGATAAATATTCTTAAGTGGAATTGTTGGATCATATGGTAGTTCTCCTTTTAACATTTTGGGGATATTGATTTTTTAATGGGTTATAATCTAATGTGTGTGTGTGGCCTCAAATATTTGGGCTTAGGCCATCAGAAACTTACTTGGATTGGTGCCTATGTTTTTAACAAGTCTCTATCTTTTTTTTTTTTAAACACTTCATACTATCTGTTAACATGTATTTTTCAGGTTCGTCTTATATTTTCACTGCCCCGGTCCTGAAACCAACTATTTCTCCAAGGATCCTTGGTTCCTTTTATTGAAGGGAGGGTTTAGAAACCAGATCTGGGTGGGGCACCTGGGTGACTCAGTCAAAGAGTCAGACTCTTGATTTCTACTCAGGTCATGATGTCACAGTTGCTGAGATTGAGACCCATGTTGGGTTTTGCACTGACAGCACACAGCCTACTTGGGATTTTCTTCATCTCGCTCTTTCTTTCCCTCCCGTGATCACATGCATTCTCTCTCTCTCCCTCAAAATAAATAAACCAAAAAATAAAGAAACCAGGGGCGCCCGGGTGGCTCAGTTGGTTAAGCTTTCGACTTCAGCTCAGGCCACAATCTCGCGGTCCGTGAGTTGGAGCCCCGCGTCGGGCTCTGGGCTGATGGCCTGCTTCCGATTCTGTGTCTCCCTCTCTCTCTGCCCCTCCACTGTTCATGCTCTGTTTCTCTCTGTCTCAAAAATAAATAAACGCTAAAAAAAAAAAAATTAAAGAAACCAGATCTGGGCATTATGTGTGCTCATTGTTACCGATATATCATTGCTTTCCACCTATTTTCAGACAGAGGTAAGGGACACATGTATGAATACTAATTCAGGCACACTCAAATATTTATGTATCTATGACTTGGACATATATTAAAGACCATGAGTTTTCACTGAGATATTGAATTTTTAATCCAACAAAAGCTTCATTTTTGGCTTTCATCCTTTGCTTTTTATCTTTGTACTCCAACAGTGACAAACCTGGCTCTTACTACCTACCATATGTTTACTTATTTGTTTAAATCTAGTATACTTAAGAATTGTTTCTGAATTTCTCACTCATATCTCTGTAAGAAACATTTTTATCACTGGATCACAGCACTTATACACAGTTTTTTTGGCCTTGAAGTATCCCAAGTTATATACGTAAGTTCTTTTTTTCCTACCTCTCTCCTACTGCAAATAAATGTGGTTGCTCTTCATATGACTCATATAATAGAGTTCATTTGTTGGTGTTTATATTCTATTTTGGGTTCCTCCCAACCTCACTGGTTTTCATTTGTCTCTTTTTTGAGTATGTGAAACATTACTATGGATCTATACATCAGAGCTCTACCAAAAAATACCCTCAGAAAAGTGTGATTTAGTCCTGTTCCTGCTACCCTGTTGCTTTCCCGCCCCCCTTGTTGCCATCCCTTTCCCTCACTCTTTATAGGTAATCAGTTCTTCTTAGTTTCTGGCTGACCTTCCAGTACTGATTTTGCACAAATGAGCTTATAAATGTGTATTTTCTTAGATCCCCTGTTATCTCATGCTTTGTGTTTTTCACTTAACAGCATATCCTTGAAATCATTCCATATCAGTTTGTAGATGTCTTCCTAATGCTTATATTACAGCTATACAGGACTTGGATCATGTGGATGTGTTAGAGTGTACTCAACCACTTTCCTACGTATGGATGGATGTTTATGTTGTTTCAGTATTCTGTTCCTACAAACAATGAATGACCTGATGCATATGTGTTTATTCTTGGTGGTGTCTTTTTACAGCAGATTTCTAAGAGTGTGATTGCTAGGTTGAGAGATATATGCGTATGCAGTTGTGTTGTGTATTGCTAAATTTCTCTCCAGAAGGGCTGTTACGTATTTGCATTCCTACCTGGCAATTTCCCGTGACAGTCTCACTGACAGAATGTTCTATTGTATTTTTTTTTGCGGTGTGATATATGAAAAATGATATTTTAGCATTGTCTTAATTTGCGATTCTTTCATTATGTGTGAGTTTGAACTTTTTTTCCTTGTGTTTGAGGAGAATTTTGTGTGTGTGTGTGTGTGTGTGTGTGTGTGTGTGTGTGTGTGTTGACAATTGTTTGTTCATATCTTTGTGACATTTTTATTGGGTTGTAATTTTTCTCTCAATTTTAAGAGTTATTTGTATGCTAGGGACATTAGCTGTTTGATATACATTGTGAATAATTTCTCTCAGTTTTCTTTATGCTTCATTTATGGTGGTTTTTTTCATGCAAATTAGAAAAAAAAGAAAAGAAAACAACTACAGTCAAGTTTACCTATCTTATTGCCTCTGGATTTTGAGACACAGTCAGAAAGCCTTTGCTTATAATGAGGTTAAAGAGGAATTCATCTTTGTTTTCTCTTATTATTTTTTCGGTTTCATTGTTCAATTATATTCCTGATTCATTTGTTGTTTATTCTTGTTTATGGTGTGAGATATGGATCTAATTTTATTTTTTTCCAAATGACCCCTTACTTGACCCAGCACTATTTATTTCAGAATGTCCAGCTTCACAGCGCTATCTTTGTCAGATTTTAAGTTTCCATTTGTTTGTGTCCAGTTATGGACTTTCTATTCTAATCTTCTGATCTATTTGTCTAGAAATGTACAGTAACACACTCTTAATTATAGAGACTCTATAAGAGTATGTTTTAATATCTACTAGGCTAGCCCTCATAAATTTTCTTTAGCCATATTTTCTAGATTATTCCTGCATGTTTGTTTTTCCATATGAATTTTAATAGCATATTATCTAACTGCAAAAATAGCTTATTTGCATTTTTATTTGGATTGCATTAATTTTATGAATCAACTGACATCTTTATTTTGAGGCATTCTATTCAAGAACAGGACATGTCTTTCCATTTTTCACATCTACTTTATGACTTTTGGGAGTATTTTATAGTTTTCCTCATAGAAATTTTATACATTTGGTATTAGATCTATTCCTAAGTAGTCTATTTTATTTGATGCTCTTTTAAATGTAATTTTCCCTCTACCTTTATGCTTAACTTTATTACATGTGTATATGAAGGATATTGATTTTTCATGTTAATATTTTGTTTCTTCACTGAATTATCTAATTGTTTGAGTTAGTTTTATCTGATTCTCTAGGGATTTTCAAGTGCACTATTTATCTGCAAGTAAATAGTCTTCTTATTTTTATCCTTTTGTTGACTTCTCTTGTGTAATTATTTTGGCTAATAATTCTAGTACAATATCAACTAACAGAAGAGATAGTAGAAATGCATGTAGTATTTTCCCATTTAAATAAGATAATAGCTTAAGTACGGTATATACACACACATACACATTTTGAAAAAACATGTATGTGCAAATTCTTACTTGGGTTTTTTTTTTTATTTTTTTTAAATAATGGGTGTTGAATTTTCCCGAAGGTATTTGTAGCACTTATGAATATAATTGTAAATTTCCCCTAGAAATAATATAATATCTGAAATTAATAGATTTTTTAATATTAAGCCAACTTTGCATTCCTAGAATGAATCCTACTTGGTGATAGTGTATTATTTTTTTAGCCCTAACCTCCAATATTTAGGATGTGATTCTAATATTTGGGCCTTTAAGGAAAAGATTAAATTAAAATGAGCTCACAAGGAGGATTGGCCTATCTCTTCTGTCACTAGACCCTCTTCCTTATCTCTCTGACCTCATATGCTACTCTGCTTACTCACTTCACTCCAGCTATACTGGCTTCCCACCTATTCATTGAATACATGGTAACATTCATTTCTCAGCACTTTTGTAATTGCCATTCTGTGTTCATGGAGACATCTCCCCCCATACACACAGGAGCATGGCTTGCTTTTTACTCTGTGGTAGGCTCAGTAATGGCCCCCAAAGATATGTGGTTTCTAATTCTTGGGACCTGCAAGTGTTCTCTTACAAGGCAACGGAGTTTTTCAGATGTGATTAAATTCAGGATCTGGAGATGGAAGGATTATCCTGAATTATCCAAATGGGTCCTAAGTATAATCATGAGTGTGCTTATAAGACGATGCAGAGGGAAATGAGATGCAGAAAAAGCAATGTGATCACGAAAGCCACATACTGTATTTCTGGCTTGAGAGATGGAGGAAGGAGCTCTGAGCCAAGGAACGTAATCTAGAAAGTGGAAAAGGTTAGAAAACAAATTCTTCCTTAGGGGCCCCAGAGGAAGCGTGGCCCTACTGACACCATGATTTCCTCCCAGTGAAACTGATTTCAGACTTCTGACCATCAGAAATATGAGAGTAAATGTATATTGTTTTAAGCCACTCGATGTGTGATAATTTGTTACAACAGCAATAGGAAACTCATACACCAGTATTTGCTTAAATGTCACCTTGTCACTGAGCTCCTCTCTGGCAGCCTAATTGAAAACTGCAACCTCCATACCCCCTCTCTATTCATTTTCCTGGATTTTAATTTTCTCTGTAGCCCTTGCCATCATATTAAATAATTTACCTGTTGTTTTGGTTGTTTCTGTCTTTCCCCAATGAAGGTATGTTATATGAGGGAAGACTTCGGTCTGCTTGGTTCACTGCTTTGCGTGCAGCACCCAAATAGTATCTAGGAAATAGAATTTTCATTCAGGAAATTACATTGAACAGATGTATATCTCTTAGCACAGGGTGTGTGCAAAAGAAAAGGAACACAAATCCAGAATTTATCAAAGATATAGTAGACTCTGAACTTGAGAGTGTGGCCGTCCTGAATAGCCTAAAATGAAAGAGGGAATTTGCCTACAGGAGGATTGGATGGATGGATGGATGGGTGGGTGGATAGATGGTTAGATGGATAGATAAATCCTATTAACTCTGTTTCTCTGGAGAACCCAAGTGTGTGTATGTGAGGGCGGGGGGTGTAAAATAGATCTGGGAGATCTGTTATAAGGACTTGTATCATGTGACTGAGGTTGAGAAGTCTCAAGATCTGTATTTAGCAAGCTGGAGACCCAGAAGACTGATCATGTAAGTTACATCTGAGTCAAAGTCCTGAGAACCAAGAGAACCAATGTCTCATCTCTACCATCAGGCCAAAGTAGTACCTTTTTACACAGCTTTTTTGTTCTATTTAAGTCTTCAACTGATTGGATGAAAGCCATCCACCTTAGGGAAGGCAATCTCTTTTACTCTATCTACTGACTCAAATGTTAATCTTATTAAAAAGCACACAGAGATACTCAGAAGAATGTTTGCTCAAGTGTCCAAGCGTCCATTTTTTTTGTCCTTTGTTTTTTTGAAAATTCAAAACTATGCATTGTATGCAGCGTTGAATATTGTGACCACAATCTTCCCAGTATTAAGAAAATCTAAAGACCCTAACGCAGCTTTATGTGGAGTACAAGCTATGATTGGTTTAAAAGTGGGTGTTTCAGAAAACCTTGTATTTAATTGAAATATATTTAAAAACAGATGCAAAATATACTCAGTATTTTTGTTTGGGTTGATGAAAATTTGCTTACATTAAAATGGATAAAATTACATGTTAGTGAAAATCTTTTTAAAAAAGTTGACATAAAATTAACCGTCACAAGTCCATCTCTTTTCAAACTGGTACCCATACACATCTCCTTAAACCATACTTAATCTTCAAATAGAGACAATGACAAGGTAATAAATCTGACTAACATGATACAACTATTCTATGTCCTACATCTGCTTTACCCAGTCTACTGATTCAGATGCTAATCTCATTCAAGAACTCTCACAGACACACCAGAATTATGTTTGACCTAATGTCTGGGCATCCAGTGGCCTTGGCAAGTTGACACACAATATTAATCATCACAGGGTACAATAAACTCTCTGAATGTAGTGGACTAAGATGGGGGTGGGGGACTGGATGTGCTCAAAACTAAAGGTCTCCACTTTTCCTTCTTTAACCGTTTTGTTGGGACTCCTTACAGAAAGATTAGCTCCAGATGGGGAGGATTAGGATACATTCTTTGGGGGCAAAAGCAAAAGAGGCAAAATAAATCCTTGTAGCTCCATTTATTTTTTATGAGAATGTGATGGGAGAAGTACATAATTTCCGTAACGGAAGAGCCCAGCATGCAAGTTCTCTTTTGAAGTAGCAGAGAGAGGAACAACTGCATTCCTTTCAGGACTGGTGCAGAACTCCTTCTAGGGAGAGAAGAGTCATGTTTGGTTATAAATATGAGGATGAGGCCCTTTAGGCATGAGCAGCTGTTTTGCAATAAAACAGAGGGCCAGCTAAATTGTTCTGCAACAGAAATTATCTAAAACATTGGGTGGGAGCTACGGCCGAGTGAGTTTAGTTTGAGGAAAAAGGGGGCAATATGGTGCAAAGCTAAAATCCTAGTAAAAAAAAAAAAATGATCACTGCAAATTCCCTGGATAAGCTCAATGACTTTTAGGGCTAGAGATGTCTAATAGTCAATGTTGTTTTTCCTGTGCAGCTAAGTAAACCTACCTCTCCCACTATTGTCTCTAAATTCTTAAGTAAAAACTGAAATATTTGTCATCTTGGGCTGGAGGAATTGGGGAGAATAAATGTATCAGTCTGTGACTAGAAGAGGTTGTGGGGCATAGAACAAAGTATTATATACATGGTAGACATAATTTGGAATGGAGATTGACAAGCAAGCTGAAATAATATGGAGAAATGTATCTTGCCCTCCACATCTCTACCCAAATAATCATAAGGGATTTGAGGAATTCAAGCCAATGTCCTACAAATAATTAAGGATCTAACCACCACAACCAGCTGGACAAATTAAGCATTTCTAGATGTTTAGACTACAAGAAACATTCCTATTGCAGTTCTGTATTTGGCTTTCTAAAAACATGGTTGGCCTATATAGGAAGCCACACCTGGGGTGAAAGTCAAAAGGATTATGAAATCTTGCATGGGATATTTTGGTCCACATTCCTTTCTTTCCTCTTAAAAACTAAGCTCTGGCACATTTGTTCTGGGTTGTTTTCTCTTCCTTTCTGTGGCTCTGTGTACATGCTGTTGCTTTTGTATTTGTGCTCAGTGCTGTGTTCTCTGAAACTTGTATCAGTCAGAGCCTTCCTTTCAAAGCAGAACTGGCGTGGAGAAGATCTGGAAGTCCACATTGGGGTCTCACTTGGAGATGTGCTTGGAAATCAAACAATCAATGCAAATCATGTTATTAATCAAAATAGGCTCAAAGGATATTTTCCTGGCAGCACTGGAGAGCAGTAATAAAATTATATAAATGCCTGTGGGTAGTTACAGATGAAAAAAATATTTCTTTACTTGTACAACGAGAGATAAATGGTAAAGCACATTAGGGTTTGAAGGGCCCTTTTGGAGAAGAGCTGTCAGAGTGGCCATTTACATACCTCAGCTGGTTGTCAGAGTCTTCTGTGCATCCTAATAGCTCCTCTGCTGTGACTGCCAGGGACTGTCATTCACATCTCATAAAATAAGCTAAGAGTCGGCATCTCTTCATTGTTTCAAACTGGAGGCTAAACATTCTTCAAGGCAGTGACACCTGGAAATGAGAACTAAGTTATGCCTAGGATTTGGAACACAGCTGGGTCTTAGTTTTTTTGAGTCTTTCATTGGTTCATTCATTTAGCCAACAGATTCTTCCTGAATTCATCATAGGTACACACTTCTGCAGGATACAAACGTGACTCAGATGCATATTCTTATATAAAGGAACTTCCAATTCAAAATGAGAGAAACACTATGTACACATATAGTCAAAAGTGCCACAGGTCAGAAGTTAAATGTTATGAAACTATCACTAGGTGTATTATTTTAATGACTGTCCTTATTTTGTCTTTAGGGACTGCCATGGATAAGGCACTATAGATAAGAGGTCTATGCTTCCTGCCCCCAATTTTTCACCTTTTACTGATTCCTCAACCCACTGTGGTCTGACAATCACCCTCACCAACCCATAAGAAATGTTCTTTACAAACATCACCAATGACCTCCTAATGCTAAAACCTTCAGTAGATCTTCACTCTTCAAGCAACGTGATGTTCATATCTTCACTTCTTCCTTTATTTTCTGCTCAGTCAGTAGTTACAAGATGGACAAACCTTTCCATCAATAAACTGGTTTCACCCTCAGCTTCCAAATTGGGCCTGTCCTAGTTTTTCCCCCTGGCTTACTGACTTCTTTTTTCTAGCTCTCTCCACTGGTTCTTCTCCCTAGGTCTGAGATGACAATGAAAGTGTCTCCCCAGTTTTTATCTTGGCATCCTTTCCTCCTCTCTCCTCTTTCCTGTTCCCCTTTCCTTGGAAAACCTCACACATGAACACAGCTTCTTCTATCCGCTTTATGCTGTGGACTTCCAGATTTCTATCTTTAGTAGTAACATTTTTGTGTATTCTCTATTTCTAAAGTTCCCAGTGAGTACATCCTCCTAGACAATTCTCAGGCATCCCAAACTCTTAGTTTTAAAATTAAACTCATTAAGTTCTTTCTATCTGTACTCCCCATCTGCCCCAATCTGCCCCAATCCTATCTCCCTTATCTCCAAATGATTCTACCATAGTGATAGCAATGGTTAAGCCAGAAAGCTAGGGGTCATACTTCCTTCGTTCTGCTTGACTCTTGTCAAATCGTTAATATCATCTGAACCCACCACATCTTCATCTACAGAGTTAATCATGGCCCTCGTTATATTTTACTTAAACTTTTGAAATAGCTCCTAGTGAATCTTTTTATTTCTTAGCTTCTCCTCCAACCTGCCTTTCACACTGGTAGCAGAATTATCTGTGAGAAATTTCAAATAGTTGAAGTGGCTGCCAAGTGGTTACCTATGTCCCTATGTCCTGATGTTTCTTTCCAGAACAATATAGATCAATAAGGAGGGAAGAATAAAACTATACCAAAACAACACCTTCAGCATAATTTACAGAGAATAATAAACTTATTTATAATAAGTAAATTCTAAGAAAGCCAAAACAGTAAATCCAAGTTGAGATTTCTAACACTTCAGTACCTCCTACCCCAAGACCTCGCAGTAAGCAAAGGAGGCCATGAACCATTAGGGAGGGAGAAGATGGGAACTAGAGTTAGCCTAGAGTTGATCCAAAGCTACTGTGGGAAATATCAATTCCCCCTAGGAGGTCTGAAAATACTAAACTTTTGCCCAATAGATCTGAGTGTAGACCGCAGGAAGGAGTTTGAACATTTGTGAGATTTTGGGGGGCAGTCTTTGAAAGGTATAGCTTCTGGGGAGAAAAAGGCATAAGGGAAGGTAGAAGTGCCACTTGGCGATTAAGTGGTGTCTTAGTTTGTTCAGGCTGCTATGACAAAATCCCATACACTGGGTGGCTTATACACAACAGACATTTCATGTTTATAGTTCCGGAGACTGGAAATCTGAGCTCAGAGTGACAGCATGGTTGGGTTAGGGCCCTCTTCCAGGTCACAGACTTCTTGTTTTATCCTTTCATGGTGGAAGAGGTAACATCTGTCTCTCGGGGGTCTCTTTTATAAGGGCAAGAATCCCATTCATGAGAGCTTTACCCTCATGATCTAATCACCTCCCAAAGCCCCACCTCCTAATTCCATCACTTTGGGGTTTAAGATTTTAACATTGGTATTTTGTGGGGGACACAAATATTCAGTCTAAAGCAACATGTGTAAAAATTTCCCCTCCAAAATAGCTATCTTTTTCATCAGATTTTCAGAAACATCCATCAGCCAAAACAGCTTAAGAACCTTTGCTTTTGATAGAGGTAGGGAAGGTCTGTCAAGATATGTCAGTGCCTTGGGAAAAGAACTATTAGAAAAACACCATATGTGCTTTGGAAGGAAGTGAATCAGTGGGAGCATTTATTTCAGATGGTCAGGCAAAGAATAAATATATCCACGATAATTAGACTAAAGGTTTATCAGTGAGGACTGATACTGTGTAGATTACCAGATTAAGTCTAGATTATTCTGCCTGGAGAATGATGAACAATGAGGAAATAATTTCAAGATACAATAAAAATACTGAGAGATGATTTATTTCTGAGCTAGACTAAATGATGGAAGGCTGACAGTAGGCATCCTATATTATTATACAGAAAGTACATAATAGCATCAGCTATTGGACTATAGCCACAAGGACAGACTGGGCTATTTGTGGTATCCTACCAGGGAATGAAATTTACCCAAAAGATGAATCAAACATAGCATATTTGTTTTTGAGTTTTTGTTTATTTGTTTGGCTCCATGTGGAAAGTGCTCATTAATCTACCTAATAGCAGGGTTACTATTATTTCACAACAATATTTTGTAGATACCAGAGGCTTGGCTATAGAATTTCTATATCTAGTTTCATTATTATCATCATTATTATCAGGGCTAACATTTATTTGCTCCGTGTTTCTTACTGTAATATGAAGTTAAATGCACTATCATATTTAATCCGTAACAAAAGTCCTCACGTGATATATGCTATTATATCAGTTTCAGGGAAAGGAAAACTGAGCCTGAGAATAAGTAGTTCAGTTCCCACAGGGAGTACACACCTAGGTCTGTGTTATGCTGAGACCCATTCTGCTATGTTTCTGGCAGTTTATTTCCATTTTACTTCTGAGGGAGCATTGGACAAGAGAATTAGCATTAAGACAACTTGGCATCATCTCTTGCCTGGAAACAGTGATTCAGAATGATGTATACTCTAAAAAAGAATGAAAAACGTTGATGAGGATTTGCATCAAACCTCAAAAACATTGCAAAGTAGCACAACAGAGCAGTCCCAGGGGAGATTGCAAAGGGAGGGGGAAAGAATATGGAGACTTCGAGAAAAGGAGAGAAAGGAGGATGGAGAAAATAGAAAAAGGAGAGTCAGTGAGCAGGGACTGAAAACGTCTAAGAAGAACAGGAACATGCTGCTTCCCCTTCGTCTCCACCCACAGAAGCACTTGTGCTGAACTGTGTGAAAATCTGTGAAGGATTGAGGAAAAACCCACATTTTATTATCATCTCTTCTAAGTTATTTATTGAGAATTATTATAGAAATCAAGAAAACCATTTCCTTTCCTATATAGTTTTCTGCAGTTTCCTAGCTTTTGGACCTTTTACTTCATAAATTTTTGTTGATTTATGAACTCTCCAAAGCATAATTGTTTAAGCATAATTTTTAACTACTGGCTTAAACTGTTTTTCCTACATATTTTGTGTGTAACTTTTAAAAATCATTTCCTTTAACATTTAATCAGTACAAATAGAATAAAGGAATTTACATATTCCAGAATTATAGATAATTCCCTTGTCAATGAGTTTTAAATAATAGAATTTTCTATCCCTGGCAATTGGCTAGCAATAATAATGGCAGCTTCTGAGTGCTGACAATGTATCAAGCACTATGCTCAGAGTTTAACATGTATTAGCTCATTCAATGAGCAATTCAGCACTACGATCCTGTGGGGAACATTGTGGTAGAGAAGGCTGGTTGCCTACAAATCTATTTTTCCTTTTCTCCTTTGCATCCAAACGTTATCTAAGTGACACAGCCCTCGCTAAAGGACTCAATTTCCAAGCCCACCTTGCACCTTCACGCACCCACATGAATGAGTACTGACCTGTAGGGTGTGCACAGATCTGCTGTGTGAAACTTTAGGCCATTGGGAGATCCTTCTTTGTGAACCCACCCTCTACCCCCACTTCCTCTTTTTTAACTCTTTGAAATGCAGTGATGATTGCTAATGGTTCAGTAGCTAGTATGGGCCATGGTAGCTTGAGGATAGAAGCCAGTGCTGAGCATAAGTGAACAGACAGATCAAAGAATCCTGGGTTCTGGATAATTTTCTGGAGCCATTGTACCAGTTGTAAACTGCTTATATCTGTACTTCTTTTACGAGAGAGATTTAACCATTGATGTTTAAGCCATTGTTGTTTGGGAGAGTCTTTTACGTGCTGTCCCACAGGATTCTTAATTGCTATGCAGGTATTGTTATCTCAGTTTTATGGAAGAAGAATCTTATAGCTTAACCATGTTATGAGGCTTTTATAGTATTTGGGTTCAAACTAGAGTCTGTTTGACTCTAGAACCCAACAATTTGCTACTAGATTAATATTGATAGTATTAATTTTATTAATAAAATTAATTTTAATGTCAATACCCACATCATGTACAATTCAACAGCATTCTTTTCAAACCAGTAATAGTATTTTATGCAGGGGTAGAGACCATAGCTAATCAAGCCAAGGTCGTGAATACCTTTCCCAAGGAAGTTGGATTTATTTCAGTAGCCACAATCTGTTGGTGCCTTTGGCTATTCCTCAGCCCATGCCACAAACTGCCTAGTAATCACAGAGAAAGCTGGATTAGGGTGTGCACAACTGCTCACCACCAGTGAGAAACAACATAGAGTACTGCCCATGAGGCACTGCATATGTGTGTGTTCACCAAAAGACATGTATTCTAGACATGTCAATCAGTTCACCTGCTGCAATCTACTTTTCTTTCTTACATATCCTCGACTGTAACCACGCCATTTACTTCAAGACCCTCTCTGTCCTACTCCTGCTCCAGAGGCTAATTGGACTATGGCAGCACATAACATGAGCCAAGCCCTCCATAGATCAGGCTAAGTCAATTAGATTGTCCATTCTAACAAGAGAGACCATAGCCTTCCTTGTAACAGCCTAATGGTCGTGTAATTTCCAGATTTGAAGTCATCTGTATTTCGTGTCTATGTAAAACTTATAAATAGCCAAAAGAAACTTCTTAGGCAGAAGAATGAAACACACATATAAAAGAAGGGATTTAGACAACACACAGTTGTGCTAGTTGAAAGTTCATAGCACCACTTGCATGATTACCTTCCGTTTATTTTCAAGATTCCAACCTCTGCTTCATTTCTCAGAAGCCTTTACTATACGCTCAACTGAGCTCTGCATCTAATATTTCCACTCTGTACAATTTTACTACTTTTAAAGTATTTTCAATAATTGGCTAATGTCTCATTTTTCTGCTGCTTCAACAGTCCCTGGAACATAGAGGTTACTCAATATATATGTGTTAGAGACACTATGACCTGAGAGAATGAGGTAGTTCTCTTAATCCATGACGTTCTTGTCATGGTCCCAGTTAGATATAATTGTACTTTGGTTTCTATTTCTGAGTGTCCAATAAACTACAATGTTTATGATTATCATAATAACCCTACTTTCTCTTTCTGTTTTGGCTTAATATATATCTGTTTCTTGAAAACAAAGGAAGTATAATTAGAGAAAATGTGTATAAAATAAATAGGTGGTTAGGTAAACAAAGAAGGGAAAGACCAAAAATTTAGAAAGTGGAAATTGCATCATGTGAAATAGTAGAGATATTTGGTTCATTCATTAATACATGTTTAAAATGAGTGTAATTATGATTCCTATGATAACATCATATCAAACTTCCATTTAACCAGCAGTTAAAGAATATCCTTTGACTCCACACTATTTTTAATAAATGATGACATTCAAATTGAAGAATGGTGTAGATTTTCTTCATTGATTTTTTTTTCTTATCCCAATGAGGGAGAGGTATAAGAATTAGCAGTGCCAGAAATAAGTGAAGAAAAATTATAGGAATTGATGTTTATTAGAAAGTTCATGTGGGTGACTGGCATGCCCATGAGAACCTCCTGACTGAAGAAAATAATGGTTTAAAAGCCTCTGTTCAACCTAGCAACTTAAATGTGAATTTCCATTATATTTTGTAAATTCATTTAGATATAAATGATAAATAATAAAAAATCATAGATCAGGGTGGCAGACAGGGAATAAATAGGTTTGTGTCTAGCACTTAGGAAGAAGAGGTTGACTAGAACAATTTAAGCTAAGAGATGCCACACCATTGCTTTTCTTGAAATCATGCTTCATAGGTAACAGATGGCACAAAATCAATAGCTGATTAGAGAATAACACTTGGCATTCTATCTTGTGGGTGGGAGGAAAAGGGTGTTTAAATTTTAAGGAAAAAACAGCTCATAAGCAAGATTGGCATACAAAGACTGAGAAGAATGCTAAAGGAAAGAATCACTTTCTTTCCATTTAATGTCCAGAAAAGAAGTGAGCAGAATTCTGTTTGTCCCAGCTTAAGTCAAAATAATAATTTCCTATGGGCTTTTTTCCTAGAGCTTATTGTTTAATTTCAAATTATTGGTACTACTGGGGCCACATTCCCTCTTTCCTTGGGTAAACTTACATGACCATTTCTTTAGTGATTTTATATACGGAAAAAAAAAAAAAAAAACAAGGACTGAGGAGACAAATGGTGCTCAAGCCCCATCAAGGGACCTTATTGTCATTTCACTAGCCATCTTGTTATACTAAATTATACATCTTCAGGGGAAAAGTTCCATGAACTCTTGTCTGTCTTCCTCTTCTCGTCTCAGGTTATTCATGCTGAGTTTATGTAGACCCGCTCTCTCAGGTGTGTTGTGTCCCTTCCTCTTCTACCTTTCATCATTACCAGATAGCAAATATAGAAGAGAATGTTCAGAAATAGTGATAGATGGCCTGTGGACTTGCTTGTGTGTGTGTGTGTGTGTGTGTGTGTGTGTGTGTGTGTGGAGAGAGAGACAGAGACAGAGAGAGACAGAGATTGAGTTACGGACAAGGTTTGAAGTTAGTTGATACTAAGACTAAAATTCAGCAAAACCCAGGAGTTTATATAAGAACCTTGAGGTTTTGAAGGTGTATATGGCAAATTAGCACAGACTTTATAAAGGAAATATTCGTTACCTCTGGAAAAATGCAAAATCAGTTTTCCAGTCTAAGAAATGTGGCAGGCAGCCAGACATCTGTCTGTAAAAGTACAAATGAGATGTTCATCTTGAACCAAGATCGGGGAGAACAAATGGACAAGAAATACATGGGTGTGTGTTTGTCATTACTGCCATTCCGTTTTCTTCAGAAAAGCTTTTATGACAAAACTTCTAATGCTGTTAATCTTACAGGCAGAGGACCAGAATGAGGGAAGTCATTACAAGTTACTAGAGCCAGATAGGGGTCCAGGGCCAGCCCCTCTGATGATCTTTAGCTTTTGTTGGAGGGACCAAAAACAATGTTTATCATTTTGAAGTTGAAATTGTCCTGCTTGTAGGTCTTCTATTAATGGCCTCAGGTATGAGATCTGAGCCCATCTGTAGTTAAGAAAGGTAACAGAAACTCCCTAAAAGTACCTGGAGCTACATCTTAGTGTGGGATACGTTCTAAAGTTAAATTTAAAGTGAAATTCTCATATATCCAAATTTAGGCAAAAGTAGTTTTGGATTTTTATGTCACTCAATTTAGGTTATGTTGTCCTGCAGTAATAAGTGGCCCCCAAATTTCAACCATTTAAACACAAAGATTTATTTCTTTTTCATGTTAGATATTGGTTAGATTTACTTGCAGGTTGATTCTATGGGTCTCCTTCATTCTGGGATTCAGATTTCAGGAACAGCTCACTTCTGGTACATGTTATTTTCATGGTAGAAGATGAAAGAGCCAAGGGGAAACCATTTGATGACTCTTTAAATTCATCTAAAAAATTTCACCCATGCTTGTGTGCCACTGGCCACAGTAAGTCACATGGCCAAGGATGAAGATGATGACAGTGGGAACTATATCGCTTCCACTGGGAAAGATGTGGCAAGTCACATGCACTGAGTGGGGGTGTGTGATGCTATTATTGGGAGTTGCAGAGAACAACAGGGAACAGAATGGAAATCTGTAGCACAAATGGGATCAACACAATCGAAGCACAATGTCCCTTTGGAAGGTGTCACTTTGGCGATATATGATGTCTTAGTATCGAGTGATGTAAGATGCCTTAGTTCCTCCATATGTATACCTGATGAAGCAGTTGTATTTGGGGAAGTGGAGCATGAGGCTTAACACAAGAACCACACCCACTTCTCTGGGAGAAGTGCTGGTTTTGGGGAGGCAATTGGGAACCAAGACTGACTAATTTATGGGAGATTCACATTTCTCACTTTATATTGATTCCAGGACTAATCTCCGTTGATTGGAATGGCAGCAGAAAACTTCCACACTATTGAATTTGTTTTCCTTTTCCTGTCTCCTCATTCTTGGTCCATGTTACTGCTTCTCTGTCTTACCATTTCTGAAGCCAGAAATGTGGGACTCATCTTTGCTACTTCCTTCTTCCTTATTCTTCATTTCCATCTATTTTCCTCTATAAATAAGCATTTTTATCCCTCTCTACTCCCACTAAATTGGTGCACAGTGCCGTCATCTTCCTGGACTAAGCAAAAGTCTACTTCATGGTCTCTCTGCTTCCACTCTTAACAATCAATTCTCCGCACAGCATAGAGAGAGGTTTTCTTAGAGAGGTAAATGCTGTGATAACATCTCCTTGCTTAAAACCCTCAGTGATCCCCTATCACTCTTAGAGTATGGTCTGAGCTCCTTAATGCCACCAACAAAGCCCTCCTGATCTGGCCCCTCCCAGCCTCATGTCAGACTTTTCTTTGCCATTGCTTTCTCTAGCTTGGTCACAGTGGCTTTTAGTCCATTTTTCAAGGTCTTCCTACTGCCTCTTTCTTCACAGTTTTCACACCCAGTGTTCCCTATGTCTTGATCAAGATTTTCCTTACCCTTTCCACCTGCTGCCCCCACTTAGCTGATTTATATTAATTGAGAAAAACATAGGTTAAAAGTCAGTTCCTTAGAAAAAACTTCCTTCCTTGCCAGCTACGATGCCCTTGGATAATTCTTATGATTTTCTTCTCTAGCACTTATGCAAGAAATATGCATTTAAATGATTTTTGAAACCTACTGGATACATGAGTGTGGTTATTTTTTGCCATGATTTAAAATAAAATAAAAGGAGTCCCTCAAAATCTACCTTCAAACCTTTCCCCTCTTGGATATAAAGCTCTTGTATGGACTCCCCAAAGAATTTGTCCTGAATATTGCAGGTTCCTCAAAACAAATATTTACTGGATGCCCAGATATAAAATTGTATCATTATATTTATTTCAAAATCTTTTAACAGAGCAGTTTAAAAACAATTAAGACATGGTAGTCAGCACAAATAATTTCTAAACAGGCATTTTCTGTTCTCCTGATAGTGCTTACGTGCTTGGGAACAGGGGAAAAATTAAAACAGATTTAATGTAGTAGCATTACAGCATCTCCTTGGCTTGTCACTGGGTTATAAAAAGGAATCTTCTGGGTACATTCTGAATTGTCTAAGGAATCAAGTGGAAAGAGACTCTTGACTGAGAGTCTCTAGGTATATGGCTCCATTGTGCTCCTTTTATAATTAGTAGTCATTTTTTTATAGGCTCCTTGTAAAGTATGAATTTATATCAATCAATAGTAATATAATTTAGGGGAATTTTGGATATGCCTACATTTTGTTTCCCAAAGCAAGAGCCCATTCCTCAGGTTTAATTGCTAACAAAAACACTTTTAATAACACGCACTGGAAATACGGTGTGAACTGGCATGAATTAATGCTCATACCCTCTTTCTCCACACCCCCCTCATTTCTGTTTGTTTTTAATGAGCAGAACTATCAAGAAACATTGTTCTTCACTGTTCCTGTGAATATGGGAAACGGGTTCAAAACAAGTTCTTTCCCAACACAGAAGTAGCAATATTTCTTTTTTAATTTTTTTTTAAATGTTTATTTATTTTTGAGAGGGAGGGAGAGACAGAGTGTGAGCAGGGGAGGGGCAGAGAGAGAGAGAGAGAGAGAGAGAGAGAGAGAGAGAGAGAGAGAGAGAGAGAGAGAGAGAGAGACCCAGAATCAGAAGCAGGCTCTGAGCTGTCAGCACAGCCCAACGCGGGGGTCGAACTCACGAACCACGAGATCCTGACCTGAGCCGAAGTTGGATGCTCAGCGGACTGAGCCACCCAGGCGCCCCACAATTAGCAGTATTTCTGAACAAACTTTTTGACTTCTGAGAAATGACTGTGTACCAAGATATGACCTTAAAACCAAGGTAAAGCATACCAGAAAATTACATCTTTAAGACCTGAAACTGCAAGTTCTGAAGTAGAGTTCACTGCAGGAAAGTTGACGAATTAGTCATTTTAGGACATGCCCAGCAGACACTTGGTGAAGAGGTTTCATAGCCAAACTATATTGCCATTGCATTTGAAAATTATTATCCCCAATATTTACTTCTTATGGTAAAAGACTCACAGCATATGCTTTCTTCCCCCTTAAATAGAATATTCCGCTGATTTTCTTTCTAAGTACACAAGTCAAATGTTCTTGTAACAGAAAGTGACTAAAGCCTGCGAAATCTTTAATTGGTGCTTAAATTCAAGCAGCTGTCTTTCTGCAGATAGGCTGGGCCTGGGAGAACCTGACTAATGTAATGTTCGGGCTTTGTTCAAAGCAGCCTCCCCCACTCTATCTCTGGAGCTGAGATTTGCATGTTTTCCCCAAGTTAGCTTCCTCTTTTAGAAACCAAAGTGTGTGTGAGAAGCTTCTAATATAAAATACCCATCTTGTTTCCTAAGCTGAAGTCAGTCTTGGCTGAAATATTATTTCTTGAGTTTGTACCTGTAAGCTGATGGTGGACAGGGTGTAGCCCTTAAGCCCAACAGATTTTAGAAATTTGGACGCTTACTGCCGTGTCACCCTCACTTTCACTGTAGAACAATCATAAGAAGGTGCTTCCTAGCGCTTCCTTTTTTTTTTTTTTTCATTTTGACAGGCTTTCAAATTATTATGTAAACCATGCTTTTGTTGTCTTTGAGCTCTAAACCACATTGATTTAGGAAAGGGTTTCATGTAATCATAGGAATGAAAGGGGTTTATTCCATCATGTTGGCCTGAAGTGAGATTTCAAATTACTCTGCTGGACTAATAAAGTGTCGCCTGCTTTAAAGATGCTCAGGGAGCCAATTTTAACCCCTTAAACCACAGACAGGATCAGCAGTATCAGCTCCACCCTGCAGCTTTTTAAAATGCAAATTACCTGACCTCTAGAATCTCCAGTGCTGGCTGCATTTGTGTTTTAACCAGTATTGGGACTGATTCTCTTGTCTGCTTAAATTTGAGTTAGACGGAGCTGCACAACAGATCAGCTATACATGGTGGATAGGTCAGAGTGTAGACTGTAGAGTTTAGATCATCTGAGTTCAAATCCTTTTTGGGGGTCTGACGTTTTCCTATATGCACTAACATTGTATACATTGCCAAAATGTTCTGCTCTGATGGATCTTTTCTTTTTATTGAATCTTGGTAACCAAAAGGGCCAATTTTCTCCTTTGGAAAGTATTTCATAATAAGCTGCTGCAATCAAAAGCCAAGCAAAATGAAAAGTGGCAATGAAATATAATGCATTCTAAAGTAACAGTTATTAATAAATTCTTTGCTGAGATACATGTATCTACTCTTTTAGAAAAAGAAAATCGTTTGAAAACAGGACCTATTATTTGTTAATGGCATATAACTATCAACATAATTCACAACTAGTTGGGACAAAGCAGTTAAACCACTGCAATTGATAATCACAAATTTTAGAGAGTGATTATATCTATATAATATAAAATTTGTGATCACACACACACATATATATTAATATATATATTATATATATATATTATATATATATATTCATGCTGCAAGAGTATTTGTAAACTTATGGCAAGCAATGTGGTTTTGGAGAAGAAAAAATTTGACATAATTTTGGTTAACTTGGTATACTGGTGTTTGCATATGAACATTTTTTTATTTCTTTAAGTTTCAAGTGGAAAAATAAAAATAAACATATCATCTATATCTTTGCCCAAGCCACAAAGAAGAAAAACAAAAAACAAAAAAACCAAAACACAACAACATGTTAGTAGATCAAAGTAAAGAACTGAGTTGTGCAATATTCCCCCATAAAAGGTGTGTGTGTGTGGGGGGGGATCCCTTAAATGAAATGAATGAAGTAAGCTTTAAATAAAGTTAGCCTGCTATGACTTGTTCCATTTTGTCACAAGTCACAGCACTTAAACAATTAGTTTGGAAATTTTTGAATCAGAACCACATAAATTCTGACTGTAGGTCAGGTAATACTCAGAATATAGATACCATGTAAGCAGTGAGGGCATTTCTCTTCTCACTGATGTTGCTCTAGCACCTAGGACAGCGTCTGGCACAGAATGGAATTACAACAAATATTTGTTGAAAAATGAATGAAAAATCTGTCCCTGTTTTCTTTTTAAAAATAGAAAATCGTCATTTGCCACATTTCAGATTTCCTGCATCATTCCCAATCTCTGTAATTCTAGTTTTTAATATTTATAATATTTCAAGGGCATGCACACAAAAGCATACAGTATGGACATCAGTGGGCTTACCATCCACATGATGAGGGGCGCCTGGGTGGTGCAGTCAGTTAAGCGTCCGACTTCAGCCAGGTCACGATCTCGCGGTCCAGGAGTTCGAGCCCCGCGTTGGGCTCTGGGCTGATGATGGCTCAGAGCCTGGAGCCTGTTTCCGATTCTGTGTCTCCCCCTCTCTCTCTGCCCCTCCCCCGTTCATGCTCTGTCTCTCTCTGTCCCAAAAATAAATAAACATTAAAAAAAAAAAAAGATGATGAAATAAAACATTACGGATATTTTTGAAATTGAACTAACCGCTGGGTTGAATGTTTTTTTAATCTAATTCATCTTTTACCAAATAATATGAACACATAAACGTATATAAGTTATTTGGTTTGAGTTGAATGTTTTATAATTTTATATAATTTGTATCAAATTATACAGGCCTCAGGCAACTTCCTTTTATTTTCTCTTTTTCAACATTGTATTTGTGAGATTTATCTGTGTTTATAAGATGGCTCTACTTTATTAATTTTTACAACTATGTGCTATCCCATTGTATGGGTACTCCAAATATGCTTCTCCTTTGATAGATTGGACTTCAGTTTTCTGCTATTATAAACAATGCTGATAAAACATTCTTGTCTCTGTATTCCAATGATAAGTGTGTGAAGGTTTCACAGGCATTTTTAAATTTATATTATTGCTAAATTACTCTCCAAATAAATTGCACCAATCCATACCTCTATGAGCACTACGTAAATGTCTCTACTCTCTTAAAAACTTGTATAATCTTCAGGTGGCTTAAAATTTACTAAACCCTTTTTAAATTTTTATTTTGCATTTTCAGAAAAACTGAGTAACCTTAATTTACTTATTGAACATTGTGGATTTCCCATCTTTATTTTCTGTCCATATTATATGCTCAGTTCTCTATTTTATCTTCATTTTCTCATTAATTTGAAAGTTTTAAAAACATTTTTTGGTAATAATGCATTATCAGATGAATCATTGCGTATGCCTTTCCCTGTACTGTTGTCATTTCCATTTCTTACAGTGTCTTGGATGTGCAGAGACTTATCATTGTTAATGTAATCCAATTTATTAGTCTTTTACTTTATTCCTTCTGCTTTTTGCTTCCTGTTTACTCAAAAGCTTGAAAAATGTTTTTTCTTTTATCAGAAACATTGCAGGGGCGCCTGGGTGTCTCAGTTGGTTAAGTGTCCAACTCTTGATCTCAGCTCAGGTCTTCATCTTAGGGACATGAGTTAAGCTCCATGTTGGGCTCCATGCTGGGCATGAAGCCTGCTTTAAAAGACAAAAAGCAAACAAACAAACAAAAAACTGAGGCACCTGGATGGCTCAGTCAGTTAAGCATCTGACTTTGGCTTAGATCATGATCTCATGGTTTGGGAGTTCGAGCCCTGCACTGAGCTGTCTGCTGTCAGCACAGAGCCCACTTTGGATCCTCTGTCCCCCAATCTCTTCGTCTCCGTCCTTATACTCTCCTTTTCAAAAATAAAGAAACATTTTTAAAAATTAAAAAAAAATAAAAAGAAACATTTCAGTGTTTTACTTTATACAATTAAATATTTATTCTATTTTAAAGCTATATTCCTATACAGTATGTAGGAATATAATTACTATTTTTTCCTTACGGATGAATTATTGTGTCAAGATCATAACACATCCTTGGCTCACTACTTACTAATGACACTTCTACCATTTATAATTTGTGAAAATATGAATACATGTTTCTAGACTATTCTGTTGGTTTTCATTTAGCCATATCCCTACAACAATGGCACATTGGCTTAATGTCTCTAATTAGGTCTTGATAAGTAGTAGGGCAAGACCCCCAACTCTCGTTTATTTTCCTTCTCAGATTTGTCTTGACTATTCTTGGCTTTTTACTCTCTGACATTAATTTAGAATTAGCTTATTAGGTTTTGTGGAAAGCCTTGTAATTTCGATTATAATTTCATTAAATTTATAGACTGATATTGGAAAAATTATTTGCTTTATGATACTGAGAATCCTTCTGCATTTGCAATATCTCTCCACTTACTTGGTATTCTTAAATGTCAGTCAATAAAATATTTTCAGTTTTCTCAAATAGGTCTTAAACATCTTTGCTGGGTATTCTTATATACTTTATGTTGACTTTTTACTAATGTACATATCTTTTTAAGTAATTGAAAAGTTTTGTGTTTCTTTGTGGTATATAAAAATTATTTTATATGCAAATTTTATATTCAGATTATTACTTTTTATTTTTTTTTAATTTTTTTTTCAACGTTTATTTATTTTTGGGACAGAGAGAGACAGAGCATGAACGGGGGAGGGGCAGAGAGAGAGGGAGACACAGAATCGGAAACAGGCTCCAGGCTCCGAGCCATCAGCCCAGAGCCTGACGCGGGGCTCGAACTCCTGGACCGCGAGATCGTGACCTGGCTGAAGTCGGACGCTTAACCGACTGCGCCACCCAGGCGCCCCTGATTATTACCATTTTTAATTTTTTGTTAATTCTCCTAGACTTTCTTTTTTCATTCTAGATTTTCTATGCAATCATGTAATCTAAATGCAATTTTATATGCAATCATATAATCTTTAAATAAGTTTCCTACCAATCCTTAATACCATCATCATTAGCACATTTATGATGCTTCTCCTTCTTCTCATTTTAGTATGATGGGTAAAATCTCTAATATAACTTTGAGATGAAATGGCTGTGATAGATTGATACAAAATGATCCCCAATGAACAAATTCTTCTCTGTACTCACACCTTTGTGTAATCTCCCACACGAATCTGGCCTAGTATTTAGCTTAATTTAGGGTTTTTTTTTTAATGTTTATACTTTTTGACAGAGACAGAGAGAGAGAGAGAGAGAGGGAGAGAGAGAGAGAGAGAGAGAGAGAGAGAGAGAGTGTGCATGAGTGTGGGAGGGGCAGAGAGAGAGGGAGACACAAGATCCAGAGCAGGCTCCAGGCTCTGAGCTGTCAGCACCGAGCCGGAGGTGGCCCAAACTCACAAGCTATGAGATCATGACCTGAGCCAAAGTCGGACTGAGCCACCTAGGCATCCCAGCTTAATTTAAGCTATAGAATATCGTAGATACAGTGGCATCAGAGTTCAAAAGCCTACACTTGAAAGCTTGCAGTTTCTGCTTTTGTCCCCTGAGATTTCTGAGATGCGATGTAAAGGAGCCTGAGCAATTCCACTGAAGAGGTCACATGGAGAGGACACTAGGGAGTGAAAGCCTATCCAGGGAGAAAGTGCCTACAAGTAGCGAGAGAGGACCCTGCTATCCCAGGGTAGGAACTGGGCATGTGAGTGAGACTATTTTGAGTTCCTCCTGCCAAACTAAAGCCATATTAGCAAGCCCAGCTGGGACTTAGGTGGAGGAGACAAATCATCCCACCTGAGCTCTGCCCAGTCAATTCACAGAACCCTGAAGATGAGTAAAGCATTGTTTTCATAAAGCACAAAGTTGCGGGGCCATTTGTTCACAGCAACAGGTAACTGTTATGGTGGTAATGGTGAGATTCTTCTCTTCTGGTGACTTTAAAGAAAATCTTTCTCCTGTTTTACTTCTAAGCATAATGTTTTCTGTAGTTTTCTGGCAGGTACCCTCCAACAGGTTAAATAAGTTTCCGTTTCATCATAGTTTTCAAAAAGTTAATTTTTTCCAAATCTCTTTCTCATTTCTGTTGCAATTATGTTTTTTTTTCCTTTCATCTATTAGCATAATTAGTTACATTTTCATATATTAAATAATCTTTGAATGTGTATGGTAAATCAAATTTTATGATATTTTTATGTACCTTGCTTCATTTTCTTTGACAATATTTTATTTAGAATTATATTATCTATGCTCATAAATAAAATTCTTGCATTGTTTTTTTTCCTCAGTTGTTTGTATCTAGACTTGTATTAAGGTTTTATTGTCCCCATACAGTGATTGTTAATATGGGCATCCTTTGTTATCAATGTCTAATATGTACCTGGATATATGTTAACCTGAACATTCTTGCATATTTATTTCAATTTTTAAATGGTACACAAAATGCATTCTCAGGCCACCCAGAGCCCTTTGTCAAGTGACTCCACATACCACTAAAACCTTGATATAAGGCTTTTTGTATAATAGAAAGCATCTAAAACCATTTATTCCATTATTTTCACTGTTAAACAATGATGCAATATCAGATGGAAATGACATGTGTAATGTATACATTCTACTAATGCATACATACATTGTATGTTCTATAACAGAAATAATCAATGAAATAGTAGGTTATAGATAACTAATTCCAATCAGATCCAGGTTGATACTATGCTAAGTTGCTCAGTATAAGCAAACCATAGTACCCAGGGAATATATGGGAATATGTAGCAATCGTGCAGAGTCATTTAATGTAATAGGAGATCAAAATACTATCCTCGGGAGACAATCCAGTATAAAATGAAGCCACATTGCCTTCTATGGCCTTGCGTAGTGTATAAATTCAATACTTTTTCTGGTATACAAATATGGATTTTTTTATAGGGAGTTTCAATTCAGGTAGTAAATTTGGGCAAAAATTTGCAATTTATCGTTTTGAATATTCATATCAGGAAAAATTGTGTAGTGAGGTATACTTGTAAAGCTCTGGCTTGTTTAATAACTTTAAACATGCAGCATTTTCACATTGGAATATTTTGAATTTATTCTAATTTCTATTATTTTTTAAATTGATGAGCTGCTTAAAAAGCTATTCATACTTCTCAAATGTTTGTGTGTTTTTTAATGTGTTTCCTAAGTTATTTAAAAATAATGTATACCTAAATGAAGTTCTTCATCATTAAGAATTTAATCTATATGATACTTATTTTTGGTATTTGTTTGAAAATCATTTTATTGTTTGGTGCATTATAAGTTTTTTTGTACATGTATCATGTGAGTTTACAAAAACTGTGGAGTCTTTAATTCTTGGCATGGATAGTTCTCTATATGTGTCATCAGACCAAATTTGTTAACAGATATGTTCAAATCTTTTATATTCTTATTGACTGTTTATCTGCTGAATATTCCAATTCCTGGAGGAGGTATTTAGATATTTCTGTCTATGATAGCAGAATTTCTCATTTTTCTAGATAATTATCTCAACTGTATTCTGAGATGTCTTCTTAGGTATATGCTGATTTTAAATTGTCATATTTACCAGTTAAGTATTATTTTTATTACTACATAGAGACCATTTTTTATCTCTTGTGCTTTCTATCTTAAAGCATATTGTGCTTGTCATCAATGCAGTCATGCCAGCTCTCTTCAGGTTAACATGTTCACGGTATTTTAACATCTTTTTAAAATTGTGTATCTTACTCTTTTTGCCAATCATTCATTTTTATTGGTCACAATTAAGTTCTAAATAATCTCCCTTGGATAAGTCCTCCTCTCTTCAGGAGTTTTAATTTTCAGCAAAGCTAATATAGAACCTGTAAGACCCTCTTTTTTTACTCAAATGATTCTTTCAACATACTACTAAATCTTACTCCTGAGAGAGTTTCTTATTCCCCATTTGGTAGTCCTAATCTTAATTTTGCCCCTAACTCCAGGACTAACCCTGTGATCTAACCTCTAACCCCATAGCAAAACCTCACTGGGGCAATCATTGCCAGTATATATATATATATATGCGCATACACATATATACATATATATATATATACATAAATATATATATAGGAGGACATATATGGATATGTATATATACACATATATACATATATATACATATATATGTCTCCTAGATGTATGTATGTATGTATGTATATGTGTATATGTGTGTGTATGTACATATACACACATAGGTGTTCTTCAGTAATCATTACTTAAGACACTGGGTTTTTTAGGTGAACATGAAACAATTCCATTCTTTGTAGGTCTGTATGTCATTTTAACACTGTATTCCCCTCTTACAAAACTCTACAAAGTCTACACATCCATTTTAATTGTTTTTTTCTTAAAATTTAACATTCACATTACTTGGGACCTGCACAATAATATATATTTGCATCTGGGTTATAAGTGTAATTAATGATTTTTGGTCCAATTGGTTTCTCATATGACTCACTAGCACCTCCCACACTGTTTTCCTTCCTTGAATATCATAGCCACTGTTTTCCATAGTAAATTGATTTACATATTTATCTAGATGTTTTTCTCCTCCCTCATCACATTTAGTTTCAGTTCCTCTTGATTAGTTTATCTAGCCTCTGGGCAAACACATTCTCCAAGGGAAAAAACAGAGCTTGATAAAGCTCGGAAAATACGATGAAAATAAGGACAGCATTCTAGGTAAAATGGATGGTGTAGAGGTAGAAACATAAATATGTGACTAGAGGACATTATGTGAGTAATTGCAGTATTTATGAAAGAACACTAGGAGCTTAGGTAGAAATGGTAGGTATAGGCCACCAAAATAGCCTTGAATTTCAACTTAGAAAGTTGAGATTTATCCTGTAGATTTAAAAGTTTTATCTGAAGTTAAGCAGTGTTGCTCAATGACATCTAAATAAATTGCTGTGCAAATGGCATGTAAAAGACATAAGGGATAAAAACCAGAGACACAGGTTTGCATAAAAATCTGGACTGCTATTCTAGAGAAAATGAATAATAAGTGAGGAATTGAGAGGTACCAGAGTGGCTTAGTGGGTTAAGCGTTCGGCTCAGGTCATGATCTTGTGGTTTGTGAATTCATGCACCCGCCCCCCCCAAAGCCCCACACCAGGCTCTGCACTGACAGCGCAGAGGCTGGTTTGGATTCTCTATCTTCCTCTCTCTTTTCTGCCCCCCACCCCTCACTGGGCTCTCTCTTTCTCAAAAATAAATAATACACATTTTTTAAAAAGTGAAAAATCAAAGGGATAATGAGGAAAATGGACAAGACTAAAGTGAAACAGATAAGAAGGAAGAGACTTTGGTAAGATTTTTAAGCTTTTCAACTTTGGGGGAAAATAGTATCACAGAGACACATAGGAGGTTACATAGGAAAAGTAATCAGAGGTTAAAGGATGAACTTATATGTGTTACACATGGTGAATTAGAGGCATATTCAAGTAGACTTGGATGAGAAATCTATTAAACAAAGATGCTTTGTACCAGATAGAGTTTGAGAGACAAACTCAGGGTTTTCTGTATTAGGAAGCACAGATGTGTGATAGTCTAAGAAGGATGCCAAATCACATTTTCAGTTGCAAGTGATGGAAACCTAACACAAATTAGTTTAAGCAATACAGAAGATTTACTGGAAGGGGACTGGAATGGTTCGCAATATGAAGGAACAACTTACGGACTTGAGCACTTCTGGAGGTTTAAGGAATAAAAACCGGGGCTTGGCCACAATCAAAACTTTTCCTTTCTCCCTCTCTACCAACCCGGGTCTCTCCTTGGCTATCTCTCTTTGATGGTTTCTTTCTATAATAGACAAGTGTTTTCCTTGTTGTAAAAATTAGGGATTATGAGATAGTTTTGGAAGCATATTATTAGAGACTTTTTCTAAAGACGAACTTCTAGCCTTGGGTCCATAAAATCTGGCAAAGGGCTGATTGATTTGGTTTGGGTCATGAACCTATTTCTGGGCTACTTACTGTGGTCAGGAGCAAAGGACACTATGACCAACATTCATCTTTGTGAACAGGAAGGTGGAATGTATCATTATGGAAAGTGATGGGGGTGGGGCGACATGACATCTACTGGAAAAAAAAAAAACTACAGATGGCTCAACTTGCACTATTTTATGATACTATAATGATTAAAACATATATTTACTTCTTTATCACTGTGCAGGATGTTAATACCAATGCATGCTACACTAGGTAACTGGCAGCAACATCAATAATAATTAAAAGAAAACAAAATGAAAAGCTGATGGACTGACACAGAAGTAAAAAAGAATGTAAATGAAATGGCTACGTACTGTGTCTTAGAGCACATCTATATGCCGCTTAACCAAGTAAGGATATCATCAAAGGCATTGTCTTTTCTTTGAAATAATTAGGATCAAACATAGGGAGACATCAAAGAAGAGGTTTCAGGATGAGCAAAAGAAAGTCTGCCTTAGGAAGAAAATTGCTTGTTATATAGCATTAGAGTAGGATGAAGTCAAAAGCATGAAAACAATAATCCATCAACCTATGATAGCTTGGCTCTGAACAAGTCAGAAAGCCAATGATCTAAGTTAGACTCATCTGTAACGAAAGCCATGAAGCAATTGATGTCTATGAAAAGCAGAAATCATGGAGAAGATTAAAGGCAGTTAGAATAGAAGAAAAAAAAAAAAGAAACACATTGGAGAGAGAAACAGAAATGGAACTATTGAGTCACCATTATGTCAGGGCATGAGATATTTGAGTTAATTGAGGTGCTGCTGAAGTTGTTTTTATACATTGAACAGCATCGCCGTTCTCCATAAGGTCTGACTATATGGCAGCTGGGATTGCTTCCTTTAGTTCTTTTTCCCATGTGTCCTTAGAATAGACCTTAGTAAGTGGTATCATTACATTTTACTTGTCATTGTTTTTCAAACAATCTAGGGTTTGGGGAGCCTAAGAAACAAAAGTAAATTCTCCACCTGAGTTCCAAACAACTGAGGTATATGGATGAAAGAGTAAAGCAGCATTATTGATAAGACTGATATTGTGGATGGTGGCTTAGAGCTGAAGGAAGGTGGAATATCTAATACAGAACCAGAGAATTAGATAGACTTAGCCACAGGCAACCCTGGCTTTAGGGCTAGGCATTCATGCTTAGGGTATGAACATAGAGAAGCAAAGCAAGTATGTGTATCCTGCAAACACTGTGGTTCCAAAGAGAAAGAGAAGGTGAAGTGAGTGAACTGCAAAATAAACAATAATTTTAAGTCATCATTTACACCTTGGGAGAAGTGAGTCATGGAACAGAGAAAGGCTAGAAATGTTACCCTATTGGAGTCTCCTCCATGAGAATGGGAACACCAGAGGAATGAAAAAGTATCCACCCCACCCTCTCCCAAATAAAACACATTTATTTACTCTGTTTTAGTCTTATAATTTTTTATAAGTCCTAACTCTGTCTTGTATTTTTGACATGAGCAATTGTCAGAATATATCATATTATTTTGTAGATATAAAGACTGAAAGACTAAGTCTAACAAAGGATTAATTTCTTTTTCATATTTTCAAAATAGGCATAATTCACTAGGTAATGAGGAGAAAACTAGATCGTTGCTTTGAAAGAAAACAAAAAGATGGTGGTGGTACTAGCAGAATAGAAGAACTGCTTTTGCTATGTGGGCTTTGGAAAGTTTAAGAAAAGAGCATCAAAACGTAATGGTCTTGGGAAGGTCTATTATGAAGGAGAGGGCAAGCCCATGGGCAAGCAGGCCAGAGTGTCTTCCTGAGTTCCACTGTGCTCATGCATGGAGTTTTCAGAGGATGAACTGAACCTAGATAGATCATAGGTAGTAAAGTACAGATGGGTAAGTTGGAGAGATATCCCCAGTTCTGAATTTTCCTCCTTTGGAAAATTCACTTAAATATGATAAATTTGGGGCCAACTCTTCCTTATCAAAAGCTGCCCAAAGATCCCTTTCCTCTAAGGCCAAGACTCAACCAAGGGATGGGTGCTAACCGACTTTTGAGTGGGTTTGTACACAAACTTCAGGTGGTGTGGAAATTTATGAGAGAACCATTGAGAAGTAATGTTTCAGTAGAGTCTTGTATTCACACAATGCCAAGTGGCTAACAACTGTAAGTTGCTTCTTTGATTGTGATATTTCTAGATTCACTGAAGCTTGGTGCTTCTTCCACCTAACCAATACTGTGTTTTAATAATTTTTGAAAATGTGATTAGATGGTGAGATCACATCTGAAGGAAGCCTAGCTTCAATGGAATAACCTCAGTGATGTAGTGTTTCCATCTCAGATGTTTTTGGCAATTGTTAATAGGCAAGTCTTGGCACAGGTGGTTAATACTGACCATAATGGCTTAAGTTTCAATTCCCTTCCAGTGAATTCAAATCAAATGTCAAATTCATGGAGAAGAAATTGAAAAAATTCCAAAGGGTGGAAAAGATGAATTAAGATCTAGGGGCACCTGGGTAGCTCACTCAGTTAAGCATTGAACTCTGGCTCAGATCATGATTTTGTAGTTCATGAGTCCAAGCCCTGTGTCAGGCTCTGTGCTGACAGCTCAGAGCCTGAAGCCTGCTTCAGATTCTGTGTGTGTCTCTCTCTCTGCCCCTTCATCTCTCTCTCAAAAATAAATATTAAAAAGGTTTTAAATCTAAATTAACGTTCTGCAGGATTTGAGGGTGTTGAGTTGTATGAAACAAAGATTGTGTTTTTTAAAATTTTTTTCAGTGACAATAAAATTGTTAAGTAATTGTTGTATCCTAACAGAATAATTGGGTACAGTTTGCTTCCCAGAAATTATCTGGTACTTATTGAAGACGAAGTTGTGACCACTCTAGAAAAGAAATACTGCTATAAAACATTAAATTTTTAAGAGAGAAGAAAATGTTTGTCACTTTTTAAAACAAGACAAAGTGATTTTTACTTGTATTTTCCTTTGCTGATCAATTTAGGACTCTAGTTCTTTGGTGTGACTCATGGTCTTTGTTTTAGAAATGTACTGTTTAGATATTGTTGGGATCTTGGGAATTTTCTTGGAGGAGCTATTCCTAACAACTACATCGAGATAAAAAATCATTATATACTTTCTTTAATAACTTTCATTTTGATGACGTTAAATATTTCTTAAAAGATTTCTTTGCCTCCAATAGGACCCAATAACGTTTTCCAGAAGGGGCTCTGTCAAGAATTTCAAGAGGGTCTGGGGAAGTATCTGTTATGCATCGGTTCTAGTTTATATGAAAGAATATTAGATATTAGTCTCCTATGTAAAAACTAATCATGGAATATTTACGTTTATCTTGCTATCTTGAGAACTTAAAATTCCTAGTTTCTAAAATATCAGTCTTCAGGTATACAAAGTTGAACTGATGTAAATGAGGATACCTGGCTGATTAATAATGCATAACACTGGCCTCTTAATGTATGTAAAGCATTCTCCCTGATGAAACTTCTCGTTAATGTCAGTTGAGAAGGTATTTAGCGCTCAGACCCCTATCCTTTAAAGTTGAGAGGGTCTTTATTTGGGCGAAAAAAAATCAAAGCATATCTTTGCTGCATTGTTGTGCTATCTTGGCTGCCAGGTGAGGTAATTTTGCTAAGAGGATGCTGATTCAGAGTCTTGCTTTCTTTACTCACTCTTCCAAGAGTAGTGATTTTTCATAATCCCAAATAGAAGACTGAGATAGGTGGGTGGGTTATCAACCTCTACTTGTTGTACTTTCATTCGTTCATCAAGCAGTTGTGAATGTTTTGTTTTGTTCTGTTTTAAGATACAGCAAGATCAAAATACCACAGCCTTATTACTAATAAGTTGAAATAGAAAATGTGCTTCAGATATGTATCTACAATCAGACTTCCTCATATTTTTCCTTCAAAATAAAATCCATACACTCAGAAATGCAGACATCTCAGAGGCAGATGCCTCATTGACAGAGGCAGAGCCTGCTTTCAGAAAGCAGAGAAACTGTGCATCTTGAGGTGAAGCTGCTAGAAAGAAATCTTGGGGCAGGCATTGACAGGCTCGGTTTCTTCCCCCTAATTAACCAATTAGATGTGTCACTATCCTCCTTGGGAAGGAGCGGGCTCCATGTGCTTCCATGTTTTTTCTCTACTAGTTGTGCACATTTTCCTTCATTTGTCTGAAAAGTATGAGATAGAGACTTGACTTCACCTCCTCATCTCTGGCCTTTTCCAAGTATGTGTTCCAAGTCGACAATTCATTAGGTGTTGTGAGAGATGAAGGTAGGAAACTCAGATTCTCTGCCCCTAAAGCAATCTGGTATAGAAGGGAACTTGATGCCCAAAGTGCAAAGTGTGAAAGAGACATATGTTATTACTTCTGGCATAAGAGGGACATCAAGGTAGGGAGAGCTTTTAAGCTGGACTTTGAAAGATAAGTAGGATTTAGTCAGGAAGACATGACCAGAAAGGCATTAAAAAATAGGAACAAACACAAAGTAATAAAAAATCAGACAATAGTCGAATTAAAAAAAAAAAAGATGGATGAGGGGTGCCCAGATGGCTCAGTGGGTTAAGCATCCTACTTCAGCTCAGGTCATGATATCATGGTGCATGAATTCAAACCCCGCATCAGGCTCTTTTCTGTCAGCACAGAACCCACTTTGGATCCACTGTTCCCCTATCTCTCTGTCCCTCCCTCACTCTTTCTATCTCTCAAAAATAAATAAACATTAAAAAATAGTTGAGAAGATGGATGCAAAGCACTTTGAAGGAAAAATACGTTATGCAACAGAAATGGGGAGAATAAGATAATATATATCTATATATATATCTATATACATATAGATATATATATATATCTGCACACACAAGAGTGAGTTTCAGAATGTTGGTATGCTGGATTTCATACTTCTGGATTCAACTATTTAAGAACTACTCACAAAATTTCATCGCAATTCTAAATGGCGTTATGTATACCTCATAGGTTTGTTCTGAATTTCACAAGTGTGTGTGCATGTAACACTACTTAAAATAAATATTGATTGTGTGGCCTATGAACTTAGGGTTCAGATCATTTAGCTAAAGACCAAACCCACGAATCACTTCCAGAATAATGGTTGATGTGAAAATAGTTTAAAATAGTCTACTATCCTCAAACCAGAAAGTTAAGATTTTGTGCCCTCAAAAGGCTCTAAGAATACTGAGTCCCTCTCTGCAAAATTTTAAATTGTGGCAGATGAGAATGAGGAAAATAGAACACCATATTGAACTTTCTTCAGTTCTCAAACACACACTTTTGTTTCAATCTCAAACCCTAGCTTTCTGCCTGGAGTGTTTTTACTTTAACTGTTTCATGACCACCTCCTACTCCTCATTCATGTCAAAACTCAAACAATACTTGCTTAGAAAATCCCTCCTTGAATACTCTGAAGTTGTTTCCCTCCTATCTTAGACACCGTGTTACAGCATCATGTTTTATTGTCAATCAGAGCACTTGGGAAATTACCATCTTTCATCGTCAACTAATATTTTTTTTTCTGTCTTCTTCCTCTATGCAGAAATTCTTTGGGGTTAGGTAATGTTTCGTTTCCCTGTATACTACTTTATTCCTGGCACACAGAAGAATTCCTATGAATCAACATATTATCAATAAATATTTGTTGGATGAATGAATAAATGATTGAATGTATGAATGGGCCATCTACTTGCAGAACTGACAGGTGTAAATCCTACACCTTGACTAATTTGGGAGCAGTAAGTTCATTTTTGATATATCCTTATGGATAAAATGAATCCTTAGAGTAATTATCCTACATGGTTCATTTTGTTTTCAAAGAAAGATGTTGAAGTACACAAAAAGGTTAAAGAAAAAGCATTTCTATTGTTGTCACTCTTTTGTAATTTTCCCGTTTTTGTCTGTCAGAGCCTTGCTTTGCTTTGGCAGAGGTAGTTCCTAGTGTATATAAAGAACTGATGGTTGATGGCTATATCAAGAAGCACCTGGATATAGGAAAAGCCAACCAATGAGTTGCTTTCCCAATGATGCCATGCAACCAATGAGGCGAGTGATTGCTCTAAGCGGCCACATTTCCTCGATTCATCAGGGCATAACTGCTGTCCTGTGCCCTTGCTGTAGAGTATCATCCCCTGAGAAAGATACCAGAGAGTGGATAAAACTCAAGGAAAAGAGTGACAACAAATAAACAAAAAAGTTGAGCTGAACCTTCTAAAAATTTGTACTGCTGTCTTATCTCTTGAAACAGTTGTGAAAAACATGAGACCTTTTAATGGAACTTTTAGGCCCGTGTTATGTATCTCTGCGTACCCGAACTCCTATGACAGTAAGGCCCATTCCAAGTGGAAAAACAAACAGACAATCAAAAACAGATGGACCTGAAAAAAACTGAGCAACCCAGCATTTTTTTTTTCAACGTTTATTTATTTTTGGGACAGAGAGAGACAGAGCCTGAATGGGGGAGGGGCAGAGAGAGAGGGAGACACAGAATCGGAAACAGGCTCCAGGCTCTGAGCCATCAGCCCAGAGTCTGACGCGGGCCTCGAACTCACGGACCGCAAGATCGTGACCTGGCTGAAGTCGGACGCTTAACCGACTGTGCCACCCAGGCGCCCCGCAACCCAGCATTTTTTACTATTTTGTTAGTCATTTTGAATTTTATAGTAAGCATTCATTATTTTTAAGTTCATTTATTTTTGAGAGAGACAGAGACAGAATGAGTGGGGTCGGGGCAGAGAGAGAAGAGAGAGAAAATCCCATGCAGGCTCTACACCACCAGCACAGAGACCGATGCAGGGCTGGAACTCACAACTGTGAGATCATGACCTGAGCCAAAACCAAGAACCAGTGGCCTAACTGACTGAGCCACCCAGGCACCCCTATAATAAGCATTTGTTTAAAAGAGCCCAAACACCCACACTAATCCTCAATAGATGAATTCCCAATCATATCGTTTTCTGTTGCTTTTCCCACTATACTAAGAAGTTGAAGACAATTGTGATTCAGAAGCTACAAGTAAAAAATATTTGAAACTAAACTTTCACCAGGAAAGACCTTTATATATACCGAGCGCAAAAATGTTTCTGTTTTAACAAAGCATATTTTTAGGAAACAAATAGTAGTCATTTTAAAACATTTTCTGATGCCTTAAGTTTTTAGAATTTTTTTTTTTTGCCACTATAATTGAAGATTATTAACTCAAGGTTATTGGGTAACTATTGTTCTAAATTCTCAAAAATAATGTTTGTGCTCTATCCAAATGTTAAACTATCCTAATATGACATGGCGTGAATTCACATGCCTCAGAAAAAAATATTATATATGTAATTATATGTATAATCTGTTACTTAGATATTGGCAAGGAAGAACAAGTGTTGGAAGAAAAAGAAATAAATTTTAATGTAAGATGCCTGAAGAGTTTCAAATTTAATTTCTATGTCAAAGGACACTAAAATATTTATTCTTGGAATATAATAAACAAGAATTCTACATGGAAGCTTAAATGTTTCAAAAGCCATAAAGGATAATACAAAATACAAAATAAAAAAGTGTTTTTGGCCAATGCAATTTTAGGAACCAGTGATGGAATTACAAGTGTTTATAATTGGTATAATGTGTTATTTCACCATTTACTATTTTTCTGTAATAAAAAGGGAGATGACAAAGCATGGTTTCCAAAGAATGAATTTATTGCATTCATAGAAGCACTCAATTACAAAATGTTTGCTAAATCCAAGTACATGGAGAGCTAAAGTCAGCTTTTAGTTGTTCATACTCAGTATCCATAATAATCTTTGAGATCAATTGCAATTGTGATTCCTAAGCAAGAAGGGTTTGCTGGGAAACGCAGTTTAGATGAGAAGTCTAGAAATCAATATGCTAGCATTAAATCAGGTCTTGTCTCTTTCCTGAGATTTTGTTTTCTTTTTTCCTAAACTTGTGGTTTTCCCCTTCGCTTATGATCTCACTGCATTCGCACTTTGTGTTTTTTTTTGTTTTTTTTTTTTTTTAGAAAACAATATTATTGTTCGAAGAAACACTGGTATGCACATGGAGCCCTCCTGATTCAGTTATGCAAGCTTTAGAATGTCAGCCTGCTCTCAGCTCTAAAATTGTATTTGCCTCGCTGTGTTATTTCTCTTTCGCAAGGGCCCTCGTGCCTTGGGATCCAGCCCCAAGATGGAAGTTTTGAAAGAGCTAATCATGAATCATAATGGTTGGAGGAGTTCGGAATAAATGGATGAGAACCTATAACAGCACCTTAGTGTTACCATAGAAAAGAAGTGGTCTTTGGGTGTTTGGTTTGATGTCTGATTCCTCCATTGACTGGTGACAAAACAGTCAGTAGAGCTAGAGTGTAGAAAAAGAAAACGGAAGTTTTGCCCATAAAATCTTGACTGCTTCAGGGAAGAAAGTGCATTTCCTTTAGTATTCATGGGAAGGAACTCTGGCTTGCTCTAAGACTGGTTGTTATTTTACAGTTCATTAATCACTGAGGGTAAAGGGCTCTGGAGGAGCGGAGGGAAGCTGGGGTCAGCCAGCCAGCAGACAGCCCACGGTAATGACAGTGTTGTGGAGGTCTCCGGCTGAGGGCAGCCAGCCCAGGCACAGGGACTGTTATGATTAGTCACCGTAACCGGTTTGGCTCCGTGTGCCCTCTGCTTTCAAAGAAAGCAACGCTTAAACTTTCAAGTCCCCTGATGTAAGCATCCAATGCAAATCAATTTCTCAAAGTTACAACAGCTGAGAGGTATTGAAGAGATAACGGGTGTATCAAAAGGTACAATAATGTTCCTTTTCCTTAAAACAGTTGCCAGTTGGTCTGCAAAAACGTTGCAGATTTGACAGAATAATTATCACTTGGTCAATATTAAACATGCAGTTATTGTACCACAGGTATATTCTTTTAGTTTCCCAATTTTTTCTTCTTTCTCTTATTCCTCCCTGAACTCAATCTGCAGTAAACATTATATAAACTTGATTTGCAGAGCTCTTATGGTCAGAAATCCTGGCCAAAATATTGGGGCTGTAACTTGATCAATATAAGAGTTGAGTATTATTTACAAAAACAATTAAAAAAATCTAACACTTTCTTTGTAAAAGCCTTAAAAGAAACACATTTCTTCTTTCAGGTAAAAATTCTTTATAAATACCAGGAAAGTGCCCAGAATTGAATGCTTTTCAAATAATATCAGACATTTTCTGATATATGACGGTTTTATTTAAAGGCTTTGGTGATAGTTATAAATTTTGCCATCAATAATTTCTATTGTTTTGTGTCCTTATATAAAGAGCATTATATTAATAGAAAACTCAGTATTACACATATTTGAGATTTTAGTTGAGAATGCATCATCTTTCATTTAGCACCGAATAGGAAGCTTGCTTTTGCATTTCACGATTAGGAGTTTTGCTGAAGAAAATAGATTATTCAAAGTGAATTGTTAAGACAATGTGATCTTTTAAATTTTTTTTAAACATTAAGTTTAAGGGAGGAGAGGGAAAGAGAGAATTCGATGTAGGCTCCACGCTCAGCATGGAGTCCAATGTGAGGCTCGATCTCACAATCCTGGGATCATGACCTGCTTCAAAATCAAGAGTCAGACACTCAACTGACTGAGCCATCCAGATGTTTCACCAAGAAAATGTTTTAAAAGAACTAAAATATACTGAATATTGTGTTTGGAAACATAAAATGTAGAAGTATGCATTTACTTATGAATAATTGAATTCCTAACTATAAACCCTTTATAATGTATTTTAAATACCTATAATGGACACTGTTAACCTTTTGCAGTCATTCATTATGTTTGAAGGAGATAATTTTTTGACACATGGTAACATAGCATCCCTCTTTGGATTAATTTTTTCCTCATTGAGCATTCAATAAGTCTATGGAGAGACACATTTAAAACTTATTTTGATGCTTATCTTCCTTGAGGGAAATTGTTTAACTATGACAGTGACAGGATATATTATCTGGTCTTTGCTTCATTTTTTTAGACATTCTTTTATTCCTACCATTTTAGAATAATGCTCCATTAGTCAGCTTGGCATAGATTGATAACAAAGAGCCTCCAAATCTCAAAGGCTTACAACAATAAATAATTTTTAAAATCACATGACATGTTGCCTTCACTTCGGCTGTGACTCTATTTCACATCTTCAATCCAGGACAAAGTTGGAACAACAGACCTTAACATCTTAGTACATGAAGCTCATTTGACAGAAAAAAAACAAAGGAAATGAGAAATGGCAGAGCCTCATGAAGGATCTTAATATTTTGCTCAAAAATGCCATGTGTCAGTTTCACTTACATTGGCCAAAACAAATAAGATGGCCTGATGTGGGGTAGAGAGCATCTTTTTTTTTTTAATTGAAGTGCAATTGACATATATTATTAGTTGCAGGCGTACAACATAGTGATTTGACAATTATGTACAGCACAAAATGCTCACCATGATAAGTAGAGTTACCATCTGCCACCATACAAGGTTATTACAATATTATTGACTATATTCCTTTTGCTGTCATTTTCATCCCTGTGACTTACTTATTTTATTGGTCTTTGCTTTCTTTTTAATTTTTTTTTTTACATTTTTATTTATTTTTGAGAGAGAGAGAGAGACAGAGCACAAGTAGGGGAGGGGAAGAGAGAGAATGAGACACAGAATCCGAAGCAGGCTCCAGGTTCTGAGCTGTCAGCACAGAGCTCGACGCGGGGCTCTAACTCATGAATCATGAGATCATGGCCTGAGCTGAAGTTGGACACTTAACCGACTGAGCCACTCAGGCGCCCCTTGGTCTTTGCTTTCTAGTTCTCCTATAATACTATATGGATCCTAGAGGACTCCCTCTTAGGCAGCCTCAAGCCTTCAATCAGATCTTCTACCTGCCAGAACTCTGATCAACCACAAAGGCACATGTATCTGATAGAAGGGAATTTGCGAACTTTAAAGTTTGAAACTTCATAGATACAATGAGGGGCTTAATAAACCAAGAGACATGCAGATTTACTTAGGAGATGAAGATTACATAGACCAAAAAGTGGCACCTAGACCAACCTGCAGCAAAGCTGGTCAGCAGAATCAAGCTGCTTCCAGATGTACATCAACTCATTTAGTAGAATTCTTATTCTTGGTTGGAAGAGTTTTGTTTGTTTGTTTGTTTTTGTCTGAGCTACCCTTTGCTTCTCCCGTCTCCCTGACAACTATTCAAATTGTTTGCTGATGTCTGGGTTAATTCTTATATAACAGACCATAACAAACATTAGTGTCTTCCAAGTTTTGCCTAGAGTAATAGAAAAATCCAGCAGATAAATTATGGGTAAGGGAGACGTTGCATTTGTAAAAGGTTTCACCACAGGAATTCTTTAAATATTGTACTTCTCTAATGCAATTGAAATAATTCAATTAACTTTAAAAAAGACTTTCAGAAAGATATCCATATTTAGTTTTAGTTAATGCTTGTCATGTAGCTATTAGCACAGTGGTAATGTTTTGAAATTACACGAAAACTGAGGAAGCTTTCCAAGTCCTCTCAATGTTTATAATTTGTCAGGTTTAGAAATTTTGTGGAATTAGTCAAAAATATTTGTGGAGTATTTATCATATAAAAGGAATTGGCAGATTGAAAACATATATATGCATATACATATACACTAACATTAACATTTGGTTTCTTGTAAAATATACATATATTTACTTTCATTTCATTTTTGAAAATAATTATGAAAAATCATTGAAAATCCACAGGACTTTGGATTGTACGTGTGAAAACTTTTTCAAGAATAGTACAGTAGAGGTTTTAGGTATCTTAAAGAAGAATAAATTAATGTTGATTTTTGGCAAAAAATTTAGAGTAGATGATTAAATGTTTTTCCTACCAGCTAAGATTTTGTTTGGTTGCAAGTAACAGAAATTGGACTACCGCTACTTAACCTAACAACATTTTATTTTATTCATTTTTTGCAAAAAGACGTCTCAGTCTAGACATTTATGCTAACTCAATGACGCTGAGTGATCTGGGTCCTTCTGTTTCTCATCCCTCATTTGTAGCTTTCTTCCTCATATTCCTCAGATTGCTGTTCTACTTCCAGGCATCACGACTGCAGAAGGTGTTTGCCCACCATGTGGATTCCTTTTCATCCAGAAAACAAAAGCAGAAATTATCTTCTTGCATCTCAAGAGCCAAGACAATATGACATAACTATCTTCCAGATACACGTTACTGCTTCTCACCTAGTGCTCACAAATTGACCATCATTACATCTCTGCTTTGCTTTGACCAAACTTTAGTCTGGCTTCTGTCTTCTCCACAGGGCCCTGAACATCAGTTCGACCCCTAAACAAGCACTAAAATGCTGAACACACTCCCCCTATCAGCTTAGGCGGCAAAGTAGCTGACCACTGCAAGACAGGTACTCTGTCAAACTGCACCAAATAGGCAATCTCCCTCCTTTTGCCAACTTCTTCCTTACTGCTTACCCCTCCCTCTATAAGAAAAGCTTTTCTCTTTTTGATTTTGAAATGCTTCTAGATTTCTGAGATCAGGGAGCTTTTTCTAATGGAATAGTCTTTCTTCTAAATAAAGTCTCTTCTTATCTAAGCCTGGGTTTGTTTTTATGACACTTGGCTTTCTGGTTTGGGTGAGTAGAGAGAAAGAAAGGTAGTGATATTGGGTATTAGATTGACCATGTAAAGTATCTCCTGAAGTTTGTAAGTACTTAGCAGTGTTAAAGCAGAAGCTGGCCTGTTTGCCAGCATTGTTATATAAGGAAATCATTCATACATTGAAAAGAGGCTTGACCCAGATGATCTGAGCGTTCCTCTCCAACTCTAGCAGAGTACAATTCTAAGCATGATTCACATAAACCCCAAAATCAGCTTTCAGGCAGAGATCATATCTAATTCTAATCAATTGAGAAAATATTTAGGAACAATACAATTTAAATTGGATTTTAATCATGTGTATAATTTTAATAGTTGAGACAAGAGCGGTGCATATTTAGTCAGGAATATATTCAGGATTTATAGTTCATTGCCATGAAGCTGTCTGGATCCTGTATTTAACCACCAATGATTTTCCAAGCGCCTAGCTTTTATGAGGATAATAACTACATTCAGGGTTCCCATACAGGCCAATATTTGACCCCCAAATATACTTTTTTCGGTTTAAAATATTGCGCTTATTCCCATTTTAGTTTAGTCTAGTCTTGGAGAGAAGATAAAACAAGTATGCAGTTTTCTCTCCTTCAAGGAAGCAATGTGATAAAACTATATCTTGAGCTCATTGAAAGTAATCTAAGTCATCTAAAAGTGTCAAATATCTAATAAAATTTGGAACTAGGATAAGAAAAAAAATCCTTCACTAATTCTCTGGAAAAATAATCCTGTTTTATGTATGCTGAAAGGTGTTAATGCAACTTTCAGGCAGAAGATATATATGGTTCTGTGTCTTAGCAGAAATGAATGCAATATTTATGAAAAAAATAGAGATTGTTAAAAAATACATTGGGAAAACTTGAAAAATATTATTTTTCTCAACACTTACCTCACTTAACTTCATAAGCACTTTTCAGTCACGTTAGCTTATTTGATTGCTTTCTGATTGGTTAAAAAATATCACAATTTTATCATATACTTGAGAGTCTATATTGACATGTCATTTTAATAAAAGGGACAGAAAATCGCTTTGGTAGTTTTCACTTAAGATTTTAACCCTATTGTAATATTTTTCTACTTGCTTTTAAATAGACTTTCATATTTTCTGGCTTCCAAAAGCAAATATTTTTGGGCATATACTCTACGAAACATTTCTGCTTGGTTCTAGGAATGAAATACTTGTGTCCAACTTGTATTTATGAAAATTGTTAGTAGAAAATTTATGTTGTTGAGTCATGTAGTAGAATATATTTTTCTTCAGAAACATGAAGCTCCTTTTATTGATTTATGTTTTGAAAGGTTAAAAAAATACAGCAAGGTACAGTAAGTAATATAACATAAACCAGTATGCCCACTACACAAAATTGGCCAATATGGACATGTTCTGCTTTCTGTATAAATATGAATCTGATTTCTATCCACTTATTCATCTTTTGTATACTTTAATATATTTTTTCTTTGAGTATCTCACACAATTTTTGTTAAACTTACTCCTAATAGGTACTAAAGGTAAATAGAAATTTCTTTGCTACTGTGAATGTTCATGTCTAGTATAGCACTTACTAATTTGTCATTGCTTATTTATAAGAATTCTAATGATTTTGGTATGTTGATATTATATCCAGCAAACTTACTAAACTCAGATTGTCTAAGATTGTCTAAGGTTGTCTTAGATGTTCTATATAAATGACTCTTCTGTAACTCCTTTTTAAATTTGTATGCTTCATATTTATTTTTCTTGAATTAAATATTGGCCAGGACATCCCATGCAAAGTTCAATAATTGAATGATGATAAAACACTTGTTTTATTTCTGACATTAGTAGGAATGACTCTTACATTTTACTTGTAGGGATAATATTCCTAAAGATTTTTCATAGTACTTTATTAGGTAAAGATGTGCCCTTCTACTCCTAAATTGCTTTTTAAATAAATGGGTACTGAATTTTCTAAATGATTTTTTTTGCACCTATTTTTCTCCATCATATGATCTATCAGTTTAACAGAGCCATATTTTATATTGAACTGCTATTTTTTTTTAATGTACCAACCTTGCATTCCTGGAATAAACATTCATGGTATTTTTGAGTTCTTTTAAATTCCACACTGAGTTGACTTTGGTTTCTATATTTTCTTTTGATTTCTTCATGTATTTTGAAAGGTTAGGTTTAACTATTATACTCTTGCCTAATTCCCATGTATTCTATTTTAGATTCATAAAATGGGTAAGGTATTTTTCCATAATTTTTTGTTTCTAAAATAATTTGGTAGTATAAGGATTACTAATAACTTTAATATCTGGCAAAACTGACAGGTACAATGTTCTGGATCTACTGCCTATTTTAGAGAAAGGTTTTTAGTTTATTATTATTTTTTCCAACCAGTTCAGTTTATTCATGGCTGCTGGTCTAGTCCACTTTTTGACTTATTAAATCAATTTTAGTAACTTATTTTTATACAAAATTGGCTATTTCAGCTATCTGTTCCAATATGTTCACATAAAGTTATTTGTAATATTATCTTGTGATAGAACAATAATCTCTAATGGACTATTACCATTTTGTTTCTTGAAATTGCTAATACTGTTTATTTGTACCCTCTTTTTTTATTACTATTTTATATAAATATATATATATATATATATATATATATATATATATATATTTTTTTTTTTCCGTAATCAATGTTGTTACTGGAACCCATGCCTAAGCCTGTCGTGCGTGTAATTTTGTAGCTGTAGTAATTATTTCAGGAATGGACACCTGCCCTAATATGTGACCGTGGCAAAGGGGGAGAGGTTTTCGGGACCCCTTGGAAAACATGGGCTTTCCCTCAAGAGATAGATACAAAAAGGGGTGACTTGTTTCTCCTGAGCATTTTTGGGCAGATTTGTGGTTCCAAACTGCTCTAATCCTATTCATATCATCCCAATCAGAAAAGGCACTGAAACAGGATGAAATAGTCAAACAAATATCAGGGAGATTTAGATGCAGCTACTAAATTAAACCAACAATCCTATCTCTGAGCTTTCAGATAAGTGAGGCAAAAAAATTTCTTACTGTTTATGGCACTTGGAAAAAGTTTTGTTTATTTAAATCCTAACTCTTGGACCTCTATTATTTCTTTTCTGTTATGTCCTTTAGCTTTCCTCTATTTTTTTTTCCCTTAGCAATCTTTGTTACAGTTTCCACATAGTTGCTTCTATACCATAATGTACATTCAGAAGTTGGTCAGTAAATGTTTTCCATGGGAAAGAAGAAAGCCACCATTTTTCTTCCTCCCTAACTCCATATTTGTAAGTTCTCCATCAAAATTTTCCGTCAATGTCCCTCAAGGCCACTGGCTGTTCTCCTTGCCCAGTGACACCACTATGGGTGGCCAACAGCATCTCTAGTTTGGGTGATCACAGGCGCCCAGAACTAGACTCCTTGACTGGCCACCCTCCTTTATGTTACAAACGGCACAACTAGACAGATTGTCCTAAACTGCAAATCTCTGCTACTTTTCTGCTTATAATCCTTTAAAGGCTGAATTGTCAGGAAATTTGTTGCAAATAAGAGCAACCAGCTGTGGCTAAGACTATCTTACAGGCACATTCTTCTCTGATTGACTGAGTTCAACCCCTCATAGGACCCCAACTTTCCAGGGTTTGGAGGAGGGAATATCTCTATGCCTTCCTTTTGGGAATTCTACCAAAAGGAAGAATGTTCATATAAGGCATTGTCAAATTGACAAATGAAAATCAACAGTGGTCCTCAAATTCTCCAGTCCAAACTGCACAACATGACTTATAAAAGAAATAAATTGAGCTGCCCATGTTTTTGTTTCTTTGGAAATGTTCTTCTGGCTCTCATTCACCTTCCAGTTCTCAGCTTAGAATTTGCTTCCTTTCACTGGAAGCTTTCCTAAAACCCTCATGTCCAGGTTGGGAGTTCTTGTATATTCTCATAGAACAAGTTGTACCTACACCATCTTTATTATTTTGGACATAATTCTACATCTCCTTCACTGGACTTCACACTCTCCTTTATTTCTTCCTTGCACATAAAATGATGCATAGCACAACTACACACTCATTAAACATGTATTGAATAAATAAATAATGTATATGTGAGCATTCAGTGGAATTCCTAGAAAATAGTATTCAGTGATGCTTTTTCTTCCTTCTTTTGTTTTTCTCCTTCCTAAGGTTGAAGTTGAGATCTGTTGCCAACATGAACACAAACCCTGATGTACTAAAGGTGAACCTGGGACAGGAATTTTGACAGCCTTTAAAACTGACCACAATAATAATTTAATCCCAGTAATGCCTGTTAGGATTTTACTTTCCATCTAACCAGCAACCCTGGGTGTGAGGTCCAGCGTATACCTAGGATGCTTAATATCTTGCGCGGTGTGGTAGTCTGTATTCTTTGCGATTAGAGTTGCGTCTTCCTGTGCTGGTGGAGACACATGCCGTGTAGATTTCCTTGACTTTACCATCTTGACCCCAACATGCCTTGCATGATGGATTTACAAATGATGGTCATTTTCTATCTTACTTGGTGATAATTGAAGTTTTTCCCTTCTACATAAAATAATTTGGATATTTTTTTTTTAGTCAGAAACTATTATTTTCAAAATAGAAGTTTATTCTGTAACTTTGAGAGGCAGGCTATATGGTGAAAATTACCTCATCTATTTATTCAGTCGATCTTATGTTAATTTGCATGCTGGGGGACCTACTAAGTTTTAGGCACTGGAATAGGCACAAATGGTACTGAGGTAAGTAAGGGTCAATCCCTTTCTTGAGGGAGACAGACACGTAAACCATTCATCCTAAAACAAGCAAACAAAACAATGAGTAAAGTGGAAGTACTGAGGAGAGGTATCCCTGGGTAAAGGCAACAGTAGAAATTCTGTGTTCTTGATAGTCAAAGAGCGATAAGGCATAACAGAGTTTAATTGAAACACTAAGTCTTTCCTTGTTAAGTTCTCTAGTGCAAAAGAGGTCAGCTGTGGAGAATTAGTTAAAACAAATGTCAGCTGTATTCTACCCACGAAAATCAGACAATAATTGTGAAAGCTTTTACTCAGAGGTATCTAGAAAACAGAACATTTAAAATCATAGTAACTGTGGACATAATTTCTAAAATAATTATTATAGATATTACTTATGAGCCATTAGGCATTAAGTAGAGGAGTTAGGGAGAGTTTCCTAAGAATGACTCAAGATCCATGTGTTCCTTACTAAAAAAAATTAAAAAAAAGGCATAAAAACATAAAAGAGTGGCTTGTGTTAATAGATACACAGTACTAACAAGAGAATGACTTATAGGCCAGGAAGCGTTTATTTCCTTTTTAATTTTTTTTTTAATTGAAGTATAATAGGCCCCTTTAATATGTGTTCATGTGTCTGCCGGTCCACACATCCCGCCCTTGCACACACAGCATTCAGTCAAGGTCTCTGGCAATACGCATATCCACAAGCCCACTGCAAACTTCCAACCACCTCTTTGGTGGATGGCGCCTTCAAGGAGGTGAAGCTTTTCAACTACAGAGGGATTGGTCCTCTTTCTGTCTGTTTGCATCATGGAGATTATCACTTTCAGAGAGCATGCTGAGGACTTCTCCGAGCTGGGCTGGGAGGTGCTGGGGGTCTCTGTCTACTGAATTCACCCACCTGTCTTGGATAAACATTTCAGAGAAGGAAGGAGGTTTGGGCCTCCTGAACATGCCTCTGCCAGCAGATATAACCATAAGCTTACCCCAAGATTATGGCATACAGAAGGAAGATGAGGGCATTGCCTACCAGGCCTCTTTATTATCCCCAGCAAGGGTGCCCTTGGCCAGATCACTGTCAATGATTTGCCTGTGGGGTTCCATGGACAAAGTTCTGGGACTGGCCCAGACCTTTCAGTACTCAGGTGACCATAGGGAAATCTGTCCCACTGGATAGAAGCCAGGCAGCACGACAATCAATCACGACGTGGTCAACAGCTAGTAATACTTCTCCAAACACAGCTAGGCTGACAGGTGGAGAGCTTGGGCTCTAGGCCCCCGCCTCTGCCCCTACGTGGATACCGCTGCTGACCCAGGAAAGGCTAGATCTGCCCCTTCAAACCCTGACCCAGAAAGGCTGGGCCAAGGCCTTCTCTTTCTTCTAGCTGGGAGCTGGTGAGTGGTGACCCCCACCCTCAAGCCCACTTAGCTAGGCACAGGCCTAGAGGTGACCAATGAAAAATTAGGACAGACATAATTGCTATCCAGCCAGCTAGAAGTGCAATGAACATGTAGTGTTAGTTTAGTTTTAGGTGTACAATGTAGTGATTCAGCAATTCTATACATATCTTAGTGCCCATCAAGCTAAGAGTACTTTTTTTTAAGTTTATTTATTTATTTTTAAAAAGCGAATGAGAATATAAGTAAGGAAGGAACAGAGAGAGACAGGGAGAGAGAGAATCCCAAGCAGGCTCTGCACTGTCAGCACAGAACCCAATGCAGAGCTCAAATTCACAAACCATGAGATAATGACCTGAGCTGAAATCAAGTTGGTTGCTTAACCCACTGAGCCACCCAGGTGCCCACGGTAAGTGTACTCTTAAACTCCTTTATCTATTTCACCCCTCCCCCTACTCATATTCTCTCTGGCAACCACCAGTTCTCATTATTTAAGAATCTATTTTCTTTTGTCTCTTTCTCTCTCTCTCTCATTTGTTCGTTTTGTTTCTTAAATTACACATGAGTAAAATCGTATAGTATTTGTCTTTCTCTCACTGACTTACTTCACTTAGGATTAATAGTGATATATATGTATGTACATATGTACATGTGTATATACACATATACATACACACACACACACACCTCACATCTTTATCCATTTATCTATGGATGGACACTTGGGCTGCTTCCATATCTTGGCTATTATAAACAATACGGCAATAAACATAGGGGTACATGGATCTTTTCAAATTAGTGTTTTCATTTTATTTGTGTAAATACCCAGCAGTGAGATTATTGGATTACATGGTAATTATATTCTTAATTTTTTGAGTGGCCTCCATCCTGTTTTCCATAGTAACTGTACCAATTTCCATTCCCACCAACAGTGAATGAGGGTTCCTTTATTTCCATACCTTTGCCAACCCTTGTTATTTATTGTCTATTTGATTCTAGTCATTGTGACAGGTGAAAGGTGATACCTCATTGTGGTTTTGATTTACATTTCCTTGGTGATGAATGACCTTGATCATCTTTTCAAGTGTCTGTTGGCTATACGTCTTCTTTGGAAAAATGTCTATTCAGGTCCTCTGCCCATTATTTATTTATTTATTTATTTTATTTTATTTTTTATTTTTTTCAATATATGAAGTTTATTGTCAAATTGGTTTCCATACAACACCCAGTGCTCATCCCAAAAGGTGCCCTCCTCAATACCCATCACCCACCCTCCCACCCCCCATCAACCCTCAGTTTGTTCTCAGTTTTTAAGAGTCTCTTGTGCTTTGGCTCTCTCCCACTCTAACCTCTTTTTTTTTTTTTTCCTTCCCCTCCCCATGGGTTTCTGTTAAGTTTCTCAGGATCCACATAAGAGTGAAACCATATGGTATCTGTCTTTCTCTGTATGGCTTATTTCACTTAGCATAACACTCTCCAGTTCCATCCATGTCGCTACAAAGGGGCATATTTCATTCTTTCTCATTGCCACGTATTACTCCATTGTGTATATAAACCACAATTTTTTTATCCATTCATCAGTTGATGGACATTTAGGCTCTTTCCATAATTTGGCTATTGTTGAGAGTGCTGCTATAAACATTGGGGTACAATTGCCATGAAAAGATGCTCAATGTCGCTCCTCATCTGGGAAATACAAATCAAAACCACACTCAGGTATCACCTCACGCCAGTCAGAGTGGCCAAAATGAACAAATCAGGAGACTATAGATGCTGGAGAGGATGTGGAGAAACGGGAACCCTCTTGCACTGTTGGTGGGAATGCAAATTGGTGCAGCCACTCTGGAAAACAGTGTGGAGGTTCCTCAAAAAATTAAAAATAGACCTACCCTATGACCCAGCAATAGCACTGCTAGGAATTTACCCAAGGGATACAGGAGTTCTGCCCATTTTTTAATTGAATTAATATTATTTTTGGTGTTGAGTTGTATAATTTTTTTATATTTTTTTAATATTAACCCCTTATCAGATATTTCATTTGCAAATACTTTCTTCCATTCAGTAGGCTGCCTTTTTGTTTTGTTGATGGTTTCCTTACATAGAAAACAATTTTTAAATTATGCTAAAATTGTAGAGTCTTTCAGTATATATAGAGTTTAAACATTAAATACTCTATGTTGTCAATATTTTATAACATTTCCATGAATGCCATAGTAAACTGTATTATTTATCTATAATTCCTCCTTTCTTCTCCTCCCTAGCATGATTCATTGTGAGCCTAGTGTACTTCCTGGTGCCATTGTCTTTGGCTTGGCCATGTGACTTCATTTGGTAATGAAATGAAGGTGCATTGAGAATATACCAACCCTGAATTGAAGCCACAAGAAACATTAAATACTTTTGCTCGCTTTTCTTGGAGTCTTCCATCTGAAATAAAAAGCACTTGACCTGAGTACATATTTAGTAGACTAGAATGAGAAAAATGTGGTCCTGAATCTAATCTTCAGTGTGAAATAGAGCTTTCCCAGCCAACCTACAGACCTGTAAGCATGAATTAAATGCTTGTTGCTCTAAGCCATGGAGATTTGGGGATAGTTATACAGCGTATGTCAACAGAAACATGACAAATACATATAGCTATTCCACTGCCTCTCAAATATATCTTTGTATGAGGATGATGAAAAGTATTAAGCTGGTCCTAGATACTGTTTTAGACACATAATTATCTTATTAATAGTATAGCTTAGTGATTAAAATATCAGTTCATTTTTCAGCTTCATCACTTAACTACCTGTGTGTCCTTGGGAAAGTTAACTTAATATTTTAGTGTCTAGTTTCCTTGTTGATAAATAGAAAAATAATAACAGATTTTATCTCACTAGTTCTTTTATGGATTATATGAGATTTAAGGAAAAAAAGAAAAATTGCTGGATACATAATAAGTATTCACCAAATGTGAGCTAGTATTATCTTAATACTCTGTCATAGACCAATGAGGCAAGTTTTATTAAACAGATTATAAAGATTAAAAATTGAAGATTTGTAATAATAACTATTCTTGCATGGTTTTGAACTCAGGTTTATTTTATTATAAAGTCCACACTTACTGCACAGACTTGTGAGTTAGAAATCTTTTTATCCTACAGATTCTACATTTAATAAAATATCTTAAGGCTTTCTTTTTTGTGGCAAGTTGCTTTTGGACAAATGTATCTAATTATATCAAATTAACCTAAAATATGTGGAAAAATCTAAAAAATGAGGAATAATTCCTATGAGAAAATGTAAAAGGAAGAATATTTAATCTGAGGAGAAAAGGAGAAGAGGAAATTTGGGATCTCTTTCTGATTATATAAAGCATTTTAAGAAGTTGTGTTGGTTTTTTAAACATAAAAAGGTAAAGAGTATCATAAACCCCAGTATACCCATAACCCGATTTTAATAATTATTAATATTTTCAAAGTATTTTTAAATATAAATGCTAATCACAAGATGTGAAAAGACAAGTTAATTCTACTTTGCTAGGGATAAAAAAAAAAAAGTGAGTTGTCTATTGCCATATAGCAAATTGACCCAAAGCTTAGTGGCTTAAAAGAACACGATTATTGGGGTGCCTGGGTGGCGCAGTCGGTTAAGCGTCCGACTTCAGCCAGGTCACAATCTCGCGGTCCGGGAGTTCGAGCCCCGCATCGGGCTCTGGGCTGATGGCTCAGAGCCTGGAGCCTGTTTCCAATTCTGTGTCTCCCTCTCTCTCTGCCCCTCCCCCGTTCATGCTCTGTCTCTCTCTGTCCCAAAAATAAATAAACGTTGAAAAAAAATTTAAAAAAAAAGAACACAATTATTATCTTGAAATTTCTCTGTTTCTAGAAGCTGAGCACAACTTCACTGGGTGCCACTCCTAAAGGTCTCTCTTGATGTTTTAATTAGGCTGTCAGTTGTGGTCTTATCTGAAGGCTCAAGTGGGAGAAGATTTACTTCCAAACTCAGTAATATAGTTGTTAGTAAGATTCAGTTCCTCACAGGATTTAGTTGTTTGTTGGCTTGTTGGCAGAAGAATTTCCTCATTGTTGTTGACAGGATTTAGTTCCTTAACATTTGTTGATCAGAGACCTTCTTCATCTCCTCTCCATAGGGCAGCTCACAATGTGGCAAATGGCTCCCCTGGGAACAAATGAGTAAGAGAGCAAGAGAGAACAAGCAACAAAGTAGAGACCATAGTCTTTTCTACAACTTTATCTCATAAATGACATTCTTATTAATTTCAGTATATTCTACTTGTTAGAAGGAAGTCAGTAAGCCTAGCCCATACTCAAGTGACGCAAGGGTGTGAATACCAGGAAGTTGGCTGTTGGCAGCCATCTTGGAGGCTGCCTTCCCCAGGTTAGGTATAACTTTAAAGCAGAAGATGCCTAAAACACCAAGTCTATAAATATAGAAAGTGGAAATTAATAAAAATTCTTCTCTGACTTATACAAATGTGTGTTTAACAGGTGGCAACAGGATTCTGGCCCTGGTTGGGGGATCCACATTCACAAAGCTCTTTATGAGGATATCATTTTTTATCTTAAATCAACTAGGCCAGTGTTTTTCTATTAGGTATCCTTGAAATCCTTGGATGTTGAGAAATGCTTTCTTGATTTTCTGCTTTTAGAAACATGAAGCTAATATGGTTTATAAAATCTATCCTTCTAGGCCATTTAAACAGTCTTAAAAAAAAATGTTAAATCCTTGAATGAGTGAATAAATGAAACTCATTTGCCTATCAGGCATGCTGATATGATAGGTGTTATTTAGGATTCTTAGCTCTGACATTAGTTATCTGAAAAAGGAGGTTCTTCTTGAATGAAAACAAAATATGTTACCTTGTACTTTCTTACAAAATTTCCATGGACTGCAATATCTAGGAATTAACTTTGTATTAATGTTTTTTTTTCCTCTAAAATAAACACTAATATTCTATTTGCATTCCTATAAGTTCTCCTTAAAATTGTATTGATATTTTGGTTACATTTAACTGACTTAAAGATTTTCTAAGAACAGTGAAAGGAAAAATTTTACATCCAGGCTTCAGTTATGTTTTCCCAGTGATTGATGACATTGTGAAGTTAGATTTTTACTTTCCTGTGCAAAATCAATTTTTCAACTAGAGTAACCTGCAACTGTAATGACTTTGGAAAAATCTTTCTGGTTTCATGCTGAGATTCCATTAGCTGCATTTAGAGATAGCTATATACACAGATGCACAGTACCGATGGAATGCTGTTTTTCTGTAGTTGCCCCAAACCATTCAGTGGCATAGAGTTTGAACAAGTGTCCTAAAATGACAGCCTTTGTAGAGCTTTAAGTCTGGAACAAATGTTGTGGTGTCAATTAATGCAGTTGTCTTCAAATCCATAAGCTTATTATTCCAGAATAAATGGTTTACTTGGGTAACTTCCAGAAATAATAAGCTTCCAGTACCCAGTGAATTCTCCCGCTAAAAATGTCCCTAAAATACCTATGGTTGAGAGGAAGCCAATTCTTCATTGTTTTTTTTGGAAAATCAACAATGCCAATGCAAAATACATGTATCACATTTCATAAATTAGAAGGAAGTTAGTGTTAAATTTTATTTGAAATTTACCAAATTTTAGCAGTAATAATTTTATTCATATTGCCACATACTCTGGTGTGAATTAGTTCATTTAACAACTGCAGCTGAGTCAATCAAAGATTTTACTAGTAGCATTGATAGTAACATTTATAATTGTCATGAAAGAAAATTGAGAAGTAAAATCTCAAATCTCTGTAGTTACAATACAGTATTTTATATAAATGTTTTCATCTCTTTTCAAGACTCTCTCTCTTTGGTTGCATCCTCTTTCAGTAGCATGTGTTTAAAAGAAAATACGTTTTTTGATCAATTAATCCCCTTGTTTACATCTTGTTTACATAATGACAATAATTCTAATTTTTTCCACAAAAGTTCTTAAAATCACCAATATTCTCCATCCCATATATTCACAGACTTAGAATGTTTAAAAATTTGGGGGCACTTGGGTAGCTCAGTTGGTTAAGTGTCACACTCTTATTTTCAGCCCAGGTCATGATCTCACAGTTACTCAGATCGAACCCCATGTTGATTTTAGGATTCTCTGTCCCTCTCTCTGCCCATCTCCTGCTTATGTTTTCTCTCTCAAAATAAATAAACATTAAAAAAATTGTTCTGAAGATGACAAAAGGGAATTCAACTTAGTATCTCTGGGGCTGGGGAATGGCAGTGAATAAGTTTTGCACAAAGCATGCAACATGAAAGAAAATTTGTGAAGAAATGTTAAAATATCCAGAGGTGAGAGCAGAGAGAGAATAGTGTATGACCTTGCATTATCCATCCAACTGTATAGCAGGGCCGCACAAAATGCCATTGAAGTTTCCCACTGGATACAACTCCATCATATTAGCTATTAGGGTGGTGACAGGCTTTCTACTTAGGTTGCCCTTGTGAGAAACCCCTTAGAGTATTAAATTCAGACTTGGACAGCACGATACTAGAGAAATAGAAAGACTGAAGGGGGTTTTAAGAAAACAACACATTGTAGGAAATATCATAGGATCATAGGGCTGAGAGAGACCCAGAAAGGTCATCTAATCTCTCAGCCTGCCTCTGGGCATGATTGCATTTAAACGATTGAATCTCCTTCGAGAAAGGAAATGGTACAAGATTTCTACTGTTTTTAATATTTCAGATGCGTATTTGGGACATTTAACCTAAACTCATCAGACTAACTTTTTTTTGTTAAATTAAAAAAAATTGCAGTGAAGTGCACATATTTTATGTTTAAAGCTCCACGAGTGTGTATAAATGCAAACACTAGTGGAATTACAAACCAGGTCAAAACATGTACATTCTCAGCTTTCCAGAAGCCTCCTTGAATCTAGTACAAGTCAATAGCTCCCCCATATAAACACACTGAAAGTAATTACCATTTTATTTCTATTACTACTAATTAGTTTTCCTATTTTTGAACTTCATGTAAATATAATTATTTTTGTTAGTCTTTGTTTCTGGGTTGTTTGGTTCAACATAATGTAATTCTGTCTTGAATGAAGGAATTTGCTTTGTTGTTACTGTTCTAGGACATTCTGTTAAATGAATATAGCACAATTTACTTATCCATCCTATCGTTGATGAGTATTTATTTTTCCATTTTGTCTACTATGATTAAAGTTGTTTTGAGCATTCCTGTATATGTCATTTGGTACAACTATCTATGTGTTTCTATTGGGTAAATACATAGGAGTGGGATTGCTAGATCACAGGTTATGCATATGATTAATTTCAGCAGTATCACCAAACTCTTTCTCAATTTATATTTTCAGTATCAGTGCATAAGAATTTCTGTTCTTTCAGTCTTACCACTACTTGGCATTGTAAGTTATTTTTAAATTGTAACCATCTTGGTAGTATGCATTGATATCTCATTGACGTTCTAACTTGCACTTTCTTGATGACTAATGAAGTTGAGTATCCTTTTATATCCTTACTGTATATTTTGATAGTCTCTTTTTAAATACCTACTCATGACTCTGCTATTTCTAATTGTGCATTTAAAAATCATATATATATATATATATATATATATATGTACATGTGTATGTGTATGTGCATGTATCATTTTAGATCTGAGTCTATCTTTGATATAGGACATCCAGATTTGCCCTGGGGGTTACTCCATGAGAGTCAATCTAAAAAAGAAAGAAAAGGGGGGAGTGGGAGAGAAGGGAAAATGGGTAATGGGCATTGAGGAGGGCACTTGTTGGAATGAGCACTGGGTGTTTTATGTAAGCCAATTTGACAATAAATTATATTTAAAAAAATAGACCTGACAACCAAAGTCAAAAAGAAATAAAAAAGAGAAAAAGGAAAGAAAAAGAGAATGTAGGATTGCATGAGAACACATTTCTAAGGAAGGCCTGAAATTGATGTATATCACTTCTATACATGTTTCATTGGTCACATTTTAATTTAGCTACAAGAATACCATTAGTTCCAGAAAAACATAACCTTATTGGTTAACCTTGATATAGAGACTGTAAGTTGTTTGAATACCTAGTCAGTCTCTGGCTGGTAGTGAAAAATATTCTGCAGAAAAATTTTTAGCAAGCAAGGTATATTAGTGCCATGATTAAATCAACCTAACTTGCTAACTGGAATCCAAAACCATGTCTGCTTTTACCATTCATTGCTGCTTTTAATCATATGTAACATATACTTTTTAATGAATGCATTTCATCTAAAATTTTGTTATATTGAACAAATGTTATATAAATTCTTGTTATATTGATTTCTCAGTCTTTTATAGAATCCCAGAGTTGAAAAAGACCACAGAGGTCATCTGGTACAATCCTTATCCATGCATGAATCCCCTCCAGCTGGTTAAACTAATTTTTAATTCCAAAGCTATTCTCCAAGCTTCTAGTCATTTCATCAGCAAACTTAATTAACAGGGACTCTATTCAATCTATTGACTCATGAGGCCAGCTTAACAAAATTAATAAATATATAATTTGGCTGACTGCACAGAGAGGTGAAAGATGTGGGAGTAATGTGCATTACTTCAATGCCTATAATTCCTTTCATAACATTACGGAGCAATATTAGATAATCTTCAATTCACTTTGCCATTAAAAAAATGTGTTGTTACAACAGCATGCTGCTGGGAGATGAAAAATAAAATATTGTCTTATAAGTTAAAATGTGCTAGATGGTGAATTAACATTTCAGATGAACCATAGTAAGCAAAAAACAATTCAGTAACTTTATGACTTTTCTCTTGAAAAAATGTACCATTTTTAGAAAAGTTATCATGCTTATCGATGATCATTGGCCAAGCTGCCAATCTTAGGTCATACTGTTTATATAAACTATAATATGAAAAGTATGCCCTGGGGTTGTATAGTTCACTGACAATTATTCTTCACCAGTTTATTCATATTCAAATCTCAACAAAGAGTAAAATAAAAATTTGGATATGTATTATGCAACATTTGAAATTTAAATATAGTAACAAAGATCCCATTGAAAATATCTGAACTCCAGTTATACAGTGGGTTGGATAACTTTGTTTTTTTTTAAGTTTATTTATTTTGAAAAAGAAAGAGTATCTCAATCAGGCTCTGCACTATCAGTGCAGAGCCTGAAGTGGGACTTAAACTCATGAACATGAGATCATGACCTGAGCTGAAATCAACATTTGGGCACTTAATCAACTGAGCCACCTGGGCACCCCACTTTATTTCATATTAATGAATATATCTTATATGAGCATCATGACAGTTTTCAGAAGTCATACCATATCCAGTGAAGATCACTGACTGATCAATTGCATGTGAAAACTTGTTTTCTTGCAGAGGCACAATAGGATCCATGCTATGATTGATAATATCTGTTACAATTTACCAATAGTGTAAATTGGGATTATGAAAAAGTAATTTCACCAATTTTTAAACTTTGCATTGTTAAAGTATATTTTTGATGGCTTCCAAGTGGCTTTTTCAGACACAAAAGATTATTCAGTGGTCAATTTTGGTTTTAAAAGCTATATTTTATTTATAAAAAAGCTAGGGGAAAAAAGAAGCTAGATCTTCCTTAAGGATTTAATCTTAGTTTATAAATATTGTTATTTTGTTTGTAAGTCTAGTAATTGTGAACAATCACTTGTAAGAAGACATTTGATTAGTATGTTATCACTTTTATAAACTTGGAAAGTTAAATGCTTTTAAACATTTTAAGTTACAAGGCACCTGGGTGGCTCAGTCAGTTGAGTGTCTAACTTCAGCTCAGGTCATGATCTTGCAGTTCATGAATTCTAGCCCTACATCTGGCTCGCTGATGTTAGCCTGTCAGCACAGAGTCCACTTCAGATCCTCTGTCCCCCTCTCTCTGCCCCTCCCCTGGTTGTGCTCTCCCCAAAATAAATAAATATAAGAAGAAAATACTTTAAGTTATAATTATAAACTTTAAAATATCAACTAAGAGATTGAGAGATAAATCTTGAGACATAAGTCTTAAGAGATAAAATCATTCCAAATAATTTAGGAGTGTCTCCACAGGACAAGTTTTTTAGAGTTGCCTTTTTAGTTGATATTATTTATCAACCAGAGTCTAATCCAGGGATATATCATCCAGGTGCTCAAAAGTAAGGGGATTTTTGTTGTTGTTTGGCATTCTTTTGACTGCTTCAGTGAAACCCCTTCTGAGAGCCGTTTGCTACTGAGAACGTTAGTCAGGTAGCACAAAATGGAGGACTTCAGTCTTAATATTGTCAATTTACAAGTCAGATTAGAGTCTCTAATCTTCAGTGAGGTAAGACTATGCCACCAGTTGGATATAACTAATGTGTTTCCTCAGTCATTCAATTCTGAATTGTGTATACTTTTCTTTCTTATCTGTTGGAACCATAATTTCTACAGATAATAAGCATATTAACTAACATTAGGTATTCTTCACAGATATATTTGTACCTTACATTCACAACTGTTAAAGTCATCCTACGGAGATAAAATCAATTATGGGGATTAAAAGGTAAAAACATCCACTTATAACACAAATAAGTCGTGAGGATGTAATATGCAGCATGGAGAATATAAATAATAATATTGTAACAATGTTGTATGGTGACAGATGATAGCTACATTTATTATGGTTATCATTTCATAATGTATATAAATAATGAAGTATGTTACTATGTTACCTCACCGAAACTAATGTGATATTGTATGTTAACTACAATTCAGTAAAAAAAAGTTTAAACTAAAACCCAATATGTACTAATTTTACATACAATTATCTGATGTATTCATTTCATATTATATGCACAAAGGTTGGGGTGGGGGGAAGTAGGGAGTCGGGATACAGAAATGAAGTCACTCTTGATCACCAAACACCTCCCAGTTACTATTTTTAGATTTGGCTGGTATTTCATCTCTTTTATTGTTCTAGCTATATCTTGCAATGGACTTTCTTAAAGAAGTAGGAGTTTTCTACCAAGCAGCAATAACAGCTAGAATACATCCAGAAAAGACACCTCCTTGTCTATTCAGGGAAGGCATCATACCAAAGCACAGTTTGAATAAAGAAGACTGAAGAAGTCTATTCTATGCAGCCAATTCTCTGGTGACCTGGCTTAAACCAGGGGTGGATTTTAGAGCACTTGGACTCATGCTTCCCAAACTAGAGTACCTTCCAGATGACACTCGTGGAAGCATGACAATGAGTTTCTACAGGATACTGTTGTTTTCTGTAGGATAACCACAATGCATTTCACTTCAATGCAAATTTTCCATGAGTATTTAGAGAAAAATGGTTTTGAAAGCATATAGCCTTTAAAAGTATTTTAATACATGCTCATATGCAGTCAGTAGAATCCTACTTTATTGTGTCAGCCAATCTCATAGATGTTTTTTAGCAGTGAGTGGTTTTGTGATACTAGGGAATTCTATGGTATAGCTGTTATCAGTGTGAACAGGGTGCACTAGTGTAGATTAAACAAAGTCTACTAATGTATGGCAGGGATGATCTGGGAAGATTTCTTGCTGAAGTGAGAAAGCTAGAAGGGTGATCTTGAAAATCTCTTGTAAATGTTATCACCTTATGAAATCTTAAGTTCATAAGGTTCAAACCTTTAGATCACCTTAAGTTTTGGTTTTAACTACCTAAAAATAAAACAAGTTGACTCTCAAAAATCCATTCTTCTTCCTGATTGTAGATCAGATCTTTTGGTCACATGTTGTATTGCTTGTTCTACTTTCTCATCAATAAGAGTATCAAATAGTCTGCGACTTGTGATTCGGTTGCATTCATAATTTTTCATTTACAACACTTCGTTTAAAACCTGTTAACTTAAAACAATAATTCAGAGATTTAGAAAGTTGAAGAAACTTAGAAGTATGAGAATGAATCTGCTAAAATGTGTAACAACACCGTAAGTTTAAGGAACATTAAAGTTTTAAGACAACAGCAAAGAAGATGCTATCATCATTCCAATTATAACAGGTGACATGATGATAAGTGGCAATAAACAATTAATAAAAAGTAAGATGTGTTTACATGTTTACTTAAAATATGGATACCAAAGGGGTGCTTTGGTGGCTCAGTGGGTGCTTTGGTGGCATGGGATCGAGTCCTGCATTGGGGTCTGTGCTGAGCATGGAGCCTGCTTAGGATTCTCAACCTCTCTCTCTCTCTCTCTCCCTCTCTCTCTCTCCCCCTCCCTCTCCCCCTCTCCCTCTCCCTCTCCCTCTCCCCCTCTCCCTCTCCCTCTCCCTCTCCCTCTCCCTCTCCCTCTCCCCCTCTCCCTCTCCCTCTCCCCCTCTCCCTCTCCCTCTCCCCCTCTCCCTCTCCCTCTCCCCCTCTCCCTCTCCCTCTCCTTCTCCCTCTCCCTTTCCCTCTCCCTCTCCCTCTCCCTCTCCCTCTGCACCTCTCCCCTGCTCATGCTCGAACTCTCTCCCAAAATAAATAAATACTTAAAATATCAATACAAAGATGAAAATAAATCAGCCTCCTGAGAAAAAAATTATATAAATTTATGTCTTTTTGTAGTATATAAATGATAATCTGGACAATTTCAATAAAAACCATCAGAAGATTTTACAGATAAAGAGAGAAACATAGTGTTTATAGAACACAATAAAATAACTTAATAAAAATAGCAAATAAAAAATTGCTTAAAACTTCTTGCCATTTTGTCCACTAAATTTTATTGTTTAATATATTGATTTTAAGAAGTTACATGATATATATCACAACTTAAAGAATTTTTAACAATTATAATCATAAAGTGTCAACGATTTTAAAATGCTTCTTAATTTCAAATATACCAATATATTAATATAAACTATACTTTCTTACGGGAGGAAAAATCATTTTTAGAATTCAACATGAGATCTCAAAATATTGAAAAGGAAAGAAAACATTGCCTATTAAAAAATATGATACTTAATGTGGGTTTTTCTTAATTCAGTCTTATTTCTGGAGTTGATAGATATGCTTGCAAGCATCTTTAGTGAAAAAGATAAGAAATTTTTAAAAAATTACTTTATGAAAAGATAAAATTTTTGTATTTTAAAATAAACACACAAATGTATATTATGTAATAGAGTACAAAAACATTGTAAGCATGATACGCCTAGAGTTCTTTTGAAAAGACTTTGAGAATTACTGATTGTAAATAATGAGTAAATTTTTCATCATTTTAGAAATCATTTAAAATGATCTTTTAACATGTTTTGAGTGGTGGCTAGTTAAACATTATTATATTCCCTGATGAGTGAAAATTTGTCTGAATAAGTGAGGGGAAAGGCTTTATAAGCATGCATGTATCCTTTTAGTTCCTGATTTTCATTAATTCAACAAGTATTTAGTACCTCTGTGCCAAATAGTATAGTGAAGACTAAAATCGTAGTTCTCCCTATACTACCTGGTGCTGAAGGTACATTGATGCAGCGTTCTTATTGCAAGGTATATAACATATCACAATGAGATAATCAAGGGCATAAAATGTATCATTTAAAAAATTATGGGATAAAGGATATAATGCAAAAAGAAAAAGGTGGTGAGGATATGATAGAAAATACTCTGGTTCTCTCCAGAAGGTGAAATACCCTTGGCTTGCAGTGCTGTTGGTATCTTGAAGGCACAGAGATATAGGAAAACATGACCTATTTAGTCTGATACTTCAGTCTAGCTAAAGATGGAGAGCTAGAAAGTAGCATTGGCACAAAAACAGACATTCAGATCAATGGAACAGAATAGAGAACCCAGAAATGGATCCACAAACGTATGGACAACTAATCTTTGACAAAGCAGGAAAGAATATCCAATGGAATAAAGACAGTCTCTTCAGCAAGTGGTGCTGGGAAAACTGGACAGCCACATGCAAAAAAATGAACCTGGACCACTTTCTTACATTATACACAAAAATAAGCTCAAAATGGATGAAAGACCTAAATGTAAGACAGGAAGCCATCAAAATCCTCAAGGAGAAAGAAGGCAAGGACTTCTTTGACCTTGGCCACAGCAACTTCTTACTCAACATGTCTCTGGAGGCAAGGGAAACAAAAGCAAAAATGAACTATTGAGACCTCATCAAAATAAAAACTTCTGCACAGCGAAGGAAACAATCAGCAAAACTAAAAGGCAACCGACGGAATAGGAGAAGATATTTGCAAACAACATATCAGATAAAGGGTTAATACCAAAATCTATAAAGAACTTATCAAACTCAACACCGAAAAAACAAATAATTCAGTGAAGAAATGGACAAAAGACTTGAAGAGACACTTCTCCAAAGAAGACATCCAGATGGCCAACTGACACATGAAAAAACGTTCAACATGACTCATCATCAGGGACATATAAATCAAAACCACAATGAGGTACCACCTCACACCTGTCAGAATGGCTAACATTAACAACTCAGGCAACAAAAGACGTTGGTGAGGATGAGGGAAAAGAGGATCTCTTTTGCACTGCTGATGAGAATGCAAACTGGTGCAGCCACTCTGGAAAACAGTATGGAGTTCCTCAAAAAACTAAAAATAGAACTACTCTACGACCCAGCAATTGCACTACTAGGCATTTATCCAAGGGATACAGGTATGCTGTTTTGAAGGGGCACATATACCCCAATGTTTATAGCAGCACTATCAACAATAGCCAAATTAGGGAAAGAGCCTGGATGGATGAATGGATAGAGATGTGGTATATATGTGTATACACACACACACACACACACACACACACACACACACACACAATGGATTATTACTCAGCAATCAAAAAGAATGAAATCTTGCCATTTGCAACTACATGGATGGAACTAGACGGTGTTATGCTAAGCAAAATTAGAGAAAGACGGATATCATATGACTTCACTCATATGAGGACTTTAAGAGACAAAACAGATGAACATAAGGGAAGGGAAACAAAAATAATATAAAAACAGAGAGGGGGACAAAACATAAGAGACTCTTAAATATGGAGAACAAACAGAGGGTTACTGGAGGGCTGTGGGCTAAATGGGTAAGGGGCATTAAGGAATCTACTCCTGAAATCGTTGTACTATATGGTAACTTGGATGTAAAAAGAAGGAGAAGGAGGAGAAAGAGAAGAATGCCCCCAAAGATGGTCACATCCTAATCCCTGGAATCTTCAAATATGTAACCTTACATGACAAAAGGGGTTTTGCAGATGTAATTACATTAAGGGTCTTGAGATGGAGAGGTTATCCTGGATTATCTGGGTGGCCTGATTACATTGGGCCTTTTACTTGAAAGAGGGTGGTAGTAGATCAAAATCAGAGAGAGATTTGAAAGTGCTACATTGCTGGCTGTGCAAATGGAGAAAGAGGCCATGGACTAAGGAATGCAGGAAGCCTTTAGAAACTGGACAAGGCAAGGGAACTTTTCTAGCGATTCTCCCGTAGAGCATCCAGAAGGAACACAGCCCTCTAACACTTTGATTTTAGTCTGTTTAGTCCATTTTACTCCATGTATTATGTAAGATAATCCATTTCTATTGTTCTAAAAAATAATAAAAAGAAGAAATAAAAAAATAAGACAGAAAATTGTATTGTTAAACAAAAAGAAGAAGAAAAAAAGAGAGTAGTGTTACAGGGATAATCACAAGCCAGGTTAAGTTTTACAACCATGTCAGTGAATTGTGACTTTACAATGTAGCCTTAACAGGGCTAAAAGAAGTGTAGTAAAAGATAACAATGAAAATGATCAGATACTGCAGGTGCTTTCAAGATCTGTTAATACTAAAATTGGCCCATGCACCAACAGGTCTTTGTTTAAAGAATAGATGAAGTGTTCTTTTGTGAAGTAGATTACCCCCCTTCTTTTTTATCATTCCATTTAACAGATGAGGAAACAGACTTCAAGAAATTAAATAGTTTATCCATATTCACATAATTATGAAAAGATGAATCTGGTATTTAGTGGGTTAGAAATCCAGAACCTGAGTCCAGAGCCTCTGCTCTAATATTCCCACTCAACTGCACACCCTAACCAGAATCATTGGTATCATCTGAAATTTCTTTGGAAATACAAAATTTTAGGCTTACCCCAGCCCTGCATTTTTTCATCTTCAGGGAAATTACATGCACACAAAAGTTTGAGACCCACTGCACGCTGCTTCTGCATCCAAGACGCGTTTGGGTGGAGATAATTCTGGGTTCATAGAATACCTTATGTTCCTATGGCTTTTGTTAAGATTTTTTAGTCAAGGTCAGAGGTTACATCCAAGCAATATCAATAAATCTGGATGAATATAAGAAAATTCATCCTCAATATTTTGTTTCCACCCTAAAATGATTGTCATGCTTCTGCCTTTATCCTCTTAAATAGAGACACCAAAATTGGAAGTTCTGTAGACTTCACAGATCCAAATGAAAAAATACAGCGTTGCTGTGTAGATGTAGAGATGTAGATGTAGAGATAGTGCTGGATGTAGAGAGATCTGTGAGGTGGTACATGGACACAGTGTTTCATAGCAGCGACTGAGAACATGACTCCATGTCCAGTTGTCTCTCAATCCTCTGATCAACTAAGATCAAGCGTTTTTGAAACTTCGTCCTAACGCTTTTCTACTACTCTCTTTTACAAAGGGAGAAATAGCTTTTGACAGACAAATATAACAAAGTAGGTTTTTAACCATTTTTTTGTTTTTATTGCACTTTTACTTATAATTATTTTCTATATATAGTCTGAAAGTGTGGTAGATTTGAAACTGCCTTTAATATACATTTTAAGTAAACAATTATCAATTTTAAAGAAAGTGAGACAATAACAGTAGAGTTGATACATGGAGAGGGCAAAAACGATGATGAATGTGTGTTAATACTGAAGTGTAAGACCACTGATGTCTAGGATCATCAGCGTTCAAAAAAAATACTAAACACACAAACGTAAGACACAATTTAGTCTCCAAGAGTTTTAAGCAAGTTTAAGAATTCTTTTCAATGTCTTTTATTTCTTCCCTTTGTTTACAGTAGGGTATAAGCTGAATGCCCTTCTAACAGGGTCTGGGTCGTCATATGACTCTGCTCTTCCTTCCACCAAGATGACACCTGGCTGGAAGCGGAACACAGTGCACTTGGTTGAGATCAGGACACATATTTCCTTTTGACAGGAGCACAGATTTTCCCCTCTCTGAGAGGATCCCTAAAGACAGCAGCTAGTGACTGCTCAGCCTCACCTCTACCACATCCCTGACCTTGTCCCTTTTGGAAGAGGGCTAAGAAATTCAGGAATGAGACAAAGCTAGAGGATATACTATAGAAAAGATCCTTACAATAGAAAAAGTGCTAAAGAAAAATTGATGAGATATATTATCATTGTTGTAAGAAGAAAATTATCTTCCCCATATTTAAGTACCAAATAGAATAAGGGAGAGAATTTGGACTCTGATTTATAATTTTTTTCTTAATCTAAAGCTTATTTAAATAACAACTAACTCCTATTTATAGCCACAGAGATCTATAAATCACTATATTTTTTAATGCTGAGGAAAAGAAAAGATTACTTCTAAGTGCTTCAAATCCCAGCAGTGTTTTTAATGAACCAAGCTTGATTTTAATCAATACTTAAGCTATGAGGGTTTTATTTTTTATTTTTTTATGGTGTTGCTTTTAGATTTGTGTGCTTGCAAAGAGATAATAGCAAATGTCATGCCTGGAAAAACGAAGTGACTTTGTTGCTGCAAATCAATAAGAAGCATTGTTCGGCTAAGTAGGACAGATAAAAATGAAAACAAATGCCATTTCCCAATCTTATAAGAAATCGCCATTGTGATGCGTCCTGTGCAGGTGGGCACTGGAACGTGTAGACTCTGAGCCTGGAGCTTTAGGATGTTTGCAGAAATCTTTTTCAGGTTAACATGAATCTAGTGGAATGCATTCCAGAGCTAAACCTGTCTTTAATTGTTAATCTCTTTTATTTGTAGACCATTTTATTGTGTACCAAGTGCTTTTACCTCACATTACATTGTTCAGATCTTACAACGATCCCCACAATCTGGTAAAGTGGGGTTTATTATACTCATCCCACAGGTGGAAAATTGGAGATGCAAAGATATTAAGTCATTAGCCCAAGGTCATAGATACTGGTATACTGCCATACAAATGGCAGACCCCAACGAGTACATAATTCATGTGCAATGTGAGGAGAGAGAATGTGTCCTTAAATTTCCTAGCCAAAATTTGCTCAAAGGTTATGTTGAAGAGTAGGGACTAATAACAATTGCACTTAGTTTCACATATAAAACTAATTAGATGTAAATTAATGTTTTTAAGTCAACCTAATCATTATTAATTTATTCAACTAATATTTATTGTATGCTGACTACTTGCTAGACGCAGTTCTGACATTGAGAATAGGGCAGAAACCAAGACAACAGCAGTCCCTAAGCTTGAGAAATTTAGTCTAACCAACTACGATTAAGCATTTTCCTTGAAAATTTGTAGCTAGTTTTCTCTTGAAAACTAAGCATAATCGCTTGGCATAATACATTCATATTTAAAATGAATAGATTTACTCTCTACTTTTAAGCAACTCTACTTTTAAGAATTTGCCATAAGTAATCAGACATACACACATAAAGATGTATACACTAGATGTGTTCACAATTTTATAGTAACAAAAATTTGAAATACGTGCATCAGTATAGGATTGTTAAATGTGATACAATCGCACAGTAAATATTATTTCATTATTATAAATTATTGTCTTGATTGATGGTTATGGATATTAAAAATTGCCCATAAGTGATAATTATTTGTAACAAATAAGTTAGAGTATGTAACTTTTGTTTTATAAAATTTATGTAATGTTCTTAGTATGTGTAAACATAACGGATTTTCTGAAAAAATAACCAAATGTTAGCTATTATCTCTGAATGGCTAGATTTCTTGTTTTTGCTTTCCTTTTAAGCTTTTGGTATTATTTCATTTTTTGGTAATAAGTATATTGTATTTTATGATTAACAATAATACCATTTTACTTAAATGTAATTCATTAAATATCAATTATTTAAAGAGCATGCAGTCTTGCAATGAAAAATAATTTTAGGGGAATTTTGGAACATATCTTTATGATCTAAATATGCAGTATTTCTTGCTTATAATGCCTTGTTCAATTTTTCAGATGATTTTGTTACTTGAATTTGGAGTCCATTAGATTATAGCATATATTTTATGTTAGAAGTTTATATTGTTATTCTTTTATTTGAACTTGGTTATTCCATGGACTGCATTATACTCTCTTCTTATGGTTAGTTTCTGACTATCAACATTTTCTACATGGAATAAAAAGGACAACTTCTCTTTTCAACTACCATCAGAACCATGCTAAAACCTCTGTGAGGATTTTTGATTCAGTGTTTATATTTCTTTTCAAGTAGTATTTTCCCACAATTTCAGGTACAATTTATTCCACTTTCTGAGGCCTGGCCTTAATGTATACAAAAAAAAAATCAGTTTTGTTTTGCCTGAGATGAATGCAGGAAAGAAAATAATCTGTTTATTTAATGACTTGACTAATATAACACAAAAATCCTGAAGCTTTTATTCCTCCTTTGGGAATCTGAGTTTGGAAACGTTGTTTTAACCTTCTACTCAGTAGAAACTTCTGTAAAATCTCATGTACAGTCTTTGGATTGCCAAAGGTGAAGGCTTGGTGCTGTTCTTGACATGAATGAACAGATGATCTTTATTGACATGGTACAACATATCACCAAAGATTGTCTACTATATCAATGCCAGGGGCCGGAAAAGGGGGACATAAATAACATTGGAGAAGTCATAATTTTGAGCTCTCAACCTCAGGACTCTGGTCTGTAAAGCTCTTTAATCTCTGTGTTGAGAAAAACACAGAGAGGGAAATAAATGTGTGGTTTGAATTCCCAACTTCTAAAATAGGGAGTGTTGCCCATTTCATATTTTGACTTGGTCCAAAGGATCTCTGTTTTGAGGCCAACTTTTCCACATATTATATGTGCTTTAAATGGGAACTAGCAATTATGACTTGTCTTGGTCAGAGCCATTTAACCTCACATATACATGTAATTACCTTTTTAGAATGACATTGCCAACATTTTGTACACAGGGATGGTGACATTGACTTGTTCATGGTGGCTGCTGGAGCCTGATGAGGAAGGCTTTGAGGGCCAGCAGGAGCTCATTGGCAGAGTACTAAAATCCATCAGTGGTGTCTGCCATCTGCAAAAACACCCCGCATTTGCCCTCTGTTGAAGTTGCCAACTGGCAGTCTACATTCTGGAAAGTTACATGAACCAGGCTTCCTTGACTGGTTTAGAAGAGAAATCCTTAAGAATTAAAGTATTAATGAAAATTATTATTTTAGGGGGAAAAAAGAGGCAATTTGCTGTGGGGATTAAGAGAACAAGACTCAAAAAAAGAGAGAAAGGAAGGAAGAAAGGAAGGAAGGAAGGAAGGGAAGAAAAGAAAAGAAAGAAAGAAATAGAGAAAGAGAGAAAGAGAGAAAGGAAAAAAGAGGACTCCAACCTAGGTCTATCTAATCTGTGTGACTTGAACAAGCCATTAGAATTCTCTGGGTTGCTGTTTCTTCATTGGCAAATTGGGATGGTAATTGTCTTTCCTCAGAAGATTGTTGTGAGGATATTTTCAACCTTTCACTCTGAGCCATGTACTTTGTGCTACACATTATATTTGTCTTTAGTGAATAAACTGAGTTCTAATGGATAAAATAGATCTGATGGATTAAAAGTTTAGTGGTTGAACTAGATTTTAGTAGAGTAGCAAGAGTGGTAAATGGTCTTTTACATTGATAAGGCCAAGTTTGTCAGCCTTGGACAATTTCGGCCAAAGTTACATTAATATCATCTCCATAGCAGTGAGCACAACTAGTGAATAGATTTTGATTATGAGGGCTCTTGGGAGACATGACTGATTCTGGGACAACTCAATAAATACATATGAGCTGGAGCATCTTGTAATTCCAGAAAGTAAGGCAGTATTATCACACACACACAATGTGATGGGGGTATGTCAAAGTGACACTGGAGCCAACTGTTCTATGATTTTGGTGACTTTTTTGTTGTTGTTCTATGTCTGCCTATGTCTGAGATCTATAATTACTTTTAAATTATTCATCATTATGGCTTATATTTTTCATAGCTTTGACTTTCTGAGAGCTTTTGCAAATATCATCAGAATCTCTCTGTAGGCCTCATCCTTAAAGAATAATCTGGTTGATCTGCAACTTGACCGTCTTGTTCAAGGAACGCTTTGGGGGCAGGGCTTTTTGCTGCATAGACCAGTGGCCATCCTATAGTTTGGTAGTCAATGACATAGCCAACATGACTGTAGGCAACAGGACAGTGAGGGATATTCATACCAAATAATTCTGAAGAAATTTCAGATTGATTCCTGTCCCCTCAGAAGATACTTACAGATATCCTGTGGGTCAGAAAATGAAGGAACTTTTTCGCGCAGTTACCTTTAGTTAAGTGGAATAAATAAGCCCACCAACCCAATCAAGGAGGGACACAGGGACCCAGAGCACAGTGAAACAAGGCTTTAATCAATGTTCTTGCAAGAGTGAGTGTCCGATGGACAGGCACACTCAGGGCAGTTACCACAGACAATTTATCTCCTAGTGTTCATGTCCATCCCCGGATTCCTCATTGGCTGAGTACTACAGAGGTTACAGCCCTATCTGGAGGTCACCTATGCCCATGTAAGGCAAAAAGTAGTCTGACTGGAACAAATGTACATTCCCTGAGGTGACACAGAGACTTTGATTCCCTCCTTCATTTGTTCTTTGGTGCATGCTCATTGCAAATCCCGTGAAAGTAAGCCCAAAAAATGAAGAGGGAAAGAACCAGGAAGTGAAGTGTCTAAGGGTTTGGGACTCCATTGTTGGGGGGAGTGGAAAGGGTCGTACATATTTCCAATAGGTTGTAAACCTACGGTTTACTAGATAGCACAGCTTTTATTTGGTATTTCTGAAAATGAATCATCATTCTTATTTCTCATATTAAGGATTGGGGGCATTGTAGGGGTGCCTGGGTGGCTTGGTCGGTTGGGTTTCTGGGTGAGTCATCTCAGGTCCTAATCTCGCAGTTAGTGAGTTCGAGCCCTGTGTCTGTCTCTGTGCTGACAGCTGGGAGCCTGGAGCCTGCTTCAGATTCTGTGTCTCCCTCTCTCTCTCTGCCCCTCCCGTGCTCAAGCTCTATCTCTGTCTCTGTCTCTCTCAAAAACAAACAAACATTAAAAATTTTTCTAAAAAAAAAAAAAAGGATGGGAGCATTGTAGGCTATACTCCTGAATGCCACTTGCCTATGCCACTACCTTCAGCAGAAGGCAGCAATGGACCTGAACATTTTCTTCAGAATGGCCTGTGGGCACTGCAAGTGATGTGGTTTTGGAGTGATGGGGGTCTGGAGCTGATGGTCAAGCAAGAATTCTGGAAATGTCTTTGGTGCAACAAGGTGATTTTATTAAAGCCTGGGGAAAGGACCCATGGGCAGAAGAAGCTGCACTGGGGTTGCAGTGGGTGACTGATTATATACCTTCAGATTGGGAGGGGGTTAGGCATAGTGTAAGTCTCTAAGGAGTTTTGGAAGCAAGGTTTCCAGGGCCTTGAGGGGGCTAGCTATTGTTAGGAAAACAATTTGTTTATTGTTTTTGTTTAGTAAAAACTCAGGCATGAGACACTTAAGATGTATGTTGGTGGACCATAAGCTTGGGATATGATTGCCAGTCTATATCTTGGTGGTCTATATCGGGGGGGGGGGCGCAGATAGAAATAAGGGAAGTTTCTGAAGGAATTTTTATTGTTAAAGTAGATTTACAGGATCCTGGAGGGTCAGGATAACGTTAAGCTAAGATTCCCTTTTGCCCATAGCAAAGTGTCATCATCATCGAGGCAGCTGAGCTCCTAGAGGATGGTCAGTCTGCCTCTTTCAAGGACTTGTCAATGGGTTGTAGACAGGGAATTTAATTTTTCGTTTGCCTTTGTTTCCCATATCAGCAAGTGCACTGGTTATTTTTTATCTCTCTCCTACCTTTGCCATTCCTCCCAAGACTAGAAATAAGTTAATAATACAGTAATAAAGTGTAAAGTTTGTTAAGAATTAGGGCCCAACTATGCATACAAGGCAGTTTTGTGATAGGTGCACAAGGAAGCTTGGAAACCACATATTCCTTAGAAAACCCTAGTGATGGAAGAACCAGTAAGCTCTGAGCATGGGACTTTTATTCCTGGAGTGAGACATGCCATTAGAGGCGTATGGTTTTCTCCTCTTTTTTACCTAGATGTTTTTTAGAGGTCCTATTGTGCAGTCACATTCCTTTCATTCAGATTCTTTTCGATCATTAGCAGTTCATCAGTGGTCTTCCTTAACTCCATAATAGTCCCCCAGCCAAGAGGTTAAGGCTTCTAAATACAGCACTGTGGTTTATTCTGATTATTTAATTTCCATCATTAATAAGTTGCCATTTTTATGATTGCAAATTTTTCTTTTATTTCATGCCTTTCAGTTTGAGTTTGATTCCCTATGTTTACTAACTATGTGTAACTAACTAAATGTGTAACTAACATTTTTTGGTGTGCACTGGGGGAATTTTTATAATGTTTTAAATAAAAACATAAATATAATAAAAACATTTGACTCCATTACTACGTATTATAATTATTGGGATTTCATTAAACTGTGTTGTACAAATATGACTTCTAAAGAATTCTCCGTAATAGAGATTGGTTTCCTTCAGAATTTGTATCAAAGAACATCAAAATCGAGTCTAATATTAGAAAGGAACTCACAAAAGAAGGCCAGAAATTGTAATTTTCTACCAACTCCATCTAAGGTATACTCTGTTAAATAAAGCATAAAATTTACTGGCAAACGTAATGCTATAAGATTCTATATATACTCAGGGTATTTTTGACTAGTTTTTCTTCTTATTTTTTATAGTTAAAATTCAAATGCTAAAAGCGCATTTGCATTTTTTTTTTTTATTTAAAAGGTATACTGGTTAAATTTTACACACTGTGATGATAAAGTTTATTTTTCACCTTGATGTGACCATGGAGACTTGAATATCTTCTTTTTATTTCTTCTCTGAGATAAATTCTATTTCATCAAAGCTCAAAGGTAATAAAGACCCCAGGCACTGCAGTACTTATTATTTCTTTAAGTGTAGAATTGGCAACAATTCCAATTCCAGTTTGAAATACACACACACACACACACACACACACACACACACACACACACACATATATATAGTCCAGCAAGTTGTATCACATATGAATTTACTCATGTGGATTGTTTATTGAAAACAGGTAATAATTGCTGTTACTGTTATTATTAAAGATGAGTACTTGGAACCACATTAATGATCTTATATTACATAGGGCTTTTCCAAAGTCTTAATGGATGTGTTTTGCTTTTTTTAATAAATAGAATATTTAAATGCATAAAATTTAAATAGATGAGCTGCTTGAATACTATTCTTTCTAAAACAGAATTCTTTCTCAAGTTGTCTCTATTAGTCCCTCATTATCTCTGACAGCTAATATTTACTTTGTATCCTCAAGCACTTGGCCAAGAGATAGAAACCATATTAGGCTCAACCCAACTAAAGGTCTAGTTCTAAAATAGGGAACTGTTGTCAGTTTTATCAATTCCCACTTGGCTGTCTGAGTCATGTCCTACTTGTGTTTCCAATGTGACCAACATCATTCAGATCCTTGCACCCTTCTTTCCTAAAGTTTCAGTAGCTCTTTGAACTATTAGTTCAATAGCCTTGAACTATTCAAGGCATCCTACTCATGGCTTCAAAATTAACATATTCAAGCACATTTTCCAATCATGTAACTTTCTTACACATGAAAAGTACTACTGAATAGTAGTTTAATTAATGTAGTCATTTAATTAAGTCATTTAATTTAACTCAATGATTATTTAATAAAGAGATATGGTAAGTACTTACTAAATTAAGGAATTGTGTTTGGTCTTGCTAATATAAAGATGAATAAAAGAACATTCTTGGCTTTGAGATGTTTACAGATTCCTGGGGGGAAAATATGTAGTATTTACTATGTATAATTTATAGAAATTAAATCCATAATATATGGCTATATTGATATGCCTGTATGTATATTTAAATACACATATAGACATTATGAAGTGACACAGAGTTAGGATATGTAGAGTGGGTATAAACCTGAGTCCACAGATGATTCTTACATTTAAATAAATGATTTAAAAAAAATTAAAAAATAAAAATTAAAAATAAACCTGAGTCCAAAATAACATTGTACCTCATATAAACATTCGATTTCCAGTCTGAGCTTTCATGCTACTCACATGACAGAACTGTAATAACGGGTTGAACACTGTCCCCTTTACTAGGGTTGTGGATAATTCTGGAAGCTTATGTACTATCTCTGCTATAGACTCAATGTGTCTCCCCAAAATTTCTATGTAGAAACCTCATTCCCACTGTGATAGTATTCACAGGTGGGGCCTTTGGAATGTGATTAGGTCATGAGGGCATTGCTCCTATGAATAGGATTAGTGCTCCTGTAAAGAGATCCCAAGGAAGACAGCTGGAAATCATGATTGGCAAACCGGCGCCAAGGCCCATAAGGACAGTAGGACTAGAAGGAGTCTGATGGGAACCACCATTTCAATCTCCTCATCAGTGACATAGGTCTGGAAAGCTCTGGCTCTAGGAATATGATCTGGTAAACTAGGGCAGGGCCTATCCAACAGGCCAGGAGGGCCCGACTGAAGGCAGGTGTGTGGGTGAAAACTATGTAGGTGCCTGCCTGATGACTCAGCATTCAGGCTCCTTAAGATCAGTCCTGGGTCTGGGGTAGGTAGAAGTAGGTCATGTCGCAAGCAGGGGCTTCTGGGGGCCACACCTGGTGTGGTCTGCCTGCCAGTTTCTATTTTAAAAAAAGGAGAGAAAATATAGACACCCCAGACAGCTTCCTTGCTCTTTTTGTGTGAGGACATGGTGAACAATTGGCCATCTATGAACTTGGAAACGGGCTCTCCCCAGATGCTAAATGTGACTGCATCTTGATCTTGGACTTCCCAGCCTCCAGAAACATGAGAAACAGTCACATAGTCTATGGTATTTTTGTTACAGCAGTCTGAAGGGACTAAATAATTCCTGTAGAGGGGGGCATATGGTCTTATGTGTTGTCTGAGTATGCAGGTATTCACTTAATTGAGCCGTCTGGTCCACACAAGTCTCTTAAAACATGCTTTATTCTTGTTTACCTGGCCACATCAGGTCTGATCTGACAGTCTTCTAATTTTTTCTTGTTACTCCTAATTCTGTGTCTATTCTCTTCAACCTACCTTTCTCAAAGAATTTGTTTGTGCTTAAAATTCTCTCCTTCCCCCTAAAGTGACTACAAAGCTTTTACAAATTGTAGCTAAGTGACTTCTCTTTTGCTTTGCTTTCCACTCCCTGAGTAGGAACTGAACAGCCCAATCACATGAGTAGAAAGGCCATGGGGAGGCAATGTGTGAGGGCAGAGCAGGAGCCGAGAAGCAGAGGGCGAAAGAGGAAATTAGCAAGGGGGAAATTATTTACAATTTCAAAAATATTGTTCTACCCCTTATAACCTGCATGGTAGACATTAGAGATGTAACCGCATACTGGTCCCTGTGTACTACAGCAGGAGTTGTAACCCTATCATGTCACCTACAACACTTTTCAGAGCCATGGGCAGAAGTGGCATGTGCCATAATGCAAAGGCCCTCAGATATTTCCAATAATGCCAAATATTAACAGTATTTATGCATTTCCATCTAATTACATTAAACTCAGTACTGTTAGCTGAGGTCTCATATTCTAGACACCTGTTAAAGAAACTTTTTCAGAAATCTGTAATCTGATACAGAACTGAAGCCTTTTATTTTTAAACCAATATCCACCCTGGTGTATTATAAAATATTGGTCAGTTAACCATGAGCGGTACTCTATGATCTTGATGTTCACTATTGCTTTCTAATCTGCTAACACAGATGATGATGGTAAGGATGATAATTCTTTTAACTTCTTTATGGAGTATTTTGTTCCAGCCATAAATAAAATAATTTTATATGAATTACCTTATTTGACTCCAATAATGATACTGGTATACTTTTATTATATTGATTTTATATATGAAAAATTAAGGCCTCAAGGGGTAAAATAACTTATGCAAAATTACAGTTAATTATCTGAACTCTACTTTTAGACCCCAGCAATTATGTCAAGTTTTGGGGAGGTCGTGGAGGGACAAATGGACATAGTTTATATATATCTCAATCGTGGAGTGTTGCATATTGAGAATAGGTAATGCATCTTAATCTTTCAGCATGTTGACTGGACCTACAAACAATTCAAGCAACGTTATTAAATTTTTCTTGAAATGATTTGGGAGTAACTATACGTGGAATAATAGTTGTGCAAAGATTTTATTTCAGGTATAAATAATGTAGCATAGGTGGCGTTGAGGCATTACATCTCACAAATTACTAGTGACCAGTGATGTGATTAATCATGGTGTTGCTGCCATGGACAAGAATATTGCTTGACTCTCTTTTTACCTTCTAATAACCTCAGTTACCTTTTTTCTTCATACACGCTTTGTGATCCTTTTTGCCTCCCTTCTTTTTATAACGTAATCTTTCTCTCTCTCCCTCTGTCTCTGTGTCTCCCCATCCTTTTTGCTTCAGATTGTCCAGCAATTTTCCTTTGTTTCTCTTTCTCTGTATCACCGGTCTCCTAGCCTGTTAGAATTGGTGGTAGCATTGCATTTGGGAGCATGCCCAGGATTTTTTTTATTTTTCACATAGAGCCTTGAGGATTGACTTTTCCCACCAAGATGTTAATTGGACAATATAAATTTTAACAGATGAAAATAGGTGGGAACACTCTTCTGGCCCTAAAATTCTGAAAATTCAGGAGGAAATACTTCAATTTATGTGTAGGAAAATTGTTTTTCATTGTGGAATCATTTTTCTAAAAATTACATTCACATCGAGATATGTTTCATAATAATAACTTGCTATTATGATGATAATGATGATGATGGAGATTATGTTACTTCTTGAGAACAGCTATGTTCCTCTTCCTTGTGTTTCTAACATCCAGCAGAGTGATTGGCACATGGTAGGTGCTTCAACAAGTATTGAAGAAAAGAATACATGATAATTAACTATAACTGCAACAATTATGTAAGTATTAAAATATAATAATAATTACAGTGTGTGAATCTGTACTCCTTTTTTGGGCAATATACCTGTTGACAATGCTCAAACTCGGGTCTTATCTAGTCTGGAAGACTTGTGGATAGAAATTCGTACATACCTGTACCTCATAAATGCATCCCAAACCTAATTTAATCATAACTTAAATACTTGCCTCCTTCTGGAAGCCCAATGTTGATGGCACTATGCACAAATCCATAGGACTCTCCAAAGAAGCCCAACACAGCTGCTTCATTGTCTGAGAATATCCCAGGATTAAAGCTTTGGGGACTTTCTTTTCTGTTTGCAGGCATGTTTTAGCTGGCCTACTTGAAATATTGTTAAGGCTTAGGAAATCCATAATTATTATCTGAGAATTCTATGTTTATATTTTTGGTTATAGCAAAGAGACATTAAAATTTGGCTTATAAAGGACTCTGAATGCCAGATTATTAATATTTTACAAAACCGAAGATCAAATCCAGAAGCAAAGGAGTTTATTACCCTTACTAAAATAAAATTACTAATGTGCAAATATGAGAAAGGTCATTGTGTTTGATACTTGCATTATGCATTAAGAAATAACGCTTCTTTTGAAGTGCTTATTATAATGATTTGCCATGGGACTGAGTTATGAAATCACTGTGTATAATTAAAATACAGTCTTTGTTTCCTATAGTAACACACTAGAGGTTTAATATGACCTAGGACACACCCTTGGCTATTGTGAACATACTTCATGTTTAGAGAAGAAAACAGAATTACCTATCTATGCACCAGATGAGTAATCTCATAATAAAACATAATTGCCATGAGACAGTTGACATCTCAATATGATCTGATTTCTTCCTATCTGGTACAAGATTATTTCATGGGCTTTACCATGGGAGTGTTACATTAGAAGGTTATAGAAAAAAAAAAAAAAACATAGAGTGGTATTGTGATCTGATCTACAAACTTAGAGTCCGAGCACAAGAATTCGCATTCTGATTTTCTTTCTTCTCCTTCTGAGGAAACTGGGCAGATATCAACCTTCCTGAGGCAACAATTCCTCATCTTTAAATGGTGGAAACAGTATCTGCTCACCTAACACACACACACACACACACACACACACACACACACACACACACACACACAAATACTTCTGGACTGAACTAAAAGAAATAAATTGTAAAGTGACATAAAATGCTGGTTAAACGTCACAAGTACTAATTTTCATTATTACAAAGGACTAATAAGAGGGAGACATTGTCTGTGACCGCACTAAGGTAAACATGGCTCCTAAGATACTTGCTGACTTCTCTATGACTCTTGCAGAATCTGTTACAGTTCTGAACGATATTTGTCCAAACGTGATTTTTTTAAAAGTTTATTTGTTTATTTTGGGAGAGAGAGAAAGCTGCAGAGAAATCACATGAGCAGAGGAGGGGCAGAGAGACAGAGGGAGAGAGAGAATCCTAAGCAGGTTTGCACTGTCACCACAGAGCCCTATGTGGGGCTTGATCTCAGGAAATGTGAGATCATGAGCTGAGTTGAAATCAAGAGTCTGTTGCTTACCCAAATGAGTCCCCCAGGCGCTCCTGTGAAAATGTGGCTTTAGTTTTAGTTCTTAATCTGATGTTTTCAATTTTTTGTGTGTGCCACTCTTTGGGAACCAGGCAGATTTCCCAAGCATTTTACCATTTACCTTTTAGCATCTATGCAAGAGACTTATGTGTGCTATTTTTGAAAGGTTTCTGAGGTAATACTTGGACTAATTTTATCCTTTCTATTGATTATTTTCGTTGGTTCAGTTAAGAAGTTGCCACATTACTTAGTGAGTCCAAAACTGAGTATCCTGTTTGTGTATCTGTAATAGGTAATGGATAATAATTATCAGCTCAAGGCCAGCAGTATTCACTTGAGAGTAAAAATTATATTGATTTTCTGACTTGATTAAAAATACCTTCTTCAGAAAACGTTAGGACAATTTCTTCTACTTCTTTCTCTTTGTAACTGTCATATCTCAGTTCCACAAATTCAGAGTAAAAATGAGCTTAGAGTCATATTGAGGACAATTATCTCGATATTATATGTTTAGTTATTTAAATCATTTCTGTACTTGAGAAGATGTGGAATTATTTCTGTACTTGTGTACTTGAGAAATCATTTCTGTACTTTCTTAATTAATGAAATTATTTTCTATATACTTTAATGAAATAAACCTTTATATCCTGTGCAGGCACAACTAGAGTATTTAACAAAATATCTGGAGAATATGGATTTAGCAGTCCTGGATTACCAGCTGCGTAACCTGGGGGAGTTAGCTAACCTCTCTGACCTTCAGTTTTCTCTTGCGTAAAGTAAGAGAAGTAATAATACCTTATCTAGTCACACAGATTTGTGGCAAAGAACAAATGATGCTTATACATTGTATGTGGATGTACTATAAAGTATTACATATGATACATACTTTTTTTTAAATATGAAATTTATTGTCAACTTGGTTTCCATTCAACACCCAGTGCTCATCCCAACAGGTGCCCTCCTCAATGCCCATCAGCCACCTTCCCCTCCCTCCCATCCCCCATCAACCCTCAGTTTGTTCTCAGTTTTTAAGAGTCTCTTATGTTTTGGCTCCTTCCCTCTCTAACCTTGTTTTTTTTTTCCTTCCCCTCCCCCATGGGTTTCTGTTAAGTTTCTCAGGATCCACATAAGAGTGAAAACATATCGTATCTGTCTTTCTCTGTATGACTTATAACAGTGGGTATCTGTATCACACTACAAACACTTAAATACATTTCAATATGAAATACATTTCAATATTTTGAAATGCCTTTTTTGAAAGAAAGGCTACCAATTTCTGGCTATCATTTTTGTTTCTATACCTCTGTATAAGTAAGCATCATTTGATCTCCTGTCTTCACTTCTTGTAGTCTTACTGGTTGAGATTTTCTGCAATTCACTAATCCATCTGGCCCTGACTGTCTCCGGAATCGTATGTCTCATTGTGGATAACTGTTAACAACATTCATCCAATCACTCATGCCCAAAATAGTTCCTCCTTTTTAACTTACCAAGGTTTGTTAAAGTCACCACTCAAAGAAAAAAAAAGTTATCTCTCAAAGATTTCCCAAATCTTTTTATAGACACTGTATGTGTTCAGGTCTCTTCTACTTGGACTGTTAAAATAGCTTCCTCACCTCAGGCCAAATGCATCCTCCACCATTCTGCTGGAGTGATCTTTCTGAAACACTTTGACTTTGCTTTCTCACGCTTTGTAATTTCTTGATGGGTTCACGTACTGTATAGGACAAAGTACAGATTCCATATTATGGCAAACATTTTTAATACTGTTTTCCCATCTGCACTTCACTCTAGGAATCCAGACCTGGTGGGATTTCCAGAACAGGGTATGAATTTCCCCAGTTTTGTATCTGCGTATGCGTCCTTTCCTTGAAATAGTCCCCCCTCCTTTTCATCCCTCATTGCCTGGGAAATTGTGTGCCTCAAACATAACTTCTTCTCTGGAGTTTTATCTGTGCCAAGAGGCTCTTGGAGGCCTATGCTTCTTTGTGATTTTATGGACTCTTTTACATTTCAGGACGAAAGCCCTTAAGTCAATTGTAATATAATTATTTTTCTCACATTTGCCTTCCTCTCTAGGCTGAGCTTATATTTCTCTGATCTTTTTCTCTACTAAAAAATAAAAATGCTCATTACATGTTTACTGGGAGAATGAAAAATGGCAATGCAGTTTAGCTTTCATTTCTTATCACTTCCAAAACACTAAGATAAGGAGAAGGCAAGGAAAATCTCGGGAAGAAGGGAGTCAGGGTAGGCTGCCTCTTACCCTGTTTGTTTCCTGCTTCAAAAGAGATTCTTTTTGGCTCAGGCTGTTTGTGACAAGTTAGGGCCTGTTCTTTGTTCCTCTCTCTCTTTTTTAAAAAGCATATTTGTAGACATTATTGTCTAATGAATAATATATCCAAATAAATATCTGCGAGGGTTCAGATTACCAAATGGCTTGTCGTAGAAGCATTAAAAACTAGTGATTCTGACAAGCGACACATCATTTTTGAACAATAGGCTCTATTTCTCTAAAGATTTTGCAGTGAAGTTCACAGTTAACACAAGCATTAGATAAAAACATTTTAAAGGAAATCATATGTAAAATTTTTTATGCTAGATCATTTGCCTGACATTATATCTATTTTTTAAGACTAAAAACAAACATCTGAGTAATAAGTTAATAAGATTTAAAAGCAGCACATTGTTATCAGAGAGCCCTGAAGTACAGGGTATGATCATATTCCAGAAGCCCACGATTCATGATGACAGGGAGCTAGTATATCATATCGTCATGGCAACAGGATGTCTTCTTAGGTTTAAATTTGTTTGTGTTGCAGATCCATAACTTTAAAAGCTTATCCAAAGCTTTTAAAGAACAACTTGTATCACTTCCATGGTTCATGCTGTATGCTAAAAATTCATGGCTATTTTGCAAATGGTAATTTGAGTGTTCTTTACTTTTGTTCTTTTTGTCTGCAAAATGCACAGTTATCAGACTAAAATGGTTATGCTTGACTGTTTTGTTTTTTTTTTGTCACTCACGTTGCTTCAATATAGAAATGTAGGGGTAATGATTTTCCTCCCCATATTTGCTATACAGAGACTCTGGATTTATGTTTTTAGATGTAAGTACATATATTTCTTCACTGAGGCAACAATGATGAAAAGCAAACAGCTATTTTAACGTGCTGAATATTCTGAACTATTATTAATAAGCCTCATGTGTTGTTCAAAAAAGCCAGACCCATGCAACACTCTCAATTCTTTCTGACTGGCAAAAGCACTTCTTTTGCCCAGAGATTCTCTGTAAACAGTGAAGATAAACAATGATCAATGGTCCTGTTCACTGCCTAGCAAAATGTCCTTGATACCCCTCCCATCACAGCACAATGTGGACAGCTGGGTCCTCATTTAAAAGCTGGGAACAGAACCGGGGAAGTGGGAACCACAAAGGGTGAGAAGGAAAGAGGAAGGGAGGATGGAGGGAGGAGAGAGAGAGAGAGAGAGAGAGAGAGAGAGAGAGAGAGAGAGAGAGACACCAAAGTGAGAGATCTGCTTATGGTTGCCTTTGCAATTGTTAACCCGTTAAGAGTTAGGGATGGAAATTTCCCACATCAATATGCATTGCATTATTCCCTCCATTGAAGCAGATTGTTTTTGTAAGTTACCTTTGTCTTTAAAGAAGCATACAGATGAGGGTGATGGAGGGAATGCGAAGTAGAGAAGGTGCTCTGTGATGGAATTAATACTGAATTAAAAGGAAAGGTATCTGCAGAATAAAATAAGCTGGGAACTAAACTCTGCAATGTGCTGTTTTCTTTTTTCCATTGACAGTTGTTTGTCTCAGTGTATACATACATGGGTGATGAAAAAGACAAGGTGCAAGACATCCAGTAGGTTTTTGAAATGGATCTCAGGTGTTTTTTTTTAATCATGTTACTATTTTTGTTGCATGATTTTTTTTCTGCTTCTTCCTGGGTATGACATAGATGACAATAGTTAAAATCTTCGAGTTATGTCCATTTATCTACTATTAGTTGGCCAAATGGAATGACTTTCATGGAGTCCATTCTAGTATTTGTAATTTGATTTTAAAAACTCAATTAGTGGGTCTGATTGTCATTAGTATTCATAACTCCTTCTGAAGATCTTAGCCATATGCTTTAGGAAAGAAAATGGGAAGTATTCTATCAGATAAAAATTGAGAAGCAACCCTTTGTTTCGTCACCAATAATTAGTCCTTCACCTCTAATGTTAGGAAATTGACTAAGCTTCTAACATCCGTGGTGAGGATGCCTATTGCAGAAACATAGACAATAACATTTAAATATCACATCAAGCCAGATGTTCAAGGGCAGGATTTACTCTGGTCCTGGGTGCAGATTAGACATTTCTTTTTTAGTTTGTTCATGCCTGGGATTTATGACTATTATACACATTCAGTAGATCCCTGGTGGCCTGAGAGAGTGAGGATTTATTCTAAACTTGCAGCTTGTCCTAAGAAAATTGCTTTTGGTGATGGAAAGGGTGTGTTTTTTTTTTCCTTTTCTTCACATATTTCTTTTGGTAGTATCATAATATTAAGAAGCCATCCTTAGAGCATTTCTCAAAGAGCTGGGATTTTATATGGGTTGGAGAAAAGGTCCAATCTTTGTAAAGTATAGCTGCATCCCACTCTGTTTCTTCTCTCTCCCCCAACCACACTTGCACTAAGGGAAGACCAAGTTCAAACTCATCTGAGGGAGAGAAAATTAGTCCCAGATAAAGAGACCATTTCACTTCCATCAGAGACTGAATTTATGAGAAGTATTCAATCAAGATGTAGTTGGTTGAATGGTGCTTCCTTCCCTTTGCCTAAAAGATACACACTTGTCACACCCTTGGAAACAATTAACATTACCTTACTTAGAAAAAGGATTTTTGCACATGTGATTAAGTTAATGATCTTGAGGTGAGATTGTCCTAGATTATCCTAGTGAGCCCTAAATCCGACGATAAGTGTCTATAGAAGAGAAAGACAGAGGGAGATTTGAGAGAGCCAAACGGGGCGGGGGGGGGGGAAGTGATGTGACACATAGGCAGAGATTGGAGTGATACAGCCACAAGTCTAGAAATGCCAAGTGCCACCAGAAACTGAAAGAGGCTAGGAACAGAAGAGTCTTTCTTAGAGTCTCTGGAGGGAGCACAGCCCTGCTGATTCCTTGATTTCAGGCTTATAGCCTCCATAAAGGTGAGAGAATAAATTTCTGTCTTGTTTGATGACACCAAGTTTGTGGCGATTTGTTACAGCAGCCACAGGAAACTAATCCGTAGAGGACCATGGGATGAAATATGTGATGTACATGCAATATTTGAGTATGTGGTAGGTGTGGCTTCGCCGGCATCCCTCCACTCACCCATACCCCTTGTCAGCCTGTGCAGAGACCTGAGAGAGCACGAGCTAGTTGGAAACTGAGGAAGCCATCTCACTGGCTTTGAATTATTTCTGTTTCCTTCTATAAACACTCTCTTTTGGCTCTTAGGCATCATCCCATTCCAAATCCACCCACTTCAGCATCAGTGGCTTTATTTCTCATGTATATCCTTCCTTCTGCCTTCCCCTCTTTGCTCTCGTTATCAATCCCAGATTTAGGTTGATAAAATGTATTTTCTTCCAGGTAAAATGTTGTGTCTCTTAAAACCTCTGAAGGTTGTTTTTGTTTGTTTATTTGTTTGTTGTTGTTTTTAATCAAGGCTCTTGCAACTGCTGGCCCTTGCTGGAGAAAATTCTAGTTTAAGAACTGCTCATAGCATAGAGGAATGCCAATCAAATGGAATATACAGAAAAAGGATGGCTGACAAATGTAAGCTCTCCTGTTTTTAGTGATGTGTGTATTTTTTGTCCTCTTGTGATTATCAATATCCTTTATGTAATATATGTAAGCTAGTACCTGCCGTCCTCCTAAAAATCATAGCAGACTGGTTTAGACAGTAACTGCTGAGTTTGTTTCTTTCCAGCATTTTTAAGTCGAAAAATGTTGAGAGATTCTGGTCATAAATAATAGAAGTTTTTTGACTTGTCTTAATAGCAACAAATCAAATTTCCCGAGCATTTTAGAAAATAATTGACTTAGACGAGATAGAGTGCTTATGCACATTTGCTTTCACAGCCAGGGGACAAAGATAGCACTGTAACTGCAGTGGTTTAAAAGGCTGGACAAAGCTGTTAGCTCTTCTGGCTTCATCCTTTACCACAATCTGATATATAAAAATGTAGTGACAAAGATTAGACTTTTATATGTGGTAGCTGATGAAACTGACTTTTTCTAACTATATATTTTTGATGGTGTGTATAGAGCATGGAGACTGATGGCTAAAGATGGAGAAAAGAATTGAGAAAAGAGTAGAGATGGTTAAAATGTCAGCAGATAATGAGAATATGTCACTATTATGCCTCCCGTGGGAGTACCAAGTAAAAATCCCATTTATCAATGATGCAATTCTTACGCAATTGTTCTGTTACATAATAGTTGGGAATTGTATTAATAACCGAAAGCAATTCTAAGTCTAAGCAGGAATCAGTGTAATAAGTAAGCTCATGATATTTGGAATCAGATAGGATTAAAATTCTGGCTCTGAAACCGATGTTGAGATTTGTGTGTCATCTGACTTATTTGTGCCTCCTTTTACACATTTTCATTGGGTACAATACATCAAAGAGTGGTGGAAATTAAAGGAGGCAGCAGCAAATAGAGCAATGGTTGTCATGTCATAAGTGCTCAAAAATGTGTATTATTGCTATTTCTCTCTATCAAACCCTGGAAATTCTCAACTATCTTACATAAATGCATAAAAGATGAAATGGAATATGTAAATTAATGCGTTAAGCATTTTCTGCCCGGCTCAAGGTCTTAACACTAATTTAAGGAAGCATTAAACTCTGGAAAGGGGACTGACTAAAACACAACGAAAGAAAGTAGTTGTCTATGGAGTGACTATGAATTTAAACACTAATAAATAAAAATAGGAAATGAATGAAAGTCAACTTAGAAAGCTAACAGCATGAAAGAATCCTTTTTCAACAGAGATCTTAACTTTACAATAGTTATACTCTACTCCAAGATAAAACATAAAAGTATAGTGAATTATGGCACTTCCCTATAATATGTTTTTAATCTTTATTTTTTATGAAATACTAGGATAATCAGAGATAGGAGGAGGAAGAGAGCAAAGAGAAAAAGCAATCAGCAGAATTTCATGGCTCAATGGTGGGACATGTTAGAGATGTACTCCTAATAAAAATACTAGGAGGCAAATTCCATTCTGTTTAGAAATGAAGGAATTGTGGCATTGAGAGGTTAAATTGCCTGCCTCCTATCCTCAGATTATAAGTGGTTTCAAAAAAAGTGCTGTCCACTTTATGAGAGCGTAGGGTTGAGTTGATAATAATGAATAGGAAATCTGGGGGACAGTTTCACCTGGAGGAACTGGCCTTTCTCTTTCTTTTATGCCCTGAATTTAGTCATCTTAATGTTCTTATTTATAAGCATTCTAGGTGGTATTATGGGGAAGAAAACACTCAATATATGCTTCTACAGGAAGGAAAAGAAGATGAGGAGGAACCCTCTTCTCTCCCTTGGATTAAAATTCCTGTGTAACTAACTCAGTGGATGGGACATTACCTCATCAAGGCTCATCTCAGATGTCTGTTCAGATATCCTGTTATTTTGTATAATTCAGGAATTTAGGCAAGTAGGCCAACAGGTCTTATTTTCACATGAAGCAAGAGATTTCGGGCTTTCAAAATCTATGCTATTAGCAAAAATTACCATTTTTGGGAGGCAGTAAAATAGTTTGCCACTAAAGAGTGCAGAAAATAATTTGAAACCTTGTTCTTGGTGGATACCCTAAAGCAGTGGGGTTCTGAAACTGTGTTTCCCCTGCCAAGGCAGCATCAACATCACTTGGTACTAGTTAGAATTGCAGATTTTCGGACCCATCTCCAGAATCAGAAACTCTGGAGGTGGGGCCCAGCAATCTGTGCTTTAACAAACCTTCCAGGCGATTCTGATTCAAGCTAAAATTTGAGAAGCACTGACCTAGAATTGCAAATGAGGATTTCAAGGGAGGGAAGGAGATGAAGAGAGATCCACAAATCCTGCTGCAGAGGTTCTTTTTAAGGAAGAATGTGAAAGGGTGATGGAAAGACAAAGAGAAAGGTCATCTCTTATAAAATTCTTTTGGAAATGACTTAGACATACGTTCAGGGCTCCAAAGGTAGACTTTTGCCTTCGCAACACCTTGTAGTGGAGGAACTCAGAGGACTAGGATGGAAAGACATAATTCAAAATACAAGGAGAATTTCAAAAAAGGCTTGCACCCACATTCTTCTTCCTAATGCAAACAAGAACAGAAATCTTGGAATCTTGGAAGCATTGCAAAGCCGGTGGAATGAGCATAAATTGCTCCTACCCCCAGACCCTTTCAAGGGGCCTCTGAGTTAGCGCTGCAGATGTCTGTGCTGTGATGTGGCTGGACTGTGTTTCTGAGGACTGCCCTCTCACCTGAGGATGAAATCTGTTCCTCTGCTATTCTGCCAGATGTGGCTGTGCAACTCGGTCTCCTTTGTCATTGTTTTGTGAGTTGTTGTTCAGAGCCACCTTATTTCCATTGTTCAACACCCATCAGGGCACTTTGAAATAAATGCTGACTACCTGTGCCCTCTGAGATTTCATGTTGGCTTTGAAGGTCATGGATGTCACTACAGATGTGATAGAATAGAATCATGGAAACAGCTGGAGTCTTTGAAGTCTTCTAATCTGAACTCCTCACATTTCAGATTAGGAAATGAAAGTATGGAGAAATTAAATGACTATTCAAGGCCACACAATAACAGAGGGAAATCAACTCCATATTTTCTGGTCTTAATTTACTCAACAACTACTGATTAAGCATCTTTTACGTGGTAGGCAGTAGGGGAGAACAATGACGAATGAGGACTCTTGTCATCTAGTGGACAAGCTAGAGAAGAAAAGCAATTATGTGGAATATAATAATTTTAATAATAAAGTAAGCCTGTGATGCTATATGACAGCATAAGTGGGACACCTAAGTCATCCTTGAAGAATGTTAATGACTTCTGTGGACCAGTGACAGTTCCATGCCTCCCCTGCCTTTCCTTTTGGATTGGGAGTATCTTTTGCCCTCATCTTATGCTTGCCTCACCATTGTAAGTTGAGTGTTGGTGGGGGACAGATAAGCAAAGAGCCTTGTTGGTTCACAGGTCTGCAGATTGAGAGGAACTGTGCTCCAGGAGCTGCATTCAAGGCTGGTTTAACCATTACATGGTACAGCTTCCTGAGATTTGTAGAATAAATGCCCAGTCATCAATAAAATACAGCAGAAGTGACATACAAGGACTTATAACGTTAGTTCATTAGAAACTTACTGTTTTGATCTGGACTTCTGGCACCTCACTGTGCTTGAGATGCTCCCTCTTGGAACCTGTGTCCATGCTGTGAGAACCAAAGCCCCATGGAGTGGCCACAGTAGACAGCGCTCATTGAGCTCCCTGCCTACAGCCGACATCAGCTGCAGCCATGTGTGTAAGTCAGGCTGGACGTCTAGCCTAGTGAAGTCTCCAGGTAACTGCTGCCCTGGACCAACATCTGCCTGCAGCCGCATAGGAAACCTTGAACAAAAACTTACCAGCTGTGCCTGCTCAACCTATAATACTGAGAGCGGTACCAGTAACTCATTTTGAGCTCCCAAGTTTGCTATATGACAGCAAACTGTTTTATTTCTTAAATTCCACCTATGAGTGAAATCATATGTTATTTGTCTTCCTCTGACTTATTTCACTTAGCTTAATACATACCAACTCCATCCGCATCATTGCAAATGGCAAGATTTCATTTTTTTGATGGCGGAGTAATATTCCATTATGTATGTATGTGTGTGTATGCACACACATGCATACCACATCTTCTTTATCCTTACATCGGTCGGTGGACATTTGGGCTCTATCCGTAGTTCGGCTATTATTGATAATGCTGCTGTAAATATTGGGGTGCATGTCCCCTTTGAATCTGTATTTTTGTATCCTTTGGGTAAATACCTAATAGTACAATTGCTGGATAGTAGCGTATTTTTATAAATGGCAGCCTCTAACAGTGTGGTAAAATTCAGAGGAAATGGAAGGTCCTATGATAGTGGTTGGGAAATGCTCAAACCATCCACAAAGAGAAGGCCAAGATAGGAAATCTGCCTGGTGCCTTTTTTAAAAATAGCAACTTTCTTGAGATATAAATGGTGTATACTAAAATTCACCTTTTTAAGGTTAATAATCCAATATCTTTCCACAAAAGTGTGTATCCATCACCACTGTCTAATTTTAAAACTTTTCTTTAGCCCTTTCAGAGACACCCTGTACCCTGTAGCCATCACTCCCCATCATCCTCTAGCCCCTTAGTCTCTTTTCTTCACCTGTTTTAGGAAAGGGAATATTACTTTCCCTTTTTCTTCTTCAAACGATTAACAGGTATTTAAGAGCTATCAGAATGTAAGTGCCCTGAATACAGAGATGGAATCTGATTTAGTTACAGTTGTGTACACCATAGCAATCACATAGTAATGACACTCAAAGCATATTTGTTGCATGCATAGATGTGTCCTGTAAGTGATCTTTCTTACTGTGACTAAGAAAGTACGTTTTTGTAATTCCTCAGAATGAAAGCCTTTGTTGAAACCCTCATTGGAAAAGAGTTTCTCTCCCATAGTGTGTAGGTGGGACCAAATTATACCCTTACTTCCCCATCTCCTCTGCAACATGCATCAACAGTTACCCCAGAAATGTAAATTTCTTGTTTCTTTACCAATGAAGCAATGTGAGGGTGTTGGGGTTAGGAGCTGCAAAGGACACATTTTCCTCTACTATGAATAGCACCGATGTTGTTATGAACTGAATTGCATGTGTTATGTACCCCCCCCTTCCCCCTGCCTGCCTTACATGTACTCCATTTTGTTGAAGCCCTAACCCTCAATGTGACTGTTTTTGGAGATAGGGCCTTTAAAGAGAGAATTAAAGTTAAATGACATCATAAGGATGGGACTCTAGTCCAACATGACTTGTGTCCTTATAAGAAGAAATCTACAGAGACAAAGCCAAGTGAGAACCATGTCTGTGAGCTATAATGGCTTCCCCATGTAGCCGGAAATATTCAGGATGCAGCCTCATCCTTTAGCCTGCAGATAGAGTTTGAACTAGCCCTTGTGTTTCTCACAGGGAAGATCATAGATTTTCTTCTCTGCTGCTCCATTATTGCATATGAGTTAAGAGGAAAATATTACATGCTGATTATTTAAAACATGCTTTTCATTAAAAAGTAAATACTGTGCATCCGAGGATAAGTTTAAAACTTCATATAATCCACACAACCTGAAGAACAGGTTTGTTTTGAATAAAGGCATTAAAATTCCTTTGGTAAAATGTGAATTAAAAAACTGAAAAATAGCCACAAGACAATGTGAATAAAGTATGTCATCCTTACAATAGAAGCTTTATAGAATTTTGAAATAATAATTTCCTCTTATGGTAAAACTTAGTAAACACACAATGTACCCAAGCTTATATAATAAGTGTGGAGACAGTGAGAATGTGAAAAACACAGTAAACAGAGAGGCAAAGTGGAAGGCAGAAACACATTACTGAGGCAGAGATTCAGATGGAATTACGATGAGTAAATGCTGGGCTTGTATCTTTTTAGCTGTCACTGTTTCAACATTTAGTGCATTATTTTAGCAATATAGCATACAAATCTCAAAAGTGACATGAGCCACTGTTTACTTACAGATCTATAATTCTGGGAACTAGAAGGATGAACAATAATTGCCTTTGTGTACCAAAGCTGTCAACTTTCGGAGGTGCAAAGCATGCTAAAATGTCTTTTCCTAAGTCCCTCATAGTAAAGTTTAGCCAAAGTTGGAAATAATTGCTGTGAAATCCTAACTCTGGTAAGACATTCTGGGAAAGAATATGAGGTTCGACAGAAATGGAGTGGGGCCGTTGCAATTCCTATCTTGCAGGGAGATAGCATAAATTCTATTCCCAGATAAGGATATAGGGACTGAAGCTTCCAATGACTTGATGAGGGTGTCCCCATAATAAGAAGTAGAGAATTCAACCCAAGGGATATCTAATCTCAAAGTCAAGATATTTTTCCATGATACTTGCCATATGGCCAGAATGTTCTGAGGGCTTACTAAGTTGTCAAAGGGCTCCTGAATAAAAACATGTAGTAGGTATTGAGATTCTCCCTTAATCCACTAATTTGGGAACAGATTAAATAGTCACACTAAAACATAGAAGATATGCACCATAAAAGCTTATTGTCCTCCTCATCATTAGGGAAATACAAATCAAAACCACCTGTCAGAATGGCTAACATTAACAACTCAGGCAACAACAGATGTTGGCGAGGATGCAGAGAAAGAGGATCTCTTTTGCACTGTTGGTGGGAATGTAAGCTGGTGCAGTCACTCTGGAAACAGTATGGAAGTTCCTAAAAAAATTAAAAATAGAACTACCCTACAACCCAGCAACTGCACTATTAGCATTTATCCACGGGATACAGGTGTGCTGTTTTGAAGGGACACACGCACCCTAATGTTTATAGCAGCACTATCAACAATAGCCAAAGTATGGAAAGAGCCCAAATGTCCATCGATGGATGAATGGATAAAGAAGATGTGGTATATATATACAATGGAGTATTACTTGGCAATCAAAAAGAATGAAATCTTGCCATTTGCAACTACATGGATGGAACGAGAAAGTTATTATGCTAAGCAAAATTAGTCGAAGACAAATATCATATGACTTCATTTACATATGAGGAATTTAAGACACAACACTGATGAACATAAGAGAAGGGAAGCAAAAATAATATAAAAACAAGGAGGGGGACAAAATATAAGAGACTTTAAATATAGAGAACACACTGAAGGTTGCTGCAGGGGTTGTGGGAGGAGGGATGGGCTAAATGGGTAAGGGGCATTAAGGAATCTATCCCTGAAATCATTGTTGCACCATATGCTAACTAACTTGGATGTAAATTAAAAAATAAACAAATTAAAAAAAATTCTTGTTCTCTCCAGGATGATGACTGTAAACCACTTGCAAAACAACCAAATATCAAGCATGTATCTGAAGAATCTTGTATACAGAAAATACTCCGCACTAAATAGGGCAGTTCTAATCTATTTAAATAGACACAACTGATCAGAGACTCAATAAATCCACATCCATTTTCTTCTCAAGAGACTTAATTTGAGGAAGGAAGAGCACCATGAATTTTTTTTTTTTGAAGTGAGGGCCCAAACAGTTTCAAAACATTGGTTTTGTGTATTTCTTGATGTTCCTTGGCAGCATGGGCCTCATATTCCCAGCGGGCTGGTTAAGGAGAAATACTGAAATCTTTTTCATGGGGAGTAAAACCAGGAGTTTCAGAAATGATAGCTTAACATAAATACCAAAATAGATTATCAAACATTGTGCTATCACCAAAGTTAGTGTTATGTCGTAGCACCATTAGTGAAGACAGAGTTGTGTTGACTAATGTGAATAAAGACATGATTATTGATTTTATTTTTTTTATTCTGCTTAATTCTTATCATCTGGACTCTCCCAGTACATTAAAAAGACAGATATGGTAGCTATTCCCTTGTTCCCTTCTTGGGCTTATGATTAGATGAGAGAACTAAATTCCATTTGATTAAAGCAAGTTTCATTACATGGAGCTGATTCACTAGTTGATACCCAATAAGATCACAGCATAGATAAATATCAGTGGCTCTGAATCAACCTGAGTCACATTTCAGGTGACAATTCACAGAAATATTCTCTGTCTTATTTGATAGTTTTGTGATAACCTGGTGAAATGAATCAAAACTGGCTACTACATTTGTAGAATATAATAATGACGTAGTCACAAAATATAACAGAATTCAAAAGAAGAAGAAACATCAGTGAGTAGGTACTAGTAGTAAAGATAATAATTTACAGTAGGAAAGAAATAGCTTAGAGAAAGAGTAGAGCATTTTTTAGATCCCGACATAAATATAGCTATTACTGTGGTTCTTTGGTGAACAACTAATCCTTTTTACCAATCTACTAAAATATGCCTGAATTGTCACATGTAGCACTTGGAAAATAATCCTTCCATTTTAATTTCCATTAGTCAAAATCTTTATGTTGCAGAGGAAGCGAATTTTTACCTTGATCCTCTTAGGGTTTTTCGTCTGGGCCTGAGAATTAAACTGGCAAATGACAGATTAACAGAAGAAAAGCACACACATTTATATTAAGTTTTATGGGACATTGGGTGATCATAAAGAATGAAGACAAAGAAATGGCAAAACCTACTTGCTTTTAATATTAGGTCAAACAAAGATAATTGTGAGGAAGCTAAAGGCAGATAAGAATTATTTTAACCAGGCATATAAAATTCTCTATCTCAACTTCTTGTTCCTAATAAGAATGCCCCTTTGCTTCTGGTATAGGCAGGACATCTTTCATATTAGAATTTCACCTGCTTTTAAGAAAAAGATGGGAGGCCAGAGTGATTCTCTTGTATTTGGTGTTTTTCAAGTGCCTTTAACTCACAGTAGTCAGTATGAAAAGCAGCATATTTTGGGGTGACACGTTCTGAACTCCTTCACTGTATAGTTTATGTGCATATTTGATCATTACATTTTAAAGACATGTTGAGAAGCTAAACAGGATTTGTACAAGAGTGACAGTGACATGATGATTAAAGGGCTGAAAAGTCAGTCTTACATGGAAAGGTTAGAAGAATTGGCATTTAGCCTGGAGAGGCGTAATATGATTACTATCTTCAAATAGATGCAGTTTTTTTGTGTGTGTAACATTGTGGTAGACTACAAAAATTGGTTGCCCTGTGGAGAGAATTTGTTACCTATTCAGTACATAGTTTTTGAAAGCTACCAAGTGCCAGGCTCTGGATTAGGTAAATAAGTCATTTTCTTTCTTTCCTTTAAGAATTTCACAGTATAGGATGCTATACTGATATAGGATGAGAATAGTTGTATTCCTTAGGGCAAAGGCTAAATTGCTTTATCAATGAGATCCTCAAATATTGTTATTCAAATATGCTGGGATTCAAATGTTTTAAAACTTCATAATCTAGCCAGTCACAGCTAGGTGAGGCAGACTAACTCCACCTAGGAGGTGGTAGGGAACATGTCCTTCAATTCTATCCCTCCTCCCTCAAAGGTAGTGTATGGTTGAAGCTAGGTCATTACCCACTCATGGAAGTTGATAAAAACAACAAATGGATGGCATCAATTTCATTCAAAGTAAGTGAGGAAGCAGTTGCCAGTAAGCTCACATTCCATTGTTGTGACTTTGGTCATACGACCATACCTCGCAAGGGTATATTGTTTCGAGCTGGGTAACCACATGCTCAGCTACAATCCTATTATTATGGAAGAAGGAGAAAAGGATGTTAGGAAACAACTAGCAGTTTTCCATAGATAAGAAATATTATCATAAATATTAGCATATCAGTATTTCCATTCTTAAAAATCATGTGGAGAGCAGCTAACAATGCTCCTAGATAATTAAGATATACTTTACCTGAAGTCCCAATCTGCCTATACCAGAAGCAGAGTTGATCTTGTCTATACTATGCGTAAAAGTGTTCGGGTTATTTTTGACCACTTCTGACAATTTGTTTCTAAACTCTTTTTGGCCTCTGAGGATTACTGTCTATAGAATTGTAGAGAATACCTAAAATTTCTTAAATTCTATAAGTAAAAAATATGAGCAGAGTGAATTCAGTCCTGGATCTCTCTCTTCATCTGCCTGCTATGAGGCTTCTGGTCCTAGAGACACTTCTTTTCCCAGCCAATGAAGGGGACTATAACCAAGTTGTTCTGCTTTTGTAGACAAAGCATTTGGGTCACCATATTCTCTCTCAACATCTAATAAAATTCAAGCACGGAATTTTATTGAAATCTCTCTACAATGGATACTCTTCATCTACATTTTTTTTTTTTTGGCATTTAGTTTAAATGGGTATTTTCTTCAAAATCCTATCTGATCCTGACATCACAGGCAGTACATTGGCAAGGTCTCATATGATTTAATAACACTGTCAGACTCAGAATTAATTTAGTTCAATTCTTACAGCTCAAATTCCACAAGCACTGTAACAAACAATTTTATAATGCATGGCAAGCCTATTAAAATAATCAATCCAAAAAACCAGACTCTCAAAAATCCTTCTAATGAAATTGTTTGTAATTTGTTTACAAGAAGATATTATTTCAAATAGAATAAATCATATCCTACATCATCTTGTAAGTACTGTATTTTTTTTTTTTGTGGAGTGACATATATGTCCTACCGGTGGCTCAATCTTATAACAATAATTGGAGACAGGAATTCTTTGAAAAAAAAAATTTTAAATGTTATTAGATTAGATAAATGGACAAATACTTATTATTAGGTCGAATTTTTAACTCGCATTTGTTCATGTCTAAAACACAGTGATTAAAGATATATATTCACTTAATAGACTCTTTTGCATGAAATGTCCAGTTAATTTAGTTAAATAATCACTCTTCTTAAAAAAGTCCAGTAAACTCAAACAAAATTAGTTTGACTACCTTTTGAACTGACTGAATAATCAAGTAGTCATTTGGAGCAAGATGTTCCTATCAATTGTATAATTAAAAGTCAGTATATCTTATAGTCTCAGTTCCACTAACTCCTAACTAATAAAGTTATGATTTACATGAACTTAAGGAATTGAAACTTAAATTATATATTATAAAATATAGTCAATATCTAGTCAATTAGATTTCTGTGGCTAAAATATGGCCTCCTGAAACTTTACATATTCCAAAATTACAGCCTTAGCACTTGCAAAACTATTTTAAATAATCACACAGAAAAAGAAAACTTAATGTACTAGGTACAGCTAGACCTATGCACAGAGAAAAATTCCTCCTGCCCTTTTATGCTCAATTGAAGTGATTCTTTTCAAATTTGTTTGGCTATTTTTTAATGCAACTATAACAAATTTCTAAATAACTGACTCAAACCTGTTACTATAGTATCTACGGTATCTGATTGCTGATCAACTTTTTTCCCATCTTTTTGATTTCCTGACAGTTGCCTAGAATAATGCCAGTATGATTGGGATAAGATTCAGCATTTTAATGTTGAACTTCATTGCTATGAGTATTATAAGTAACTGCGTTCTTATGTTTATGATAGTGTAGATAATGGAAGTATGGAAAAGCTACCACATCTGGACTACAACAGGACATTTAAGAGGATTTATCATGAAAACCTCATGTTTAAACTTTGAGTATCAGCAAAAAGAAGAAGTAACTTACTAAATGAGAAAACAAATTATAACAATTGCTAATCAGAAAGGAAGTATCCACTGGTAGGCTTGAGGGTATATGATCCAGTATTGTTACTCACAGATAGGGGATTTATATAGGCATATTCATAAAATTGTGATACAAGATATAGATTTATAAATGCAATTATTTTTATATCAAGATGTCAAATGCCATGGCAGTTTTTTGGGCTGAATCAAATAAATCAAGTCCAGAACTTCAACTTTTTTTGTAACATCACCCCTTTCCCCATTGAAAGAAGGACAGTGAGATTGAGATATGGCTCTGAACCAAAAAATGACAAAAAAGACTTTGAAATCTAAGTGAAATTATCCAAATTGGTATAATATCTCAAACCAGCCTGGGCAAGATGACTATTTTCATTAGTCAGTTTATGACCAGAATTTTGATTTCCTATGTATCTTTTTAAAAAAATTTTAATGTTTATTTATTAGAGAGAGAGAGAGAGAGAAGAAGTGTGAGCCGGGGAGGGGCAGAGAGAGGGACACACACAGACACACAGATTCTGAAACAGGCTCCAGGCTCTGAGCCATCAGCACAGAGCCCGAAAGGGACTCGAACTCAGGAGCCCTAAGGTCATGACCTGAGCTGACCTTGATTTCCTATGTGTAGGCCTATAGTAAATCACACAGTGAAGAGACAAAAAGAAGGATTGAAGGCACTAGGGACGTTCATGCTACAGAAGAGAAGATTTAGGAGAGACAAAAAAAGTTTTCTTCATTGTCAAAGGATTAGAGACGAAGCTTACTCTACATGGCTCCAAGGGTATAAACAGGAAACCAAGGGTTAGACAGATTTAACTTTGATTTAAAGGTGAATTTTGTAAAAGAGTTGTCCTGTGCCAAGATAGAGTCACTGAAGAATAATGGATTCCTAATTTGGGCGTATTCAAGAATAGGCTAGACCATTATTGGGTAAATATATAATTTTAGAAGTTCAACTATTAAATAAATAAGATAAAATGATAGATGATATCCTTTCCAAGACTCTAACATCCATCCTACATATTTTATAAGATTTTTCTGGAGATTAACTGAGGTAATAAACATAGAAGTACTTATGAAAAACTTATGTTTTGAGGGAAGAAGTTTAAGTCTTTAATTTTAATAGTTCAAGTTCCAAGTTATACAGAAGCAATTTAATATAAACTTAATTTTTTCGAAAAAGTAGTGAAATTAAAATTTAATAATTATCAATCTTATGACGTAATTGAAAATGTTGATAGAGCCTTCTACAATTAAAAAAAAACTTGTAAATTCTTTTTATAAGATATAATAAGATGAAAATAAGACAAAATGGAAAGCTATTTTACTAGATACAAGCAGTTAAAATCTATATTATATAAAGAGCTCACATAAATATACATTTTAAAATTCTGAGTGAGAAACATGGAAATAATAGAACAATTTTCGCAGAAGAGTAAACAAATATTAAATATAATTGCATGGAAATAATTATAGTAACAAATGTTGATTCAACCTTGAGAATAATTCTACACCTATTAAATTAATAATATTATAAAGATGATTTTATCCAAGTACAGATGAATTTATTGGGAAGGTTATGCATATAAACTCTTCACAAGAATTTGCAAATTCTTACAATTTCTTTGTGAGACAATATTATAACATGGTCCTTCATTTGGTATTGGAAGATAGTTCTTCACAGGACTCTCTCATTTCTGTACATCTTGTGAACAGAAGCACAGATGGCTTTTTTTGTGGATAATCTTTTTAAGATTGTTTTATAGCAAATAGCCTTGGAAGATAGGGATAGTGCCTTTTTACTATTGAGTATAATAGAAATAATATCGCCCCCTGAGGCAAAAGGCAGCTGCACTTATCAGCCATTATAAGAAATTTGGATTATTAAGAAAACTTAGGGTTCTTCTCCTGTAACACAGCCCATTACATATGTAGGTGTTACCTGCTTTTTTTTTATGTCACCCTGAGGGAACTGGGGCTTGAGGAACTGACACATGAAAATTTATGATATTCTGGGTATTTCTGTTTCAGTGAGTAATAAAGTATCATAGGTCTCTGATCCAGGAGTCTTCGTGTGTTCTGCCAGCATCCATGAAACTATGGCAGTCTAACCTGTTTGTTTGGAAATCTCATTTCTTGGCTTTTGGCATAGAGACAATGCAGTGTGATTTAGAAGGAGCCTAAACTTTAGAATCAGACCATCCATATTCAAGTTTGATCCCTGCCACTAGATAAATCATAAAACCTATCCAAATATCAATTTCCTCATTTCCAAAATAGAGGATAAAAATGCTTAAATTTTAATGTTTATGAAAACATTAAGTGAGAAAATGAAAGCCACGTGCTGATACTTTTCCTGCCACATATAAGAAATATAATTAGGGGCGCCTGGGTGGCTGAGTTGATTAAGCCTCTGACTTCTGCTCAGGTCATGATCTCACAGTTCGTGAGTTCAAGCCCCGCAATGCGCTCTGTGCTGACAGCTCAACGCTCGGAGCCTGCATTAGATCCTGTGTCTCCCTTTCTGCCCACTCCTGGTTGCGCTCTGTCTCTGTCTCTCAAAAATGAATAAATGTTAAAAAATAAAAACAAATATAATTAATGCTTATCTCTTGTCTTTCCCTCCCTCTGCCATCCATCATAATTGTTATCCAACATTTCAATACCGTGACAAATAAATGCCCTATCAATAGAAAATAATTGGTTGCTGTCTGTGTAATTGTAATTCAGCTTAAGGATATCAATCAGCAGAAGATGAACTTGTACTCTATTAATAAATGGCATTTATTGCATATTAGTCTCTTTTTTACCGACAAGATCTGGAGGTCTGCTGCTTGGCAAGTAGACCATATTTTGGTCATGTAATATGTAATATGTTAAATATGTAATATGTTAAAAGCTTTCTTTTTTTTTTAATTTTTTTCAACGTTTATTTATTTTTTTTTGGGGGGGGGGACAGAGAGAGACAGAGCATGAACGGGGGAGGGGGAAAGAGAGAGAGGGAGACACAGAATCGGAAACAGGCTCCAGGCTCTGAGCCATCAGCCCAGAGCCTGACGCGGGGCTCGAACTCACGGACCGCGAGATCGTGACCTGGCTGAAGTCAGACGCTTAACGGACTGCGCCACCCAGGCACTCCTGTTAAAAGCTTTCTTACCAGTAATGAATCAAGTTCTGAAATGTTCTAATACTGTGTTAAGACCAACTGCAAAAGTGTCTGGAGAGACACATGTAACTTGACAATCCTATCAGGCAACATCTTAGTAAATCTATCCTAACCAGGCTAAGTAAGGATAGGAAAGAAGGTTGCATTTGCTTATTTGTGGGTTTTGTTTTTTGTTTTGTTTTGTTTTGATTTGTTTTTGCCTGAGGTATTTCCTATCTCCTCAGGTCTCTGACATTACTCTCAAATTATGAGGCAAATTTTTCAGCAAAATTATCTGAAGTACTTATTCTTTCTCATCACGTCTGCAAGACCTGGGTATCTTTCAAATGACTCTTCCATCTGTTTCTTCTTCTAATGCCAGGACCTCTATCCTCTTCCTTAGAGTTATATTTCCTTTTGAACACTAATTACTGCCTGGGACGTGGCTCAAGTTTGCCTCCCTCCCTCTGACTTGGTGACTGTGCCACGCCAGATTCTCTCTAGAGCAGGGAGGTCATGTGAGTTCTGTTGCCCTGTTTCCTTGGCAACCTTTAATTTGGTTCCATCTGGGTCTCGCTGACTCCCAGAATTCCATGTTGTCACAGCCCAATTTACATCATTTCCCCTCTAGGCTGGGGCATGTTATATTGGGGGAGAGCAGTGAAAACAGGAAGAAAAAAAAAATCCAACCATAGGATAGTGGCTGAGTCAATTATGCTATATGTACCTTTTGATAGATCATTGTTGTTTTTCTTTCTCAGTCTTTTGCTATATTACAGAAAAATGTTAAAAGGACATGCCATATTGTACACATGCACGTAAATTGGCAGAATAAATTTTTAGTAGTTGGGATGGATGGATTGAACAGTATCTGCATTTTTGTTTTCAGTCATTGTCAAGTTGCCTCCACAGGGGTTGCACCATTTTACTCCCACTAGCAATATATTAGAGGAATTATTTTCTCACAAACTGACTAAGAGAGTTTGCTATAAATTTTAGATTTTTGCTCTATCTATATAGGTTAAAATTATATCTTGGTATAGTTTTTAGTTTGCTGTTTTGTTTTTAATTGTGAGAGAGGTTGGTGATGCTTTCCTATGTTTAAGAGACTTTTAGCCTATAAATGTTAAGTTCATATTTTTTGCTCATTTTTCTAATGAGTGTTGTTTTTTTTAACTTCTTAATCCACCAGGAACTTCTTATCTATTCTTTCTGTGAGATATAGAATTTGAAGTTTTGTGATTTGCTTTTGTTTATAGTGTTTTTCATACAAAAGAGCTTTTAATGACTTCTGGAATTGAGGTCATACTTTGGAAGGTTTTCTCTACTCCAAGACTATGAAGAAACGTGCCCATATTTTTTTTCTAGTATTTACATGGCCTTGTTTTCTCTTCTAGACTTAGGTTACCATCTGTTCGGTTGCTCTGTAACAACGTGATAATTTACTTCTGACTCAATTTGGGTTCTCAATAAGGAGTCAGTTCATAGTGTAGAATACAGACATAATAAAATGAATTTGAGTTAATAAAGTTATGGTTTTAAATTCATTTAATATTGGAAAAATAAGAAAGACTCCAACATATTATAAAAGTGAAACAAATGATTTCTGTTGACCATTTCTGGACAACTTGTGGAAAAAGTAAGGGTATCTTTGGAGTATATATATATATATGACTACATTTCCTGTCTTTCAAAGTAGGTTGTTTTTTATTTTGTTTTTGTTTTTTCTGGGAAAGACATGGTAGGCTATTTTCAGACAAGAAAGGCCCAGAGTGCTTAATTATCTCCAGGTGTATTCCCAGTGAGGCCTAGAGGAGCATGGTCAAAAGCACAGCACACTAGGTATATCTCCCCATCAGTTGCTATTTACCTCTTAGCTTCAGTTTCCTCATAGGCAAACTATGGAAAAACGATGCCTTCTTCATAGCACTGAGAGGATTAAATGAGATGAAACAAGTACAGTGCCTGGCATATACATATCGTATATTATTCAATAAATAGCTCTTATTCGATATTGAAGCCATTTTATTTTAGATGACTCCATATTTTTAAAAGATGGAAATATTAATAACATACACATTTGGTTCACCCAAAGTAAAGGCAGCGTTGAGGATATATGACAACATAAATCTTCAAATGTATTGTCTCATATCACTGATTGAAAATGGCAACTTTAGTCTATTAGATGAGGCCTTGGAGATACTCATCTTCAAAGTTTTTGGAGAATAGCCTTGCAAGAACTCACTGGCTGGTGACAGTAATTCAGTTAGTTCTACATCTTTCTAGTGGAATCTAGAGTAACATATACAAAACCAGGTGATAAATTTTGAAAAAGTCCCTGGTATGGCAGTGCCGTGCATTTTAAGTGTACATCAAGCCTTCTGGAGACAGTTTGAGATGGATGTTCAGTGTGTTGGTGTCACATTTTTAGACATGTTCGCAAGGTCTCATTTTTTTTTTTTTTTTGTCTCTTCATTCTTGCATTTCAGCAGCTGGAAATGGCTGTGCTGCTTCAGAACCCTGTGATACCTTTTTACTATACATTTAGATTTTTAAATGCCATTGTCACTTGCTGAATGCATTTGTAAGAAATGTGCAAATCGGCAAGTCTTTTTGAAGTGTATTTTTGCTAAATTATCTTTACTTAATGAATAGTTCCCAAACAAAAGGCACGGGTGATAATCATTATCCTTCTTTTGTTCTTGCTACCTTGGCAAAACTACAGGAGCCAATAGAAAACAGACAATTGTTCTAATTTATGAATAGTAATGAATTTTTGTTACTGTGGCTTCTAGAATTTGGCTTTGTTCACGCTACTGTTGGAGAGCTAGAGCTGTTGAAATATAAGTGGTATAGTAACAAAATGAAAATGCATTCACAAATACACATAAATAACACCTTGCTCAGCCAGTAGCCAATTATTTTCTGTTGATAGAGCACTCATTTCAGTGGTGGTATTGAAATGTTGAATAGCAATAAAATTAACATTATTAAATGTCCCTATGTAATTATAAAAGTGTCTGTGAACTGTTACCATAAGAAATACAGAATGCAGCATTCAGCTTTAACATTCATGAGTTGAGTGGATTTTTAAAAAATTATGAACTGCTATGATCCTTCATTTCCTCCTGTGTTTAACATGGATAGTAGTACCTACCTCATTAGATGATTATGGGAATAAAATGAGAATTTGCATCTAAAGCTAGAAATACAGTGTCTAGTTTATAGGAAGCACACAATTCTAGTTATTCAAATAAAGACAGAAAAAAAAGAATGCATGCTTGTGTTATAGGCACAGATACCTGATTTGTATCTCCATGTGTATGTCTTCATAAGAATTTATTTTAGACATGACACTTATTGACATACTTTTATAGTTGTAGATTAAGTGGTTGATTTAATTAAAAAAATCATCAAAATAAAAACCATATATATTTACAACCAGATTTTTGTTCTGAAGGTCTGTTTATAAATCTATTTGTACAGTGGCTCAAGATTTACAAAAGATAATTTAAGCTTATAGTTCTTTGTTTAAAAAAATTTTTTTTAATGTTTGTTTATTTTTGAGAGAGAGAGACAGAGACAGAGCACGAGCTAGGGAGGGGTAGCGAGAGACAGAGGCACAGAATCCAAAGCAGGGTCCAGGCTCTGAGCTGTCAGCACAGAATCCAACGTGGGGCTTGAATCCACAAACTGTGAGATCATGACCTGAGCTGAAATCAAGAGTCAGGTGCTTAACTGACTGAGCCACCCAGGCACCCCAAACTTGATGTTCTTTACGTTTATCTTAGACTTGTGCTATCCAGTAAGATAGCCACTTGCCACTTATAGTTATTTAAATTTAGACATAAATTAATGAAAATTTAATAATATTTTAAAATATTTATTTGCAAAATAATATTCGATATTTATAACTCTATTAAAATTAGCAATTTCTTTAGTCATCCTAGCCATAATTTACAACCCTTAATAGTCACACGTGGTAAGTGGTTATTGTAGCAGACCACGAAGATACAGAATATTTCCATCATTGCAGAAAGTTCTATTGGCCGGTGTTTCCTTGCAGAATTTACAGATCTACTTCTATATAGATGGAGAAAGAGACTCTGGCCTTCTGTGGCTTGAAACATTTTTATAACCAGACCCTTCTGCAGTCTTAAATGTAAGGTTTTGAATGAATTCCCAACCTTCTCCTGCCTTCACATTATACTAATTGGCATCTGGCATTAATGCTATTACCTTAATTCAGTGATCCGCAATCTTGGGAGTACATTAGAACCACGTGGAGGGATTTAAAAAATCTGGATAGCCAGGCCACATACTACATCACAGGCTAATGAAATTAGAATCTCTGACGAGGGGCAAGCAGAAATCAATATTTTTAATGCCCTCACAATGAATTCAACATCTGGTGAAGTCTGTCAACTATGGATCTAGCCACACAGATCTGGTTTTGCCATGTCCCATCGCTTGGTAATCATGTGTTGTAAAGGCTGGTAGCTCTTTCCATACATTGCATGATTTGCTCTTTTTTTTCTTAAAGGTAATACTTCCTACTATTACTTCTTTCAGTACATGCAACATTATTTTCTCACAGATAGCTGAATTTTATCTTTTCTATTTTCATTCCAAATCAGAAGTCTTCTTTTCCAAGAGCTTTTCACATTCTCACTGCTTTTGTATTTCTCAAAGTTGGTAAGCATAAGTTCATGAAATATGTAAAACCAATTCTAAGTAGGAAAAAGCTCTCCAGAATAGGTGGAGGAAAATGAAATAACCTTATACTATCCTTCCTCCAAATGCTTAGAAAGAGTTATGGTACTTTTGCCCTGGAATGCAGCTTTTTAACATGCCCAAAACTTCTTTATTTAAAAGTTCATGAGTATAGGAGCTTCTGTATTGACATTCTTCCAACAGAAATGATTTTCTAGGAACAAGTTTTAAAGTACCTCATTATTTTGGGAAGACTCATGGTGCAAGAAAGAGTTTATATTGAGAACTTTAGGCAAATGCTAGCATATTCTTAAAATAACAGGTGAGGAAAATCTGTGGATGGTGATAATTGAGAAATACACTTGTTAAATAATATTTTAAGCCCATGTGCCACTAAAAAGTGTATTTTTTTCATTTACCAAAATAAACTCATATGTCAGAAACTGCTAGATGTTGCCCACTATCTATTCATTTCTGCATAATAATAACACTTATAGTTGAGCATATTAAGATTTTTTTAATGAGAGAATGGGAAAAAAATGAAAACTTTATATATTTAAAGGACCAAATATCATATATATATATATATATATATATATACATATATATATATATATATATACACATATATATATATATATATATATATATATATATATATATATATATTAGAGACAGAGAGAGAGAGAGAGGATGAATGCTGAATTGTTCTGGGGGTGAATGAATATAATAGTTTAAATATTGGTTCAGCTCAGTAGCAGAGAACAAAGATAATAGTGGCTTGATCAAAAAGGAATTTTTTCTCTTTCATGTGAAAGCCTAGGAACTCAGTCCTGGCTAGCATGGTAATTCCACAAATATCAAATATCCAGGCTCCTTCTATTCCGTGGCCCTTTCATCTTACAGCTTCCATCTCATGGTACAATATGGATTTTGCTAGTCAGAGAAAAGGAGAACAAAAATGGAAAACAGAGGGCGTATTCGCTTCCTTTCTGGTCATGATTTGGAACTCGTACGTGACAACCCCATTCACATTTTATTGGCCAAAACAGTCTTGAGGCCACATGTAGCTGTAAGGAAGTGAGGGAATGTTATCTTACATTAAGCAGATTTGTGCCCAACCAAAACTCCTACTATTATGTAAGAAGGAAGAGTGGATTTGAGAGCACATTAGTCTCCACAGTAACACATTCAAACATCCAGACACATAGTCCTCCCTCTATCTTATGCTTGCTCCCTGCACCCCTCCTCAAATGTGACAACCATTTATTGAACTCAGCTCAAAACCCAGGATTTCTTGAGAATGTATAGCCTTTCTCTTCAGATTTCACACCACAGTTTCAAATAAAGATTTCATCCATGGTGGTTTGGAGTCTGGCTTTTTGTTAGGAAGAACCCACACAGAGTTAATTAGAAGGAAGAAAGCATCAAGTGTTCCTGTTTAGACATCTTCTGAAAATATTATTGTCCTGTTTGAGCTGCTATTTTATATTTCTCTAAAAAATGAAAGTTATAAAGACTGACAGTGAAATACCACTAAGGGTTCCATTGTCAAATTATATTCACAAAATCCAGAGATCTGACCCTGTATCAAACTTTTCTATAACTCAAAGGAAATCGAGGTGAAATACGGTGAAGTTTGCGACTAATAGCAGTTTTCTATGCCTTTTCTTAAAACGTTAGTATCCACCCTGCCCCAGATTTAGTATAATTCTAAGTGATGCATGTAGGGCATTGCTGACACAAAGAGAGATGTGATGGTCATAAAATTCTTAATTTTATACTTTGTTAATTATGTAGCTGGCATGGCATTTTATAGCTGGCCATGCCTCATAAATTCATAAATTCCAGGTTTGTTTACCATTAACAATCTGAATGATCAAGATAGATTCTGTTAAAAGCATCTAGAGATAAGAACTCTCCATTACCTTTCTACCTGGAACTACTAGTAAGATGTTTAATTAAAATGCTTATTTAGAGATTTAATCAGGTCATTTTTCCCAAATAAAGATGGCTTTACATAAGGGGAAAAAGTAATAGATCAAAGTGTGTACAAATGTAGAATGGCTCCAAAATTGGTTCAGAGACTTTGTCATAATATCAGGGACTCAAGTTCTTTACCCCTTTCTGCTCTGCCATTTCAGTGTGTTGGCTTCTGTCCATAAGTTTGTTTCCTCATGATCACTAGAAGGCTGCCATATTCTCTTTTTACGAAGAACAAAAATGTTTCTCAGGAACCTATCAACAAACTTAACCATGGTTTTCATTAATGAAGATTGAGTCATATGCCCATGGTCTACTTTAGAGATGTGGAGTGACTATGTCGCATTTTTCACCTCTATAATGTGGAAAGTAGGATCTACCAGCAAAGAACAGGGCAGAGAAGGGAATGTCTATTTAAGCAACTGAAAAGTGTCCTCCTCCGCACCTTATAAATGTCATTTCTAATATGAAATATAAAGAGCAAGACTGTTGTCATTTTTTTTAACTCTGCACATCTTCCTAGCCCAGAGCTTATCTCTTATACTGAACTTTGATGAAATTTCATTTAAAATTGTCATTGACTGGAAAAATTGAAGGCTACCCATGAGAACTCACTCGTGGAATTAACTCAGAAGATCCTTAAATCAAATTAATCTCTAAGCAGAGATAGAAAGCAAGTCTCAAAGATGGTTAAGAAGGATTTTTGAATTAGTGCTACTATATTGTCCTTATTAGTAATTCACCACCACTATGAACAGGTCTATAATTTAAAAATCATGCTGACGTATGTAAGCCTACACATATTATGTGAAAAATACAAACCCTAGGTGGTGTTATTGTCATTATGCTTTAGGATAATGCCTTATGCTTTAGGATAATGATATGTACCTTTTAAGTAGGCCATATGAAAACATTATTCTCTTACCATTTAAAAAATATTTTAACTTTCTGTTTTCTTCTTCATTAGTGTTTGTAACACCCCTTAACTTGATTAATGCTCAGTATACTCAGTAACATTGGCTCATATTAAAAGAAAAACTGTGTTACCCTCTTTGCTCTATAATTGGAGCTCCCACCTCCATGAGGAAATTTTGGATGAGTATAATGGGGAGATATAGCTGAAAACCAGTATCTGGTATAATAGTAATTCCTCAGCACACTGTTATTTTGACAAAATTCTCAAATTGATAAAATTGTTAACTGAATTAATTCTACCTGGTTGTTTTCAAATAAATGATTGCTTAGTCTTGGGAAGTATTTTCATTTCATTATTGAATGCTGCCCCAAGATTGAGGGTTTCTCACAGATTGGTAGAAGATGAGAGAGCTCTAGTTTATAGGCTGTGAGTAATTTATTGGAAGTAAGGAAGTACCACTACCTTAATGCAGCTATAATGGTGGAAATTCAGAAGCAAGAAATAGTACAGTGGAGGGAGGGATGAGTTCTGAGCATATGGAGTCTTTGGGAAAGCTGGAGAGAAGACAGTTGTTAAGATTCGGTGAGAAAGAAGAAGATATCAATACTGGATTTGGGGAAAGTAGAGTAAGGGAAGATTCAGGAAAGGAACATATTGGTGGGACAAATATTGAGACGGTTAAAGTCTATGTGATATAGAACGGGAAGATAGAAGCATTAAATGATGGACAAGATCTGTCTTATCTTCCCAGCTTTGTTTCATATGTTTATTATTTTGTCCTTTAAACACCTATAGCACTTTGCGCACGTAAAGTGCGCATGATTCTCTTTTGCTGCTTTAAACCACCACACCTACACTTGGAGCTCACTGCATAAAAAGGAAAACCGATGTCCCATCTTTAGCTGCCTTAGATCTGAACTCACTTTGCAAGTTTACAAATCGGATCATGTCATATTTTTGCACAAATGACTGCATTGGCTTTCCATTGGTCCTATGAGAAAAACCGATATTCAGAAAGGGACCTATAAGATTCTGCATGACTTAATTCTGCCTATCTCCCCAACCTTATCACTCCCTGTTTCTATAAGCTTCTCTCTTCCCCTTTCTTTGCCCCTGGTTCACTGGCTTGTTATCTTTTCTTCAAGGCCTATTTCAGGGTCTTTGTGCATGGTCTTTCTTCTCTTCCTTTGTGCCTCTTCTCCTCCTCTTTCAGACTTCAGCTTAACATTCACCTCCTCCTTTCACAGCACTTAACAGAATTGGTAAACACATATTTGTGTAACATTATTATCTATCTCCATTGGAACCAGGCTTGAATATATTTCCAGGAATCGTAAAAGTTTGGACACGCCTAGCAAGCAGTAAGAGATTTAGTAAAAACATATTTGCAAAGGGCAGAGAGTATCCTTAGAGAAAACTCATTTTAAGCAATACATTCCCAATGGAGGAGGGATAAAGCAACACTTCTCCAAAGAGGCACATCTGAATTACATGGAGGTGGGTATCCTTAGCTGTCGTGTAGACTGATACACCCTTCTCCAGAGATGTGGCCCAGTGAAAGCACACATTAAAGTAGTTTAGCTATTGTTTGTCCATGATGGAAAGATGGTATATATTTCAGGGGTGGGAAGTAGAAAAGATCCAATACCTCCTCTCCATTCTGCAATCTCAGTTTCTTATTATACTGAAGAAAATAAAAAGTAATCAGCAAATAATTTCCATCACATCTGCCATTACATATCTACTATTACCATGGATTAAATGCACTTGCCCTTATAGAAGACTAACTCTCTTGTTTTCTCACTTGATTTTTATCCCCCCCCCTTTACCTAAGAATATTTCTCCATTAATTTCCCTTTCTCTGTCCAGTATTTTCATTTTTTCCCCATTTTACTGGGTCAGTCCCATAGAAATAAAACACGCCATGAGAGCAATCATGCTAAAAACAAAGCAACTTCCTTGACACAGTATTTATCTGTAACTGTCCCTCTACCCTGCCATTCTCCAAAATCCTATTCAACAAAACTCTATGAAAAGGTCTATAGTCTGTCAAATTTTTCTCCTCACATTTTTCCTTGAATTTCCTTTAATTAGTATCTCACCCATGCTATCCCTCCAAAACACATAAATGTTACTAAAGACCTCCAAATTGCTAAATCCAGTCAACTTCATCTTGTGAAAAATCTTGAAGAGAATTTGACACTTGATTATCCCTTCCTTCTCAAAACAGGTTTTTCATACAGCTTTCAAAACACTATAGTTCTCTTTTCTTGCTGACTTTTCCTCTGAGTCTTTTTTATTGGTTTCTTCACATTACCCTGACCCCACAATGCTGCAATGCCACAGAGCTCAGTTGAACTTGTATAGCTATGCCCACTCTCTAGAAGGACCTTATACAGCCTCATGGCCTTCAAAAAGTCTGAAATCCACCAAAGATTTCCAAATATATATACTTAGGGACATATTCATGTAAACTACTTGCCTTTCGACACCTGGACATCTAATAGATACCGCAGACTTAATAAGTAAAAAATCATACTGCTAATGTTCTTCTCTCTTCCCCCAACCTGCTTCTACCATGCAGTTCAGCAGCTGCGGAGGCCCCTTTAAGATGTAGGTCAGGACAGGTCACTCCTTTGCTCAAGGCTTTTCAACTGCTTTCTTATCTTACCTTGAGTAAAATCCAGATTACTTATAGTGGCTTATAGACACCTGAATCAATCATCTCCTGCCTTTTACTTTTCTGGCCTCGTGTCCTACTACTATGTACTGTGTTTCCCCCAATTTCATATTTGTCTGTGTGGCATCCACTAATCACAGGGACAAATTAATGGCCAAGCCTTCTTATAACCCTCTGTAATTCAGTTTTCACAGGCACCTGAAAATTGTATTGCAAACCCTCCAGCCATTCCTGAGCCCATATTTCCTGAGCCTCCTATACCTAACTTCCACAGCAAGCCAATATTTCTCCTGCCCCAAACCAAATGAGGGCCAGACATCAGAAAACTACAGACAGCCCCAACGTTCCAAAATCTGCTAGAAGTATTGAAACTAGCCAATCCTAAGCTGTTTACCCTTCCCTGTCTGACCTTTCACACAGAAATCCCAGTGACAGCTGTGTTCTGTGCTTTCCCCTCACTCAAGCCTCCACCTCCTGATCAACACTAGTCTTCCCAGTGTGGCTTTGTGTGGTGTAGCATGTCGTTTTCCCTGGAACTGTCAGCAATGAATTCTTTCACTGATACTTTCCAATCTGTGTCATCACTAGGTCACCTTAATAAATTAAGACCCAAGCACAAATCACATGGTTACCTCACTTACTCCCCTCCGGCCTCATTGGCCAATCTTTTTACTCTTCCTCAAATAAACCAAGCACTCTCCCTTCTCAGGTCCTTTGTCCTGCTCTTTCATTTGCCTGGAATTCTCCTCTCCCATTTATTCACATGGTTCAGTGCTTCTTTTCTTTCAGGATTTGCTCAAATATCATCTTATCAGCAAGGCCTTCACTGAGTCCCCCTTAAAGATAGCCCTTCCCCTTCACCCCACCCCAACCCTAAGTTGACACTATCCTCCTTAGTATTCTTTGTTTTCCCATAAAATGTCATCTGAAGTATCTCCTATTTGCTTTTCTAGAAACATAGCCAGAACATAAGCTCCATGAGGAAAAGAGATTTGTTCACAATATATCTCCAGGGTCTAGAACAGTTTTTGGATAAAATAGGTTTTCAAGAAATATTTATTGGTTGGGTGAATGAATGAATGAATGAATGAGTAAATGGAGTATGGCCACTTCCAGGTCAGTTTAAGACGCTATGAACAATAAGTGATCGGAAACTAAATATTAACCCTTGTCCCTGTATGCCTGCTGTAATGATCCCATCTTGTCCCTATTCCTCATCAACCATAGGTAAACACATGCTTCAATCCAATATGGGAGGAGATTGAATACATTTAAAAGTGAAAGAGAAAAGCTAATTACATAGAAAAGGATTCCCATGATAAAGTAATAACTAAAGCAACAAAATACAGCAAAAAAGGGAGACAAATAGTCCCCTGGGGCTACCCTTGGCTGGCTGATCGAGTGGCGGTGGCATTCAGTAAGACCCCAAGGGGCCCAGGTGACATGAAGACACTAGAAATTAACTGGCATTCTATTTGTTCCAGTATCTTGCAACAGGATGTTGAATTGAGTTATGTTCAGAAATGTTACATAAAATGGAAACAAAAATCTGACACAAGTCTTGATGCTACATAGTATGTTGAGGGCTTTCCTTTCACAGATGGTGCCGGCTTCTCTGTCACGTAGAGAAACATAAACTACTCAGATGTTTTCTTTCTAATATTCATATACACTGGGTAGTATACCATGTTATACTTCCTCTTCTTTCTAGGTGGCAACAAATTGATCATCATATGATTTCTTTATTTTTTCATTCAGATATAAAATTTAATTTCTGGATTAATTCTCCCTCCTTTTGTCATGCTAATCTTTCCCAAGATTGAGAACTCATTCTGGCCCCCAAAATATACATTTTTACATATTATTTCCAGCCATATACTTTATATATAAACATTGAGTGATTCTATACATGAATATGCAGATAGGCTTTTTAATGGTTGTGGTCTTTGGTGGTTTCTCAGCTGGGTTACTAAAACCTAAAACCAAGGCAAGTGATTACTGCTCTTTAGTTAATCTGGCGTTTACAGAGTACAATTTTTCATATTTGACCTTTAAAAAAATTCATTAAGTGAAAATTTATTAAATGTTGTGTAGGCCTTGTTAGATACCATTTTTTAAAAATGTTTATTTTATTTTGAGAGAGAGACAGAGAGAGAGCACGCATGCGTACAAGCAGGGGAGGGGCAGAGAGAGGAAGAGAGAATCCCAAGCAGGATCTGGCTGTCAGCATGTGGAGCCTGAAGCAGGACTTGGTCTCATAGACCCTGAGATCATGACCTGAACCAAAATCAAGAGTTGGGTGCTTCAGTGACTGAGCCACCCAGGTACCCCTTAGGTAACCTTTTACGGCAGAAAGAATAAAACCATGTACATCTATACTGTTATCCAGTTGATATGGTTGTTAGTGTTATAAAACTACATCATTTAGAAACTCAAATACAAGTATGAACACAAATGACTGATTGTCAAGTAGAAACATCAAATTAATGTGACAGGTGGTTGCAGCCAAGCTATTTCTCCCTTCAACTGTCTTGTTTGTTTTTCATTCCCCACTTTCACTTCCTAATTTTGAGATTGGTTGGCTCTCTTCTCAACCATCTCTACCATTTTTCTTTTTTAATACTCTTTAATATAGCTAATAGAATATTTCTACATCAGTGTACTAAACATGTATGTTCCTGCTAAAAATCTTCTGCAGGTGCCCCATTGTCAGTAAAATAAAGCCCATTCCCTGGTATGGAACCCAGGCCCTCCCAGTTTCACTCCCCAGAGCTTTTATCTCTTGCTTTTATCCTTCCTCTGCATTGCCCTTTCCTCAAATCATGATGTGTGTCGAACTTTCTACATGATCTGAACTTTTTTAGAAAACCTCTGTGTTTTGCTCAAGCTGTTTTCTCTGACTAAAAGGTGTGGATGCTGTTCTTCTTTTAAAATGGTCACCTCTTTTAAAGGGGTGCCTGGGTGGCTCAGTCGGTTGAGGTCCGACTTGGCTCAGGTCATGATCTCATGGTCCATGAGTCCCAGCCCCCTGTCGGGCTGTGTGCTGACAGCTCGGAGCCCAGAGCCTGCTTCAGATTCTGTGTCTCCCTCTCTCTCTGACCCTCCCCTGTTCATGCTCTGTCTGTCTCTGTCTCAAAAATAAATAAACGTTAAAAAAAATTAAAAACTAAATAAAACGGCCACCTCTTTCATGCAGTCTTCCTCCCTACCACTAGTTAGAATTAGCTGTCTGTAATTTTTACCTGTAGTGTTTTCATAGCACTTACAACATTCATTATTTCATTTTAATTGCTTATTTCAATTGCTTATCACATTTCACATTAAACTACATGTTTGAAGCCAGACTATTTTCCATCCGTAGCCAGTTTTGATCCTTGAATATAAAAGACCCTTAAATATTTATCAAATCAGAAAGGATATAGTTATATTTAATATAATGAAGTTAAATAATCTTTCCTGTCTTCATGAGCATCCATATGTTTGATTTATTTTTTACTCTTTTCCTGTCTTTGAAGCAGCCTGGCTAGGAACTAGCACATACATCTCGCTGACAGGCCTTCTGTCAACATTTTCTCAGAAAGATCTCATTTTGAATTTTTAATGTCTCGGGCTAGTGTAGTATTGAGTAATACTACATTTTTAAATGCAGAGATCATAAGAATCGGTGATTAATAATAATTAATTACTTGGTAAATTGCCAGGTAAATTGATAAATGTAAACACACTCCCCACAGATGATTGCCTCACTTTTTTTATGTCTCTTATTGTGGCCTCAGTTTCCTGTTCCGAAATATGACATAGGTGATCCCTTCCAACCTGTGCGTCCTGCTCGAGTAGTATTGTCTGTCCAGACCTGGTTCAATTTTGCCACTTTTATTTTCATATTCCAAAGTTGATTAAAAACGGAGTAAACAATCATGATAGAAACATTGTTTTCATTAAAACAATGATCATAGTATTAACTATCCAGCCCCTTTTGCTGGAGGACAACAGATGGACTCTTGGGTGGGCACACAGTTCCACACCCATCCTGAATGAGCGAGCCAGCTTGCCAGAATCGCCTCTCATCTGTCTTGAGAACTGATTGAAATTATGGATGGGAAACGGTTTAGTAAGGCCTAACGCACTCGCCACATCTAGGGGATCATTATTATTACTGTTGTCATCAGCTTTGTAGTGTGATTATATGGCCGTGCCTTTTTTGTTTTGAACAAATTTACTAGCACTTATACATCTGAATGAGTTTTCGCCTCTTCAAATAATATTTAGGAAGGTATTCACTTACTGAAAAAATGCTATTATTCCTCAAACATGATGTAGAATCCATTCAAAAATAGAGAGTCATTGATAGTGGTCCCACGGTGACTTTAAACAAAACTAGTTGTCTGTATGGCATAATTGTACACATTAAAGCTACATAATGCTAAATACATAATTCTGGACAATTAGAAATTTAATGAAGAACGAAGTAGAGATCGGGAACTTAACTTCACAATAAAAGAGACTATTTGACTTTTTTTTTTTTTTTGGTCTTCTGACATGATGCAGTAAGAACTAACTATACAATACAACCTATGAAATATTCTCACCATGAGTTTGAACCTGAGTCTGATCAGCATCTAGCTCTAAATACCAAATTAGAGGAGAAACACAAGAGAAAGAAATATTAAATGGTAAGGAGGAGATACAATTAGCAAAATCCACAATTCAGATAATTCTATAGGACAAATAATCCATTTTCTTTGACTAATCAAAAGGAGTAGGGAAAAAGAAAGAGGACCTAGGAATTGTGAGAGATTGAAAGAAATTTAAGTGACAGATCAAACAAGTCCTAAATTTAGTTGAACTTGTGTGGACACTAAATTTAAACAAATCAACTATTAAAAGACATTTATGAGACAATTGAGGACAGTTGAACACTGATGGGATATTTGATAGTATCAACAAATCAATTTTGTTTTGAATTTACATGTAATAATATAAATGGTTTATTGTTATATTATGAAAAGGTGTACATTTTTCAGCAGTACATACAGAAATATTTACTAATGAATCTTACATTGTTTAGAATATGCCTTTGTATGCTCTAACAGTGTAGAATGAAAAAGAGAAGTAAAAGAGGAGAGAAGAATACAGAATATGATAATTGAAGAAGATGAACTATGGGTCAATTGTTACTAATTATACTGTTCCCTCGAATTTTGTATAGATTTGAAATTTTTCATAGTAAAAAGTTTAAAATAAACACACAAAGTAGGCATATAAAGAGAAGAGGAGTGAGAATATTTCTGGACTTCACAGTATCCCAGATTGCCTCCTGCCCTTGCGTTGCATGAGATATCCTCAAATGTGTCTCTTGAAATTAAATTCGCACCGAGGTTCTATTTGCCTCGGTGAGTCCCTAATGAATACATTGAGCCAGCCAAAAAGAATGCTCATGAGCTTCCTTAGTAATCATATTAGAGAACTAAAAATGTTTCAGTCCAGGAGCACCTGGGTGGCTCCATAGGTTAGGCGGCCGACTTCAGCTCAGGTCATGATCTTGTGGTTTGTGAGTTCTAGTCCCGCATCAGCCTGTCTGCTGTCAGAACAGAGCCCGCTTTGGATCCTCTGTCCCTCTCCCCCTCTCCCTCTGCCCCTTCCCTGCTCATGCTCTCTCTCTCTCAAAAATGAATAAACAGTTAAAAAATGTTTCACTCTATTTTAAAAATACTCTATAAAAAGTAATGCTTTATATAAATATCACTGTTTCCATTAAAGTGTCAATCATAGCCTTAGATACATATTGGGCATATTTATAATCTAAAATGGAATTAAATAAAATTGAGACTATTGGAGCATCACTAAGAGAAAAAGAAAAAGCTAGAAATACTCAAATCAGTGATTCTCAACCAAGGATGACTTTGCCCACCAGGAGACATTTTGCAATGTCTGTAGACATTTTTGATCATCACAACTTTGGGGAATGAGTGGGAAGAACCAGGGCAGGGGCGGGGAGGGGGGGCGCTACTGGTATCTAATGGATAAAAGACAAGGATGCTGCTAAACATCCTGCAATGTACAGGACAGCCTCCTTCCCTGCCCCCACATACAACCAAGAATTACCCAGTTCAAACTCACTAGTTAAGTGATATTACTTTAAATGTGAAGCAGCCAGACACTCCTCGAATTTCTTCATTTATTTTAACACCTCTTAATGTGTCGATCACTACATACATTATGTACATCATACATGAAAATATAGAAAACAAATCTGTTTTTTGTTTTAATTAAGTTTGGAAAACAGATAAACTGTAACCCTGAAGAAGATAGTCAATAATGATTATTTTTCTAGCAAATCAAAAACTGCTTTTTGCTACCTTTAAAATTATATCTTTTCACACATTTGGAGTCACTAATCTTTGCTCGCTTGATGAGTTATAAGTAGTAATTTTTTATCTGTCCAAGTTATAGGTCATTACTATATTGATTTTCAGCTGACCTAGGACATGATTTATCAAAAGTGTGAAAATGTGTGTTTTAGATGTTTCTAGTTGGAGCTTTATTTCATTTTGCAGCCTCTAGACAAATACTATACTAATCATTTAAAGACTGTCAAAGTTGCTTCAGTTATCTCTTATAATAACAGTATAAATTTCATTTATAATTAGCACAGAAAATGTACTGTTAAGAAAGCAGCTTCTTGTCTCTGTGGCGTCTTAAAGATTTAATTTAGAAGATAAATTTCTTATTTAAAAAACCAATATGTTTTTCAGATATTAAAACAAAAGGAAAAGAAGAACTAATATTCTTTCCCTTACTACCTATTATTGTATAAATAATACGTGTCACCTTTTAGCGGGGATGGGAATACTCTTACTTAAGATACTTAAAAAAATACTTTATAAAAATATGCCATGAATTTAAAGACCTACCCAAAGGATATTTTACTCTTACAACCACTCTTAAGATTTTCTTGTAATTCTTTTCCCAGACTGATCCTTGTAGACACGTGGTTATATGTGAGCATGCTCTTATATTTTAGATATGTCTTTTGTAAATGATATTGCTACATTTTACTTTCTTATCCTATCTTTCTCTTTCAACTGCTGAATTTAGTTTATTTTAAAATAAATGGTATATTAATACCTGCAACCACTTCTTCCATCTCATTGTGTAGATTCTTCTTGTGTGTTTTCCCTTTATTTAGGTATTTCCTCCTTATTTATTGCTTTTTTTTTAATTAAGATTTTTGGTTTTTTTTTCATGTGTATTTACAATTTTTTGAGAGAGAGACAGAGAAAGACTGTGCACCCTTACTAACAAGAGAGGGGCAGAGAGAGAGGTAGACAGGATCTGAAGCGGGCTCTGTGCCGACAGCAGAGAGCCCAATGCGGGATTCGAACTGACAAACCATGAGATCATGGCCTGAGCTGCAAGCAGATGCTTAGCCGACTGAGCCACCCAGGCACCCCAAGGTTTTAGTTTTAAATTCTATTTTGCCCCCTAATTAATTTTGGGAAAACACTTCCTATTTCTGTTATTTATTCATCCTGATTTTCACATGCATGCTTAAAATCTGCTGTTAATACCTCCATGATATTCTTGGACCTTAGACAATTTTACAGTCACCCCAGTCTTACATGTCATTAATTACAAAACTATAATCCTAACTTCCATTTTTTTTACCACAATCTAAGTGATTTAAATAACAGAAATTTGTTGTCTCAAAGTTTTGGATTCTAGATATCCAGAATCAAGGTTTGGTCGGATTGGTTCTTCCTGAGGGCTGGGAGAGGAGGATCTGTTTCAGCCACTCTGCTTGGCTTGTAGAGGTCATCCTTTCCCTATGTTTCTTTGTATCACCTTCCCTCTATGCATGTCATTGTGTCCAAATTTCCCCCTTTCATAAAGACTCCAGTCAGATTAGGGCCCACCCCATGACCTTGTTATGACCTTGATTATGTCTGTAAAGACCTTATGTCAAAGTAGTGTCAAGTTCTGAGTGACTAGAGGTTAATAATGACTTTAATATGTGAATGCTAGTGGACACAGTTCAACCCATAACACTACCCAAATTTGGCATTATCATGATGAAAACGATCAACTTTTGTTGTTAATGTTTCTTTAAATTTATTCATGGTCATTTTCTTTGCTCTAAAATGAAATGTTTGATTCTAAGATGTTTCTGGATCTGTTTCCTTGCTTTCCCCCAAACAAGTGGTTTTAATGAGGTTTTATTTGTAATAAAGTACTCACCTTTATCTGAAAATGTCTGTAATTTTGCCCTAGCTCTTGAATGATTGTTTATTTGTGGACTTGATTCTGTGTTGACAGTTAATTTATTTTGGAAGTTTGAAGGTTTTGTTTTGTCTTTTGGCTTCCTTTGTTGCTATGGGAAGTCTTTTTTATGCCTATGTGCATATTACATCTTTTCCCCATAATTACTTGGAAATCCCCCCATTTTTATCATGTTTTTTAAAAAATGAAATGTTTATTATATATATCTCTATATATTATATATATTATCTATATTATCTGTATATATTATCTATATAATATATATATTATCTATGTATATTATATTTATTATATATATATAGAGAGAGAGAGAGAGAGAGAGAAAGAGGGAAGAAGGGAGGGAGAGAGAGAGACACCATGGGGGAAGGGCAGAGAGAGGGGGGTGGGGAGATAGAGGATCTGAAGCAGGCTCTGCACTGTCAGCACCCAGCCAGATGCTGGGACCGAACTTATGAACTGTGAGATCATGACCTGAGCCAAAGTCAAACACTTAAGCAGCTGACCCACCCACGTGCCCCTGAAATCCTCCCCTTTTTAAAGTGAATTTTGAGTGTAACAAGTTTAGGTTTCGATTCATTTTTATGCATTCATCCTGGGATTGGTTGAGCTCCCTGTACCTTAAGCATCATATCTCTTTAAATTCTAAAAGGGTTCACACATTATTGCTTTGAGATTTTGTTTTTCCTTGTTTCTTTGTATTCTGCTCTTTAAACTGGAAGACATGTCTCATCCTCTCTCATGTTTTTTCTTCTTTGTTTTATATCTATCTCTATTTTTCTGTGATTTTTGAAAATATTTCTTAGTTTTTTTTGTGAATGTATTTCTGTATTTGTAAGTATGTGTTGAATTGTATCTAAGGTACGGATTTGTTCGCTAAGGTTTTTTAAGAAAATTCAGTTTTACATAAATGTTTATCTTTGCAGGGCTCAAGACAAGTGTGCAAATAGAAACCTATATATTATATCTCTACATATTTAAAACACTATAGGCCATTAAATAAAATAAGTTCTATCTTCCAGTTTTAACAAATAAACCTTCATAATGATGTGAAAGGCCAAGTTTTGAATTTAGAATGCTTGGACTCTTCATTTTCTGTGCTACAAAGAAAGCCATCTTCTGGCCCTAGGGCCCCCGGCCTGTGTCCTGCTCTCCTTCTCTGTCCGTAATTGCATTCATCCCATAATATGGGGGAATCCCCTCAGGCATGTGTTGACATGGCATCCGTGCATCCAGGCTCCATCCCTGACCCTATTCACAGCTTTCCCTTAGACACCCCTCCAGCCTAGTGATATGAATACCAGTTGCTAAATCTGCTCTTAGGATGATCAACACAAAGTGTGGGACAGGTTAAAGCCACATAGACATGGAATTTGGGTTCCTGTGTACCGGGAGGATGATCTAGAAGAAAAGGATGAGAGACTCCAACTGGGCAGGTCTCCTTGAATCCATATTCCCTACACTTTGAAGATGGGTGTGGCAGGAAAAGAACCATTTCAGGCTCTTCAAAGTGCTGTACTCGGGCATGGGCCTCTCATGCATAGACCTAGAACCATTATTCCTGGAAAATACAAGCATCCTTATCAAGACCTTAAACAATCAGGAGCTTTTTCTGAGCTCCCCACTTTACTAAAAGTAATCTGCTTGTGGATAGTAAATACAACACATATAGCCAATATATATTTAATAATTTCTATTTGCAAGGCCCCAAGCTTGTGTTTTTTATATATTTTCTCATTAACATCTCTTGATTTAACCACTTCCTATCTATTTTTACCATCACTGATTCATTCAAGCCTTTACTATTTTTTCCTGTACTGCTGGAATAGTTCTCTGAGGGGTCTCCCTGTTGTATCTATTCACAATTTATTTTCTGGCTCTTTGTTGACTTTAAGATGGTAGTCCAACACCTAGTATGATTTGCAGAGGCATTTGTGATATCATCCTTTACCATCTTTCCTACCTTAAATCCTTTCAGCCCATCCTTACATCTTCCAGCTATATCAACACATTTGTAGTTCCTCAGATGTCCTTTTCTATTTCCTGACCCCCATCTCTTTCCTTTCTCTGCCTTTTTCACATTTCTCTATGTGTTATTTGTTCTATGAAGACTTTCCTTGATAAGCTGATGGAATTCTTTGTGTCCCCACTGTATGCCGAGAGATTGGGGAGTGTTTAAAATGGATTATATCTGGGGTGCCTGGGTGGCTCAGTCGGTTAAGCAACTGACTTCCGCTCAGGTCATGAACTCATGGTTTGTGAGTTCGAGCCCCACGTCGGGCTCTGTGCAGACAGCTCAGAGCCTAGAGCCTGCTTCGGATTCTTTGTTTCTCTCTCTCTCTCTCTCTCTCTCTCTCTCTCTCTCTCTCTCTGTCGCTTAAAAATAAATAAACATAAAAAAAAATGGATTACATCTATTGCCTCACATGTTTTCCCCCTGCTGGACTATGGGCAACTTGTTTTGACGGACTGTGGCCTCAGATGTTAGTACTTTGTGATGTACATACCAAATAGTAGTATTTTCTGAACAAGTAAATAAATAGCAATACAATTCGATCTTGCTGGCTGATTAATCCTAAAATAGATCATTATAGCCTGTTTTGTTTTTTGTTTCTTGTTTTTTGTTTTTACTTTTTTTTTTCTTCTTTCTGTTTGAGTCTACCTTGCAGGATAGTGTAGGGAAATGCAAGGTGCAGGAAAAAGCAACTGGTTATGAGGAGGACTGAGTTCCTTAGGGTTTCTTACATCATACAGACCTGGCAGGAGCTTTGTAGCTGAGTCAATTCCTCCAGGTACCCTTTGTGGAATAACTTTAAAATCCAGGTTCTTTCTCAAGAGAATGTGGTTTGTTTGTTTGTTTGTTTGTTCCAAATTATCTGTCTTTAATATTAGGAAAGAAATCAGACATATTATAGCAGAAGAGAGAAATGCTACCTCTTATCAGTCTGGTTCAGAGAAGGCCTTAGGCAAATCTTCCCAGGAACAAAACAGTTTTCATTGTTTTCCATTATTGTTCCTTATTACTGTTATTATTATTGGTATATAATGTATAATGATGTGAGTGACTTTTGCTATGTGCTATGGCATATGCCGTTTCATTGTAAACGTTAGAAGTCTTAGTTTTTATGGATTAAAGCCTATCTGAGGGGAAACAGTGTATGAATGATAGCTGTAGCCAAAGAAGCTATAGAAATAAATGTAAAACTCTATTGAATTTTTAAAAAATGATTCACTTACCTATTGTTTCCTCTATTATGTATTTTATTAGTAAACTCAATACTCAACCAAATATTATATCATTACATTCTTGTCAAGACTCATAGGACCATTCCGATGACTTCTCCACACAGCTTTATAATGGCCAATTCTAGACTCTTCTGGAAGGATTTTTGATGGCTTGGAAGATAGATGCTAATCACCAGAAATCTTCTGTTTTCTGCTAGCTGCCAGCCCAGGAATGTCAGGTGATAAAACTTGGTTTAGCGTCAGAATCTGATACTTAAAGATGCCTGTTACTTGGCTTGGGCAAAATCTCATTCTTTACAAGTTAATAAACATGTTTACCCAATTCAGCCCTTCTGTATTTTATGAATCTGGTTGTAATTGTATCCAAATCAACTTTAAGTTTAGAAAATGCCTATGAGTCAGAAATATGAGATGTGAATGTTTAAAGGTGACTTTCCTGTAACACAGTGTGTTAAACATTCTCCCTCTTCATACTCCACCCCCTTCTGCTCCTTCCTTTCCCACTCCAGGAGACTGTGTGTTCTGTTACAAGCACTTTCATATTCTTATGTTTACGAGCTCACTGGAGAAGGCTTCATCAAGGCATTATTATGTATGGTGCTATTCTAGACGCTGGCATAAATGAGATGAACTAGGTACCGGCAACATTCTTAACTCATTCATGGTCTTAAAAAAAAAAGGCAGTTATGAACCCAAACAATTATAGTGTGCGCATTAAGCACAAACTGCAGGGAAGCATGAGATTTTAAGGGCACTTACAGGAAGGAAGTAGCAGTGGGGTTACTGAAAGCAGGAAACGAATTACAATTAAAGCAGATGCTGTGAACAAAAGTTTGAGCTAGAGCTCTATAATGTTTAGGTTGATTGCTCATTGCTCAAGTTTCAAGTACAAGGTAAAGAGGGATGGGATTTGAAGGTAACATTTGTGTGCATAGATGGAACTAATGTGGGTCACTACGCAGGTTGTGTGAGCCAAATAACCCAGGTAGGTCAGCTTAACTCCTCTCTTCAGTGGCCAAAGGGGAGTTGGGTTAGGGGTAAAGGAGAGAGTGAACATAAACGAGTAGTGATTCTGAAATATAATCACTTAAATGCCATCTGTTACAAATTACTGCTTGTCCTCTTATATGTGTTAGAAGAAAAATGTGCACTTCATGAAATGGCATCTTCTAGTGGTCAATGGTAAATTAGTTTCTAGATATAATACCTTATTATGCCAAAATACTGGAAATAGTACAGAGGTGAGAGTCGATTACAGAGTATGGCTGAACTGAAGAAGAATGAAAAGCAATAAATATGTTAAGATACAGTCTTCATGACTATGAAGGGGGGCTGCTTCATTACAGTGGGAGCCGCTGGAGGAGAAGCCAAGATTCTTTGTTAGCTTGTTATGATAGGCAAAATAACACCTTATTACTCTGAAATGGATTTGCTATTTTAGATGCTTTGGAAATACTTATGAGATATTGAATTTGTTATTTCTTTGACTAAAAATCTTAATGGCATATGCTATTTTATTTTTATTTTTTGACATATGCTACTTTAAAAGCAATTTCATTTAAATAACCATAACAATAATAATTTAAAAAAAAAACAAAGCATCAACGTTCAGCACTACCACCTTCTCTGAAGAGTAAATATATTACTTCAAACTGCATTTTTAAAACAAAATTTTGTCTAAAATCCATTCATTCATTCATTCGCCTAAAATTCATGTTTGAACTTGCAAAAGCTTGTTCACTGTTGAAATTTTCATCTACTCAGAATCAGTGTTTATTTTCCTCCAGATTTCATATAAATCCAAAATTGAAATAAAAAAAATCAAAAGGAAAATAATTACTTTTTAAAATTATACATTTATATATATATTTTTGTATTGTGAAGCCATATGGAGTACACCCTCAGATCTGTTCTAAGAAAAAAAAAAAAACAGCTGCTTTTTCCTGTCCTAGTCATGTGCTGGGGATAAATGCATTCTGAAAAGGATAAGATTGTGAACTCAGAGGGATACTAAGAATTTGAGGTATGGTAATAGGGGTATTATTATTTATTTTGAATAGCAAATGTAGTAGACTATAGTTAGCCTGCAGAGTGTGAAACCCATAGAAACTCATTCACAGCCATGTGTTTACATGTCCAGGTACTTGCACTTCTAAGCTTTTTATATTCAAGTGTGAAAGACTTAGTTTCCAGTTAGAGGCTGATGGGAGAGATTCATTTTCCCTTTCTTCTCTTTTGGGCTTGTTGTTTTATCTTGTATCTGGGAGTAGGCTTGTGTTTTGTTCCTGAAATCATCCTACACCTGTGATTACATGTAAGCTTCCTTAATAATCAAGAATGCAAAGTCTGAAGCTTAACTTTGCCTTCTAGACCCAGATTTCCAACTGGTGGTTTTGATGCATTCATGAATCGAGAAATTAACTTTGTGGGTTTGACTAGCACTTTTCTAGGATGGACTCTAGTAGAAAATACCAGAGGGTAATACAAATGTTAAAGTAGGCAGTTAGTTACGTTCTGGAAGGATGTCTGGAGGCCAGTGAAGAGGAAATCCTGGCCAGCTATAAGGAAGTCAGAGAGGCCTGTCCTGGCAGCACTTTGAAACAAAACCACAAGAAACTGGATCAGACCAGACAGACCCAAGATGGCTGACAAAGTAGGCCAGAGTTCACATTATTCCTTCATTACACTACATTAACATGCTAAAATTACGTCCCTAAGGTGCCCTGACAGGAAACCCCTGACCAAATAAGGAAGAAACACCTGTACCCCTGCTTCAGAGAAATCCCTGCCTCAAGTAATGACTGTTCCATCTGCTTATTAACAACTGTCAATAAAAGATAAGCTCCAGGGGGGGCAACTCTTTCTTGAGCTCACCAGGTCTCACATCTTGAGAGAATGCTTTCTCTTTAATCAACATTCCTTCTTGTATTGCTTGTCCCTGTGTTATGTCTGCCCTTGAATTCATTCTCATGATAAGACCAAGAGCCTTTAGCCATATCTTTTAGATGGGCTGGTTTGAGGCCTCAGACTCAAGGTGCTCCCCTGGCAACACAAATAGTGTGGGTTTCATGTTATTCAATTTCTGTTTCAGTTATACATACAAACGAATGGAAAAGATTTCTAGATTCTCCCTAGATACCTATTCTTCTCTTCTTAAATAATAAATAACTACATTTCAACTACATTTCCCAGCTACCCTGTAGCTGTATGGGCTTAAAGTTTTGAAGGGTACCATAATATGCCACCGCAAAATTGACTCTTTGGCATATGGATACATTTTGGGCTGAGAGCCATTGAACATCAGCATAGGCAGGAAAAGCTCTAAAAATGGGGCACACATTTTCTCCCTGTAAGGGTATTTATATTCGTAAAAGTTGTCTCCCTCTCCCATACCAGGAAGTGGAGGACTGTTAACAATTTATCAATGGAAAAGGTGCCCACTTAAATGTGTATGCCAAATCTTAATAAATCATTTGTTTACCATGCTTATCTGGTCACCTTCCCATAACTTAAATCCCCTGCTGCCCCAAACATCTTTTCCTTTGTTTAGGCTAAGGTGGTGCATAAGCCCGAGTTCTAACCAGCCCCTTGGGTTGCACATTGATGGGTGCTTCCATGTGCATTAATGTGTATGTTGGAAAACCCAAGGTGGATAGAGGAAAAAGATTATTTTCCTCTCCTACAACCTAATTGTGGCTAACAGGATATAAATGGAAGTGAGGTGTGCCACTTTTAGGTTGTGTCTTTGAGGGAAGGAAAAGCAACCTCCTCCTTTCTCTCCACTTTAGCTACAGTGCACACATATTGATGCCAGCTGGAGAAGCCAAACCACTAGATAGAAATCTCACACTGAGAATGGCCAGACAAGAAGATCGAATGAGCCTGGATCCCTGATTATTATGGAGCCTTTACATCAGCCCGTGACTCTAGCTAACTTCTAATTAAGAGATAAACAATTCTCTTGTTGAAGCTTTTATTATTTTGGATTCTAACCATGATTGAATTGATGTATCAATTAGTACAGATCATGGTATCTGGGAGTGGAGCTGTAGAAACAACACCTAAAAATATTATACTGGCTCAGTGATTAGGAGGGATGGAGGGAAGATGCAAATGTTGGGCTAGAAAGCTGTTGACAATACCTATATTGTAATAAAACATTTGCCAAATTACTTGGAGAGATCCTGGATGTAAGACTATGTGCCAACCAAACCATTAGTACTTTTATTACTTATAGGCTGTGTAGGCGCCCCAGGGCAGGCTGCCCCAACATGGGTCACTTTGGCATGGATATTATTTTGAGCTAAAAGTAATAAAAACCCAGTAGATGCAGGAAGAGCTCTTTTCCTGGTCCTCAACTGCCTAAATTTACATTGGCAAGGACAGCCTGTACCAGGCAATCAACAGAGACTTTCCTTTACCTAAGAAACATATCTGCTAAAAGGGCAACCTTTGTTTTTCATAATATCTCCTTTTACCTTCCTGCTAATGGACCTTCTCCCTTATGTATCCTCAAACCCTTTCCCCTTCTTTAGCTCATATCAGCTTCCTGTTGCCTCATTGTCTTTGGAATTTCATGTTTGTGCAGATTGCCTGCAGGTACTCTTATTAAATTTTATTTTCTCCCATTAATCTGTATCATGTCAATTTAATTCTAAGTCCAGCTAGAAGGACCTTGTAGGGCAGAGGAAGGTCTTTCTCCCCAATAACTGTTTATATTTTTTAAATTAAAAAATTTTTTTTTCATCACTTGACAGGTCCTACCAAAGAGGTGAACTCAAGTTATAATTGGCCACTTGCAAAGAGAAAAAGAAGAGAATGAAGCTCTGGGAAGGTAGGTTTTCTGTTTCTTTGGCCTGCAATCTAAATTGAGAGTCTTATAATGCAGGGCCTTATAAATCAGTTCTGACAGGAAACAATGCCATTTGTGCCCAAACTGAGGCAGTGATAAAATGAGTCTCTAAATCAAGAAACAGTCTTTGCAGGAGATAAGACTGGACAAACCGTTAAGACTATCAGACAGTGGGAGCCAGCCCAGTGGGAAACATTAGATTAAAGATGTTGCCTTCCTACTGAAGCCAATTGTTTTATTTGGCCTGAAGGTAGTCACTATTAAATTGAGCAAGAGAGTGATTGACAGGGCACAGAAGCAAGTAAACAAAAGACCAGAATTGTCAGGCTAAAAAGCAGTGTACTGATGAGAACTTTGTCTTTATTTACTTGCAACCAGAAATGCTAGAAATAAAGAATCTGTTGACCTTCTAAAGCTTTTCATTTCATTGTGTTACCAAAGAAATTCTTGACCTTCTAAAGTTTTTCATTGCATTGTGTTACCAAAGGAATTGTGGGCCAAGCTTGTGAAATTCTATTAGCGTTCACCCCTTAAAACAAACTTTATCTCCCTAAATCCAACCGGCAGGAAGCAGCCTTCTGACATTTTGAAGTTCCTAAGTTGGGAATACTCTGTGATGTGTACCTCTCATGTGGCCATGAAAATAATGGACAAGCCAAGTCAAACATTGGCAAGATAATGACCAAGAGGGTATGCCCCAGAAAATGGAACCAAAGACTGCCAGATAGCTTAATGCAGGAAATTACTGCCATGATAGTGAGTTCAGTTACTGTGGTGTTCTCCTTACTCTTCCCTTTTCAGAATTGAGTTCAGTGTGTTGATCTTGTTCATATTTACTATTGTGTATTAGTCTGGCAAGTGGGGCAGAAACTCAATTTTGATTAATAGATTGTCAGTTCATGCAAAGCCACTCCCAGTTTTGATGGGAGTGCACATCACCCAGAGATGCCAGACTTAGAACAGGATGCAGGACCTACACGAGACTTTGGGGTTGTCTGTCTTGGAGAGTGGAAGGGAAGGAGGATGTTCTAAGATGAATGGGAAGGGAAACGTGACCTGGATCGACTAGGATGGCCAAGACTGAAGTAGACTCACTATCTGTTCTTTTCTGTTGCAGAGAAAAGTCACTTTCCACCAAAATTCATGTTCCCATTCATAGTACACACTCGGTCTTGGGAAAGGGATGCCCATTTAGGGATTACATTTTCTAGCCCCTCTGACACCCGATGGAATCACATAACTACTTGCCAAAGAATGGAAGTCCACTTGACTTGTGGAGTCTGTCCTTTCTTGGTCAGGTTGTTTAAGACACAGGAATACTTCTGTCTCGTGCACTCTCTCATGACTGGAAAGGAAAGGACAGTCCTTCCCCCACCCCCAGCCATCGAATCCATGTATTGAAGATGACAGAGCATCAGCCTGAGTTTCTGAACAAATGCTAAACACAACATGAGGAAGAAATTTTTATTGTGTTTGACTTATTTTGCATTTAGAGAGGCCTGTCTTTTTTTGTTTTTAAGTAGCAGCTTGTCTTACCCTAAGATACCTTTTTACATGTAGTAAAATAGTAATAGTAATAGTACTTTGGCACTTGGCCATCCAGCTCAAGTCTGTATTTTCCAGTCTTTTTTGCATCTGGATGTGACTACATGACTAAGTCCTGCCAGTCGGACATGAGCTAAAGTGGTATATGTAACTTCTGTGGCTTGTCCTTTAAGAGAAGAAGTATATCCTCCTTTTTATTTTTTTCTTTCCCCTAATAGAGTCTGGGCATGCTGATGGGAAGTGAAACACCCAGGAGCACCTGGGTGGTTCAGTCTGTTAAGTATCTGCCCCTTGATTTTGGCTCAGGTCATGATCTTACGGTTCATGAGATCTAGCCCTGTGTTGAGCTCTGTGCTGACAGTGTGGAGCCTGCTTGGGATTCTCTCTCTCCCTTTCTCTCTGCCCCTCCTTCACTTACACTGTCTCTCTCAAAATAAATAAACATTAAAAGAAAGAAAGAAAGAAAGAAAGAAAGAAAGAAAGAAAGAAAGAAAGAGAGAGAGAGAGAGAGAGAGAGAGAGAGAGAGAGAGAGAAAGAAAGAAAGAAAGAAAGAAAGAAAGAAAGAAAGAAAGAAAACATTTTAAAAAGAAGTGAAATACCCATCGTACACAAAAAGTGGTCTGATCAGGAAGATAGGACACCAAGATAAAACAGTGTAGGCCTAGGTTGCCTGTTTGGAATTTCCCCTGGGAGAGGAACTTTTCTCTTATTTAAATCATTGTTATATGAGAAGTCTCTCTGCTACAGCATATGAACAGATAGCTTACCTTATGCATGTACATGTGTATGATTGACAATAAAACTTACTTTTGCGGGTTGCAGTTTTAAAAAATTTACATTGTTCCATTGTATTAATAATTCCATGAATACTCTTTTAATCTGATGTCCATTTATTTCTCCTATGCCTCTCTTCTTTATGGTGCCTCAGTAGTTAAAGGGCTCATAAACTCAGTGCCTGTCTATGGTAATTGTGCTGTCAACCTCCCCTAGAAATGACATTTGTAGTCATGTAGGAGAGGTAAAATCATTTCTCCTTAAACCTTCTAGGTTCGTGGCTGAGACCCCCTGTAATGAAAAACAGATTAACAGAAAAACAGGAGTTTAATAACATGTATACGTCCTGTATAAATGGGAGAGACCCAGGAAGACCGAGTAACTCCCTGAAATGGCCCAAGCCACCACCTTATATGTCCTCTCCAGCAGACAAAAGAGGATGTTTGTGAGGGCTGGGCGGGCAGTTTTGGGGAGTTGCCAGGAAACGCATAGTAAACAAAGGTATGGTTGTTATGCAGATTTAAGTAGTTGCCTTTTCCATTAAAAGCATTTCTAGAGATTTGGTCGTCCTTTTCCTTGTTAAGAGAGGAAGTAGGCCTTGCAAATGGTGATTTCCCTTATAAACGTTAATGTCTCTTACAAAAAGGTATCTTAGTTTTCGGAGCTTTTCTTGTATCTGTAGTTTCTCAAAAATAACCAGCTCAAAATGATCCTTATGCCTAAGTGGCATATTTTGGCATGGTAAATTTTGCTCCCTTTTATCAGTTTCTCCAAATGCAAAATGCTTTGAGCTCTCTGGTACACAGATTTCCAAAGGTTTGGCTAAGGGAGTTAGGTATCCTATCTATTATGCCTAAGAATTGGACAGATTGGACAGATATAGGAAGCCATGGGGAGAGTCACAGGATGACTCAGCTGTTTCCTATCCTGGGAATCTTGTTGATTGAAGAATAAGGTTGAGGACTTTTGAATTTTAATTTTATGTGTTTATTTAAATTTTTTTAATGTTTATTTATTTTTGAGAGAGAGAGAGAGAGAGAGATACAGAGTGCGAGTAGGGGAGGAGCAGAAAGAGAGGGAGATGCACAATACGTAGTGGGCCCTGAGCTGTCAGCAGAGTCCAGTGAAGGGCTTGAACCCACAAACCATGAGACCATGACCTGAGCCAAAGTCAGATGCTTAACCGACTGAGCCACCCAGGTGCCCCTTGAATTTTAATTTTTGTTCATATCAATAAAGTGCCCAGTCCTTTTTGAATAGGAATAATGTAAAAATTGATGAAGGAATTAAATGAGCAGTGTTACTGATGCATATAAAGAGGAAGTAAGGTAAAAATCAACAGAAAAAAATGAAAAACGTGTGACTACATGAAGTTACGTTTTTTGATAATTTATGATTTATTTCTATTTCTCATATAACCCAGATGATTAGCTGTCTTACTAAACAGAGTTCCAATTAATGTGGTTTAGGTTTTCTTTTTTTTTTTTTTTTAATTATAATGTTAACAATACATCAACCAATATATTTTTTTTAATTTCCTTTTTTTAAAAGGCAGCAGCTCTGGACCTTTTTGGAGATAGATATCAAAGACTAATAAAGGATAAGTATAGTAGTTTATAAAATAAGCACAAAAATCAATCAGTTCACTTACTCTTTTTCCTTAATATTTACTTACCTTCCACCAACAACAAAAGAGATGTAGAATCTTAAAGTCAATACTGTTGACTCACTTGTACTTGTGTTTTACTCCTGGGAGACTGGCTAAGTGACTATTTACAAGGTTGGGAAGCATGTATGTTCTGCTATATTATTGGGAACAGGATCTTGCAAGCATGAAGTCATTCTATTGGGAGATAGGGACTTGTGTCTCTTGGATCTGCCACTATTAAGTTATATAAAAGGGCAAATTGTCGCAATATTTGGACCCCCATTTCATCATCTCTGCAATGAGGAGCTTATGCTAGATGAGCCCTACAACTCCTTTGCGTTCAAATTATGCCTTAAAGGAAATAAAATGTAATTAAAAAAAGAAAGTGACACATCATAATAACAGAACTGAATTTGAAGGAAAGGAATGGATTTAGATGTATTTATTTTACGTGTGTTAAACAACCCCAAGTATAGCACAGGACTTCACATTGTCTCTTAGAAACATTCTCATGGCTCTCGATTTCTTCAGATTGTTGTGGAGTCTCACCTCCATCTCGGCTCAACAGCATATGACTGTTAAAATTTTATCCCCCAGATGGCAGCACAGCATTCTAAGTTTAGAATGGTCTGGTCCAGGGCTCTGGCAAAAGGCAATACAAGCTTGTCTCTGGCACATTTATGTGCCACGTTTCTTCCTTTTGGAGGAAATATGCTACGATTCTGATGTTAGGAGACTTGAGCGATCAGAGACAAACAGCTCATTTTGAAGCAAACACAGCACCTATCCAATTGCATGTTTGTGTAGTTCCACTTCTGATAAACAGTACGGAAGACAATCACACAAATGAAACTAATGAAACTAATGAAATGATGGGAGTTAAAAATATATATATATACATATTAGGTTGAAGAAATGACCTGAATTTTTAATTTTTCTTTACATGTTATTTTATCAGAGTTTGGACATATTTACTAAATGTAATAGGATTAAATAACTGCTCAGCCATTACTTTTAAAGGACACAATTGAAATGGATAGGATCTTCTATCACCTCGGCTGCAAGCTGCTTATGCTATGACAGTTGCTAAGACTTGCTTAGGAGACAGATAGAAACAAACAAACAATGTAGCTTCACAAGGTGAGCATGAAAGAAGTCAGGGGAAGATCCCTATCTCTGTTTTATGATTCAAAAGCCAGTGGAATCAATTGGATTGAAACAATATCTGGTCCTTTGTATGATGGCCAAAGAGATTAGCATGAATCCTTTAAGTTTCCAGTATATAGGGAGGAAATTAAACATTATACATTCATAATACTAAAACAATGCTCATTGGTAACACCATGAAAGTAGCATAAATAAAGATGGGAAAACAAAGTGTAAAAAGGCTATAGAGGACCATCTTGAAAATAAGAAATATTTCATTTTGATGGGCTGTAAAACATGATCCTATTTGTATGTTTTAGAGATTCCTTTACCTTTAGGTTCAATGAAGGCTTCTTTCCAAATAGAAGGGAAGCAAGGAAAAAGGAAAATGTAGGCCCAAACACGTATGTTAGAGACGTTTCACATTGGGCTAGTTAGGAAATACTGCTTAATCAAACAATATGCGATGTCACTGAAGAGTTTTTACACAAGACAGGGACAGTCAGATTTATTCTGTAAACACAGGGTTCTGGTAGCACTATGAAAGAGAAGTTGAATGTAAAAGGAACTAGAGACAGGGAGATCAGAGATGAGCAAGGAAACACAGTCCAGAATAATAGGAGCAGCCATCATCATAGCTTGCAAATAATGACTGGTTGGCTTGCCAACAAATTTAAAAATTGCATGATCTACACAAAGGCCCTTTAGTAGCCTGCAAATTTTTACATGGTTTTCCCATCAGGATGCAGATTCCCTCGCCTTCTCCTGTCCACATAGCATTCAGATGCCAGGTTTAAATATTCTACATAGAGGGGCCCCTGGGTGGCTCAGTCAGTTAAGCGACTGACTTTGGCTCCGGTTGGTTATGAATGTAAGGCCTGTGGGTTGGAGACTCTTGTCCTGCTCTGTGTTGACAGCTCAGAGCCTGGAGCCTGTTGGTTAAGCATTGGAATTCAGCTCAGGTTATGATCTCACAGTTGGTGGGTTCGAACCCTGTGTGGGGCTCTGTGTTGACAGCTCAGAGCCTGGAGCCTGCTTTGGATTCTGTATCTCCCTCTCTCTCTGCCCCTCCCCGACATGTGCTCTGTCTCTCTAGAATAAATTAGCATTAAAAAAAAAATTGTACACAGAATTAGCTATATTTATCAACAGGTGTCTCCTTCCTGCCCCACCAACACTTTATACCCAAACACTGGAGAAACCTTATCTTTTCTTCATAATTGCAGTTTGTTTGCAGGAAGATTGAACTGGTTGAGGCTTATAAGAGCAAACGTTTTTTCTCCCTTTAATTGTTTTTGATGCCGCCATCAGTGATAAACTTGAGCAGCCAGCAGAGGGCGTGTTAGATGGAGAGAGTACAGTGTCTGCCTTGCCCATTTTTTTCTGCCTTGTTTTCCCTTTCCACCTGCCTCTGATTTGTTTCTTTCCCTCCATCGTCAACTTCTTTTTTCCCCCCTTCCTTCTTCCTAAATTGAATCAAAATATTTGAAAACTTTCCTCTCCTTTCCTCTTCTCACCACTAAGACCAGAGGGGTCTTCATTTGGCTAATGGGTCTCACTGTTCTGAATAAACATTGTGATCTGAAATAAAGCAACAGGCAGTCCAGATGGGATAGTGGTTCTTGCTCCCTGTTGCAATCGTGGAAGAATTGCCTGACTTACTGAGTAGAAACAGTATAATTTGAACTCCTGAATCTTCACTAGAATGAATTCAATTATAAGTCTCAGGAAGAAAAGCCACAAATGGCCTCCACATGAAGCTCTCTGTAGGAATTTTTCCAACTCCCAGCTTTGATCAGAAGACTGTAGTTACAAGAAAAGTTTTATTCAATGAGAAAAGGACCAGGAAATAGCAGACCTTCTGGAAACCAAGCTCACGATCTATCTCTGTGGTCTCTTGGTTACTCTCCTGGGACATCTGTCTGCTTACCCACTTCAACAAACTGGCTCTATTTACTTCCACCTGCATGTGAACAAAGGAGTATGCTCCAAGCTCCTAAATCGACGTGTCCTCAGTTCTGGAGGTCAGCAGCAAGAGGTGGGAAACTGGTTAAACAAGAGTGAGGTACTGTCACCCTTGGGCAAATTAACTTGAGTCCTGGAGTCATAAGACATGGCTCATAGAGACTATATTAGTTATGGTGTGATACTGCCATGATAAAAAAATAAAAATAAATCAAGGGATTTTGTGACGTCAGCCTCTTTTCTGGTATCAGAGCTCTCCCCTGGGTCTTCTGCAATGGGAAAACCAGTAAGTGAAGACAGAGAGCAGGTAGAGGATCCCCTGGAAGGGCTTTTAGGCCGGAGGCTTGGAAGTGACATTTATCACTTCCACCTCCTTTTCATTGCCAGAGCTCAGTCACAGGACCCATCTAAGTGCAAGGGAGGCTGGGAAATTCAGTCTACCACGAGTCTAGGAGTAAAGGAAATGGAATTATCTTTCCCACAGAGACCCGTCTTCGTTGGTCAGCAGGGAAGTTGTCAGAAAAACAGTGCTGGGCAGATACCCCAAAGACGTCTTCTATTATGAGACAATTGTCTGGCTTTTCCTGGTGCTACAGCAATGCTTCAGTCAGCCTGCTCAGTTTCTGTAGCCTTGTCTGAATTACTTGTTTCAACCGAATGATGTTATTTTCTTACAGCATTCAAGAGAATTAAAAAAATGACTTTACTTCCTTTCACTGCTACTCATCTAGGTTCTCAGATTGTTTATTGGTAATCTCTATTTCTTTTTAATGTCATCTCGAGGGGAGAAAATCCTATTTCAGCCAAGAGATTTCATTCTGTAATTACATCACAAAGGATCACTTTATAAGGAAGGCATTGACTTTGAATTTCTGTCAGCTTCAATTTCCGTAGATGGAAAACTATGGAATATATACCATAAACAACAATCTTTTTTTTAAGGCTTTGCAACCAGGAATATTTCAGCTCTCTAAGTCAGCTGACAAGCTTAGGACCTGGTGCTCATCAATCCTGTGCCTGAATAGTTCAACAAACACTTTGTTCATAGAACACAAAATGGGTATGATATTTCAGACCATAGGGAACAGAGCTGTCTCGCAAAATGAGGTTCCGTTGTTTCAATATATCAGATTCCCTCCCAACCCCCAACTAATCTAGCAAGGCTGCCTCCAATTGCTATGTGTGCTAAACTTCAAGAAATCTATAACAATCAAACCTTTAAATTACCTCTTCTGTTTAACACAGATCTGCCAGGGAATGCACTGTGGGAGTGTAGAAGGAATCCTAGCTGTTAAGAACCATGTTGCAGAAATGTGATTTTCACTATTACTACCACACCAGTAGTAAAAATTTAGGAAATGAGCCTTTTCATCTCTAGTTACCCATCTCAGCTGCTAAAGCCAAAAAGAGGTCCCATTGGTATGCAATCTCTTGAAGTCCAGAGTGCACTGTAGAAGCATATAGAACTGCACACTTGTGAGCCTAAAGCTACTGAATGCACATGTTGCTATGTAGACAGAAAGCTAATCCCTAGATTGTCTTTAAAGAATCCAAATTCCACATCAAGGCAATATGCCTAAGCTTATGCATTTTCTAAGCCACTTAACACATTTTAGAATAAATATATCAGATTTTATAGACCAGAGACACCTGACTAGAGACAACTTGTTACATTGATGCAAGGCTGAAAATTGATATTACGGGTTTGTTTTGAATTATAAACAATATGTTTAAAGGCACCACAAATCCTACCTCCCCATTCACTAAACCAGGAACCTGGGAGACATCCTTTTCTCATCTCCCCTACCAATCAGTTATGAAGGCCTACTGAAGTCTACTTTCTAAAACTCACCTGAACAAATCACCTTTTCTTCCAGCTGTCCTGCTATCACCTCATCCAGTCTCCAACATTTCTTACCCAAGAGCCTTCTACTTGCTACTCAAAGTGAGGACCTCAGTTCATTAGCTTCAGCATCACTCAGGGGCATAGATATAAGAAATCTCAGCCCCCACCAGAACCTATATATTAACTGCATTTTGGCATAGTCCCAAAATAATCTATATGCATGCTACATTTTTTAAAGTTTTTAAATTTTTTAATGCTTATTTATTTTTGAGAGAGAGAGAGAGAGAGAGAGAGAGAGCGAGCGAGCAAGGGAGGGGCAGAGAGAGAGGGAGACACAGAATCCATAGCAGGCTCCAGGCTCTGAGCTGTCAGCACAGAGCCCCATGTGGGGCTTGAACTCACAAACTGTGAGATCATGATGCAAGCCGAAGTCTGACGCTTAATTGACTGAGCCACCAAAGTGCCCCTATGTGCATTTTAAGAAACACTGACATATCTTCATTCCTGACTTTATTTATCTTCATTCCATTCTGAATACCAAAGCCAGAGCAATCATTATAAAACTTAAATGTGATCATGTCAGTATCTTGTTAAAACCCTTCAATTTTTTCTCCTTGTCCTTTGACTAAAATACAAAACCTTCAAATTGAATTATAAAGCCCCTCATGACCTAGGTCCTGATTATTCCTCCCATCCCGACCCCAGCTTCATCTCAATAACACTTTCCCTTCACATACTACACTGTAGCCATCTTTGTTCCAAATATGGCCTTCTCTTTCTCTAATGGGGTCTTTGCACCTGCTGTTCCCTAGTCTGGGATATTCTTTCCCTCACACTGGTCAACCTCAGTCCTTTAGAATTCAATTTAAATGTCAGTTTAGTAGGAACCCTACCCTCAGACCACCTAGGTCTCAAAGCATCATTTCTTGCTTTGTCATAATGCTCAATATTGTATCAACTTGTTGAATACATAGACTTCCAAATAAACTTTAATTTCCATGGGGACAAGGACCATGTCTGTCTTGTGCAGAGCAGTATCCCTAGTGCTTAGGACAGCAACTGGCACATGGCAGTTGTGAAAGAGCAACCAAATAAAATACCTTCTCAAAAAGATGAATGGGCAGCTTTCCACATCCTTAAGAATAACTGTCTTCCAAAATTATGAGATGCTGTCATGGGGAAGATAAATCAGATGTATTCTGATGGGCTCCAGAGGGCAGAAAGATATAAGCAGGGCCCATGCATGACTATACCACTATATCCTAGCATTTTGTTGGAGCCAAAATATCTGTTGACTAGATGAACCAAAACCAGTATGTAAAAGTTTTAGGAAGAGAGGAATCATTAAAGTAGTCACTCAGTATCATTTGCCAGGTAGTAGTCATGGAATGGATTGTTTTGTGAGGAAGTTCAGATTGTATGACTGTTCAAAGGCAGGTAATGGAATAAAAAATTCCTATCTTAAGAAAGTATTTGAGGGGCACCTGGGTGGCGTAGTTGGTTAAGCGTCCGACTTCAGCCAGGTCACGATCTCGCGGTCTGTGAGTTCGAGCCCCGCGTCAGGCTCTGGGCTGATGGCTCAGAGCCTGGAGCCTGTTTCCGATTCTGTGTCTCCCTCTCTCTCTGCCCCTCCCCCGTTCATGCTCTGTCTCTCTCTGTCCCAAAAATAAATAAACGTTGAAAAACAAAATTAAAAAAAAAGTATTTGAAGTAGATAATCTCTCAGATCCTTTGCAACATTAACAATTATGTTAATCATAAGTGCTAGCCTTAATTTTTTAAAACAATGTAACTCATACTTGTGAATGATGGTGTTACTAGTTTTATGCAGAGACTGGTAGTAAGGGGTGTTACTCGGCATAATCAAAAGGACATTGACAAAAGGACAAATATTTCCCTATTTGGTTGTCATTAGTCATCAGACTTCACCATTAGAGAGTCATTCGTTAGAAAATGTTCCTTCTCCAGGCACCAACACTAAGAATGCAAATGTCACAAGGAGAGGCAACATATTTAACTATTATCCATCATTTTTATCTTTATTTGATTTATTTTATGGTGACCCATTCTTATAGTTGAGAGTAAGCAGTAGAGTGGATAGGGATAGTGTGGTAACATTTGGAAGGTAAGAGGCTCTGGATATTATTATTTATTTAGTCTCAGCTAAAATATTTCTCCATCAGAGATTATCTCAGATACCTCCATCTAAATGATATGTCTCTCCATGGGATTCTCTCTTGTATCAACTTTCGTTCAATCAAGATGTATTTATCGAGTTCCTGTTATGTGCTAAGTAAGCACTGTTCAAGGTACTTTGGATACATCATTTAATCAGAGACAAAAACAGACATACATAACTGCCCTTGTGAACTTCGCATCTTAGTGATGTGTGTTCCAAGGACCAGGAATGCCGACGTCACCTGGAACCTTGTATGAAATATAGAATGTGGACATTTCCCAGACCTATTGGATTATATTCCGCCTTTTAACGAGATGCTCGGATTACACAAACATCTGGATGTTTCAGTTTGAGAAATACTTTTCTGGTGTACTTGCCCTTTATTTTGGACTATTTTCACATGTTTAAGTAACATCTGTTTAATGCTTAAAGCCTGTTTGGCCCACTAGACTAGAAGCTGTATGAAGTCAGGGACGAGTGGGCAAAGATGGATGAGATAGGGAAATGTCAGTAACAAACTTCATCTGTTATTCAGCTCTAACAAGGCACAGACTTGGCTCTGCCCAGACTTCTCTTTTCATTCTCGCTGGCTAATTCACTTACTGCCCAACGGGCAGGGCAACTGAAACCTTTGCAGGAGAATCAGCTAACACTTGTGAGTTCTTTCCCACCTTCTGTCGCAGCTCCATCATCTCTTGCATTTTTAAAACTTGCATGAGAAAAAACTTACTAGCGGGGTGCCTGGCTGGCTCTGTGGGAAGAGCATGCGACTCTTGATCTTGGGGTTGTGAGTTCGAGCCCCATGTTGGGTGTAAAGCTTAAATATGCTTAAAAATATGCTAAAAGGTAAATATGCTTAAAAAATTACTAGCATAAGAACATTTGTAATAAAAAATGATGGTGTTAATTGCTGTGGATTAAAAAAAAAGGACTTCTGTGGTTTGTGTTACATGCAAAATCAATCTGGTAGTCTTGCCTCTTTGTTCATCCCTACAAATCTCATCTAAGAGTTTCTTTTCTATTCTAGTTTTGTAATATATCTCTTTAGCGTGGACAGTAGGCTTTGGTGGCTAATAGGGTTGCCCCTACATTGTACCTCTGTAACCCATACTTCATAGGAGTTGGCAAACTTTGTCCCATGGGCAAATTCTGACAGGCTGTCATTTCCCATCCATTTTTATGTGACCAGTGACTCTTTTTCATACTTTTAAATTGTTGGAAAAAATCAGAAGAAGAGTGATATTTCATGACACGTGAAAATTATAGGAAATTCAAATTTCAGGGTCCATAAATAAAGTTTTATTGGAACACAGCCATGCTCATTCATTTGCATATTGTCTTAGGGCTGCTTTCACGCTATACTGACAAAGATGAGTAATTGAAACAGAGACCATATGGCTGCAAAACCTAAAATATTTACTATCTGGGCCTTCACAAGAAAAAAATTGCCAACTTCGGCTCTATCGTACTATTGTCCAGTGGAAATATAATAAGCCACCTGTGGCATTTCAACTTTTATAATAAGTACCTTAAAATGTTTTTAAAAAGGTAAAATCAATTTTAATAATATATTTTAGTCACATATATCCCAATCATTATCATCTCAATATGTAATCAATATTAAAATTATTGAGGTGTTTTACAATCCTTTTTTGTGCTAAGTCTGCAAAAACCCAGTGCATATTTTATGCTTCTGGGACAGCATAATTCTAACTCACCACTTCTGGGACAGCATAATTTGAACCTCACCACATTACAAGTGCTAATAGGCCCGTATGGCTGGAGGCTCTATTTGCAGCCCTAGAGTATGTAGTTAAAAGTTGAATCATTTACCTTAATTATAGGACGGGATTAAAAATTATTATAATATTAAAATTAAATATCATTGATATACATATGGTAGACAAAGTTCATACCTCATAGCTTAACGCAGCACTACTCTAACCTATCAGGGAGGCAAAACATCATGGGCCCATGGTAAATAGCATCCTAAAAGCGAAGTATCCAGATTACCTGATTCTCAAGTTTGCATAACAGAAGAGAATTTTTTCCCTAAAGTTTCTGTAGTGAGGCATAAAATTTTGGTAGGATAGAATCTCTTTGCCAGGGGAAAAGGAGATAGACTTAATCTGTGGTTTAGAGTTTTCTGAATGCTCTGTAGAAATGAGTGGGGGAGAGAGAGAGAGAGAGAGAGAGAGAGAGAGAGAGAGAGAGAGAGAGAGAGAAAAGAGAGAAATCATCTAAAAAGTGCAGTTGTAGCTTATTGCTTAGGGTAATCCATTTTAAATAGACCACTGAGATGCCCACCTGCTATTAAAAAAATGTTTGAATTGAACCCCTTGAAAATAGGACACTGAGGGTATTTTAAATATAGGCCACCCTTTACAAAGAAAATTATTTTTACAGCCTCCTATAAGGCAGTGTGGCTTGCTTTCAATGTCTGGAATTTCTTTGCTATTTAGCACGCAGAACAGCACCTGACAGCCTTCCCAGCTACTAAAGGAAGGCCTCCGCCTTCATCCTTCCTTCTCTTACCATCTGTTCTTTTTCAGAACCACAGGGCCTCAGCTGTGCTGTGGAAATTGACAAAGGGAATGACTTCCAGCGCAGCTTCTGTTTCCTAGCACTAGGTAGCTCCAATTACCTTTTGCTGTCTCAATTTACCCACCTGTTAAATGGGGATAATGATGATCAAATGAGGGGCACTGCGGAAGCAGGGGTTAGAAGTGTTTGCCTAGAGGAAAAGAACATGGTGTTAGTATGGTAGAAAAACAGAAAATGTCCTTTGCTATTTAGCAACTCATATGCTTCCCTGCTCCAAGAGATCTAGCCTCCCTTAATTAAGTTTGGCAACAAATGGGCATCTCCTTCAGGTAAAACCTGCTTCATAACAAAAATAAGAGGATTTGACAAGGCGCTGGGGACAGTTCCCAGTTCAGGGCAGGGCAGTAGAAGATAATTCAATGAAAGAGATATAAGGTCTGAGAAGCAAAGGATAGCTCCTGATTTTACACAGCAACAAAACATGTTTCGCAGCAGGCAAAAATGGGCATCAGACAAGAGGATTTTCGTAAGGAAAATGTGCTCACACCTGAAGAGGATTTGAGGTTTTTGTTTGTTTGATGTGCCCTATTCTGTGCTGACAAAACACATTCTTTTGTATATTATTCTTTGTGGTTCTTTGCTCTTATGGCCCTGAGCCCTATAATGATGTATCATTTCTGCTGAGGGCCGGGTGTGCCTGATGATGGATGAGAGGTCCCACAGTGAAGGAGATCCATCATCCGCTACACTTGAGTTAATTGAAGTGACTCTGCCTGTGGCCAGTTGTCTGAAAGCACACTTTAAAAAAGAACCTGGATGTGGCGTGACATGTACTTTATTTCTGGAATGTGGCTGACCCCCAATAAAGACCTTAAGTAAACCGAAGTAAAAACCTGTAACCAAGTGGCAAACTAAAATAAGAAACAAAACCATGAGGAGGTGACCTGTGACGATCTTTGGACATTCGACTGAATTCCGGAAAAGAGCAAAATGTGAGCCTGAAAAGTGCTCATTTCTCCTAACTGGACTGTAGAGCTGTCGGATATGTCAGAAAGAGCCCCTTTGGGAAACTTCTGAGTTTTACAGCGTAACCAATGAATGAGTTTTCATAGAGCGTGATCGATGAAGAGATTTTCATGTATCAGAGTGATTACATAATAAAAACCAGAGATAGTCCTCAGAGTTTTCCAATTTGGTATGTAAAATTTAAACCTTGCTCATTTGAGATCAGCAAAACTTGACATAGAAGAAATATAATAAGCCTGGGGGTGGGGGGAAAGCTTCTAGTTGAGGTTACATTACTCTGTAGGTAGGTAGCCTTGAGGCGTTCCTTTTCCCCATCCGAGCCTCTGTTTCCCTTTTTCGGTGAGTGGGAATTGAACCTGATGTGTTCCCAGGCTGCGTGGTGTGGTATTGGAACCGCCCACCACGTGTGGCTCATGAGCTCTTCACATGTAGTTACTGAGAGACTACCTTTTAAATTGTATTTAATTTTAATTCGTTTAAATTCAAATTTCAAAACAAATGCAGCATAAATCTGTTTGAATATTGATTACTTATTAAAATAAAACCTGTTTAAATATTGTATTAAAATTCATTTCTCCTGTTTCTTTTGACTTTTTCTTTAAGATGGCTATTAGAAATGTTAAAATTGCCAATGTGGCTCTCTAAGTTCTTTTGGACAGTGTTGTTCTAGAGGAATAATTTCCATTCGTATCCTACTTTCATGGACATTCATAAAAATGGCTATATCTGTTCCATAAAAATATTAATGAGCTATATTTGTTCTCCTTTCTATAAATGTAGATTTTTAAAAATTTTTTCCACTGTAAACATCAAAGCAGTTTTCATGAAAGGAAACCCATATGTTAGATGAACAGGAGTAAAAATATCACTTTCCTTAGGAATATAAACTCTTTGGGGCACCTGGGTGGCTCAGTTGGTTACGCGTCCAACTTGGGCTCAGGTCATGATCTCATGGTTCATGAGTTCAAGCCCCATGTCGGGCTCTGTACTGACAGCTCAGCAGCCTGGAGCCTGCTTTGGATTCTGTGTCTCCCTCTCTCTGTGCCCCTCCTTTGCTTGCTCACTCTTCCTCTCTCTCTCTCTCTCTCTCTCTCTCTCTCTCTCTCTCAAAAATAAACACTAAAAAAATTTTAAAAAGTAATATAAGCTCTTTACATTTACCGTTAATCAAGTTCTCCTCTGAACCACCACGAGGGACACTTATCTCAGATTTTACTTCTCTCCTTTTAGGAACATGCTTCCGACACATCTTTTAGAGATTCAAGACTACCTTCAGGAGAGTTGCTAAGCGTAATAGTCCTCTCTTAGTTGAAGGAAAAAAAAGCGACGAAGGTTGGCCCATTCTTGTAATTTGGGGAGCATAAATTTTCTGGATTTTGAAAAGATAGATCTGCTTTTTATTCATCAGCAGGGAGGATCCTGGTGCTGCTGGGTCTTCGAGAGGAGTGTCTCGACCTTTTCTGCGCAGCCTCTGACATTTAAAGGCCAGGGCCATCCAGCCCATCTCAGAGGCGAAAGCTGCCAGTTCCAAGTTTCATTGGCCATCTTCTTCTGGATGCCATATTCATGGCGAGGGATTAAGATCCGCATGTCATGATGCCCTAAAGATAGTACAGAAGAAAATGCATTTAGACAGATGGTTCCACGTGGGCTGTAGCTTTCCAGAATAGCTGAGATTGATATCGAGGCTGAAATCAGGCATGCTTATCAAATGGTTATACTTATCAATTCAGATATTATTGAAGATAATACTGCCATATGAAAATACTTTCTTGGCCACCTAGAAGTTTGCCCTCAGAAAACATCCGTATTCCAGACATCTTATAATTGATCATCCAAATTGGAAGCTTTGCCCCTTTCGTTCAGAATAGTATACTCTATTTTTGAAGGTTGAGACTACTTTCTTATTTTATTTTTTTGTTTCATCTTCATGCTGAAAAAAACTGGGACTTTTAGGATTCTGTGGCTGCCCCCGAATAGTATCTAATCAGCATCCTTCAAAGCTCTCTGTTTTGTCTTCATCTGGTTTTTTGAGGGAGAGAAGCCTAGCTTCTTTTCTGCATCTATTTCTTACTTCTAATCATTGTAATTTCAACTAAGTTCCTCAAAGACCAAGAGATTTCCTTCACCCTACCTGCTTTTGAAGAGCTTCTGAAGGTTAATCACTCAACAGTGGAATGGCATTGCTATACGTGACTGCTTTTATATCTTTCATTCATGTATATTTTATTTTTCTGGAAGGAGAAAAGGTAGGAAATGGTTCATTGAACTGAGAGTGTTTTCTGATTTCTACCCCCTCCCCTTCTAAGGATGATAATTACTAAAAATATCTTTTTCTAGGACAAGATGTTTGTGTATCCACGACGTTAGGACTCTCCTCTATTTGCTGCTGACTTCCATCTGAGGCATTTGAGCGTGGACTATCTCTTGAAGAGGAAATCATTTTTCACAGGCAAGTCAGAATGACAGACCTTGCAAATAAAGATGTTGTGTTGATACAGATATGAAAACCAAAGCCTACCCGCAGCCACAATTAGGTGTCTAGTTAGCAGAGTATCTACCAGTCTTCTTGAAAGCTGGCCATCTTTCATCTAAATATAGAAGATGAAAAATTATTGGTGGGACAGACCATCTTTTTAGACATAGCATACAATTAAGGCTTCCATAGTGTGGCTCAAATGGAGAAAATATCTTAATATTTTAATTTTCTTAATCTGGTATAATTTGCTGGTTTACTGTCTGACATTTTCTAACATCTAGTGAGCGGGAAAATCCATCCATATTTTATTTTTAAAAAATACTTATTTTTTTTAACTCTGAATCATTCTCAGAAAGTGCATTCTGAAGTTCTTCATAATATTTTTAAGAGGAAAGGCGATAGAGTAAAACATGTCAATTCTCTTCTGAGGCTACTGTGAAGTTTATTGCTATGACTGCTATGACTATTATCTCTCCTCTCCTCTCCTCTCCTCTCCTCTCCTCTCCTCTCCTCTCCTCTCCTCTCCTCTCCCCTCCCCTCCCCTCCCCTCCCGTCCCCTCTCCTTCTTTCCCTCTCTCTCTTTCTTTCTCTCTCCCTCTCCCTTTTTTTTTCTCCCTCTCTCCTTCCCTCCGCTCTCTCAGGATTACTGATGCTAATATTATTTCTTTCCCATACTGCATAATTGTGCATATGCACCTCGTCACCTCCTTTTAGTTTAGATATGATCTATCAGACATGTTATATAGCAATAAATAAAACAAATAATTCTCATAAGTCACAATAAAAGCCCATTAGCAACTACTGGAAATGAAAGGACTGTTTACAGCTGTTTACACTGTAAAATCACTCCTCAGTACCAGCACTTCAAGTACAAAATGAGAAGTGAAGTGGGAAAATTTGGGCTTTGAACCAAAGAACATTTTGCCTGCGTTTAATGTTTTTCATTGGACCGGGGAGCAGTGCTTTTTTTGTTGGTAGGAAAAAAAAATTAAATGTACGTGCTTCTTACAGAAAGTGGAATAATTATATGTGGTTTCACCAATTATGGTCTTCACTCTTGATTCCCTGTATGAAAATATTCTAAAAGGAGAAAGCTCACGTTATTACAAAGTCATGGCTTAAACTTGGGTGTGATCATTTTATTTAACAGCCTTGGATAAAATCTGGCTAACAAAGGGAATTTTTAAAGCAAAATGATTTCTAGGTCTTGTTGCGTGACCACAATAACAATGATTTGTTCACTGTTTATAATTAATCCCTTATAATAAATTAGCTTATTGAATAAATTCTTCTAGAGGTTCTAGTGTGTGAATAATGGCTAGTTACTCCCTTGAAATAAATTGTCACCTATTTTCAAGGCATATTAATGGAGGGCACATCAGCCAGCATGGGTTAGATGATTCTGCACTAGCAACAATTACAAAGTATTAGTGACTTAAAAAAACAAAAAAGATGTATATCTTTTTCATGCTACATATCTGTGGCAGGACCGCTGTGGCCACACTCCATATTGTCTTTATTATAGGATCCATGATGAGGTAGCCCCTCCTTGGAGCACTGCCCACTGACTGAGTTGACAAAGACATTAGAGAACACATAAACCACGCACTCACCCTTAAAGTTTGGTTCAGAAGTGACACCCATCACCCCACTCACATTTCATTGGCCCCAACGAATCACATGGCCAATTTGTTAAGCAGGGTGGGGATAGAACATCCTTCTGCAAGAAAGAGCTCTGGGAGGAGGCACCAAATATGTGTGGACAGAAATGAAATCTACCTCAGAGATTACATATCTTCCTCAAAGAGGGGGATGGGAATTAAAAAATAGCTGGTTCCTTTATGGTTTTACAAACTAATTTATCTTGTAATCTTTCACCTTACATACCTAATTGCCTCAATTGCATGTACGAATAGGAAATCAGCATGTTTATATTTGTAAAACCTAAATTAGAACAAAAGTGTACATAATATCCAAATACTTAGAGTAGGAAAAAGGCAAGTTGTAAGGTAAAGGGAGGGATGGGATCTGACTGTCCCTCCATTAGGATTAAAATTAAAATAAGATTGTTATTGGCCAATTTACCAAATAAAAACTTGGCACATTTCTGTGCCAGAGAAACTAAAAGTTTGGCACAATTATTCATTTTTAATGAACTGTGCTATAGTTCAATATTCTTTTGGGTTAAAATATGGATTATTTATTTAATAACATTTATTTTGAAGAGCTATAAATAGGGAAACAAATTCATAGGAGTTTCTAATCCTTTGCCCTTAATATTTGGTTTAACAATTGTGAAAGGCTCTATGAAGAATTTATACACTTTAATAGACATTTCTTAATAAATCACCAGTATGTTTTGACACAGCAATGCCCAACATTGGGAACTTTTAGAGAAATTTACTCACAATTGGAGGAACATATTCATATACTCTCTATTTCTGCATCTGGAGATCATGTTATGTAATTTGGCATTAATATTCTTATCCCAGGCAATCTGTATGAGGATACTCCTGGGAAACTCCCTCCTTAGTTCTGGATTCATTAAATCATCACTCATTTCTTTATCTTCTTGGAATCAGAGCATAATGTTAAAGTTTAGCTATAGGTAATCATTTTTTACTACTTGATGAAGTAGGGACTTTTGTTCAGAAATTCAGCACTAGTAAAAGGTACTTTCATAATTACTTGGTAAGAATTAGCCAATGTTTGTAAGTGCTAGACTTGAAGGTTAAAGTCATTCCTTAGGTGTATGGAAAGAGCACCTCACTGGGGAGAAGCTCAGAGGTTCTGAGAATTTGAATCAGAGCCAAAAAAAAAAAAAAAATTGAAGAGTACACCTAAATTGGCAAGTTGCATCACATGGACTTCATTCTCTGGCTGTAATGTTTGTGTTCCTGTGTATCTTATTATGTATTTATGGAGCATGGCTAGGATGTTTGGTGATTTATAACAGCATAGATGAAACACAAATCTTTACTCTCAAGAGCTCAGAAACCAAAAACCAAAAACTATAAAAACTCCTAAAAACAAAACGCACCAGCGAATATGCAGTATCGTAGGAGGAAAACGGTGCCCGTATTTATTTACTTTTAACTTTTAAATCTCTATTAAATCATCTCTGTGCAAAATATACGCTGTCATGCTTTCTTTCTGGCTTATCTTCACTGCAGAGTTGTGGAAAGGACAGATAACTGTTTCTTTTCTCCACAATGTTCAAGGTTATCAAAGCAGGACCTCATCTTGTTATCCTCAATATTAGATTTAGAAATTGACTTTTATTAGAACAGTTACTGCTTATCTTATTTTGCATGAAATAAAACTCTGAATTTTTAAACTGTCATGCCAGTTTACAAATATCTCACCTGCAGTAGCTAATGTGTCTCTAATATAATGGGCGAATATTTTGCTATCTTCCCTGTTTTGGTTTGAATTGTGTCATTTTATATATGAATGCAAGATCAAATGAGATGCCACAATCAAGGGTTAGAGTTGAATATTCAAAACAGGCTAAGTAAAGAGGAAGGCCTTGCAGATAAGGATGAAGAACAGATTTCAGATTGTGGAGTGCAATAAAGTATTATAGATGCCACCCTAACTCTACCAGAGGGACTTGGGAATTTTCATGTTATGCATATTAGTATTTTGTCCTTGTGTTTGAAACCAATATTTTACTATCAAATTCAGGAAATGAAAAATGAATCTCACTGTATAAGTATGCAAAGCATAATGTAGTATGGACACGAGTGTGAGTTTTGAGGTTCAAATACTTCCTTAGTTCTTTGAGAAGTTAATAGTTAATATATACAATTACAAATTTTTTAATATGTATATTTATTTGAGAGAGAGCATGCATGCGTGAGAGAGAACAAGCAGGAAGGGGCAGAGAAAGAGAGGGGACACAGAATCTGAAGCAGGCTCCAAGGTCTGGGATATGGGGCTCAAACTCTTGAACCGTGAGATCATGACCTGACCTGAAGTTCGACGCTTAACTGACTTAGCAGCCCATGTGCCCCTAATTTTTTTTTTTTGAGAGAGAGAGAGAGAGAGAGAGAGAGAGCATGCACATGGGTGAGGGAGAGACAGAGAGAGAATCCTAAGTATGCTCCATGCCTGACAGGGGAGGGGCAGAGAAAGAGAAGGGACACAGATTCCGAAGCAGGCTCCAGTCTCGATGCAGGGCTTGAACTGTGAGATCATGACCTGAACCTAAGTCTGATGTTTAACTGACTTAGCTGCCCAGCTGTCCCCCCAAAATTTTTTTTGTTTGTTTTTGAGAGAGAGAGAGGGAGAGAGAGCATGTGCATGGGCAAAGGAGAGACAGAGAGAGAATCCTAAGCAGGTTCCATTCCCAGCTCAAAGCCCAATGTAGAGCTTGATCTCAAGACCATGAGATCATGACCTGAGCCAAAATCAAGAGTCAGTGGTTTAATCAGAGAAATTAATATGTATAAAACACTTGACATATAATAAGTAGCCACTTACTAGTTATGTCATTGAGCAACTGTTTTGGGGTCTCTGAGCTTTCCTTTTTATATCTATTAAATTGGATTAATGGTCACTTCTCAAGATTGCTATCAGGATTAAATGACTATTGACAATGCCTAGTGATATTTCTCACAGTTTGTAGGTATTACATTAAATCCAATTGTCATTGGTTATGAATTTTTGAGTTATTCAACTCACTTTCAAAACTAGATTGAGGGTCAGAAGTTCTGGTTTTGTATTTCAACTCGGTCACTTGCCAGTTTCATTTTCTTGGGAAAAAGATGTAACCACCTCATTTAAAATATGAAGATAATAATAGCATGTCTCAAAGCTTTATTATGAAGTCTAAACAAGGTCATGCTGTATGAATAATCCCACAACTGTGGATTGAGTACTTGCTGTATGATGTTACTCTTTTAGGTTTAGGAGACACAAGAATAAGTAAATTAGATGTGCTTTTTGACCTTAAGTCATGCTATAATAGGCGATCATTGATGTATGTTGAATTTGACCCTACTAATTCGTTCTTTCTTTCATTAAACAAGTAATATTTTAGTACTTTTGATTTGTACCTCTAATCCTAGGTTTAAGCTCGAGGAAACTTTCAGTAGGTCATGGCCAGGTCTGCCTAGCAAAAAAGACCCTAGACTAGAAAGATTTTATGTAATGTGGAAAACCTCTCTGTTTGAAAACTCTGGGATGCAAAATCCTATTTCCTGTGACATTTATGGAAATTTCACATTGAGAAAAACCATCCTGTTGGCTTCAGGTAACTGATCGTTAGGGCGCTTGTTAATTGATTATCATGGTGATGATGTTACTTTTCAAGAATAATTTAAAAAATGATAAAAATTTAAGATGGAAGCTATTTGATGCTCCTCTGAACTGGCTGGACCCTGGATGCTGCACTAACTGTTCAAGCCTACCCAGGGATAAGAGAACTTTAAAATCTAATCCTTAGTTCTAACTGGCTAAGGCACATTATATTTCTCTCCTACATAAAAAAACTGTTTCCTAGCTTAGTACGGGGTTGAGGGGGCTATTCTTGCTGATTTATTTATTAATATAAGATAGCTTGGGCTTCCATAGGAATGTATAGAACTTGGATTGGATCCCTTGTATATGCCTCACTCTTTTACCAGTAGGCATCCAAGGATTTATTTCCTGGATAAAAATTGGAAGTGCAGTATATCCTCCTTTAAAATTCTAGTTCTGTTTTTTAACCAGGTGTGTGATTTTGGACAAGCCTCTTCATTTCTGGTAACCTTAGATTGTTTTGTTTTGTTTTGTTTTTTCATCTATAAAATGGTAGAAAATAAAAGTAAAAGTTTCCAGTCGCTTAACACAGTGACTAGTACAGATTAAAGATGCAACAAATGTTAGCTATATGGTCCTGATTCCAGGAAAAGTAGGAAAATAAGATGTAGGTCATTTGAGGGAGAGATAGCTATTCTCAGTCAGAATACATAGTTAGAAATAATGGCATTTGTATGGTTTAGTGTTAATCACTCTAGGTCATAAGAATTTCCAAACTGGTGATACAAAAGGTACTTGGTCTCCCACACTGTGCCTGTGCCAGAGCATTAGCTCTGTATAATTTCAGGAGACACCATTCATGTTACGGATCGAGCAAATGATGCCTTCCCAGAGTTGGCAGTGCTCGGTCTGGGTGGCTGTGCATTGTAGCCCTGCCCATAATAGCACTGAGTGCAGAATTTCACAATTGCACACCTAGTTGCAGAAACTAACAAAAGTATTTTGACTGACTCAGGAAAATATTGCTGGCAAAGATATTAGTTTATGTAGACTCAAATGCTTTCTATCCCACAGAAATGTCCACATGTGAGAGTACAGGTATTTATATTTCCAGTAGAGAGTATACAAATTGTCTTTGAATATACTCAAAAATGTGATCACTTCATGATTAACAAGAGAAAAAAATATTTCCTGAAGGATAGTAAAACACAATAGTCCTGAAAATTTTTATTTTTTTCAAGAAAAGGAAATTATAAATATATTTTTTAAGTTTATTTTTATTTTTGAGAGAGACAGGGACAGTGTGAATAGGGGAGGGACAGAGAGAGAATCCTAAGCAGCCTCCCCACCAACAGCAGAGAGCCCAATGTGGGGTTCATGCTCACAAAACTGTGTGATCATGACTTGAACAGAAACCTAGATTCAGACCCTTAACCAACTGAGCCACCCAGGCACCCCCAAAAAAGGAAATTGATTAACATGGGTTGATGAGTTGCCATGAACAGTTGACTCTTCCTTATGAGTAAAGAAATATCCAATTCTTGAAAAATAAAATGAATTCACATTTGTTTTGTTGCTTTATGAGCATCAATTTATATGATACATCTTTTTCCTCTCCCTGAATTTTATACAGGCAATATATTTCACCACATAACTGAAAAGGTATTGTACTTTTACAATCGTAATATATAGACCAGAAAGTAGTATTTAAACTGAGATTTAGCATTTCTCTCTTGCTTACATAATGTATATATTTGTAAGTTTGTTTTTGAGAGAGAGAGAGAGAGAGAGAGAGAGAGAGAGAGAGCATGCGCACATGAGCAGCAGAGGAGGGGAGAGAGAGAGAATCCTAAGCAGGCTCTGCACTGTTAGCATGGGGCCTGATGCAGGGCTAGAACTCACAAACCGTGATATCATGACCTGAGCCGAAATCAAGAGTCGAATGCTCAACCTACTGAGCCACCAGGCGCCCCAGCTTACAAATTTTTATCCTGAAGCATAAGCACAGCTCCATGGACTGATAGGTTATATGAGAATGGGAAGCTGCAGTTTTACATTGAGAACTGATTGAACAATAAGCTCGGTTAGTGTAGAAAACCTGTCCTGGAAGCCTTCACTCAAACATTCCCTCATCACTGTATTGCTCTGGCCATAATTTATTGTTTTTTCATGTGTGTTCTACTGGCATTTTATGTATGCATTTATTATATTATCTATACTGTTTATTACTTGTGTGTCTTTCTCTTTTAGTGTGTTGCGAGCTTGTTCTTATTTTGAACTTTTTCTCTTTAAAATTCATTATTCCCAAATTTAGTGCTGTTACACCAGCTAGGTTCTTAAAAATGGTTGATGAATTGAATAGTAAACGATACTGATACTGCTTCTATAATTTAGGAATTTTCTGGATATAATAACCTTTCAGGGACAAAATATAATTATTATTAGCTCCATTTTACAGATGAAGAATGTGAGAGAATTTTATGGGCTTCACCAAGGTGTACTGCATCTAGGTTCATATGGTTAGGAAGTACAGATTTGGGACTCAGATTTAGACATTCTGTCTCTCAGGCCTTTTCCTCTGAGTAACTGAAATATAAGAGCTCTCAATTGATAAAAATATTCATATTTGAATTGGAAAATATGGGTAAAGTTTAAATGGTTTTTAGAGGAGAGTATCAGATAAAATATTATGACAAATAGAACAAAAACTAAAGAGATTTAAATGGCAAAGTGGTATGGATTTAGATCAATCTGTTGTTTTCAAAGAGGAACACTTCTAAATTTGGGGTGAAATTATTACATTGTTTTAGTTAATTGTTTATATACTCCCTTCATTTTTATAGAGGAAGAAAAAAATGATTTATTTAACAACTTACTTCCTTAACATTTTCTGACATGTTCCCATGTTGAAATATTACTGGATCATGGAATTAGAAGACAATGTATTCCTTCACTAGATTATATCTTTGGATAGTTCAAGAGTTTCTAATAGATAATAAAAACGGATCTTAGTGGATACCATGAAAGTGCAGAAAGATTTTGTACACATATGTAATACGCATTTTTCTGGGAAGAAGTTTGTAACTTTGTTGAGATTCACAAAATTGTTCATGATCATGAAGAGGTCTTGTAGAGGAAAGTGCTTTGGCATAAAAACTGTTTGGATCCTATTTTCAGGTTCTTGCATGTAAGTTGCTTACCTTAGGGCTGATTTGCCATTTGCAGATTCTTGCATTTAAGTTGCTTACCTTATGGGGCCAATGAGGAAATTAGATGATACAGCATAAGTAAAGAACTGGTTTTGGAAGGTGTATGATACACGCAATCCAGAGTCGTTCTCAATGTCATGCATTGCCTGGGGAATAAATTCCAAATTCCTCAGCTTGGTATTCAAGAACATGCAGGATGTTTATCAAACCCCCTTTTCTGGCTTCCTTTTCCCACACTCTGTTCTCTAGTCAGACTGGATTGTTCAATCACAAGGACCATATCTGCCTTCTCACGCCTCTGGGTTCTTGTTAATGCATCCACCATGTCCAAAATCCATCCTGCCAATTTCTCTTACCTATATTTTGCCCACATGTTAAGGCCCAGTTCAAGGGCTCCTACCTCAATAAAACCTTTTCTAATTTCTCTGTGAAGAACTATTTTTTTCTTTTTTTTAATTCTCTCAATTTCATAGCACTTTGTGACCTCTCATAATTTTGAATATATTTTATTTAACAAAAAGGATATATGTGTATCCCTTAATTTATCTTAGGCTATTTTCCTTGGGTTTGAGTTTGCTTAAAACCCAGAAGAACCTGAATATATATTTGTGGAATTACTGAATGATTCTGGTCAACTCCATTCCTAGGCAGAAATAAATCTCTAATTTTCTAAGCATGTGTATACATCTATATTATCCTATAGTGAGCACTTACTGTAAGTCCTTTATGAAAGACATAAAATTCAAATTCAAGAAATAAAATATTTCCTTTTCCTTCAGAAGAAACTATAATGGAATTCACGTAGCACCTAAGTCAGCATCTGAGCCTGCACATACATAGAGTCCTAAGATAATTCAGATTTGCATGCTAAAAAAAAAAAGACATCAGAGTATGTTTTATAAAGTTAGTTAACCTTGCCTTCAAAGTAATAAGACTTCCATTAATATTAACTACAGAACCTATAATTGTTTTCCTCCTTTTACTTTTGGCCCATTAAAATGAGTCTTTTGTGAAATAACTTTTGTTTCAGAACTGGCTGTCCTGACTTCCTAATCAAATTACCACCCACTCCCTTCCTTGCAAGCTACATCTCCCTGATCTACTTCGATTCCTAACCCTCTTTGTTTGCATTAGCTGAATATTTCAAGAGAAAATGTTCCAGGCAATACTATTGTAGAATATTAAGAAGAAATATCTTGCCAGTGGGAAGCCATTGCTATTTTAACCTCTCATAATTCCACATAGAAAGGACAAAAGTTCAAGAGTTTTCTTTCAGTTAAATAGAAACCTGTAAAATTATGACCTATTTATAATTAGTTTTAATAGTGTGTATTGATTATTGGATACTCTATAGATATATTAGGTATGGACCTTTCACTTTTATAAAGGGTCTTCACTTTTGTGTAGCCAGAAACTCAACTTTAACTATATCCCTATCTTCCAGAGGTCAACACTTGGTAAAGAATTATCTGTCATAGTAGCTAATCACCTTTAGTTTAGTTTTTTTCCCTTTCCACCAAAATGTTTTATGAAAAAGAGAGAGAGAAATACAGAGTGGGGCATGGGGAAGACAGGAAAAATTGTGTTGGGGATAGCACTCAGTGATCTTAGGTAGAATAAATTCCTTGCCTGTGATGAAACCAATCAATCTCAGGAACATTGAGAAACTTATTTATTGATCATAAGGAACATTGCAAGGAAAAAGATATTAGGAGAGATTAAAGTTATCACCAAATAGTTCTAGAAATTGGCTTCGCTCTCTTGAGTTGCTGCACATTGTCTTTATCCATTTATCGAAACACTGCCTCCAAATACAGATAAGGTTGTAGGAAATAGAAAAAAAACACACACGTACATACAACACACACACACACACACACACACACACACAAATTCCCAAGAACCTTTAAATGGGCAATAAAATACTTTGATAAGAATTCCTCTAAATCTTCATATTAAGACAATGGTTTGTTTAAAAGAAGATGAGATTTTGATAAACCTTGATAAACCTTGATTTCACCGCATTAATCAAGTAGCCTCTGTCTGAAAAAGTGAAGGCTGTACTAGGATATTTTTAGAACCATTTTATCATACATTTCATGCCTTTACAGCATGTAGTTGCTAATTTTCCTAATAAGGTCACCTTTCAGTAAATGGCATGTGTTCTCAAATTCATGTGGGGGTACTTGCCTAAAAATAAGGCCAATTCGTGTGAACTAAGGATCCTTATATTATCTCACCTGTCTTTCTTATTTCAGTATTACCAAATCAGAGGAAGAAAGTGGCTTTGTCATCACTTATTCATATTAATTTCTGTGTCATTCTCTGTATAGTCCAATAAAAGAAGTAAGTGGTATAGGAATTAGCTTGCTTAGGTTTCTTGCCTTTAGAGATCTTCAAAGGTAAAGACAATCCCCACCCCCCCCCACACACCCAATTCTTCTGTATTGATAAACAGCAGGCAGCACAGCCTCTCCCTAGAAAAGGAGCTCAATAAATCTTGTTATTTGGTGACTGGAGACACATAGTCAAATGGGGAAAGATTAAAGAAATGTTCTTACCTTCTCAACTCAAGGGCAGGCAAAGTGAGAAGGTAGGTCTTGTAATCTAGCTGATGAGGAAGGTGGTAGGAATCAAAGTCTCTTTCATTTGGAGAGCTGACAAAATGTGTTCCTAGCATTTTAACCTCGACTGTGCCCTAATATATGGACTTCGTTATTTTGCTAAGCAGCAGGAGGGACTGGTGATGACTTTCTTCGAATGTCTTGGCTAAGGTCTTCCACCGACTTGTAATTTTCATCCCTATGTGAGTCTCTTAATAAAAATCCTAAACCTTTTACCTCTGAACAGTCAAAAAACATATTTCACTCTGAAAAGTGTTATGGTTTCAAAGAAACTTTCTACTGAAGATAATGAGTGTTCTAGAGCGCTAATTGAAACAGCAGGAGAGAATGGTTACTTTCCAAATATCCCAGGGGAGTCCTGTGTGCCAAGGTAATGACATGAATAAGCTAGACCAATGGACTTTGGTTTCTTAAGCCATAGGTCGACTACAGAAATGTTAAGGAAGAATACTTTTCCATATCATAAAAATTTAATAAACACCATTCATAAATTAATATTAAAAATCTGTTCAACCCAGATGAAAGGACTCTACCATATGTTAGCGTTTCATTTGTTTAGAATCTGAGGTATAAATACTCTTATTTTGATGTACAAGTTTTCTTCGATATGAAATAATTAGTGGATTCTTCTGATTTAGTTCATATTTTAAATATCTGAGTGATACACAAAAAGACTATTTTGGTCTGAATTGATTCATCTGTGAATCATTACTTACTGAGCACACACTAGAAAGAAAACAGTGAGGTTGCAAAGGTGGATTAGACGTGAATCTTGATCTCAAGAATTTACAAATCAGAGGATAAAATATGTATGTACAAACTATAGAGAAAGTATAAAATGATATATGCCATATAAATCACAAAGTGCTACTTATTCCAATGTATTTGGTCAAAACTTTGATGAAAACGTATTATCTAGATTTTCTTGACTTGTAAATAAACCTTGCTAAACATTATTGGCTATTTGACGTTGGAAAATTTACAATTCCTCTTCCTAAATATTACTCCTCATTACACAACAATATAGAAAGCATCAAAAGTGAAATGAATTATTTGTAACCGTACAAAAATACATGTAGCAATAATCATGCTGAGAGTAACTAGGTTCTCCTTAGTTAATTGAGGTATTTCTATATTGTATCTTAGGTACTCTAAAATAATAAATAACACATTTCCCATTCAATTTTAAGACAATATAATAAGATCACAAATTTGAGTGGGTCTTAGTGTTTTGAGGACCTGAATTCTTTGTCATTATAAGAACAAAATAATTAATAATTTGAAATTATTGTCAATTAAAAATAACTTACTTAATACACATACTGATTGCCAGTATTTCCATTGCTTTCAAGGAACATGGTATTTACCAAGGGGGAAAAAAATTTTTTTTGAACTTCCTTCACTAAGGACAATTAACATAAAAGAAATTAAACCCAAATAAAATTAGCACACAGAAGTGAATTTGTGATAGATAGGAATTAAAGTGAAAGCACTTGGGTTCAAGTCCCCACTGTGTGCAGTAGACAAGTCAATCAGCACATTGAAATCTACAAACCTAGTTCACAAGGTTGATAGCATTAACCAAAAGAGAGTTGAGAAAAGTACATAGCAAACATTGGTTGTTTTGTATTTATCATTATTATTTCTCTGAAATTATTGTGCATTTAATATTATGCTTATTTTTATCCCTAAATGGAGTCTACTTTTCAAATGGGTAATGGCCTCTGAGTATTGTCTTCTTTACAGGAGAGATATCACCTGTCCTCCTCCAGTTTGCTGGTTATTCTCAATTAACTCTGGAAGAGACAGTTTTTAGATTCTCATGTATTATATTAGTTTACTAGGGCTGTTATAACAGACTACCGCAGACTAGGTAATATTTTTATTACCAGAAGTTTTATTTTCTCATGATCAAATTGTCTGCAGGGTTGGTTCCTTCTGAGGGTTGGGAAGAAAGAATCTATTTAAGGAGTCTCTCAATGGCTTGTAGACGGCCAACTTCTCCCTGTGTCTTCACATGGTTTTCGCTCCTTACATATCCATGTCCACATTTTCTCTTCTTACAAGGACACTAAATTGGATTAGAGCCCACCACAATGACCTCATTTTAAATTAATCATGGTATTAAAGACACTATCTCCAAATACAGTTACATTCTGAAGCACTGGGATTAGGTCTTCAACACATAGTTTTTGAGGAAGGGGACACAGTTCAGCCCATAGCATGTATTATGATGGACTGAGAGAAATTTATATAATTTCTGTGGCAAATATTGGCACACGGCATTAGATAAGATCTAGAAATCAGATTAAAATATGAATATATATACATATATATATATAAATGTATTTCTTACTTGAAAATATTCTGTTCTACCTGGTGAGGTGGAATTATTGTTACAAAATAGGTCCCTTCAGTGATCCAAGGAAAGAAAGGTGTCTATTCAAATAGCAAACATATCAGCAGGCATCTAATGCCAGTCTAGTGCCCTCTGGAGATACTCTATATTGGCTTGCAGTCTATTTTCTTCTAACCATATGGTTTTGCGCAGATGATTTAGCACAAAAATAACCTTCTTCAGTGAATAGTGGTACCGTGTGCAGAAAGCATGCCCTTCCTTTTTTAACCACTCACAGAGATGTAACCCCCACAGGAAAGGCATCTGTCCTGCAGCAACAGTTCAGAATATGGAGGTTATAGATTTGACAACTCACTGAAATGTCACAAAGAATCATTTTCTAAACAGAAATTTGCCATTTCTCTATATTGAAGTTCAGAACTTCACAATGAGACACAAGTGTTTTCTAAATCTGTGGGGTTGAATTTAAATATAATTTTTTTAGCATTTTAATAAATATTTTTTTCTGCTGATCCATTAAGCCGATGCAAAATGATATAGCCTACTACTTTTCCCCCCTTTTTCTTCTTTTATTTGTTCTTTACTTAAAGAACAGAGACTTGTGGGTGAATAAATGCTTGCAGTATTTAACACTATGCTGCCACAAGAAATTATACATAATAGTGCTGTATGGTCCTAAGTCTGTTTCTGGCTTTATTGCATAATTCCTTTGAGACTAGAAGAAAATGCAGTATTTTTCAAACCATACAATTTATGTTTGTAAAATGAAGGCAGGGATTGTAAATTATGGCAAATAGCTAATACAGAGACAAAATGTTAGAACCAACAATGAAAACCAAGTCAGCTCCCTGTGGGCTCATTTCTATGCGACAGGAAAAAAAGATCCTGGTTAATACGGGTGCTGTTCAATTGTTCACCATATATGTTGTGCTAGGCATTATTCTATATTCTTAGGATACACCAATGAATAAAACAAAGACCTTTATCATTGCAGATTTTATATTTTTGTGGGAGAATATCTGCAATAAACAACAAACATAAAAAGATATATAAATTACATAGTTATTTTAGAATGTACAATAAGAAAAAGAAGAGAAAGTTAAGGCTAACAGGATGTTGTGTTGGGGATGAGGGTTTGAATTTTACATGGGTGGTCAGGATAGGGACTCAAAGGTTATTGTAAGTCAGATCATTTTCTGATAGAAAAAAATAGTGCCTGAAACAAATCATTTTAATTTCTTTTTTTTTTTTTCAACGTTTATTTATTTTTGGGACAGAGAGAGGCAGAGCATGAACGGGGGAGGGGCAGAGAGAGAGGGAGACACAGAATCGGAAACAGGCTCCAGGCTCTGAGCCATCATCAGCCCAGAGCCCGACGCGGGGCTCGAACTCCCGGACCGCGAGATCGTGACCTGGCTGAAGTCGGACGCTTAACCGACTGCGCCACCCAGGCGCCCCAACAAATCATTTTATTAAGTCTCCTTCCTTAAAGACAGAATCAACTTTCAGATTAAGGTATGAAAAATTTTGCAAAGTATGTCTAGTGTTTAAGATATTTTACTAAATAGGGTGTGTCTTCCTCTGTTTAATAAATGGTAATGCTTTACTTCTGTAGTTTTCCATTGTCCCTAAGAAACCTGGTTTGAACTAGCTAGCTAACTAGTTTCCCATTCCCTTCTCCGAACTTTAAACCTGTGCCTCACATTTCAGTTCTATATCTTTAGATGTGAGAATGCCACTGATACTGCAACATCACAAGGCATTTGTTTCTTCCAGGCAACTCTCTGTAGTCTTTATTCATTTTTGTCTAGATGCCGTGTGACATGAAAGGGAAAGAAGGCCAACCTTCAAAACAAAAATTATCAATGGTAATGTGTTATTGGAACACCCCAAGGTGCATATTCTCCCAGGTTAATTTGCTGTTAGCAGTGCCGATGTCACCAATTCACGGTTTTGTGGCTAGGTCTTAAAAGAAAGTACCTAAGCCCATGAAATGCTAGCAAAAGGGCAAAATTGTTTTTAACAAGAGAGGCAAAAGAAGATGGAGAATCACAGAAGCAGAGAGGGTACCTTTAAAATATACAATGCTCTATGAAGCTGGCAAAACATTATGAGACATCTAATTTCAGCTGTCAAAGGGGCTCACATTGATTTTTAGGTTCATTATATGCACTCTTAGGGTCCTCTAAAAGGAGTCTTATTTATTTGGCTCTTATATAACCTATCTTTCTCAGGAGAAAGTTAATAGTACTTTCTAGTAGGAAAATAGCACCTTAGTTTGGACTGGAATCGTTGAGAGTCCATTTTACTTCTGTTTAGATTCAAGAAAATGAAAAGGCTTTGACTTTTTCAGAGTAAAGAAGTCAACAGAAGTCCAGGAACCCTAAATCACTGCTCTAAGTGCTAGCCATTTTTGTCTAACTGTGCATGCTTTTGTTAGTTAGTGTCTGATCTATCTATTTTCTGCCTCCCCAGCCCTGATTGCTCAAAACTACTTCTGGGAATAAACAGAATATCATGACTCAGGTAAAAATAGCTCTTTTGTACAAAAGCATTTAAAAATTGGCCAAAAATTAAACCCAGACCCTGATCAAAAGAATCTGTTTAGAAAATATAATGTGTACTTATGGATGACTCAGTTCTGTTGTTGCAAAATATTCTTTTCTTAAAATACCTTGGCAGTAGTTTATTAAAACAAGCCATTTTACTATCTTACTTTCACAATATGGCATAGTTATTCTAATGGTACTCATAAGTGGAAAATGTAATTGTTTTCCTTTGGGCATTATATTTTCTTTTGTCATTTTATATTAAGTCTATTTATTGCAGAATGAGGGGTTTGTCTTTAGAGCTCTTGTAATGAGTTTAATGGGTAATTTCAACTTCTGATGTGGTGTGCAGCATAATCCCAAATGTTAGACTCTAGAATCTAATCATGCTTTCACTGGCCTAATTGTCTAAAGATACAACAACAGGTCAAGTAATATTTTATAGTTTAATTACAACAGAGACAGAACAATTTTGTAAAGTTCCAAAAAATGATTGATTTTCTGCAATCAACGAAACCCTCACAATGGTGGGAGTATGAGTAACCATTGTGTTTATTAAGTCAAAATTTTGAAGCTGTGAATCCCGATACCTAGCTGGAACAGGGCAGTTCTGGGGTTTGCATTACATCTCTCAGATCCCCGGAAGTCTGTTTCACATGTTCTGCAATATTACCCACTTGTGTGGATTCTGAACAGATTTCATGAGATTGGGAGGAAGGATAGATGATGCAGAGAAATATCTTGGAATTCCTTCTTTGCATGTCCTGGAAATCTTTCAAGGCAGCTAACTTTAGGGAGTCAGTCTCAATTCCACAGACACAATAGGACCTCTTTCAAATGCACAGCAATTCTAGAATGTCAGAGGAGACATCTTGGGGATGATATTTTGGCTCTTTGAACTCAGTAACTCCTGGGACAAGGATGATATGCAGAAATCTTGTTAAAGGAAGAAAAAATAGGCAGTGTGGAAGAAGTAATAAGCAAAGTCCAAAAATTGATGACTGAAAAATAAGCCTAAACTTTTCTTGGGGAGGCACACTTAAACAACCTCTTACCCATACTATTGAAAACCATCCTTGGGGCGCCTGGGTGGCGCAGTCGGTTAAGCGTCCGACTTCAGCCAGGTCACGATCTCGCGGTCCGGGAGTTCGAGCCCCGCGTCAAGCTCTGGGCTGATGGCTCAGAGCCTGGAGCCTGTTTCCGATTCTGTGTCTCCCTCTCTCTCTGCCCCTCCCCCGTTCATGCTCTGTCTCTCTCTGTCCCAAAAATAAATAAAAACGTTGAAAAAAAAAAAAACAAAAAAAACCATCCTATTCCAGAGGCCGGTCTAGAAGAGGTCAAAGAACCATTAGTAGCATCCAGATGCCTGGACCAATATAAGATGTCTTTTTCCTTCCCAGTGTTTCAAACTCCAAATGAAACTTTGTATCATGATAAAAATGATTTTATTTGTGCTTTGCAGACACGTAAGAAAAAAAGTATGGCAACTAATGCACCTATAATGTGTGAAGTGCTCTTATATATGTTACCTAATTTCACCACACATAAACTCCATGACTTAAGTACAATTTCCTCCAGCTTAGAAATGAAGAAACTGAGGTTCAAGTGTCATGTGGCTTTGCCAGTGACAGAACAAAGAAGTGGTGCAGGTAACCATGAACCTGGTTGTAAAGCTTGTACTTTGGCAACTTCAAAATGCTGGTACTGTGCTTGGAACTTGAGTTAGATTATGTTATTTATGTCTTGAAGCAAGTTGTGACGCTGACATCACTGTCTTATTATTATCCCATTCTAATAATCACTTTCCAGAAATGGAGACAATTTCAGAGATGTTTTGAGGACTGGTTCCCAAAATTCAGGGACTCATCAGAATTGAATGGCACATTTTTAAAACTTGACTCAAGGGATCCATGCCTAGATATTCTTATTTAATCAGTCTTTCCTGAGGTATTTAGAATTTTTTTTTAACTTTCTCAGGTGATTCTAACAAGCCACTAGGGTTTGGAAATACTGACTAGTGGGCACTTAATCGTTGGAGGAGTAGGGATTTGAACTCTCGTGTATCTATGCTCTACCATGGTGTGAAGCTGAGATATAGGTCATGTTTGTATGTTATTATCAGTTTATTGACACTGTGTAACTTAGTGTTGACACTGATGCTCTGTAAGTATTTACCACCTGGTGGTTAATGGACACACATACAATTCATGTCCCGTTATTTATTGTTGTCTAACAATCTTACTACAAATGTATCAGCTTAACATAACACATCTGGGGAATTCTACTTCCAGGAAGATAGAGTAGGTGTAACTTTTCCTATCCCTTCTGCTAAGTAAAAGTAAAATCCTGGATATTGTATATAAAGCAGACATAAGAAAACTGAAAGATGGAAAGAAGAAGGTAGACTGGCTAGGGAACTCAGGACCTAAAAATTGACATGGTTGTGACTTTTCTGGTTTTTTTCCCTCCCTCTCTCTTTTAAAGATGCCCTTACTTATTTTCCAATATGATAATTTATAATTGAATCATATTTATATTAAAAAAAAACAGTTTATTGAGATATACGTTACCATACAATTCATCCATTTAAAATGTAAAATTCATTGGTTTTAACTATAATCACAGTTAAGGGAACCCATCACCACAATTTTAGAACACTTTCATTGCCACAAAGAGAAACACCATATTGTAATTTAACTGTCATTCACAACTTCCCTACCTCTTAAGTTCTAAGAAACCATTATTATACTCTCTTTATCTACAGATTTACCTAGCTTGAGTATTTCATATAAATGAAATCATATAACAAGTGACTTTTTCCCTGGCTTTCTTCACTTAGCATTGTATTGTCAAGGTTCATATATGTTGTGGCATGTATCATGACTTTATTCTTTTTTATGGCTGAATTGTATTCCCTTGTATGGATATGTTTATCCATCTATTTGTTGACTAACATTTGGATTGTTTCCACCTTTGGCTAACATGAGCAGGACTACTGGGAACATTCATATATTAGCTTTCATTTGAACACAGGTTTTAAATTTGGGGGTGTGGTACATGCCTAGGAGTAGAATTTCTAGGTCATAGGCTAATTTGATGTTTAATTTTTTTGAGGAACTAGCAAGCATACACTTTATATCCTAACAACTTATGGTTCCACTTCTCCACATCATCACCAACACTTGTTTTTACCTATTATTGTTAGTATTATTATTCTTACAGCTATATTAGTTGGTATGAGTGCTATCTTATTGGTTTGATATTTATTTCCCTGATGATTGATGATGAACATTTTTTATGTGCCTGTTGTCCCATTACTATATATGTGGGAAAACTTTTAATCAAGTTTTTTGCCTATTTTTGTAACTTGGTTGTTTGTCTTGTTTGTTGTGTTGTAAGAATTCTTCATGTGTCTGAATACTAGAATTTCACTGGATATATTATTTGGAATCAAACTGGAAATTGACAACAGAAAAAGGACAGGAAAATTTCCAACACCTGAAAAACTGAATAGCACATTTCTAAATAATCCTTTGATCGAAGAGAATGTTGCAAGGAAAATCTAAAAATATACACTGAACGGAATGAAACAAAAAGACAACATATTAAAATTTGTAAAGTGCAGTTAAATCAGTGCCAACAGGGAAACCTACAGCATTAAGGAAATATATTAGAAAAGAGTAGAAGTTCCAAACCAAGAAGGTAAACTTCCCTCCTATAGAACCTAAAATAAGAAAAGAAAAATAAGCCCAGAAATAAGCATAAGGAAGGAAATAAAGATGAGAGTAGAAATCAATAGAACGGATTGAAAAGAGCAAAACAATAGAAAAAATCAACAACACAAAGGACTGGTTCTTCAAAAAGATCAATAAGATAGGCAAATCTTGAGCAAAGCTGACAAAAAAAACAAAAACAAACAAAAAAAAAACAAAAAAAACAAGGAACCAAAGAAGATACAAATTACTGGCATCAGGAATGAAACAGGGTATATCACTATCGATCCTGAAGACATTAAACAAATAATAGGGGAATGCCACGAACAACTCCATACATACATATTTGAAAATAGACACATTTAAAAAAAAATACAAACTGCCACAATTCACTCAATAGGAAATATGGAACTAGAACAGCCCTATAAATGTTAAGAAAATCGGGCGCCTGGGTGGCTCAGTCGGTTGATTGTCTGACTTCGGCTCAGGTCATGATCTCGCAGTTCAGGAGTTCAAGCCCCGAGCCCCGTGTGGGGCTCTGTGCCAACAGCTGCGAGCCTGGAGCCTGCTTCGGATTCTGTGTCTCCCTCTCTCTCTGCCCCTTCCCCACTCATGCTCTCTCTCTCTGTGTCTCAAAAGTGAATAAATGTTAAAAAAATTAAATATTAAGGAAATTGAGTTCACAATTTAAAATAAAAAGAAAATCTAGTCCCAAATGGTTTCACTGGAGAATTCTACCAAACTATTGAAGAAAAATTAACACCAGTTCAAAACACCTTCCAGAAAATAGAAAAAAGAAGGATCGTTCCCAATTCATTGTGTGAGCTAGTATTACTTTGGTACCCAAACTGGACAATGACACATAAGAAAAGGAAATTATAAACTGATATCCCTCATGAATTAGATATACACTTCCTTGAGAAAGTATTGGCAGGTAGTATTTAGTCATAAATAATTATCCATCGTGATCATTTGGCTTTATTACAGGATGCAAGGCTGTTACAATATTTGGAAATAAATAAATATAATCCTGCATATTACCAAGCTAAAGGAAAAGCCACATGATCACATCAGTCATTTCAGAAAAAAATTTTGACAAAATTCAGCACTCATTTATGATAAAATCTTTCAGAAAACTAGCAATAAAGGAGAACTTCCTCAACTTGATAAACAACATCTACAAAAATCCTGCACTAAAATTATACTTCACAAAGAAAGACTGAATGCTTTCTTCTTAATTTCAAGAATGAAGCAAAGATGTCTGTTCTCATCACTCTTATTTAGCACAGTACAGGAAATTTTAGCCAGTACAAGAAGAGAAGGAAATTAAAAAACATGCATATTAAAAAAAAAAAAGAACTAAAACTGTCTTACCTTATAAATGACATCAAAGTCTACATACATTATTCCAAGAATTCTTAAACAACAACAATTTAATCAACATCATAGGATACAGGATAAATGTACAAAACTCTATTTTATTTCTAAATGCTAGCAAACATAGGGACAGAATTCCTAAAACAAACAAACAAAAAGAATGACTTAGGTATAAATCATGTACAGGACTCATGATGAAAATGACACAATGCTGATTAAAAACATCATAGAATCTAAACAAATGGAGAAGCATATTGTCTTCATAGATTGGAAGGTTCACATAGTAAAGATGTCAGTTCTCTCCAAATTGATATACAGATTTAATGTGATACTTACAAAAATCCCATCATGACATTTCATAGAAATAGACAAGATTATTCTAAATTTATGTAAAAGGCAATGGACCTAAAACAGGTGATCAGTTTTGCAAAAGGTGAATAATGAGGAGAAATCAGCCTACCAGATTTTAAGACTTAATATATAACTCTAGGACAAGAGGACAACATAAGGTTCCTTATAGTGATGCGAGTTTTTGTACCTTGACTGATCAATGTCAGTATCCTGTTTGAGATATTATACTGTAGTTTTTGCAAAAATTTCCATTAGGGAAAACTGAGGAAAGGATGTCTCTGAGGCACTTCATACAACTGCATGGAAATCCACAACTGTCTCAAAATTAAAAGTTTAATGAAAATATTTGCATTAATTATCTCACATTTTCTGTGGGTTAGAGCTCTACATATAGCTTAAGTTGGTCCTCTACAAGGCCATAGTCAAACTGTCAGGCACGGCTGCATTCTTATATAAAAGATTGATAAATGTGCTTTCAAACTCAGGTAGTAATTGGCAACATTCACTTTTTGTGGATTGTTAGGCTGAAGGCTTCAGTTTCTTGTTGGCAGTTAGAGGCCACTTTCAGTTCCTTGCCAATATGGCCACTTGCTTTATTAAAGCCAGTGAGAGAGGATGACTCTTAGCTGGACAGGTGTCATAACTTAATGTAAGATAATCATAGAAGTGACCTTCCACCCCTTTGCTATATTCTATTGGTTAGAAATAATTTACAGTATCACCACACTGAAGGAGAGGTGATTGTACAAGGTTATGAATACCAGAAGACAGGGATGATTGGAACTATCTTAGAGTCCTGCATATATGTTTATATACAATCCTTTCAGAAATCATAGGTTTTGATGTAATTGGGAATGTGTTTCTTACTTCTTAAGTACTTGGCAACTGTACAGGATGATTTAAAGTATTACCACCTATGTTCTACATTTAGAACATCTACAGTAGAGTGTGGAACTGAAGGAGGCTAAAATATTTTTATCATAGGAAATAAAATGTATAAAAGCAGGCTGGGAAATACTGCATCTTATTTACATTGGATATTTGTAGCTTTTGGTATCTCTTTTAGACTTATAGAGAACTCGTTATGTTGCTATGTTTGTAACTTCGTAATCTGGACAAGTTAACGTTGTATCCCCAAAAAGCAACATTATCACATGGAAAAGGTTTATCCTTTGGAAGAAACTTTTCTACCGCATCTTACCTTTGTAGCAAATACTGTCCATTTTAGGGGTGCCTGGCTGGCTCCTTTGGTGAATGATCTCAGGATTGTAAATTCAAGCCTCATGTTGGGTGTACAGATTACTTAAAAATAAAATCTTTAAACAAAATTGTCTTTTTAGAAAACTCAGTTGCCTTAAGAAGCTTAGAAATCTCTTCAAAATAGAAAAAAAATATTCCAAATTATTATTATTTTCTTTTTGCAGAGTGAATCTATTCAAGTTCCTGGTGACCTAGTAAATATTCAAAGTACAATTCATCAGTCAAGTCCTAAATTTTAGGTTTTTGTGAGGATTTGGATTTGTAACTTATCTTTATATACTATAAAATATTTCCTTTTTAGAAAATTATGATGTGACATTTTTCATTCCTCCTATACCTCTTGGGTACTCCAAGATTTCTTAAATATTCCTTATGGGGCCTCTGAGAAACATTTTCAAATATTTATTAGTGTTGAAATAATGTAGATCACCTGGAAATAATAAAACAAAAACTATCATCATCATTATAACATTAATAATTCACAAAAATAGTAACTGGTATCTGAATAGTTCTAATCTCTTTAACAGAAAATGTGGAGATCAGAAATGAACAACTCCTTCTTCTTTTCTTTTTCCCAAAAAAGAAAAAAGAAAGGTTTTCCTTCCTCTAGTACATTTGGAAAAAGAGAGATTTGTCTCATATCCCTGATGAGTCACTCTCCATATGGCCCTTGCTTCTGTGTGTTGCCTGATCTAACCATGCACACTGAATTTTCAGACTGCTTTGCACCCAGCTGATCACTGGCCCCTTTTGCCTTATTCCCCATGATACTGCTAAACCAAGACTGCTGTAGGAACCACCTTCTACTAAAATTTTAGAGGGGTCTGTAGCCCAGTACTGAACAAAGAACAACTTATGTCCATTGTTATAATCAGGGTTTTTACGAGTCTTATTAGCTTTCTCTCTGTTGGAGAATATATCCTTGACCAGGATTCTTATTCTTAGCTGGCCTCTGGTCTTTGTCATGATGCTGGGCCTCCACTCTGTGGCCTTGCCCATCTCTGCAAAATTTCCTCCTGCATCCAGACATGTTTTATTATTATTATTTATTATTATTATTATTATTATGCACAGCACTCAGCTGTCCTCCTAAAACATATTCACAAAGCCTTAGCTTTCCTAATTCTAAAAGCATTGGTTAGATGTTTTTCTAGATAAGACTAATTCTTATCTAGAATTTTCCCTCCAGCTTTGTAATGATAACCACTACCCTTCATTGAGACATAAAATGCTGATAAATATTATTTATTGAGCTCTTTAATCATGCTATGGACCACTTTATGTATTTCACACTCTACATATTTTGAGTCATTTAAGTTTCAAAATAACTCCCTTATTATCCCATTTTAAAATATAGTGATTGTGAGAAGAGGCTATATGCTTCAAAAGCATGTGTATCCTAACAACACTACTGGAGAAAACATTAATTGTCCCCAGGTTTCAAGAGTGGGGAACTCCTACATATGGAGTTCCATAATTTCTCTTGTAAGTAGGACAGCCAAGTATTTCTGGCTACAGAATCTCCCAAATTAATCATGAGACCTCACTACAAACAAACCTGGATTCCTAAAAAAAAAAAAAAAAAAAAAAAGTAGACTTTTATGATATTATCTGTTGTGGTACCTAGAATACTGTCTACCCTATACCCCAAGATGTCTATATCCTAGTTCCAGGAACCTATGAGTAAGATTACAGGAGAAAGGGAAATTAAGCTCATAGAAGGAATTATTTGCTAATCAACTGGCCCTAAAATAGAGAGATTATCCTTGATTATTCAGTAGACTCAATGTAATTAATAGGGTCTTTTAGGAAGAAGGAGAGAAAGGAGTCAATGTCAGAGTGATTCTATGTAAGCAACACTTGATTGGCCATTACTAGCTTTGAAAATGGGAGGAAGATATGAACCAAGGAATGCAGGCAGCCTCAAGAAGATGGAAAACATGAGACAATAGAATCTGCTCTAGAGTCTCCAGAAAGGAGCAGAGCCCTGTTGACACCTTGATTTAGCCCAATGAGACCCATTTTTGGACTTCTGAACTTCAGAACTGTAAGATAACACTTTTGCATTACTTTAAGCCACAAAGCCTGTGGCAATTTATTGTAGCAGCAATGGGAAACTAATACATCTGTTTGACTTTTATTATCTCTTATTTCCTGTTTCCAGTTTGACAATTACGCTTTATTGATGTCTCAATTGACATATGATGTTGATACTGTTCCTCTTTCACAATTTTCCCTCTCCTTGACACTTTCAAGTAGAGAACTTGTATTTTTTTTTCTTTTTGATCCTAACAAATTCCAGTGCTCATTTTACTTGCCATTAGCAAAACAAAACAAAACAACTCAGTCTTCCTCGACATTTAGGCTTCCAAATTTTATTTTAGCCAAAGGCAATAGAAGGTATGGCTACCAAGGGCTCTTTAGATAGAATGAAGCTTAGAGGAGGTGAAACATAAAGACTGTGGAAGATTTTAAGGTATACGTTATCTAGGTATAAAGGGGAGGGAAACAGAGTAGAGTCAAGGCACCCAGGTGCCACAACATAATCAAAACACAAAATGCTCAAAGTGGAAGATCACTGGAACAAAGTAAGAGAGTAAGGTATGAGAGATGGGAAAAAATCATAATATGTCAGATTGTATAGAGGTATGATTGCCCTTCGAGAAAACTTGGATTTTATCTTGGAGGCCATGGGGAATCTGGGGAATGTTTAACCTAAGAGGAACTTGACCACAGTGGAGTTTGGAAAGCAAATGGTGGTGGCAATGCAGTGAATGAAATTATGCAGCAAGCCTAGAGGCAGGCAATTGTGTCAAGAGGCTTTTGAAGTACACTAGGAAAAGAATAACGGTAGGTACAACATATACTGGTGTCCTTTGGGGAGGTGGAAAGAAGTAAAGAGATTTGGAAGACTTCAAGAAGACAGAATCAATAGTATTCAACAACGAAATGTGGAGTGTGAGAAAGTGAAAGAAGTCATGTTGCTGGTGTGGAGCAATAGAATGTATGGTGTGTTCACCAATCTGGGAACGCAACAGGTTTGAGACAGAAGATGTGGTGTTCAGTTTCGGTTGAGTTTGAGTTACTCTGAATCATTCTATTGGAAATGTGAATCACTGTCACTTTCTTCTGGATTTTTACTCTGTGTTCGTATGGAGTATCTGTAAATTTCAGGACCTACTCCTTGCAAACTGATAAATGACCTGTCCTCCTTTGACATGTATTGTGTCAGCCTCTGCCAAGTAATGTGTGGTCATGTGCATACCTCTTTCGCTAATTCAGTTCCACTTTTTTTTTTATTTAGCAAATTAACAAAATAATTAAACATTGAAACCGCATGAAAACATAGTGGGAAACCACATGCAGGCTTGATATTTAATAAAGAAGTAATAGTACAAATTAAAGTTTAGGAAATAAGAAAATGATACAACTGAAGCAAATGTAATAGACAATGATACCACAAAGCCTGTAAGAAGTCACTATGACATTTGGGACAATTGGTGTAAAGGTTTTGTTGACTGCTTCAATATTGTAGTTTGGCTGCAACAAAAACCCATGAACAATTTAAAAATGTCAGATCAATGACAATGTCAGATCAATAGACAATAGAAATCAATGACAATAGAATAGAATAGACAAATAGAATAGAATAGACAATAGAACCAATAGAACAGACAATAGACTGTTAATCTCAGTCTACTTACTGTTTTGCTTATTGAACTGACTGGGGTTATATTTGTACCTCACAAAGTAAAAATGAATTATTGAACTTGCTCTAGTATTAAAGGCTCATTGTTAGTACCTATTGAGGATTACCTATGAACATCTGGTACTATGCTAAATGCGGTAGGAAATTAAGAAAATTAGAAGATGGAACCCCTGTCCCAAGGGAGCTTACATATCTTTCAGGAGAGGAAAGGTTAACAAGCACAGGAAACAATTAAAATTAAAAAAAATAAATAGAATCAATTATGTATCTTATATATGGAGAATTCAATAAATGCTAGCTGAATTCATCTGTAACATTTTATTTTATTATTACAGCAATTCTAAAGAGCAAACGTTTATTTGCTTTATGGAAATAGAACAACTGTTGAAAAAAATCTCGTATGTATTACGTGAAAGTTTCTAAAAAGTAAAGATAATATGCTGTTTAGGTAACTAACCAAAGTATCAAGAAAGTATATCTACTAATTGCTGATTGTTACATTTTAGTATGTAACTTTTGTATAATTCAAGAATATCCTGTAACAATGAGAGCATGTACTTAAGCTAATATGATTTTAATCGAGGCTTGGGGGCCTTTGAAAATGTGCCTCTATAAACAGCCCCAGGAACAATGACTTCCTACAAGGGGAAAGATGGATATTTTGAGTCTGGGAGAGGCTGTCTAGCATGTTAGTCTCTGCGCTGCAGAGAAAATCCCTGGCATGCTTTAAAAAAGACTGATTTTTGATGTAAAGGCACATTTAACCATAGCTTTGAAAGTCTAAAAATTGTCTGTGAGGGTTTGCTTCTTGGTGGATTGGAAATCTACTAATATTAGTAGTCAAGAGGTCACTGAATAACAGAAATCAAACTTTTCAAGTGATCTGATGCAAAATTTGATGGGACATACCAAAGTACTACATTTCTAAGAGCACAGCATTGAAGCCCCACTAACAGAAATAAGACTAACAAAATACATTCTTTTTTTTAAATTTTTTTTCAACGTTTATTTATTTATTTTTTGGGGGGGACAGAGAGAGACAGAGCATGAACGGGGGAGGGGCAGAGAGAGAGGGAGACACAGAATCGGAAACAGGCTCCAGGCTCTGAGCCATCAGCCCAGAGCCTGACGCGGGTCTTGAACTCATGGACCGCGAGATCGTGACCTGGCTGAAGTCGGACGCTTAACCGATTGCGCCACCCAGGCGCCCCCATTCTTATGAACATATTATTGTGGTCATGGTTCCTCCATCTTCTAGTAAAAGTTAACCAACGCTGTAGACATTTCAAAAAAAACCCTGAGCTTACAAAAACATTACCATCTAGAAAAAAACTTGGTGGCATGGGCCATAATGTTCAGTGATTCTAGGTTCATGCACACCCACAGTAAAACAAGGTATGTGCTTTATTCCTTATCATTCAAGTTGTATTTCTGTACATTTGTAGTATATTGACAAAATGTCCTAACAGCCCACAAGATAGATTCCTTTTGTGTCTTCTCTCAATTGGTTTTATAGTGCTAATTTCTGAAGCGTTCCCCCTCTTTTTTAGCTTGATTCCATTTTCATTAATTTTCCTCTCTGTCACCACAGTACACTCTTTAAAATGCAATCCAAATCATGTCACCTACTGCTTCAAATCCTTCTATCAACACTATTACCATGAGGCTAAATCCAACACCAGAAGCTGTGAACTGAATAGGGCAAATTACTTGGATGAGTAGGCAGGGAATGTATGCTAGCTCCCACACTGTCCTCTACACTGCCCCCCCTGCCGCCCCCCCAAACAAGAGATGTGGTGGAACCAACCACGTGGGATAGCAGTTGGGGGGTGGCAGTTTCTAGGGCACGTTTGTTATACCAAGAGTCCAGATTAAGCTGGTTAGTTTTAAAAATGCACAGTATAGTTGAAATTTTGCCCAATGTGTTATTTTTATATCTTATGCACTTATATTTATTTATAATTTCTACTCAAATTCAGGAAGAGTTAAGTTTGCACATAATAATTTACAAATAGCTATTAAAATGAAGACATAATGAAAGATAAACAATATGTGAAAAAGAAGACGTCATTTCAGTTACCTTTTTGTCGATGTACATGGACTCCTCCCTGCTTCACCTATCCTGTGTATTAACATGACTTCTTCAAGGGTATTTTTTCCTTCTCATTTCCCCTAATTTTTGTCTTTAGGATTGGCATCCGTTTGTATTTTATTCCTATTTACTTCATTTTTTTTAAGTTTATTTATTTGGAGACAGAGAGAGACAGAGCAAGTGGGGGAGGGGCAAGAGAAAGAGGGAGAGAGAGAGTATCACAAGCAGGCTCCGCACTGTCAGTGCAGAGCCTGACACAAGGTTCAAACCCACAAACTGTGAGATCATGACCTGAGCTGAAACCAAGAATCTGACACTTAGAGGACTGAGCCACCCAGGCACCCCTAGTTCTGTTTACTTCTAATTTCCTCTGTACATCTTCTTTTTAAATCTGGGAGTCCACATTCTTCCATGAATATGTAAATAAGTGTCATTACTCTCCACAGATACTGTATCTCTTTACTTTTCCTCTTCACAAAGTCACTACAACTCACAATCTCATAAAAAGAGTTCACAATTCTCCGGAAAGAACCTAGGAACTTTCCTTTAATAAAATTCATGCCCTTGACTCATAGCACTTCCTTTGCTATGTTGAAGTCACCTGTCTACTGACCAGAGAAGGTTTTAATTCTTTCCTCACTGATTTCAACCTTTGCTTCATAATCCTTTACTCTAGCCTGTATTTTGACCCTGTATCTGAAACTACTAATTACCTTACAATTATGTAGATTTCCAATATGCACTCTTCATTTCCTCTTTTGAATAAAGAACCCCATTATATTTATAGTGCATTGTCAACCAGCCAGGGACTACATATCTAACCTTCTTTGCAACTGTTCCTTTCTGCCATCTTCCTCAATATGCCATGTGACCAAGGTCTGGCCAATGGGCTATGAGATAAGAACTGTACTGCTTCCAGATCAACTGCTTACCCTACTCTTCCCTTTTACTGCTTCTTGAAGACTATTTAGAAAAGGAAAACAGCCTAGGGATGGTAGAAGAACAAAACAGAGAGAAGCAGAATTTCTGGATTACTTTGTGGAGCTAACTGCCTACCCACACCTGCCTACATTTGAACTGTAACTTTAGGGAGCAGTATACTTGTTTGTACAAGTATATTTTGGGATGTGTTGGAAAAGCAGCTTAGCCTGTACACAACCTAACAAAACATCTTGAAGATAATGCTGAAATCTCTGAGAGCATATTCCCTCTGTCCAAAGACTACCATTTCTTTTTCTGTCTCAGCCACCTACGTATCTTAGTATTCTCTGTACTCCAAGAAGTAAAATATCAAAATCTCTTCTCTGGTTCTGATCTTCTGTGCACATTGGTCTTTGTATACTCTAACTTACTTCCAAGCACAGTCTGCTCAGACTCAGTGTAGACTGACTTGCTTCTTTATCTACCTGGATGCCAATTTAAGATGCCAAAAGAATAGTCAAGAAGGAAAAAGGGAGCATCTGTTTGGAAAAAAAAAAAGAAGAAGAAGAAGCAGGAGGTATTTGCCAATGTCATATGCTACTGAAAAGTCAAGTAAGATGAGATGTGCCTGTTACAGGAAGGTTGTAGATGGACGTAGAAAGCTCGGGGGTGTGGTGTGTATACTCTGAGGATTTACTTGGAGGAATAAGGAGACACAAATGATGTTAATTCTAGAGAGCTGGAAATGTAGGGGAAGAGAAAGCAAGAGATAATAAATGTTACTTTATCACATTTCAGGTGGGAAATTCTCTTGTCCTCCTTACTCTGTAGCTCCATTTTTGTTTCCTCTGGTTTTCTCCAACACTTTCTTTTGTCTTACTGTTCCACATAGTGCCATGTGTCCTGGCATCTTTTCCAACATTCTCTCCCCAAAAATCACCACTGATCGAATCCCCAAGCACTCTGATCTGCATAGACATCATCTGCCTTAGCCATTCCACATTCTTCTTACTTTATTCTTTTTGCCTAGATTTTTAAAAAGGGGGCTTAATTTCCCTATTGACAGAAACAGTATCTACTAACTATAAAAACTTGGGAATGCACATAAAGTCATTAGAGTGACTCATAACTTTCAAAACAACCACTGATAAGGTTATTATGAATTGTTTAGGTTTTCTTAGTGATCTCTTATATGATCTATTTTCAGAAATGTTTCCCTGGTTATAAAAATTTTGTTTTTTTTTTATTTTTAAGGTAAAAATATATAAGCTCAATCCTACCAAGTACATTGTTAAAATACTTCATATCATTTTTTATTTAATATAAGAAATAATAACGTGTGTTAAATCTGCCCATGATATGGTACATCTGTAAAGTAACATTGGGCTACTACAGATATTATTTTATGTATTTTGTTGCCATTTTAAGAGGACAGGATATTCTTTCATATTGCCTTCATTTATGTTATGCTTCATTTATAAAGTACTTTGTTCATTTAGTGCATCTTATCATAAATTATACATTGTTTATTATGAATGGTGTTACCCTGGTGTTTCAAAATTCTGTTTGCTTATGTGGATTTTCCCATTATTCTAACTTTTTACATGCCATTTTCGATTGTTTCCTTTCATCCACTTATACATTAGTTCCCTTATATAATATTTATTCTTGTGTCAATTTTGTGTGTTACACTAAAGATATCATCGTGTATAGGACAGGCCCTGTGCTTGCCTTTACAGGGCTTATAGCATAGTGGGTGATACAAACAAGTAAATGGGTGATTATAACACAATTGATAAGCATGGTAATCGGGAAATGCTGTGTGCTGTGAAACCATACAATGTGTCTCTGAATTAGAAGTAAAAAAAGTAAAAGACTGGGCTGCCTGGGTGGCTCAGTAGGTTAAGCACCCGACTCTTGGTTTCAGCTCAAGTCATGGTTTCATGGTTACATGAGTTCGAGCCCCACATCAGACTCTTAGGATCTTCTCTCTCCTTCTCTTTCTGCCCCTCCACCTCTCACACTGTCTCTGTTTTTCTCAAAATAAATACATACACTTAAAAAAAAAAGAAGTGAAAGACTAATGAAAGATTTCTGGAATGGTTACAAGGGGAAGAACTCAGTGCAACAGGTAAGGAATAAAACAGTGAACACTAGACAGGTTGAAATGACCCTTTCAATTGTATGGAAAAGGTTGGGCTTTATCCTAAACACACACACACACACACACACACACACACACACACACACCACAAAACACACACACACACACACACACACACACACAAAACCCCATGAATCAATGGATTCATTCAAATAAATGAAATGATGAAAACAGCACTTTAGGAGAGATCATTCTAGTCTCAATGTGGAGTTCGACTTGGAGAAATGCAAGAGGAGCAGTCAGGAAAACTATAGGAGGCTATTTAAGTAATCTAGGAGAGAGGTAATTATCACCTAAGTTAGGTGGTAGCTCTGGGAATAGAGAGAACTGAAGCATTTGAGAGACATCTAGGAGGGAAAGTTTCATCTAAATGAGGAGTCTATCAGTAGTTAAATGTATGAGTCTGGAGCTCAGGAGACAGATCTAAGTAGGAGATCAAGATTTGAGTCATAAACCTGTGATAGATATTAACTATCTATGGATGGATGGATAGGCTCATCCACGGAAGGTGTGTAGAATAAAGTCTCCAAGACAAAATCCCAGAGAATGACAGCATTTCAGGATTTAAGACAGTGATTCTCAAGGCAGAGAAAGGAATGGCAGTGGTGAGGTGAGTTGGGGGTTCTCAGGGATAAGAGAATGCCCAGGGAAAGAGTAGAGAGTCTATAGTTTTAAAATAAACAACACATTATTCCTTTGTCTTCTTTCCAGTCATATTTCATTTATTTTTGACATTTCAAACATTATTCTTAAAAATAATAAGTGAAAATAATAAGTGAAAATTTTAGGCTAAACACAGGAGGTAGGTAGGTTTTAAAGAGCTAGGCAATAGAACAAACTTAGCCAGAGAAGTTTGGAGAAGAGAGTGAAGGACTGAGTAGCTAATGGGAGATGATTAAATATTTGAGGGCAGAATTTGGCTGTGAAAAGAGGAGAGTGGTAATGAGGTAGCTGAGAGGCGAGGCAGGATTGATTCAGGGAGGTGCATCCCAGAAATGGAAATACCTGAGTATGTAACTACTGAAGAGAAGTATTCACTAGAGGGAAATAAAGTATAATCTATAAAACAAGTCACTGTGAAAGAAGAAAAGGAATCTCAGAGCACATATGAGCATTGTCTGTAGACAAAAATTGTAACATGTCTTCCACTGTAACTGGAGGGAAGAAAAAAAAGCGATCAAGTTATATGTGGGTTTTAGGTTTGGTGACAAAAGTTTAGAATTAGGGGGGCCTGGGTGGCTCAGTCAGTTAAACGTCTGACTCTTGATTTTAGCTCAGGTCATGATCTCAGCATCCTGAGATCGAGCCCCATGTTGGGCTCCACACTAAGTTTGGAGCCTGCTTGAGATTCTCTCTGCCTCTCTCCAACTCGCGTGTGCTCCTAAGCACATGCTCTCTCTCTCTAAAATAATAATAAAAACTGTATGCAATTAAATTTCACTCTTCCATTTTATCTTAGAGATTCCACCTTTTTATAGAGAAATTTAAAATATTTTTCATTGTTCTCAAGCCTGTTATGTTGTCTTAATTTTATTTAAGTAGTCCCCCTTATCTGCAGTTTCAGTTACTCAAGGTCAACCAGGGTCTGGAAGCAAATGATCATCCTTCTTATAAATCCTCACAAGGTCAATAGTAGCCTAAGCCATAGTCACAATGCCTAAATCATTCATCTCACTTCATATCATGATATAGGAATTTTATCATCTCACATCATCACAAGATGGAGAGTGAGTACAGTACAATAAAATATTTTGAGAGAGAAAGACCACATTCACGTAACTTTTATTACAGCATATTGTTATAATTGTTCTATTTTATTATTAGCTATTGCTGTTAATATCTTACTGTGCCTAATTTATCAATTAAACTTTATCACAGGCATATATGTATAGGAAATAGACATAGTACATACAGAGTTCAATACTATATGTGATTTCAGGCATCCACTAGGGGTCTTGGAACGTATCTCCCATAAATAAGGAGGGACCACTATGTATATATATGTTTACATATATGTATGAGCATTTGTGTCTGTATAAACAAATGTATTTATGAAAGTATCCATGATGGTGTATGTATGTGTGTGGCAGAAATATATATACTTGTGTTTTCATGTGTAAATGTCTGTAGGTTCCAGATAGCTTGAAAATTAAGAATAAATAAAAATAAATAAATAAGATCATGCGTTTCTAATCCTGGCCTCACTATTTACTAGGTTTGTGACTTTGGGCAAGATACCTCATTTCCTTAAACTTTGCTTCTTCATCTGTGATAATGAAATAAGGAAAATACTACTACTATATATTTCATATGATAATTTGAGGATTAAATAAGATAAGCCACACACATAGAAAGCAGGGCACATAATACTCTCTATGTTAAAAATGTTATTATTTTTTATTTTTACCCTTTCTATATTAAATATATATATTTTTAAAAATTTTTTAATGTTTATTTTCGAGAGAGACAGAGAGAGAGACAGAACATGAGTGGGGGAGGGGCAGAGAGAGACAGAGACAGAATCCAAAGCAGGGTCCAGGCTGTGATCTGTCAGCACAGAGCCAGCCATGGGGTTCGAACCCAGGAACTGTGAGTTCATGACCCAAGAAGAAGTCGGAGGCTTAACTGACTGAGCCACCCAGGCACCCATCTATATTTTATATTTTATTGCTTCTTTTTATTTTCACTTCCTTTTATATATCTTTGCTTTATGAAGACTCACTTGTTTTTTTTTATTTTTTTAATGTTTATTTATTTTTGAGAGACAGAGAGAGACAGAACATGGCGGGGGGGGGGGGGGGGAAGAGGCAGGGAAAGAGGGAGACAGAATCTGAAACAGGCCGTAGGCTCTGAGCTGTCCGCACAGAGACCAACGCAGGTCTGGAACTCACAAGCCACAAGGTCATAACCTGAGCCAAAGCTCAACTGACTGAGCCACCCAGGCACCCCTCATTTGTTTTTTATATTATGCATATATTTTGAAGTTAGTATCCTATTTGTAATTCAGATTGTAAAAATAATCTTAATTCTATCTATCTGTCTATGTATCTATCTATCATCTATCATTCTCCATGTTGAATGAATAAAGCTTCTGTTATCTTCTACATCATCCTCTGCCTGGTTTAAGATTATACGCCCAGCTTTTAAAAATGTTAAAAAAATATCTTTCAATAAAAACTCTGTAAGGTTAATATTTCGCAAACACATTTGCCACACTTTTAGTTATATCTCTGTATTTTCTGTACATTTAACTCTTTTCAATGCCTATCACTAGTTTTCCTCCCCAAATTTGCCATCCTTGATCTTGTTTGTTTCATCTGTCAATTACCTATGACTTGCTTTAGACACACTTTTTCAAAATAGTTTATTTTATGAGACCTTGTCTAGCTCTTGCCTTCACATTTGGAAGGCGGCTAGGCAGAATGTGGAAATTATGGGTCACAATCTTTCCTTTCAACCTCTAGGGGTGTTGTTCCCTTGTGCTCTGGCATTTGGTGTTTGAAAAGAATGTTGGGCCAGTCTTACATTTTGCTTTTTTTGTGTTTGGAGCATTCTTTATGCTTAGAATTCGCTAATGTCACCAAGCTATTTTTTGTTGTGTAAATGTCATTATTAATTTGCTTGGAACATGACTAGTCTCTCAATCTCCAAATATTGATTATTTTTTAAAATTGGATAATTTTCTAGAATTCCTCTTTGATTATTGTTACAACGGACTTACTCTGCTTTCTTTTGGAACTCTATCTTATATTAGCTGCATTTCCATTTGACTTGCCATTATTCTCATTTTCTCTGTCAGTATACTCTCTGCCCTTTTCTTCCGGATTCCTCAGTTTCTTCTCAGTCTTGTCCAGTAAATTGTTAATTAAGTTTTCTGTGATGTCAAGTCTGCTAATTATTGATTCAGACTAAAGTGTTTTTTAATTCAATAAGTGTACTGTTTATCAACAGTTTTTCCTCATCTTTGTCATCTGTTTCTATTTCATATGGGCATTGTTTCACTGATTTGTTTCTGTTTTTCTTTCTACTCCTTAAGAAGAATGCGAACCTACTGAATCAGGCACTGTTGTCCTTTTCTTGCATTGAAACCCTTTCTTACATGCTTTTTGTTATTTTTCTTCTTTTTTATCTTTTTGGTTTCTTGTTTTAAAAAATAAATGTACATTTAAGATAGTTTTATAATTATAAATTGCTCTGGGTTTCATTACAAATTCTCACAATTCTCTATCTAAATCCTTCACAAAGGACGCCATCAAGTTGCCAGTGTTTTAATCTGCCTCCTGAAAATCTTAATAGAATGTCTCACTTTTCACACAAAATTAACATGCCCAGACTAGACTAAGAATCACCTTCTTCCCCTTCTGAACTCCCACAACAACTATGCTATCATTCTGCCAGTCAGTCAGGTTTAATTGGAGTATCTTTTACTTTTCTTTTTGGCCCTTTCGTAAGGACAGTTTCCTGTATTACAATGGTTCGTGTGGTGTTTCCTTCATATTTGTGCTGTTCTTTCTCATGTCACAAGTTAATAACTATTTTAATAACTATTTGGTCTTGTCCTGCTTCAAAGCAACCTGTGTAGTATTATCAAATTATTCAACTTGAATCGTGCATTCTTTAGCAGCTTTTTATAACTCTTTTTGCTTACTGAATTAAGTACCCCTTCCTCCCCATGCAGTCAAGACTTGTCAATATTGATCCAACCTACATGTAAAGACCTATCTTCCACCAGTTAATGTGTACTACATTCTAGATTGATCTACTGGTCTGCAAGAATGTCTGTGGCTACCCGCCTACTTTCCCAAAGAAGGCATTCCTTTCCCAGCTCATATTTTATTCTATGAACTTATTGAGGTTCTATTATGAGGTAAGAAGGCCTAGTTATTAGAAATTAAACTGTAAATATAATGTATCTTAACTAACAGACAATTCTGACATATATAGCTCATACTATAACATAATGATAGCCCAAATCAAATGCAGTGAGAGCACAGAATAAAAGGAAGAATGCTTCCAGGGAATTCGGATAGGCTTCACAGAGAAGGTGATTTTAGAGCAGTAATAGGAAACATGAATTTGAATTTACTATTCAGAGAAGAGTGAAATGGTATTCCATAAAGTAGAGATAATGTGAGAAGAGTAACAAAAAAAAGAAAGTATAATTTATGATATATTTGGGACAAGATATATACTCTAGCATACTCATCTTTGAAGTATTTACAAGGTTTAGAACATGATCAGGAATGTATTATGTGCTCAAATAGGTATTTGTTGAATAAATGAATGAAAGACTGCCAGACGAAAGTATTAAAGGTACATAATGGAAGATAGGATTGGAAACAAAATAAGAAGCTGTATTGTAAACGGGTGAATGCTAGCTCAGAAGTTTGGGCTTTATCTTTTGAGTAATTGGGAATCAGAGACTTTTGCACATGGAATTGAATGTTAAAGTGAAAGTTTCAGCCATCATTTTAACAATATATGTACCATACCAGGTACTGAACTAAGCAGTAAGACAGACCATCCTATAGAATTTTCAAAAACAAGAATTGGCCACAAGCCAGCTTAGCCACTCTTGAATTGGTCAAAAGGATATCAAGTAAACATAAGTTTCATTGAGTGGAGACTGTTATGTGAGTCTCCGTTCCATCCATAATAAGGAGAGTTGGGGGGGGGGGGTGCTTTTCCTTCACCTCAAGTCAAAAAGTTGTGTTTTAAGACCACTCCGGTATTTTCATAGGCACTTTCTGCAATGTGGAGAGAGGTCATAGACAGAGTGGGCAGATAGCTGACTCCCACTTTCAAATTCTAAAAGCAGAAAAACAACTGGATAAGTAATCTAATAGCTAAAGGAGAAGCTATTTCTTGTTGTAGCAAAAATGATTGAATGCTTGAGTGTTTTCCAGGGGCCCCAGATAGGTCAGGAACTAAAGGAAGCCTATGGGTATTATCTTAGATCTTGTGTAAAGGGCTGCCTGCAGGAGCAAACAGACATCACTTTCTGGAATCTGGATTATGTGGGATGTAGAAGGAATAATTGAGCACTCAGTATAAAGATGCTTTTGTTTGGATTTAGGGAACTGCCAGGGAGAGATCATCAGTGATTGAGCAATCTCCAGAGAGCCCATGAAAGCACTAATGAGGGAGAGAGTCTGTTCTGAACAGCTGCCAGGCCCACTGAATGCAGCTCAGGACAATAAGTTCTGCTATGCCCTCCATTCTGCTCTGTCCTTCCTGGACTTAACTCTGCGGTGTTCAGAAACTAATGTTTTCAAGCTGGGCCGAGGAAAGGATAAACTCAACCATCTCCCTCTCTTTATTGTGAGCTCCCTTCTCCTCTCTGCACCAATCCCCCACCCCTTACCCCCTCAGTGGAAGGATACATGTCTATGTTAAATCAAGTTGTACTTAGTATTTTACTTATAAAACTGGGAGAGTAACTTTGTTTAAAAGTGGCCATTTCCTTAGAAGGACCAAAAAAATCATGAGACTGTCTGATTTTTCATCCAGTGGAAAGAAAACAACTAAATACAAGGACAATGTGAAACTAAAATAAACTTGTTTTATGATCACATCTTATGAGTCATACTTACCCACTATATGGTTACATAGAGAAATTTTATGAACTTAGTTGTGTTTGAGAAATATCTTCCACATGCTGAAGAGTAATAATCTGAAGTAGGATAGATGAATCAGGAAGACCATCTCTTCCTGTCAAAGTTCTTCTTTATCATCAAGTTATCGCCTCATGTGTTAAGTCGTGAGTGCTTTTCTTCCACTGCCTTACTCTCCATTCAAATCTGATCGCTTATCAATTTATTCAGTAGGTATTTATTGAGTGAATACTATGTTTCAGATATTGATGTGATGCTTAGAATGAATCAAGGAATTAAACTAGTAAAAGTCCCTATCCAGATGGGGTTTATATTCTATTTGGTAGAGATGGACATGATACCTGAGTACCTTTCACAGTACACTAGAAGATAATAAGCATAATACCATAAAGAAAACAAGAGAGTAGGATAAAAGAATTTGAAAAAAGATGTATTGGAGATAGTACCTTAATTTTAAATACAAAAGGCATTAGGCCTCCTTTAGAAGATAAGATTTGAGTGGGTCTTGGGAGAGGTGAGAAAGTTAGGCGTGTGGATATATGGAGGAAAGAACCGGTTCCCAAGGCTTAATATGGGATAGAGTTTGGTGATTTGTGAAACAGTAAGGATCCTTTGCGGCTGAAGAGAGCAAGCTGGAGGATTGTAGTAGATGAGGTCAAAGATATAATAGCAGCCAGATTGTGTAGGACCTTGAAGCTCATTGCAAGGACTTTGACATTTATATTCAGTGAGACGGGAAGTCATTAGAAAAGCTCGGCAGAGGAGTGACATAATCTGACTCATGTTATAAAAGAATTGTTCCTTTGATCTTTGGTAGCCTTTATTGTTCATAGGACATTTACCATAGCTGATTTTTTTTTGCAGTGTGGTTATTTGTGTGTAAGTCTTCTCTTCCAAATTATGAATTCACAAATGAAAGAGTCTAGGTCTTACTCAGCTTTGTATTACTTATAGTGAGAAGCCAGTACTTTGCATATAAATGATACTCAATCCACATTTGTCAGAACACAGTTTTACATTCCTTTCGGCAAGGGATACTGATATTGTCTGACATTCAAAGAATTATTTCATCTATTAGAATATCTTATTATTCTGGACTCATTATTCTCTTATGCCAAATAGCATAAAATTGACTATAAAATTGCATTTTCTATATGTTTGACTGTAGTATACAGCTCAGGTCATTCTACTCTATCCTGTTATTCTATGTGATCATAAACTGTTTCTTTCTCTATCATAGCAAACTGTTTAATCATACGTGGATTTGATTTTTTAATTTGTTATTTTCCTTCTTTATTTTCTGGGTCTTCTATACAGCCCTATCTCCCTAAATATCTTTTTCACTGTTAAATCCTTAGTGTCTAATTCACTGTTTGACGCATAGTAAGTACTCATAGACATTCTTGAGTGCATAAAAGAATCAAAAGTGTCCTGTTATCATAACACTCTTACAACTAGAAAGGTTCACCCAATCTAATGTGAATCATCCAGGTTTATTTCCATATGTCTCCTGGCTAGATTCAGATGTGTAGGGTAAATCATGGCATTTCCATTACTTCTGAAGAAGAAAAAAATAATGAAAGAAAAAAGGAAGAAGAAAGAAAGGGAGAAGAGAAAGAAAGAAAAAAAGGAGTGAGAAAGGAATGGAGGGAAGGAGGGAGGAAATGAGGGGGAAAGGGAGGGAGGTGAAGGAGAGCAGAATTTCCCACTCCAAAATATATCTCTGTAGCATATAAGGGTTATTTTAAACTAGGATATGGGAGAAGCTCTGAAAACTAGGTAGAAGTGACCCTTTTGTAGGAGACATTTACATTTATAAGAGAACCTTCCTTTGTAAGTGTGTCTCCCTTTCTGTACCAGGAAGAGAAGAATGACTAAATCTCTAGAAATTCTATCAATGGAGAAGACTGCTGGCTTAAATTTGCATGATGATCATACCTTGCTTGCAGTGCTTTGCCCAATAACCTCCGATGATCAGGCCTCCCACCCCCCACAACATCTTTTGTCATTAACTGAGCTTGTTGTTATTTAAGGTGGTGGCTTGGGCCATTTGGGGGAATTACTGTTTCCTGAGTATTTCGCATGTATACAGGAGGTATACATGTTATTAAACTTGTTTGTTTTTCTCCTGTTAATCTCTCTTTATTACAGGGGGCAAGAGAGGGGTGGATCTTAGCCAAGAACCTAGAAGGGCAGAAGGAAAATTATTTCTCATTCTCCTCCAAGGAAAAGAGGGAAAAAGGAAGGAAAGCAAATTTCTCATTGCTGTTGAGGCAAATTTTCTACCCATATCCTTTTAAGTTCCCCACAGTATCCTCTGTATACAATATTGCTTTGTACCTCACCATTTTTAATGGTTAAACAGTGAAAGGTACATTATGAAATAATACTTTCTGACTTGCTTGACATTGAGTGATCAAAAAAAAAATCATTTCCCAGTGGGATTCTTATTCTGTAATAAAGAATAAAAAAACTACAGCTGCTTGTCAAAGAGTTGGTAAGATTTACCCAGCCTCTTTTACATATTAGGCAGCAAACATGTAGAACATAACAGCTGAGAACCCAGTGATTAATGTAGCTGACTGTGAAAATCAACTCCAGTGAACTCACTTCATTGTAGAATGCTTCTAGACCAGAACCTAATAGGCACTTTGGTGTTTTCATCCAGTCAGCCTGCTGTGTGCAAGATGAATGCAGGTTTAGATAGACTCATTACATTTGGAATGTTCTAATTCAGAGAGCTCCAAATTTAAGATTTGAACAATTTATGTTCATATGACTTTATAGATAGTCAGAGATGGTAAGGCACTATTTCTAGGGAGATAAAAGGAGACTTTAAGAAATCAGGTATTCTAGGTCCCTTATCATTAAAACTCCTAACATAAAGAAGGCACCATGGCCATTATTTTGATTGCAATGGAGAATGCAGGATTTCCAAAAACATCAAAGAACTGAAATCTTATCCTGCCGACATCTTCTTGTAAGGTGTCAAATACATGTTATCTGTGGTTCTTTTCAGAATCTTACATGATAAATATAGCATTGGCCTTGCCCAAGAGGTAGGGAAGGAATCCTGCAGCAAAGCATAACAGAAAGGCAGAAATAGAGGTCAACAGACCTGCTTTTCCCTGAGAAAGTATAATCCAACCTTTATGAACTAAATTATCCAGACACTGATCATTTGCTCTATTAGGTATACATTAAAATTAAAAAGAAAAAAGAAGGAAAATAATAAAATAAGCCTTTTTACTGAGCCTTTATCAACAATTTTGTTGACATGAATCAACAATTCCTTTTCATGATATTATCTTGTTATTGGTCCGAATGATTTTTGTCTATCTTGCTCAAACTCTATTATTGATAACACTTACTTGACTGTATTTGATTCATTAAGACACTAGCTTCTTTTTATGTCTTGTCTTTGTGTCAGATGCTAAGGAGTAAGTTCTCATTGGTTAGAGCATTTATCCTGTAATCAGGCAACCTGGGTTTCAAAGTTGAGTTAAATTCTGACATGTCCTAACACCTTCTCTTGATTTTAATGTTGATAAATCATTAATTGTTCTGAGCCTCAGCTTTGTCATCTGTAAAGTAAGAATAAGTATAAAACTATCTTTAATAGTGGTTATAAATATAGAAGAGGAAGTAAAGGTGACACCTCTTTTTAAACCATTAAAAAAAAAAAAACAACCTACAGATGTGTAGGGTGATGTTATGTTACCAAATGGCCAAAACTTAAGCCCATATTATTTGTGATTTCCCATCTTTTTGTTTTCTGGTTTACTTTTAAAATGGATCCTTGCTATAGTGGGTTGACTAAGGCACCCCAAAAGATGTATGTCCAGGTCCTAATCTTTAAAATTCATGAATGTGAACTTATTTAGAAAAGGGTCTTCTTAGAAATAATTAAGGGTCTTGAGATGAAATCATCCTGAATTGAGTTTGGGCTCTACATCCAGTGACAGGTGTCCTTATAAGAGAAAGATAGAGGGAGATTGGAAATACAGATACACACAAGGACAAAGTGAAATTCGGAAGCAGGGATTGGAGTTCCGTAGTGGCAAACCAAGACATGCCAAGGATTGTTGACAGGTGCCAGAAGCTAGAACCAAAGCATGGAACAGACTTTTCCTCAGAGCCTCAAAAGAAGCTAACTCTTCACTCACCTTAATTTTGAGCTTCAGGCATCCAAAACTGTGACAGAATAAGTTTCTGTTATTTTAAACAAATTACCCACTTTGTGGTAATTTGTTACGGCAGCTCTAGCAAACTAATACAATTGCATTAGGGCATTTCTAGAGTAACCACCCTAGACTCTTTCTGAGCTTACTAAATGTATTCTGCCTTCGACATTAATGATAATTAGGGGGGAAAATTCCAAGATGCTTTTCAAACTACATTCAACACTTGCACTAACGGTTATGAACCTGTTAGACAAGAAAGATTGCATTGTGATTATATTGAAATTTGTTCTCTTTCTTTCAAAAATCAAGTAGGTTAAGTTTCAGTTCTTATTTGAGGTGCAAATTTATATTTCATATTTGAGGTGCAAAGTTATATCTCATTATTTCAGTTTAGGCAAAAATTATTTGAAGAAATTTCAGTACCTTTTCAACCTCTTGTAAAGTAACAGTCAATATCTTTAGAGTTTCAGTTTTGATATGCATAGCTATCCCAAATATTGTGTTTGTTTCATTTACTTGGGACTATTTTATTGGCAAAAATAATTTTGAAAAATATATTCTTTGGATCAATTATCTTAGTAATAGACTTAATTATTAAATGTAATTTGCAAGAGATTTAACATTTAATTGTCAAAACATTTGATACATAGTAATGAGTAAAATGTATAGCCTGTTCATTTTTTTAATATAATACTTACATTTTCTCATAAAGTGAAGGAAAAATATTTTTACATCTTCCATAACAAGCCATGCTCCTGATTCTGTCTTTACACTTACAAAATAATAATAATAATAATAATAATAATAATAATAACAAATTAGGTGGAAAAAGTAAAAGGGGATCAGCTCTTTTATGAATCACATTTTTTGTTTTCTTTTTCTTTTGAACGTAGATAGATAGCTCTTGCTGACCTGATATCATTTATTTTTAGCCCCGTACTAAATTAGAGAAGGAAGTAGGGGAGCAATCCAAAATGTTAGTGAGGAGATACTCAGCAAAAACACTACAAAGGTTCTCTTGTTCTCCTTCTGGATCAGAGGAGGCTTTGTGAGTGAACCATTGTACAGATGAAGAAACAAATACTTTCAAAGATTCCTGCAAATGAATCTGTTTGAATCTTGTCAACTTGCAGGAGCTCTACAGAGGATGCCTTGGCCTGTCCTTGGGCCTGCCCTCTTCTTGTGGTTACCAAGGATTAGGCGAGTGGTTCTTGACCTATCTTGTGCCACACAGCCCTTTGGTAGTTGGAGGAAACTTAAGGACCCCTCTTCTGAGTTATGTTCTTTTTAGTTTTGTGTTTTGTCTGTTTTTGACTTTTCATTTTGGAATAATTATAATCAGGAATCAGGAATAATCAGGAAGTTCCACAAATAATGCATGGAATCTGTATATGTTTCATCCAGCTTTCCACAGTGGCAACAACTTTTATGACTGCAGCACAATATAAAAACCAGGACACTGACATTGGTACAATGTTAACTAGATTATACAATTTACTCAATTGTCATAGGCTTTTCGCATGCAATTAATTTTGTGTGTATATGTGTCTATCTCTGTAGATGTATCATCTTTTTGTCAGGATTGTTGACTTTGAATTTATTGCCTCATACTACATTTCTCATATCAGATCAAAATTTATCATACATCTACATCTTATGCCACATATTATCATAGTACGTTTCTAACATCATCTCTATAATTATCTCAAATCTACAAACACTGATAGAAAGATAGGAGAAAGTAAAAAAAAAGATTAAACATAGACTAAATATTTTCTCATAAATAAAGTGAAGCCCACCTGTATTTATAGAACACTTGATAGGTACAAAGTTGTTTTGATAGGAACTGGGAGATTGTCTTCCAAAACAGGAAAATTCAGCTCCCATGGCAAAAAAGCCATTAGAAATAATCCACCAATGGGGCGCCTGGGTGGCGCAGTTGGTTAAGCATCCGACTTCAGCCAGGTCATGATCTCGCGGTCCGGGAGTTCGAGCCCCGCGTCAGGCTCTGGGCTGATGGCTCAGAGCCTGGAGCCTGTTTCCGACTCTGTGTCTCCCTCTCTCTCTGCCCCTCCCCCGTTCATGCTCTGTCTCTCTCTGTCCCCAAAAAAATAAATAAACGTTGAAAAAAAATTAAAAAAAAAAAGAAATAATCCACCAAAGAGAAGGAGAGAGTATCATTAGTTTATTGTAAGAATCTTCCATTTTTTCATGATATTTAGAAGTTTAGAAGTCAAAGAATGTTACTTTGATTGAAGACTTGAATTTAAGACCCAATCTCAACTGTATGGCCTAAGGTAAATCACTTAACCTCTTGGAGACTCAGTTTATATAGCTGTAAAAGAGGAAACCAGTGGCTCTAAAAATACTATGAACACAAAATAATTTTTTTTCATAGGCTGTGACAGTTATGTATTCAGCAAAACTATAAAGTAAGAAACTTCCTCTTGGAGATTTCATGTCCCTTTGCATTGTGGCTCTCATTGGATTGCTTGCTGTTCTGACATCCCTCCTTCAAAGTGCCTTACCATTTTAACCTATTTAGTTTCCCTTGTTTTGAAGCATTATATGCTCTTGGCGAGTATTTCCCAAATCAATTTGACTACAGATCCTGCTACCCCTTTCAGCAAAATCTATCAGCAGGTCACTTTGGGAAATGTTTTCCTCTGTCACTTTTCCTCTGGCATCTTGACATTTTTATGTATCTATCCTACCGTATCTTGTTTTAGGAAAAGATATTTGATAAACCTATTCATTTTATTCTAATGGGGGAGCTAATGTTTCTACGTGCAGCTAACTTAGTAGATTTTTAAAAATCATGAATCAAAAACCACTTTTTGATAATCTCTAAATCATAGAGGAAATATATTAATGGAGCAAACTTGTTTTCCACGATCAGTATTTTATGTCATAGGACCTGCAAGATTTTGATTGGATAGGCATTATCTTCTCTCACATTATACAAGAGTCTAGTGTTATTCCACCACTTTTATTTATATCTATTGATGTATTTTTCCTATGTAGTTATCTTAGAAAGCATTTCACTTGCATTTTTGACATTAAAAAATATCTGACTCCATTTAATTTTTCAGCTAACAAAAATCTACTTTCATGCCTGAGCAGGTATGGAAAAAGACAAGTCAGACATTTCCATACTGGCAAATATTATTTTCTTTCTTAGCTTTCCTAGTAGCAAGGATTGTCACTTAACGCTGGTGACATTCTTGACTTGAAATTGAGCTTCTCCTCCCATATTTTACATTCACTTCTGTGTTTTCCATCTGATGGATTGATCTGACATCTATCAGAGTGGCCTCCTGTCAGTTCCTCCACTACATTATCCCTGTAAAGCTCTTATACATACTTTACATCCTGTCATTCTCTCAACTATAACGATCTTCTAAAAATCTGACTTTTTAGCCTCAGCATAGATGCTCTCACTCCTGATAGAAACGACTATAATCGCTGTGACAACCAGAAGGTACACAAGATCGTCATCAACTCTTGAGATATAAGGCACCCCATATTGATCTGACACTTTATCTTTCTTCCATTATCTCCCTAGTTCCTCAAACCATTCTGAGAGCTATCCATGGCAGGTAACATTATTCTTTACAACTTTTTGGAGGCATAGAGAAATTAAATGACTCACGTATCACACCAAAAACCTGGTTCTAGTCAGTCAATTCTCCTGTGTTCCAAGCAAGAGGTTTTCAATGGACTGTCTTTGTAGTGCCCCAGCTCATATGAGACCAGTCATGCTTCAGGTGTTTGAGAATACATTTCAGGTCCTAAAATGTTCATGCCATCTCAAGGCAATATGCTGTACAACTTCAACAGCACAATATGCATCTTCCCCAACCTGCCAGTGAGTTCTCATTTTTGTTCAGATTATTAGTCTACATGCTTACATGACCTGCTCCTTCCTCCCTTAATTTCCACATTGCCTACTGCTTTTATCCTCACTGATTCTATGCATACCCTCCCATACTGGCCTTCTTGATATTTTTTAAACTTAGTGGGCTATTGTACTGGCTATTTCCTCTCCCGGAATCATTCTTCTCTGAGGTATGAACCACTCAGATATTCAAATGTTTCCTTTTCAGTGAGGCCTGCATTGTTTACCATTTCTTTCAGAATGGTAACCCTCCTCCCTCCTTCCATCCTTCTTAGCATGCTTTATTTTCTTCCATTGTACTGACCATTTTTAATATACTTATGTGATACATGTATTGTGTGTTATCTGTATCCCTCAACTGGAAGGTAAGCTATTGGTGGGGACTTTGGTCTCTTTTGTCTGTTGCTGTATGTGTTGGAAAGGAAAGATTTTCTCTACTCTTCAATATTCTTCTAGCTGGTCTAACAGTTAAATAGACCTAAGACAGATTAACAGGAGAAAACAAGGAAACAAACAAACAAAGTTTATTATGTGCACATGGAGACCCAAGATTGAAATTGAGATCCGAAGCAATGATGAATGCAGGCAGTTTTACACGTTTTAGACAAAGAAACATAAATCTGTGAACAATTGACAAGAAAAAGAAAAACATGAATGTCTGAGAGCTTCAATTAGGAAGGAATTCTAGAATTTGGGCTGAGGTAGTAAATTAAACAAACAAACAAAAAACAAAAAAAACACCAAAATAAAAACAACAGCAACAACAACAAGAAACAAGGTTTGTTTATACATAGTTTTTAGCTCTGAATTTCCTATGTCTGACAATAAGGATGTCTCTCTCCCCCTGGTACAGGGAACCCACCTTTCACATGGCAGATTTATTTCCTACTTTCTGGATGCGAAGGGGGTCAGAGTGTTCTTTTTGTACTAGCTTCTTCTTAAGTAGTTTTAACTCAAAATAATCCGTACGCCAAAGTGGCACCTTTGGGGGCAGCATGCCCTTGGCCCCCACGTATCCACAGCATTTACTGGGCTCAATAAATAACAGTTGAATAAGTGAACACACACTCTGCCAGGCTCTCTATATGTTTGCAGATACCGCCTCCCCTCAGAAGTAGGCTTTGGGATATTGCCTGCATTTCTTAAGTTAGAGGGGTAATAACCCTGAGCTCCCTCAAAGGAGATTGTAGCAGAGCAAAAAGCTCACTTTTGCAGCTTGAGGGAAATCCAATTTAAAGAGCCACCATATTCCATAATAGAATATAGTTTGATAAAAGATTTTGAAAATAATTTAAAAGCTTCCTGGTCAGCATTACTTTTATCAGCTGATATATCTCTATACTGTCACTCTTCTTTTCAGCTTTGAAATTGTAAAATGTTTTTTTCCTCTGGCTACAAGTCTGAGGAAAACAGTACCTAAATGCTATTCCCTTGAAAATAGAGTGAGCAAGCTATGGAGAAACCCACATGCGGCATTCTAATTTTTACATTTTTCAGCAAATAAAATGATTGTCTTCATTCATGGGACTAGTTTGCAAATACCTAGCTTTCTCCAGTTAGACAGTTATGTGTAAATGCTTTTGGCTTGTGTGTGAGTGTGTGTGTGTGTGTGTGTGTGTGTGTGTGTGTCTACCTATGTTTGGTGAATTGGTCATTTAGGACCTTAGTGATTATTTCAGTGCCTGGATGAGCATTTTGGCTGTTTTCACCCTGAAAGGGTATAAACTATGTTCAGAGAGATGTGCTTCACTTCTTACATATTATGAAATATTCAAGGTCCACTAACCATCACAGAACGGCATTTCCAATTGGAAATCCTGGACAATGATTACTTCAAAACAAATGGGAAATATTTTAAAGACTCTGCTTCTTCTTTTAAGTGTTGGCTCTGAGAGAAAAAAAAAAAAAGATAGTCACTTAGGTGTTATCCTAACAAGCCCATCCAAAAGATTCCTCTTTCATCAACTTCTACCTTGTTTCCTTAAGATGTTGAATGGAGACAAAGGGAACTTTATTTCAGTGTGGATCTCCCAGAGGAAATGTTAATTGAGGGCAGTGGTATTGTGTAGCAATTCTCTGGCTCTGTCAACTGTTCAAATTTGTTGATTTACTTGGAAAATGAGAATTGGGAAGGTGTGTTTGTGGATAAGCACTTGCATTTTTTCAGATTGTGTTGGGCACTGTAAATGGAGGTGAGGAAGTCAAAGAATTTTTTTTTTTAAAGGCAGAGGCATGTCTCAGGAGGACTATCTGGTACAATAAGTGACATGCTAATTTTTTCTCTATTACGTTTTTATTCTCCTTGAAGTTTATCATCGAGTAAAGGAAACAACAGCTTACTCATTCCAGTTTTTCATGAAGCCTAAGAACAAATATATCTCTCTCTCTCTCTCGGCAAAGCAAAAAGGAAAATTGACTTTATTTCAAGATGTATATCAAGTGGAGTAACAGTGTACTGTTTGAGACAAACATTAGGTGCACTCTTTCAAGCTATTTCACAGCATAGCCCATTTCTTGAAAAATCAGGTGAAGTTAGTCAAATAATAAAGAGAATGTCCTCAATTTTAAAGTCAATTATAGTGGATCTGAAGCAGTTTCTGCAAGTATAGTAAGTTAGTAGAGTTTTGGATTTGGCCCCTAGAACATGACGTTACTTTGGAGAATAAGACTGATGTGCTGAGCTAACAAATTCACGTTTCTGTGGGAGCATCTGGTATGTGCATACAAAGTGACTGCACACTCATGAGATTGGTAGCATAGGGTAGGGCAGGTGGAGGAGTTTTGGGGAGAGCAATTCTTACTCCTAGTACATGAAAACAAAAGGGCAGTCCTTGGTTTTTAAATAAGAGCTGTAAAACTATTTTTGTAGGGGGTTAAATAGTAAATATTTTAAGCTTTGCTGGCCACGGAGTCTGTCACCATTACTCAACTCTATCAACACTATACTGTGAAGGCTGTGTTTCAACAGAACATTATTTATGGACTGGTGAGCCTGGGTAGCTCAGTCGGTTAAGCGTCCAACTCTTGATTTCAGCTCAGGTCATGATTTCTCGTTTCGTGGGATCAAGCCCCTTGTTGGACTCTGTGCTAACAACACAGAGATTGCTTGGGATTCTCTTTCTCTCTGCTCTCTCTGACCATTCCCCTGCTCGCTCTCTCTCTCTCTCACTCTCTCTCTCTCTCAAAATAAATAAATAAACATTTAAAAAACATTTATGGACATTGAAACTTGTATTTTATATATAATTCTCAGGTGTCATGAAAAAGCCTCCCTTTTTTTTCAGCCATTCAACACTGAACAACCCATTCTTAGCTCATGGGTTGTGTAAAACCCAGGATTAGGCCACAAGATGAGCCATGGGTTGTTGACTTCTATCTCAGGGCAACAACTGATACATGTAAAAACTAGTAAAGGATCCGATACATTTTTTAAAAATATTTTTTAATGTTTATTCATTTTTGAGAGAGGCAGAACATGAGAGGGGGAGGGACAGAGAGAGAGGGAGACACAGAATCCAAAGCAGGCTCCAGGCTCTGAGCTGTCAGTACAAAGCCCGACGCAGGGCTCAAACTCATAAACCACAATATCAAGACCTGAGCCGAAGTCGGATACTTAATTGACTGAACCACCAGGCCTTTTGTGGATTACTTTAATCACTGATGACCATGGAATTAGCTCTTAATATACAGAGGAACATTCTTCCTCTATACATTTAACAACTTTTCTTACAGGAGGTAAATGTTTCTTACAGGAGGTAAAGAGAATTATATCTAGTTTCTTATATTCATGCCTCTCATTTCAAGCATAAGTTCCTTCACCACCTCTAACACTTGTCTTCACTATTTAGTGCTTTCTGTGTCCTAGGCAGTATGGTAAATTCTTCAGAAATGTCATTTTTTTAAATATTTTCAAAAACTCTTTAGAAATGCTTTTACAATTCTCAGTTTGGAGATGATGCAATTGTCTTACATGGGTTGTATAACATACTCAAAGCCACACTGCTGGCAAGGGGTAGATCTGGATTATGAAACAGGGCTTTCTACTTTCCAAACCCATATTTATGCTATATTTTTTTCCTATAGACATTAGTACAGTATTAGCAAATCTATGGGTCTCTAAGGACTCTGGTGAGCCTCAGACTGATTGACCATATGCATTCATTCAAGTTTTTGATTTCTACCATGCAATAGGCGCTGGGGTTAGACTGGTAAATAAGTATAATTCCTATATCAAAAAAGTTTTAGTCTGGCAGAAGAGACAGATACCTAAATAGTAAAATATAATTCCCCACTTTAGCAAAGGTAGGTATAAAAAGTAGATACAGAAATTTAGATCCAGTAGTGATTAATTTAACTGAGGAGAATGGAGAACTCTGGAGATACTTGACAAAATTTTGTGAGATTGACCAGGACCTTGTAGGACTGAAGCATGAATGAGTGATTTCTGCTTCCTAGACTGATATGTTTATAGCTGTAGTTCCTAATATTCCTAGTTAAGGCAGCGTTTGGAGCTGTAATATTTGTTCCAATTCTTTTGTGAGAATTGGATTGTTTTCTGGATGTGCATTTTAGAGAATAAGCTAATGTTTTCTGCCCAAATAAGATAAAACACCAAAAGCTTTCCAAACCAAATAACGTATTAACTCTCTTTGGCAGAAATCAATTAGAACACCAAATGAGTAATTGCTTATACTTCTGAAAAGCATCATAAACTATAATGGAAAGAACAAGAGGGCTAAAAATAAAATACCAGAGGCAGTTTCTTCATCCATTTGATCATTTATTCAGGCAAATATTTATGGTAAGTTTCCACTAGAAGCCAGTGACAGTTTTGGATGATGGAGATATAGCAGTGAATAAATTTAAGAAATCCTTGATTACTGGAGCCTACATCTAAGGTAAGACATAGAACACATAAACACAAAATAAGAATTTAAAGAATAAAAGTGCACTGAACATAAAAAAGAAACTATTGTAATGGAACAGTAAGTGAACTAGGAGAGGAACACTTTCTTTTTTTAAATATAATTTGTTGTCAAATTGGCTAACATACAGTATGTTATAATGTGCTCTTGGCTTTGGGAGTAGATTAGGACAGGAACACTTTTAAGAGGACAGCCAGAGAAGGCTGTTCTGAGGAAATGATATTTCCACTGAGATTTCAATGGATATTAGAAGTCAGCTATGGAAAACTTGGAGCCAGAGAATTCTGGGCTAAGGTCATATCAGATATAAGAGAAGGAGCTTCGTGGTATATTCTGGAATCAGGAAGAAGTCTTGCTTAATGGAATATACTTACTGAAAGAGAAGATGGTTATGAACTGAGGAAGAAGGAAATATAAGTCTTTAACAAACATTATTTTTAATAGTTTTATCTTCATTCTCATTGCACTGGGAATTTATGAAAGGGTTTCACACAGTGAAGTGATATTTGATTTGTAATTTGTAAACTCTGCTGTTATGTAGAACATGAAATGCAGTTGGGCAAAGGTAAAAGTCTACTGCAGTTGATTATTAGTTCTTATTATGGGTAGAATCTTTGTGCCAATTGACTGGGGTAAAAATGGTAACGATTTTTATGCTTCCAAATGAGTCTAAATGTTTCCTTGAATTTTGGGGTACAGAGAATTGGTCAATTGGCAAACAAATTTGCATATTGGCAAATGGACCGATTTGCACATTTGGGCCATTAACATGTACAAGAAGGTGGACCTACATGTGTCATAACCGAAACCTCACTGAAGTGTTTATTGAAGCCTATCACCAAGATTCTAGTCAAAATCTGACTTAAAAATATTTGTTGGATGTCTTCTTTGGGCAAAGCACTTTGTTTGGGCCAGGAGGAATATGAAACTGACATAATTCCCGCCCTTAAGAGTGTGATCTACTGCCCAGGGAGCCAATCTTAAAGAATCAGATTTTCACAGTGCGTATGTAACCCTTATGAGTGCACCGCTATTGTCCATGTTGCTGGCAAATCCCCCATTTTCTTTTCTTGATAAATGAAACATTTGGCTGGCCCGCTGTAATTAATGGTCCATTTCCAATAGTGTCTTTTGCTGTGATGAGTGTCACTTTAGTGTGGTTTAAGATCCTTCTCTTGCCACAATTAAAGCTACTCTGGCAGTCCTTTATTGCCACAATTCAAGTTTCTACATAAGTCCTATTCTTACAATGTCTATTAGCTGAGTCCCTGGTGAATAATTGCGTCCCTGGTGATAAAGTAAGTGTTTGAATGAATGATTCTAGAGGTTAAGTAATAATACTCAACATGTATTGTATGCTCACTAAAGGTCCATCTCTGTACGAAATGGTTTTGCAACTCTTATTTTCTACTTCTTATAAATGAGGAGACGGAGGCACAGTAAATATAAGTAATTTTCCCCAGGTCTCACCTGACTCAACAGCCTGCACTGAGCTGGGGCCTCTGTCCTTTGTCCCCACAGACCTGAATTTGGAAAAATTCCTGAACGAAAGGCAAAGAGGCCTACCTTTGCGGCTATGACTTCACTTATACTCCCTCCCAGTCTAGGCTCCCTCACAGCAGGACCACTCCAGCTTCCCTAGGCACACCTCTGGCTCATGCTTCTGTGCCTGTGAAGGAGGACATGCTCCATGAGCACGTAACCTGTGTGGTTGCACAGGATGCCACACACAGAAGGGCCCCCTGCTTCACTGAATGCTGTGCCATTGTGGTCTAAGAAGTCTTCATGATTTTATCTTTGAACTTGTGTTCATTTGGTGAAGTTCCAAGGAACAAGGGAGCATGAACATGAAGAAAGAGAATAAATATCATCTGTGTTTGACTTTGCTTGCTGCTCTATTTGCCCAATAGATGCCCCATGAGTACAGCAAGTATGGTGGACCCACAGTGTATTGAAGGTCAGTGCAACTCCAAACAAAGTACATGTATTAAGTCTACAACTGAGGCAGAAGGGGCACAGGCAGGCAATCTGAAAGGCCTCACTTTCCTATTGAAACTGAACTGGCTTTAAATGCAAAAGGAAGAAAATGGCATTGTAGGAAACTCAAAATACCAAGGAATACTATCATATCTCTTGTTACTTGTATTATTTCCCTGTATATTAGCCAACTAATAATACGGGAAAGGATGACATAGAAAGAAAGGGAAAGTTAGGGACAGCCCATAGGTCCTTTTTCTTTCAGTTCTTCTCTTCTGTAAGCAAAGTAGAGAGTGGTGGAATGTGTTGGTATCAAAGAGTGGAACTAGAGGCGCCTGGATGGCTCAGTCAGTTAAGTATCTGACTTTGGCTCAGGTTATGATCTCGTGGTTTGTGGGCTCGAGCCCTGCGCTGGGCCCTGTGCTGACCGCTCAGAACCTGGAGCCTGCTTCAGATTCTGTGTCTCCCTCTCTCTCTGCCCCTCCCCCTGTCTCTGTCTTGCTCTCAAAAATAAATAAACATTTAACAAAATGTTAAAAAAAGTGAGTTAGAATTGACAGGTTTTTGAAGCACTTTTATTGTTTGGTAAGAACAATATATACACACATATGAACCATGAAATATGAATCGTGTGATTCTGTGATTCCACACTCAAGTTAAATGCTCTTATATTTTCGTTTAAAACTCATATTGCAAAAAAGTTCAAGATGAATGGCACAATTGATGCTTATAATTTAAAATTTTAATGGTTTTCTTCTTAGAGCAACGTTAAGTAGCAAACAAGAAACATGATAAGAAGTGGAGGAAAGGCCATGGGAGACGGGAAAAGGTGTGTATTTTAATGCCTTTTAACACCACTTTCCTCCCTGTTCCTATGGTCAACACACCAGACTTCCCTGGCATACCTGGCAAACAGCTAAGCAAACTCCAAATCTGTCTCGGATGTCACCTGTGCAATGAGTCTTTTTGTATCTCTTAGAGATAGAAATTAGGTGTTTCATTTTCTGTCAACTCACAGTAATTAGCACCTCCTTACTTGCTCAGATTCACGCGTTCCACAAATATTTGTAGCCTACCATATCACAGGTGCATTTTGTACCTTCTTTGATGGCAATGTCCCTCTCTTGTATTTGCCTTCCTATCTTTTCTGCTAAATAGAATGTCCGTGTAGATATTTACTGTGTCACATCAGTTTTTTTTTTTTTTTCCAGCAGGCATTCTGTTGAGTGCCTACTACATAACAACCACTGTGCTTCATTAATGCTTTTTTTAATCCCCAGGCACAAGCAGTGTCTGAACAGAAATTGATAATAAATATTTTGTAGGCAACCAAGTTGATGAAATAAATAGGAGCCATAAATGTAGTTGAGTAAATAGCCAAGTATCAGCATGAAATTGAGTAGAGAGAATAAATCCAGGGGCACCTGGGTGGCTGAGTCAGGCTCAGGTCATGATCTCACAGTTGTCGAGTTTGAGCCCCACGTTGGGCTCTGCATTGACAGTGTGAGCCTGCTTTGTATTCTCTGTATCCTTCTTTTTCTGCCCCTCCCCTGCTTGCACTCTCTCTCTCTCCCAAAAATAAATACATAAACATTTTAAAAAAGAATAAACCTAAATTAAAGAAATGCATGCTTCCATGATGATTTTATCAGTTTTCTTGCATCTACATTTCTTAGTTCACTGCCAGAGAATGCAAATAGGCTTCTGGATGAGTCACATTAGAGTCATCTATGGTTCATTAGATGGCAAAACTGGAACTTCCATGACAGACTCCTGGATGGCAATGTCTATCATCAGGGAAGCCAGCCTGCTGCCCTTGAACTTCACTGAACTAGATATGGGCAAAGAACAGATGACAGGAAGAAGTTACTAATACATAAAAACGGGGAAAACAGTCCTTAGGACATCCAGGGGCATCACTTGAGGCAATTCAGCATAGCTGTGAAATCTTCTGGGGAGAACAACAGGGTACGCAGTAAGCCAATATACATGATCAGTGTGAGCACAATCTTTCTTTATTTTTTTGTATCAAAGTGTCTGAAAATGGATGAAAAGAGGCAGAACCACAGGCATTAAGTTGTCTTGAATTCAGGCATTGTGATTGCAACCCAGAAGAATTTCTTGTAGTCTTCGTGGGAAAACTATCACAGGAAGAAGAAAAAGCAATGTCGAGTGAGATGGATGGTGGAAGGTGAGTTTAAAGAGTTATGCCAATGTCAGTTAATTATGTCAGTGTTCCTAAAATATTTACCTGTATTCTGAAGTCAGGGAAGGAGTTAGCAGAAGGTTTTAAATAGAATTCAGTGGTTATGCTGGCAAAAGGACAAAGTGATGGAGTGCAGTTTGCACTGAATGAGTTGGAATAAGCCAAGTGGATATCTTGGGAATAGCATTTTAAACAGAGAAAACAGGAAGTACAGTTAGGAAACGGCAGGGTGGGTGAAGTGGCTGAAACAAAGTCATTAAAGAGAAAATTTGTGGGAAATAAAAATTATGGAGGTCTTCCAGGTGGGCCAGATCATAGAAGAGCTCATAAGTTATGGTTGGGACTTGGCTTTTTATTCTAATTGTGATGGGAAACCACTGGAGTGTTTGGAACATGTGAGTTTTCTATTTGAGAAGGATCACTTTGCCTACTGTCAATAGACTCAAAAGTAGAAGCACAGAGGTCAGTGAGATGATAAGCTACAATAATAGCTTATATCGAGATGTTCATCATGGAAAGTAATAAGATTCTAGATATATCTTTAAAGTAAACCTTACAGGGTTTACTGACAAATGTGGCATCTAAGAGAAAAAGAGTATAATTTCAAAGTGAGGTGAATGTGGGGGTCAGAATGGGAAATGGGGCAGCTGTGGGGTAGGGGCAACCCAATGGTAGTGAGACAATTTCAAAGTTCCGTTTTTTTATATGTTAAGTTTGAAATACATATTGGATAATCCAGCATTCCTGTCAGCTATGGAGTTGTATATGATTTGGAGATGAAATTCTAGACGAAGGAGATCAATTAGAGAGTGTAAGGGTAAAAGAGCACACTCTCCCCCACCCCAGGAGGGCAATGTGTTTTAAGTCTATTAAGTACCAGAATGGACTCATACTTAAATTATATTATTTAATCCCCATCATAACCCTGTAAAGGAAAGTAATATCCTCATGTTACAAACAGGGAACCTGAGATGCAGCAAGATTAACAATTATCGAGTGGCGAATTCGTCATCATAAAATTGGCTTCCATCATGACACCTAATAATCTTCTCAACAGTGAAGGAAAGTAGCAGTTATGGGGTACAGCTGGGGATGAAATGAAATGTGATGACCAGAAAGAACATTCAAGTTCCAAGTTTGGGGAATGCTCCCCCATTCCCATGGGAATGTATTCAGAGTGTGAGTCCATGCAGGGGTATATAGAATAAAGGTGGGCCATTCCTGGGTTTTCCATATGGATGTGCCTCCTGACTGAAGTGAGTGTTTCCCAACTTCTCAATGGATATTTACTTTGAAGAATAAAGCAATAATCAGCTAGACAAAAACTGAAGGGCATAGCATGGGCTATGCAGCTCAAAATTAGGTACGTCATCTCTTCATATAACTCTTCTCATTTTGCCAATGGAATATTTGTAGCATTGTTTGATTAATTTCTGCCTCTTCTACCAGAACTTAACATGTCTGAAGACAGGCTCTTTTTCTGCTTTAGCTACCATTATTACCTTAGCCTGCAACACAGTGACTGATGCGTTTTAAGCACTTAGGTCATGTTTATTGAATGTATCAGTGAGTAAACAAAAGACTACGGCAAAATTCACTTGCATCTCTTGAGGCGGTATGACTCTGCCTTTCTCTGGTGTTGCCTTTCCTTATGAAGGAAGACCACGTATGATTCCTTTTCAAATGTTCTATGATATTCAAGGCAGTGGCCTGAAGAAAATTGAGAGTAAATTTTAATTCAAGGATGGTGAGTAATAGTCTCTCTAGAAACAAATTTAAGCAGCCCTTTATGTGTATTTTTAAATACATGTTTAATTTGCACCATGAGCTTGACTCCTTCATTTCGAGCCCCCTCTTCTTCTTCTTCTTTTTTTAATTTTTAAACATTTATTTATTAAAAAAAAAAAGAAAAAAATGTTTATTTCTGAGAAACAGAGGCAGAGCCTGAGTGGGGGAGGGGCAGAGAGAGAGGGAGACACAGAATCCGAAGCAGGCTCCAGGCTCTGAGCCCTTAGCCACAAAGCCTGACATAGGGATTGAACCCACCAACCACGAGATCATGAGCCAGAGCCAAAGCTGGACGCTCAAACCCACTGAGCCATCCGGGAACCCCTCAATTCCCCCTTTCTTAAAAAAGGGCTTGGCTCAAGCCTCACAGGATAGTCTTGGTAAACATTTGTTAAATGCATGACCAAATCCTGATAGGATTGTGTATTGATTTAAAGCTCTGAAAAGCAAAAAACTGGGAAGTGTTACAATGGGTTAAAAAAAATTCACCGGCTATCACGGGGCTTATGTTAGTTTTCATACTGTTCTTTGCCTTGTAAAGACAATCTTAGCACTTATTCAGGTACTTCTATTGACCTGTCTGAAAGTTCTTTGATGTGTGAAATTCTCTTAGCCATAAAATAAAGCAAAAGTTTGAATATAAGTTATTCAAAGAAAGACCATAACTGTGATAGGACAGCATGGGCCTTGCAGAATTTTTTAGTAAAGTGAAAAAAGGCTTTTCAAAGCCCAGCAGTTGCTACTATGTATTTGACCCACTGTTTCAGCCTGCAATTTCAGATGTTGTGGAAACCTGGATGGAATATAACACGACCAAAAGAGCAGTGTTCTTTTCCTGAACCTTGTCTCTTGCTGGTAGAATATAAAGTATAATAGCAAAGAAAATTTTAGGCTGAGACTTGAGCTTCAAAAGACAAAACATAGAGGTTGTTTCTTAGCAGGAATGAAACATATACATTTCAATGAGAAAATGGGAAGTCAGAGGTCACAATTGCTGTGGAACACATCTCATGATAGAATCAATATCAAAATGATCACTAAAGGTACTGTGGAGGGCACAGAAGGCCAGAACAATAATGCTTCAGGACTCTGAAAAAAGGCGAGGCAGGAAAAGCTTTTTGTCTGTCAGGTAAATGTGCTTTTATTTTGTTTTTTTTTTTTTTTTTTTTTTTTTTTAAATATCCTCAAATGTAAAACATCACACTCTAACAGTTGCAAAAAGTTTTTTAATAAAAATTGTTAAAATGGGTATAGAAATACAAATACTCTTTTTTTTTATCAAGTAGTATGTTCCTAACAAACAGTCATCAGGAACCTTTCTGTTTATATTATTTTATTTTATTTTATTTTATTTTATTTTATTTTATTTTATTTTATTTTATTATTTTATTTAATTTTAATTTAATTTAATTTAATTTTATTTTATTTTATTTTATTTTATTTTATTTTATTTAAAAAAACCCTTAATTCCAGTATAGTTAACATACAGTGTTTTATATTAGTTTCAGGTGTACAATATAGTAATTCAACAATTTTATTCATTAGTTTTCACCATAATAAGTACACTCCTTAATCACTATCACCTATTTCCCCTACTCCCCCCTGCATCTCCCTTCTGGTAACCATCGGTTCTCTATATTTAAGAGTATGGTATTTCATTTCTTCGGGTTTTTTTGTTGTTGTTGTTTTGTTTTTGAGGGGCATGTCCCTTTTTTCTTTCTTTGTATTGTTTTGTAAATTCTACGTATGAGTGAAATCACACAGTATTTCTCTATCTCTGACTGACTTATTTCACTTAGCATTATTCTTGCCTTCTTTGTTGAAGATTAATTGACTATATAAATGTGGATTTATTTCTAGGGTTTCTATTCTGTTTCATTGACCTGTGTGTCTCTCTTTGTGCCTCTGCCATACTGTTTTGGTTACTACAGCTTTGTAGTATATGGAAACAATCTGTTTTAGGGAATCAACTTTCATGACTGATGAGGTTGACTTTGTGTGGGGTATTGGAGAATAAGGAGGAAGAATTAAGTATGTGAGGCAAGACTGATTTGGTCAATTGGTTAATTGGCAATGCCATTCAGTGAATTAGGAAAGGCAGAAAAATGAATGGATTCTGGTGAAAGAGTAAGCTTTTCTGGGGCATGTTCTGTCTGAGATATCTGTTTTGTTCACTACTAAATAACCAATGCTTAGCAGAGACCTGGCACCTAGCAGCTGCTAAACAAGTATTTGTTGAATGAACAAATGAATGAATGCATGCATGGATGAATGAATAAATGAATAAATGAATGAAATAGAACCATTAGAGATAGAGTTGGAGAAATTTGGTTTGGAAACAGTATTGGAAATCACCCGTATTCAGGTTGTAAATTAAAGGAATTTAAAAAGAATGAGCATAGAAAGAAGTCATAAGACTGAATGATAGACTTTTGAGGTAACATATCTTTTTTTATAGATAACAAATTATCTCTAGCTCCTGGAGTTGGGCAAACACCTATTAAGCCCTCATCTAAGAACTTTCTGGAAATGGTGCCCATGCGAACAAAAGATTGTACATGGAGTCAATCCTGTGCACTGAGTCAAGGGCAAGTAATAGAAAAAACCAAGATAAATAATTTGAGCTCCTATTGATACTGTGTTGTTACAGCTTTTACAGCCATCTCATTTGATCCCCCCATGAACTTGGTGGGGAGACGCAGGGCAGATATTAAGCTGGCATTCACTATCTATATCTGTCCTTATTGGTCACACTTTTGTGCTGATGGGCTGGAACTTGTGCCTTACTAATTATTAACTGTTTTAATATCACCCTTGAAGATAGACATTATTGGTCACATTTGACAAGCAAGAAAAATGAGGCTCAAAGACTGAAAGTCCAAGGTCATGCAACTTATAATTCTTTTAGTTGATTGTGAACTGGCTGGACATTTACGCAATTAAAGTACAAAAGCTTCCCTCAGCTTCCTTCTCTGTTTCTCCCAGAGAAGACATTTGTTTACTGAGAGTCAAGAACTCTTTGTTTCTGGAGATTGTGGCCTCTGTCACATTCACCTCCTGAATGAGTGTCCATTTAATAGACCAGCGGTTCTTAACAGTTGGAACTCCCCATGAAAATATCATGGGTATTGGCTATTTCTGTGTAGACTTGTAGAGACTTCCTGAATCCTGGCTGTTTCATCTTCTTACTTTAGTTTTTAAGTCACTGAATCTAAAGAATACGACTAAAACCTGCCTTCTTTGTTCTACCTTGTTCTGACTCCTTATAGCTGCCCTCAAAGCAGCACAAAACACATTTTAAACACGTGGTCTCTTTAAGATAATATAAGATAATACATTTTATGTAACAAATAGTACAAAGCAGACTTTGTTGTCCATGCTGTTTGATGAAGTCTAGATGTCATAAGTTTTAAGTGTATAGACAATCATGAAAGTGGTGTGTCAGTAAAATACTGAAAGCATAGTTAAATGGGATCTGGAGTTACTCTGTCAAGGAATGTTCAGGTACAGATGACAGCTACTTAAAGGGATTCATTTAGGTAATTTAAATTGCTTGCATATTGTGTATAAAACATTCTGTCTTCTTTAATAGTGAGCAACAAGTTGAAAGACTAATGGAGGAGGCAAGACTGAAAAATGTTCATTTCCAAGGGATCCTTTGATTAGCCTCATCTGAAATTTACCTTTTATATTTAGTATCCTTAAAAGTAAACAAAGAGTTTTTTCATTAGTTCTAATGTAACACTTCTAATGTGTTTCAAATACCTTTTGCCGAAACCCTTTTCAAGCTTTAATTAAGGGTATTTTTGAACAGTTAAAATCAAATAACACAAACATTCCAGAGTTATGTTCCTTTTCAAGGACTCCTAGGAATACCTTTTTAAAAGTTTCTGCCGAAAAGTCAGCTATAAAGGCAATAACAGTATCGCAGACTCACAATTTTAATTAACATTGCATTAATTAACAGCACATAGATTAAAGTCCAAGAAAATGTATGCCTGTGTCTTTGGGTGAGGGTATATTAGTGCAAGTTTCTCAAAGTGTTCGTTGTTTTAATTATTTCAGAGATATTTAGCATCTACTTACTTGGATCTTATGAATACAGAGACTCTCCGGAGAAAGTGTGAAAGTATCTCTAACATCAGGCTCAGTTGTGCATATAAATGGTGATTTTAGGGGCAGAGGAAGGTAGAAACTTCCGAGTTGGCATCATCTCCTCTGTCTCCCCACCATACACAGACCCAATCATTCAGAGGCCTAATGGATTCTACTAAATAAATGATTTCACATTTTGTTCCTCCTCCTGAACTCTATCTAATTTAATTTCGGTTATTATCTTTGGTTTTGACTGCTGTCAGTTTCTTTTCACTCGATTCTTTAGTCTGCTAACAGAATTACTTCTGTTATATATATTTTTGTTTCTGATACTCAGCACTCAATACTATATATATATACACACACACACATATATATGTATATATATATACACATATATATATGTGTGTGTGTATGTGTGTGTGTATATATATATATATATATATATATTTTTTTTTTTTTTTCCTTTTCAATGAGGGCACCAAATTCCCCTACCTACAGGATTGCTTTTGATGGCTATTCGGCCACTCCTGACCAGTCAACTTCTGCCTGTCATCCCCTCTCAGCCCCAGCACAGTGATTTATTTGTTCAGGGGCGGGACCATAAGCCAAGTTGGTACAATCAGATCGGTTCTTAGAATATGTGGTCGAGCTAGAGAAGAAACACTCTCTAGAGCCTGGGACGATGGGGCCCGGGTGCAGTTGGTAGCTGTTTGGACACCTGACAGAACTGTTTGTGATTCAGAAGAGAGCTATGGAAAATCGACATTGTTTTCTTTTGGATTAGTACTTGGCAAGAATGTAGCTCTAACTCTCTGGCAGTTTTATTGCCACCAGATGGAGCCTGAGATAAAAGCAACATGGAGGAAAGCAAAGATGTCAGAGAGTGAGTCCTGGGGACAGGGTGTGAACTCCTAGGTCAGCCAGCCCCTGAAACTACTCCCATGAGACAGTTTTATTTGAGGTTTCTGTCCCTTGCAACCAAATGGATCCTAACTGCTCTATCTGTTAACAAGTTAGCAGAATATTCAAATTCCTTCACAGTGGGGCTCCAATCACTCTTTCAGGACCACCTCTGTGCTTAATAGCGGTACCATCCAGCGCTCAGGAAGACTGCACTATTTACCATTTTCCCATCCTCTAATAATGTTTGCCTTTGTGTACTTGGTATACTACTCATCTTTTGACCTGCTCAAATATTACCTTTTCTAATAACATTTTCCCTAATGCTCCAAGGAGGAATTATCTACTCTCTGATTCCCAAAGGTTTTTGCTCATAGTTCTATCACTGTGCTTAAAATTCCTCTGTTTCTTGTTATTCTTCCCTCCTTACCGCTCCATTATTGCAAAAGCAGCACCTCATTCATTTTTCTATCTCTACTTTCTGGTACAGTAACTGGGAAAACCTGGTGTGGTATTCTGTATTTGATGGGTATATATAAGTAAATGTCCAAAATATCCAAAATTACCACTTCACTTTAGGAGTTTTGCCACTGAATGTCCCGTGAAAATGCAAACAAGAACCTGAAGAATACAAATTTAACAATCCATAGTCTTTTGGATTTATTTTAAAAATTTGTCAGCTATCTCAGCTGGTTCACTAGAGCCCTAGGCTTTCCCGAAACTGATTATCAATCAGAATCATCAGGAAGGCAAATTTAAACATTGTACCTTATTCTCAGTCATCTGGATTCATTTACCTAGGGTGGAGCCCAGAAATGTGTATATTTTTAAAGATACCTAGATGATACTGATTCTCAGACATGTACTAATACATGTAGAACATGGCACTTTAAATTGAGAAGCTTTGGGGCACCTGGGTGGCTTGCTCAGTTACAGGATGAACTCTTGATTTCAGCTCAGGTCATGATCTCGCGGTTCATTTCCTGAGTTTGAGCCCGGCATTGGGCTCACTGCCGTCAGTGTGCAGACCCTGCTAGGGATTCTCTGTCTCCTCTCTCTGCCCTGACCCTGCTTGTGCTCTCTCTCCCTCTCTCAAAAAGTAAATAGATAAATAAACAAACAAACAAACAAACTTTAAACAAAAATAAGTTCAGAAGTTTAGATGGTGGAGTAGGGAGGATGAAGAAAATCTTGAAACATAAATTGACTTGGAGTCAAGGAAGGGTTGCAGAGACTCCACACTTGGCCCTTTTGGAGGGAAAGAAGGACCCATGAGGAAGTGAGGGTGGAAAGGACAAAGTGACATTGGTGTCAAAGATAGACCGTGGCTTGCGTCTCATTTTTCCACCTCAAATTGCTTTTTTATTTTGCCAAAAATAGTCCTTTTTCATAAATTTCAAAATATAACATGATTATTGTGTGGTTGGGTTTAACGAAGTAGCTTAGTGATCATTTTAGTTAATTTGTTTACCAGTGTTTCCTATACATTATAAACCGAGCTGATCACATATTTCATCAGTAGAGAGAACCCTTGATGTTCTTTTTGTTTTTTGGTTTTTTTTTTTTTATTTCACTTCATCTATAAAATGGAATCTCTGTGTTATAAAAGACATCAGAGGTTACAGGAATGCTATCAGAGTGGCAGAAAGAAAAGTCACTGAGTCTCTAATCATCTGTTGATAGCTTCAGACCTGAGAACATTTCATGAATTAGGTTAAATGTGCTAACATTTGGAAGAAACTGGAGGATTAATTTTTAAGCTCATTAGTTCTGCAAATGGCTAAGAAATAATGCCCAACTGCTAAAAATAGATCGATTTCTTTTTCCTGAAGGCTTTAAGTGGCATGTTTATTACTTCTGCACTTAGTACTTTTCTTCCTTGGATTTTCATTTATGTGTATCTGGTGTTTTTTATCTCTTTAAAACATTTCTGAAATTGCCTGAACACAACCCTGCTATAGAAATGCTGGCAAAAGCAAATGTGAACTCTCCCATCTGTAGCTCTCTACCTTTAAAAGCAGTATCATGATTGACTTAGTTACCTTTTGAGGGAGAAATAAATATTCTTTTCTAATTCATAAAATTTTTCATGACTGTGAGTTTGAGGAATTAAAAGGCAAAATTCTAAGCAATTATTTATTGCTAATTATGGACGGCAGTAGACTATGTGCATTATGACTTATGAAGATAGCAATTGAGAACAAAAGGACATATTAAATAAACATATACTGAAAAAAATATAGGCTATTTGGGGACATAGATGCCCCACACCAGCTTATTTTCGTTCATACTCACCGTTATACCCATTTAAATGATTTTAAATTAGTATTTTATTATAAAAGTATTAGAGTAATTGGAAACTGTGCTTATCTAATAAGATTACTGACATAATACTTTCTGAAGCTAGAATTATTGATTTGTGATATATATTTAAGTAGTAACAAAAGCTCTAAATTGCAGATTAAACTGCTTTTAACCCAGCATTCCTTTACCCCAAATTATAGTTGTTTCATATAAATTTCTCCCCCCTACTTTACTGGGATGTAATTGATATATAGCATTGTGTAAGTCTAAACTAGGCAACATGATTTTTTGAGATACATGTATATGATGAAATGATTACAATAAGACCAGTTACATCCATCACCTCACATAATTACTTGGTGTGTATGTGGTAAGAGCATTTGAGATTTACTCTCCTAGCAAACTCTAAGTATATAATGCAGTATTGTTAACTGTAGTCACCATGTTGCACATTAGCTCTCCAGAAATTATTCATCTTAAAACTGAAAATGTATGCTCTTTGCCCAACATCTCCCCATTTTCCTCAGTCCTTAGTTCCTGGCTACTGCCATTCTACTTTTTGAATCTATGTTTTCAGCTTTTTGAGATTCCACATGTAAGTAAGATCATGTAGTTTTTGTCTTTCTCTGTCTTACTTGTTACACTTAGCATTATCTGCTCAATGTCTACCTTTTTTGTTGCAAACAGCAACAAAAGGGCATATTCCTTCCTTTTAATAACCAAGTGATGTTCCATTATGTGTATATATATATATATATATATATATATATATATATATATATATCCCCATATTCTTTATCCATTCATTCATTCATTCAACACTTAGGTTGTTTACATGTCTTGGCTATTATGAATAATAATGTAGTAAACATGGGGGTGCACATATCTCTTTGATATAGTGATTTCAGTTCTTTTGGAAATAATCCTAGAAGTGGGATTGCTGGATTATATGGTAGTTCTGTTTTTAATGTTTTGAGGAATTTCCATACTTTTTTCCATATGGCTGTACCACTTTACATTCCCTTGCATGGTACACAAGTGTTTCCTTTTTTCTGCATCCTTGCCAACACTTGTTATCTCTTGTATCTCTGATAATAGCCATTCTAATAGCTGTGAGGTGATATCTCACTGTGGTTTTGATTTGCATTTCCCTGATGATTAGTGATGTTGAGCATCTTTTCATATGTCTTTTGGACATATGTATGTCTTCTTTGGAGAAATGTCTATTCAGATCTTTTGCTCTCTCTCTCTCTCTCTTATTTTTTTCCCTGTTGAGTTGTAGGAGTTCTTTATATATTTTGGATTTTAACCAGTTACATATGATTTGCAAATATTTTACTGGCATCAATTGTAATGTCTTTTCTTTCATTTATCATTTTACTTGACTCTCTTTTTTGTTGGATAGTTTATCTATAGTTCTGTCAATTTAATCTTTTCAAAAAAAAAAAAAAAACCTCCTAGTTTCACTGAGTTTTTTAAACTGTCCTTTTCCTCTCTATTTAATTTATTTTGCTTTGGTTTTTTGTTATTTCCTTTTTTCTGCTATGTCAGACTCCGTTTTTTCTTCTTTTTCTAGTTTCTTGAAGTGTAAAGTTAAGTTTGAAGTTTTCTTTTCGTTTTTTAAATGTAGGTATTTACTGCTGTAAACTTCCTTCTTAAAATTGCTTTTGCTATGTATCTCTTAAGGTTTGATATGGTGTGTTTCCATTTTTGTATGTCTCAATATACTTTCTGATTTATTTTCTGATTTCTTCTTTGGCTCACTGTATATTTAGGAGTATGTTGTTTAATTTCCACATATTTGTGAAATTTCTAATTTTCTTCCTGTTCTTGATTTTTGGTTTCATGCCATTGTGTTCCAAGCAGATGCTTGATATAAAATCAATTTTCTTAAACATGTTAAGACTTTCTTTATGGCCCAACATCTGATTTATCCTGGAAAACGTTCCATACGTACTAGGGAAGAATGTGTATCCTGATGCTTAGGAATGAAATGTTCTGTATATGTCTATTAGGTCCATTTGGTCTGTAGTGTTAATCAAGTCTGCTATTCCCTTATTGATTTTCTGTCTGGATGATATATCTAATTTTAAAAGTGGGGTAATAAATCCTATTATTATTGTTATTATTATATTGCTACTTATTTCTCCCTTCAGTTCTACTGATATTTGCCTTATGTAAAGCTATTGTTGGGTCTGCAGTGGGGCCAGTGTTTGGCAGGCTTATTACTAGGTTGTTGGGTATACATGGATCCTGCCTGGCCCCTAGGTGGGAGGGACTACCTCCAGGACCTTATACAATAGGGCGGTGCTAGGACAAGGATCCACTTCAGAGTCTGCAGTTGGGTCCTTATACAGCAGACCTGTCACCAGATATGTGGCTCGTGTCAGGTATCTGGGAAGGCTTTGCAACACTGGAAGTTGCTGAAGTCTGCGTCTGGGGCTGGCAGACCTGTTCCTGACCTGGGGCCAGGAGGGGCTGGAGTAGAGCTCTTTCAGATCTTTAGCCCAGAAGAGAGTGTCTCCCACCAGTCCCATGCCAGCAGGACCACTCATAGACTGTAGTGGTTTAGTATAACTCAATGATATTCTTTATTTCCACAAAATAACACTTCACTGGACTAAATACAGCATTAACGAAATAGTATGTGGTTCTAATTGCTTTAAGTTTTACTTGAGACCCAATGCCAACATGGGATAGTGAATTCTCTCTCTCTCCTTGTTTTCCCTACGTATTTGCCATGTATATTCTGGCCTATATAATCCAGTTCAGTTTGAAGAGGGAACGTACATCTTCATTTTCTAGTTAAGTAGATGGCATATCTAGTTAAGTGGATAAATGAGTATATAAACACATGAATGGAATGAAGGTTATACAGCAATCATGGAAATATTGCTGGATATTCTTTTATGACAGTCAATAAAAGGACTACAGTACTGATCAATGGAGCTCTTGAATTGCTCTTTTGGTAAGGGAAAAATTTAACCCTGGTGCTGAAAGCCTGGCTTAAGATGTATCCCTTGAACTCTGCCTTGATATTGAGCCCACATGATGAACTTAAATTGATTAAATCTAGGATGCTATGTGTTAAGTCATGAAAATGCTGGCTTTCAGAAAAGATAATAAATTATTTTTAGAAGAGAAATCAGGTTATTTGAGAGAGTGAAGCGTGGGTGGGGGATAAAGAGGCTACTTCCGTTGAACAAGGTATTTGGAAAAGTATATTAAGAAAAAAATTACAGTATATATATCTAGGTCTGCCATACCTATATGACCATAACTGTGATTATATCCAGATTTCAAATAGGTTTGAATTCTTTTTTCTTATTTTCTTATTGAATTCTTATTGAATTCTTATTTTCTTTCCTTTTATTTTCATATTTAACTTTTTTCTATGTTTTTCTTTTACAATCAGTAAAGAATAAAATTCAATTAAAAATACGTGAATAAAAACGAACTAATGTTTGGTAAATAGTTAAGAATAACTTCCTGAGAGCTAACAAGTTCTTTCCTGTATTTAGAATACTCTCTTTTAGTTTTAACCACAGAAATGACAACATACAGGCTTAGGATGGAAAAAAATATCATTGGGGCATTTCACCTGAAAAATGATTGAGTACCTTTACTCTTTGTATCAATTAAATATAAATGGCTAAAGTATTTCCCACTTAGTTATGACTCTAGAAAATAAATGTTCAGGTAAACATTTCCTAAACTTGTTCAATGAAACATTAATATCTTGAAAATTTGCTCACAGGCATTCCTTAGAACAAGGGTTTTATAATCCACTTGGTCTGGGAAATGAACTTCAACAAAATTAAACAGCCTTATTTTACAGATAGTTTCTCAGAGCCATTTCATGTAATAATGTGCTTTGTGATTCTCCAGGAGGAGACACAACTTGTAATGTTTCCTAAACCTTCACCAAGAATTCCCATTAACACATGGCATAATACAGTTTTGGGAAAAACATGATGGCAGATGTCTGCTGCTACATTCAAGTGGGACATAATGCTCTTCCGTGTTTGGTTATCTCTAATTTTACATTCACATTGTTTTGTTCACCTTTCATAATTTATCTCTATCCTCAAACGCAAAATGGTCTTGCATTGCTTTCTTTTTATTTTTGAGAGATGGAACCAACATATCTTTTTTTACGAGAAAGATTTGTTGTTATGAATTGTATTCTGTTACAATAAGAAATCTAGAGAATTTATTCATTTGTTAGTTTATTTTTGATTATAAAATTTTCAAGTAAAAAACCATAAAGAATTAAATAGTGAATAGTTGTGTAAGCAGCTTCAACAAATAAAACATTACAAGAAATGTTTCCTTAGACTCCTCCTACTTCGTATCTACTATGTCTAAGAGGTGGGCATCTTGAATTTCAAAACTTAAAATACAGGTTTTTATATATTTATAGGTCTTTATATATTTTTATATATTTTACTTTTACTTAATGCTTTATGTGAATGGTATGACACTATATGTGTTTATCTGTCCTACAGTTTTCCCCCTCCGTGATGTGTCTGTGAGTTCTATATTAATGCTTTCAAGGCCACCATGATCAAACAAACAAACAAACAAACAAACAAAAATTTGGGGTGACTGACAAACTCAGTTTCCTGACGTGGAAGTCTTTGACTGGTTAAGGCTTGATTATTCGACCTAATATATCATTAATTAGGATACATGTCCCATTTGTTCCTGAGACACAACTATTTTCCAATTTTTGAATGCTGTTTTCTACATGCCTATGATACATGGGCATGTTTGTATCCTTTTGGTTCAAATAAATCCACACATTTATTCTGTTTGGTGATCTCTCAACTAAGAGAGATGTTTGAAAATTTTCTGCATCCAAGTACTTATAATTTCCTCGCTTTAACTTAGTGTTGCCAATTTCTTCTTGTAATTCTTTCATTTTTTGCTTTATATCCTTCATAGTTTGTGTTATTAGGTGTAAAATAATTTAGAATTATGGTATTATGTCTTCCTGGGGAATTTAACTTCTTAATCGTGATATTGTATCCCCCTTTATCTTTACCATGCCTTTCTTCTATTTACCTTTATTTTATTTGATAGTAATATAGCTATACTTAATTTTCACAAACTTCAATTGAAAAAAATTTTTTTAATGTTTATTTATTTTTGAGAGAAAGAGTGAGACAGAGCGTGAGCGGGGGAGGGCCAGAGAGAGGGAGATACAGAATCAGAAGGAGGCTCCAGTCTCCGAGTTGTCAGCACAGAGCCCAATGCAGGGCTCGAACCACGAACTGTGAGAACATGACCTGAGCCGAAGTTGGACGCCCAACTGACTGAGCTGCCCAGGCGCCCCACAAACTTTAATTTTTAATATATTCATAGGTCTTTATGTTTTAGATATGTCTCTTTAAACAATATAGCTAGAATATTTTAACAATCTGAACATACCTATTTTTTAACTGATAAATTTAATTATTTTATATTTATTGTATTTATGAATATACTTGCCCTTATTTCTATTAGTGACTTCTAGCTTTCAATTTGTCCTGCTTTTTTCTCCTTTTTTTAAGTATTAGAGTGCCTTTCTTTGGAACGTTTCAGATATGTGTTCCTGTGCTTATTTGGAAGTTATACCTCAATTCTTTTCTTTAGCAGTCACCCTTAAACATTTAATTTAACATGCATATTTAACACAATCTAAAGTTAATGAATATCTCTATACCGCTTCTGAGCAATTCAGTATGCTTTGACTTCCATTACTTCCTTCCAATTTACATAGTATTATTTTCCAGTATTTTAGTTCCACTAGATCAATCTTGTTTTTCACCTCCCAGATTGTTACTAATGTTGTTGCATTAAGCAGTCATCATTTGCTTAGATTCACCCACACATTTATGATTTTCTTTGATCACTATTACTTCTTTCATTGTACTTTTTCCCTTTTGGTTCAGTTTCTTCCAGAAGTTCCCTTATTGAAGGTCTATTGGTGGTAAATGCTCAGTTTTTGTTTTTCTGAAATGTCATCACTTCACCTCCTTTCCAGGTGTAAGTTTATGATCATACATCATTCTAAATTGACAGTTCTGAACAGTTCAGAAGTGTGTATCAGTATCCCATTCTCTTCTGGCCTCTATTCTTCCTGCTGAAAAGTCTGCTTTAGTCTATTTGTTCTTCCTACGATGTCTCTCGATTGTGACAGAGACAGTTAACCATTGGGTTCCTGAGTCATCTTGGACTCAACAAGCTGCAACCTAACGCCCAATCCTCTATACATTAAGAGACAAATCAATGCTGCCTCATTCTTCTGAAACACTGTGGATTTAGAAGGGATTTAACCCCGAGAACTCTGGAAAATTTTGTTAATAGCCCTTTCCACTTTCAGTTCTACCCGTTGCTTCCCACACCATTGACAGTGAGAGAGTTGAAAGATCTTTAGATGAAAAACCTCAGAGCAGGTGAGGTATGGTCTCTCCATTGGACATTAGCCTGGGAATGAATATCTCTCTGAAAATTTGAAAATCAGGCCACCAAGATTCCTTGACCCTGTGACAATTAAAAAAGCCTGGAAAACAACCCATCTCTTTTTTTTTTTTTTTAACCTAGGGCATGATTTGCTGGCTGCATCAAGAGTGGGCCAAGCTACATTAAAATGCCCCTTTAAAGGAACTGGATGTGCAACCAGAAGGTTTGGGAGCCATTGAAAGGAATTGACAGGGCTTCTCTGTTGTGCACTACATACAGAAGTTGGGTGTTTACTTTCTGAGTAATTAGAACATGTTAGATTCTGTGCAGGTGGAGAAACGATAATGCGATTTCTTATGAGTGCTAACCTGGGGGGAAGAGTACAGACCTAAATTGATAACACAAGATTATTTTGAACCTGGACTCCTCAAGCTTCTTCCTGTTGTTTCAAGAGCAGTGTGCTTTAAGTGTGTGTGTGGGTGGAGGTGTGTAGAGAGGACCAGGGACGTCTCACAACTTCCATTTCCTTTCAGTCCGTCCTGTATGATCTCTAGCTCTCAAGTGACTAAATTGGCTTTTCCTGGCTTTTCTCACTAATTCATGTGCCATTCAGAGAATCCAGGTGGTTTCCAAGAAAACCATATATTGCCTGACCTGTGTAGGTAATATTTTTACCACTGTGACTATCCTTAGGTCCAAGGTAACACTACCTCATCGAGAAGCATCTCCTCTTTGGAAGGGGATTTAGACCCAGAAGCGAGCCTCAGTGAACTGACAAACTTTATGTTGTTTGGGAGCAGAATGCTTTCTCCTGCTGCCATTATCCTCATATATCTCCCCTCAGAAAAGTGGTGGTTCTGACTCAGCCTACTGCCTGCCAGGCAAGCCATCCTAACCAGACTTTTCCTCAGCATCACTCACCTTTGGCCAACCAGGGTCTCTTACATGCCTTGTCTCCATGCCTCACTGGCACAAATGACACAGCTTACATTTCAGGGTAGGGCTCTCACCTGTTTCTTGGGTTCCCTGTGCACTGCTTCTCTTTAGCTTGAGCCTTTGTTTTAAATTGAGCAACCATTTTCTTCCCATTGTCTGGATTTGATTTTGTCATTTGTTCACAGATCTCCTCCTCACCCCCAGAGCATCTGTCATGTCTACCTGTCCACTCGGATCCTTCCAATCTCCATTAGCTCATTTGTTTAAATTGTTTGCCTGTATTCATTTGTGTATCACATTGTTTTGGAGAGAGGGAATAAGGAATGATTCACTAATTTCCAAAAAAATATTTTTTTTTGTTTTCCATGTTTCCTATGTGTATTGTTGTCTGAAACACACGAGTCTCCAAATTTTTTTCAGTAGTTTAAATAAACAACATTATTCTCAGAGTGAAAGACTTCTTTAACATGAAGCTGCATGAAATGATATTGATAAATGGCCTGTCAGCTCTGTGAGTAGGGCAAAGGCATGAGTTTTATCGTGGACATCAAGAAAAAGAAATGGAAATTAGGCCTAAAGTCAAATCAGTGTTAAAGCCAACCAAAGCAATTGACTGAATGGAAGCATTTTATAGGACCTGCATTAATAAATAAAGTAGATATTGATGTAGCTTTAAGAGATCTGAAATGGAACTCTTTGAAAATTAAAAATACATCTTGAAGCATTTTGTCCTTTCCCCCCCTCTCCCGCACTGATGAATACCCGACTGGAACTTTGTGGCACATTTACGGAGTAAAACTGGAATTCATGAATTATTATGCACAATGTTCTTAACCGCACATAGTCTCTGTCACTAGAACCATTGTCACCCACCCCCACATCTTGTCTCTCCATCCAAAACAGAGAATATTTGTGCTGTGAGACATGTTGTATTGAATTACAGGGAAGCAATATGAAGAATATCCAACTCTCGACATCCAAAACTGAAGCACTAAAATTGCACATTAACTGTATTGTTCAGATGAAAAACACCACATTTTCCTTTGATTTTTACAATAGTTTATGCTGCTTGGAAATTATGGGCTGGCATTTCAAAGTAACATTTTAGAAGAGGAGAATGGATATTTTAGAAGAAGATTTCTTTGGCATAAACTGTGTCAGAATGGATTTTTTTTTTCAAATGGTGAAAATCCCTATAAGGTTGGAGTCTTTGAAGGCAGACAGACAAGATGGAAAATATTATGTGACTTAAATACATCTTTCTGTATCTTAACTCCCAATTGTTTCTTTATGAATGACCTCAGAAGGACTGATTTTACTGCTACCGAAAACTGTCTGAAGACGAGAAGCCATTTCAGTAAGAAAAGCAGAGAGTAAACAAAGCTAAGATACTGAAGTGAATGTCATGAATCCTGAATAGAACACATGGATAACCTGATTTGTTCCATTTTATTAAGTTACAATGAAGTAGAAGTTTTTGGGACTCTACTGTACATAGAGGTCAAAGTGGTATGTGTTTTTATCAAAATGAATTCTAATTGTTCAGCTGTACGAAGGTGAATCCTGGCAATATAGCATAGTGGTTAGAAGAGAAGAGCTTTGTGCTCAGACTGAAACTGGCTTCAAATCCCAACCCTGTCAATTGCTAGTTAAGTGCTGGCAAATTACTTAATCTAAGTCTTATGTCCCACATTTGTCTGTGTCACAGGATAATTGTTTATTATATGAAGAGTGAGAAGTACATAAGGTATCATCAAAATTAAGTAAAATTCGAGGTGCCTGGGTGGCTCAGTTGGTTAAGCATCAGACTTCAGCTCAGGTCATGATCTTGCAGTTCACGGGTTCGAGCCCGGCAGCAGGCTCTGTGCTGACAGCTCAGAACCTGGAGTCTGCTTCATGGATTCTGTGTCTCCCTCTCTCTTTGCCCCTCCCCCACTCATACTCTCTCTCTCTCTCTCTCTCTCTCTCTTTCTGAAAAATAAACAAAACATTAAAAAAAAAACTTAAAAAATTAAGTAAAATGAAAGAACTCAGTGCAATGTCTGGCATGCATATATTAAGTTCTTAGTAGATGCTACTTTTTATTATTATTATAAGACAAAAAGATTGTTATATAGGAAGTAGGCAAATTCTGATTTTCAACTTTTCCAATTTTTTATAGTAAATTAAAGTAGGCTCCTCCTACCTGTGGGGGCTATGTTTCGAGACCCCCAGTGGATGCCTGAAAACAACGGATAGTACCAAACCCTATATATATATATATATATATATATATATATATATATATATATACACACACACACCTATATATAGGTGTATGTGTATATATATATATATATATATATATATATATATATATATATATAGGTATATAGATAGATAGATATAGGTATATATAGGTATATATATAGGTATGTGTATATATAGGTATATATATAGGTATATATATATAGGTATATATCATAGGTATATATGTGGGTATATATATGTATAGGAAAAACATAGTTATATATGTATATATATTATACATATATATTATGTATATTATGTTATACATATATTATATATAATATATATTATATTATAAATATATTATATTATACATATATATTATATATATATAACTATGTTTTTCCTATACATATATATACCTATGATCAGTTTAATTTATATATTAGGCAGCAATTAACAATAATAAAATAGAATGATTATGACAATATACTCTAATAAAATCACACATTCTATGTGAATGTGGTCTGTTTCTCAAAATATCTTACTGTGCTGTGCTTATTCTTCTTGTGATGATATGAGACGATAAAGTGCCTGTGTGATGAGATGAAGTAAGTGAATGATGTAGGTATTGTGATGTTGCGTTAGGCTGCTACTGACCTTCTGATGATATGTTAAAGGAGGATCATGTGCTTCGGACTGTGGTTGACAGTGCATAACTGAGACCATAGAAAGCAAAGACACAGATAAGGGAGGACAATTCTAATACTATTAATAACTTCATAGATGAAAGTTACCACAAACTGTAAGGAACTGTGGCAAAAAAAAAATTTAACTTTTTTGCATTATCTCAGCTCTACTTTACCCACTTCCCTGATTATTCATAAGCTTTGAAAACTTCTTCCAAAAGTAAGTACTTGTCAGTCTTCTTAATGGCCTCCAAGGAGAGAGATGTCAGGAAATTCACTTGAAGACTATCTTGGTGTTTAAGCCTGCTGAGTTTCTGTCTCTACAATTTGACATTCAGTGGGAGCAATAAATGGTGATCATATCATCAAGAAATTAGATTCACCCTTCAAAACATTTTAGTGACCGATTCGTTTCACATTTCTCTGTGGAAAGATTTATACATTTATACTCAGAATGGTTTTGTGTGTGTGAGCACGCGTGCATATGTATGTGTGTACGTTGAGAATGCCAAGTCTGAATCTTTCACAGGTCTGAAGTGGAGTCTTCTCATGGCATAGCCATGTGTTTGTAGAATTGTACTAAGTTTACCATTTAGTCAAATAGCATAATGCATTTTACCTATGTGCTACCATATTAAACAAATTCCATACTTTTCTTTATTTAATTGCCTACACATATGGAGAGACTTATCTGAAAGGCTGTCTTTAATGGGATAAAAAGTCCTACTATTCTAGATTTTCAGTTCTCCCTAAATTGGCCAGGGCTGTTGATTACAAATATGAGAAATGAACTTCAACAAGATTATGAATGGAAGAAATTTATTATGAGAAAGATAGGACAGGGACACTTCATGAACCCAAAGGTGGAAAAGTACTAAAGTTTCAAAAAGAGGGATTGCAATTAGCAATTAGATAACCTTTAGAACTCTTGTAGCCTACCTCTCTATACCTGTTGTATTATTTTAGCCTTAAAGGCTATTTCTTTTTTCTTTCTTTCTTTCTTTCTTTCTTTCTTTCTTTCTTTCTTTCTTTCTTTCTTTCTTTTCCTATGTGTTTTGTGGAAAATGGCTGGCTTATATTTGCTTATTCATGTTTAAAGGATAAAAAGAAGAAAATCAGCTTACATTGAACTAGAATTCTTTATTTTTTAAAAATCTATGTTCTCAGGGGGAGAGAAACTCAGGAGGAAGACGTTTGGGTCAAGTATGCAACAAGAGTTCAATAAAGTTTGGACATAGAGGTAAGGTTATGTAGTATAAACATGATTCCCTAGTTGCTTCCCTATCATGTTTTTGAGGAGGTAAATTACAGGGTCATAATGAGCTATGTTGATACCATAAAGGAAGTCCACTACTCTTTCTCATCTCAGTGTCTGAAGAAGAGCTCTGCGTCTCAGAACTTTATATGAGGTGTAATCATTTCACATCTGCTTTGCACCTCTCCCCCCAAGTTTTCTTCTCTGTATGTGTGGCAGTCTCTCATCATAGTTGTTTCTTCTGAAAAATATTCTTTTTACTTTGACTACTTCCAAAATTAACCGTGATTACATTGAATCATATTTCTGTGTTCTATTGGCACTATATTTATAACCGAATATTCTGCTATTCATAATTTTAGTAAGATATTGTTCATTCTAGTATTTATGACCTTCATAAATAATATCCCTGTCTCAGCTTTTAGAGCATTACTAAATATGTTGTCCTGAATGGATGTACACATACTCAGCCATAATGCACCAGGTTGTACCATTTACATTTATCAAACAAAAGCCAAGATATAATAGATATCAGTGTGTGTGTGCACGTGTGCATGAGTGTGTTTGGTCGGAAATAATGTGGCATAATGGTATGTGGGAGCTGTCAAGCATGCAAGAAATGTAGCCTTTCTCTTGAGAGAAATAGGGGGGAGATAGAACTATACCCACATCTCTTACGATCTTGAGGAACTTGCATAGATTTTAAAACACATAAGAATCAAATGAAATGAGTATAATTGTCTATTGCAATGTCTATTTGAGCTCAGTTTCACAAGTTTGAGGTTTTCATGCTTAGACTACTATTAATTTGCTTGGCACACTATTTTCCTAGACTATAAAAAGGTTCCTACTGTCTACTTCAATCAGCTCTCTATTTAACAGAGCTGGCAGTCAATGCGCAGCTTGAGCTAGTGAGACTCCCAAGAGGACTCTTAAGGACATCTGTTGCTAATCTCCATTCCCTCAATTTTCCGAAGATTCTCTCCCTTCCCCCCCTCTCTCTTAGCAAATAGTATTACTTACAGCATTCCTGAGAAATGAAGCTTATCTGACATGCTTGCTTCATTTTTAGTCTATGTTCTTGCTCTTATCACTTCCTACATCTGATGAGACATTACTCCAAAAAAATCTTTCAGTCTTTTTTTTCACTTTCACCTAATATGAACAAACTTCTCCCCTCTACAAATACATTCCTATTTGATCCTTTAAGTTACTGCTCTTTTCCCCTCCCTTCTCCACCAGACATCTTAACATAAATGTCTACACACAGCCCCCACTTCCTCACTACCCACATTTTATCTTTTTTAAGTAGGTTCTATGCCGAACATGGGGCTCAAACTCACAACCCTCAGATCAAGAGTCACATCCTCTATACTGACTGAGCCAACCAGATACCCCCACACTACCCACATAATTGAGCTCTTACAATGCAATTTCTACACACACTACTCCTATTTTTTTGTATCAGCTGACTACTATCATAATTTTCTAATGTGTATGACATAGATAAAATGCATATCAATTTTATAAAAATATTATTTTGGGAAAAAATAACTTTCCACCAGGGTGAGTTAAAAGTATGTTTATAATAAAATTATTAATTTAATTACAATAAACTATAAAAATAAAATCCAATAAGAAATCTAAATTTCTGACTAGATTGTAGTAGTCTATTAAAGACTTAAAAATAAAAATATAATTTAAAACAAATATAATGGAAGCAAAAAATACTGATACTTAACAGGGTTATAATACTTAAATTGAAAGAGACCTGGGAGGATTAAAAGTTTCCCACTCTGTCCCCTGCATGCCCTCAGTACCCACAGCTGTTCCTCTCAAACCCGTCTTGAACTTGACCACTAAATGTTCCTTCCAATAAAAATATAATATTAGATTAAGAGGTATATACAGTGTGATGATCTTAAATAAGGGTTTGTGTAGTTTGTTATTTTTTTAAACCACTTTATTGAGGTTTGATTGACATACAAAAAGGTATGAATGTTTAATGCACATAATTTAGTGAGTTTTAAGATAAGTGCATGCCTGCAAAACCATCATTATAATCTTTTCCATTAATATATCCATAATTTTTAAATTTTTCTCCCATAATTTTTATTTTATTACTATTATTATTATTATTAACACTTAGCAGTAGATCTACCCTCTAGCAAATTTTCAAGTACGTAATACGTTATTTTTACCTGAAGCTTCTATGCTTTAGAGTAGATCTCTATGACTATTTATGTTGTATAACTAAAATTTTTAAATCTGACTAATATCTCCCCATTTCCATCCTTTCCCAGACCCTGGAAGCCACCATTCTATGCTGCTTCTGTATGACTAGTTTAGAGTCCTCTTGTAAGTGGTATCACATAGCATTTGCCCTTCTGTGCAAATCTTATCTCACTTACCATAATGTCCTTCAAATTCATCCATGTGTCACAAGTGACAGAATTTCCCTTTTTTTCAAGGCTGAATAATATTCCATTGCATGTACCACATTTGATCCATTCATCCTTTGATGAACATTTACGTTGTTTTTATGTCATGACTATCATGAATACTATCGCAGTAAACACAGTAATGCAGACATCAGCTCGAGATCCTGATTTCAGTTCCTTTGGCAATGACACTCAGAAGTGGAATTGCTGGCATTATCAACAATAACCAAACTATGGAGAGAGCCCAAATGTCCATTGACTGATGAATGGATAAAGATGTAATATATATATATATATATACACACACACACACACACACACACACACACACACACACACATATATATATATATATATATATATATATAATGGAATATTACTGGGCTGTCAAAGAGGATGAAATCTTGCCATTTGCAATGACACAGATAGAGCTAGAATGTATTATGCTAAGTGAAATAAGTTGATCAGAGAAAGACAGATACCATATGATTTTACTCATATGTGGAATTTAAGAAATGAAACAGATGAACATATGGTGGGTGGGAGATGAGTAGAAGAAAGAGGAAAACAAACCACAAGAGACTCTTAACGATAGAGAACAAACTGAGAGTTGATGGAGGGAGGTGGATGGGGGGATGGGCTAGATGGGTGATGGGTATTAAGGAGGGGACTTGTTGTGATGAGCACTGGGTGTTGTATGTAAGCAAATCACTGAATTCTATTCCTCAAACCAATATTGTACTGTATGTTAACTGAAATTAAAAAAAAAAAAAGAAGTAGAGTTGCTTGATCACATGGTAGTTCTATTTTTAATTTTGAGGGAAACCTCCATACTGTTTTTCATAATAGTTGCATGAATTTACATTCCTAGCAAGGGTTCCTTTTTCTCCACATCCTCAGCAATATTTATTATCTTTTGAGGGATTTTTTTGACAATAGTCATCCCAACAGGTGTGGGGTGATATCTCATTGTGGTTTTGATTTGCATTTTTCTGATGATTAGTGATGTTGAGCACATTTTCATCTACCTGTTGGCCATTTATATGTCTTTGGAGAGATGTCTTCAGTTCCTTTGATCACTTTACAATAAGATGATGATGATGATGATGATGATGATGATGATGGTGATTCGTTGGGTTGTATGAATTTCTTATATTTTGGATATTAACTCTTTATTAGATATGTAGTTTGTAAGTATTTTCCTCCATTCCACAGGTTGCCTTTTCATTGTGTTGATTGTTTCCTTTGCCGTGCAGAAGATTTTTACTTTGATGTAGCCTCATTTGTTTATTTTTGCTTTTGTTGCCTATGGTTTTGGTGTTATATCCAAGAAATCACTGCCCAGACCAGTATCCAGAAGCTTTGCTCCTATGTTTTTCTCCAGGAGTTTTATGGTTTTATTTTATTTTACTCTACTATTTGGTTTGGGGTCTCTTGAGAATATAAAGTATCTGTAATATTTCCCTACCTGAAAGTAGTGGAATTAGATGTAATTTATTTATCCTTAATTTTTAAAAATTATGTAATACTTGATGCATGCAAAAATATAGGCTAAGAAGAGGATACACTTACATATAGGGAGAATAAAACATGTTGAACCATTTGATTCCAACCTCACACATGTTACTTCATGGAATTATCTTATGGGCACCTACATATCTGGGTTCTAAGAATAAGACATATTAAAAATAGATTTGATTAAGTCAGACTGAGAAAGACAAATACCATATGATTTTACTCATATATGGAATCTAAGAAAAAAACCAAGGAATAAACAGACAAAAAGCAGAATCAAGAGAAAAAACTGATGGTCGACATAGGGAAGGGGAGTGGGGTAATGGGCAAAATGAGTGAAAGAGAGTAAGAAACAGGCTTTCAGTTATAGAATGAATAAGTCACAGGAATAAAAAGTATGACTTAGGGAATATAGTCAATGACATTGTAATAGCATTGTATGTTGACCGATGGTAGCTATACTTGTGAGTGTAGCATGACATATAGAGATGGTGAACAACTATGTTGTGCTATGTAATGTAATCTGAAACTAACGTAACATTGTATGTCAACTATAGTCAAATAAAAAAATTAAAATAACTAAATAATGAAATAATATTAAAATAGATTTCATGAATCTTGGCTACTTTTGACACTGTGAATGTACGCAAGGAAAATGGTTAGAAATTTTGTGTGTTACCGACTTAATTTAATTTTTGAACATAGCAATTCTAGCTATCCAGCTATATGAGCAACTCATGATTTTTCTTGGCATCCAGCAGACTGTTTTTGAATTTCTATTTCAAAAATGTTCTGAAAAATATTCAGTGACCTCATGGACCAGTGGTATGAAGTATGTATTGGAATAGGTTTTTGTCTGGACTTGTTTTTAATAAAATCTTCAAGCGATGTCCCTTACATCTCAGAAAAGCTCAGAGAAATATTTTGGTTTGTGGTATAATGATAAAATGAAACACGGTCCCCTGTACACTTTAGGGAGCAATCGTACATTGGTCATAAAATATAGTTTCTCTGCATTCACAAATACATTTTTGATGTAACCTCTTTGTTGATTTTCATTATACTTGTGGGTAATTTGTTGGGGATTTCTTTCTAAGCCTATGTTCATACAATTAGAACTTTACAAGACAATTCCAATGCAAACAACTTTAACATTAATTTACATTCTGTAACATTAGTAACATATTTTATTCTGTAACCCTAGTAACATTTTTCTTTTGTTACGGGGTTACTCAAACACAGTTGAGTAACATGATTATATTGTCCAGATAACTGCAAATGTCTGTATTAGTAATGTTATCAATCTCACATTCTGGGGAAATGTAGTGGTAATGTCTTTATTCCACTGTTAACCTTGGTTGTTTATCAGGTGGGGCAATGAAAATCTTTGGGCAACTTCTAGAGCCCCAAAAGGTATAGAAGACAGAAGAAAGGAAAAAAGAAAGAAAAAAGAAAAACCCATAACATTTCTAGCGTTTGTTTTTCCTCCTCTAACACTTCTGAACACCTAGTTCCAATTTTTATCTATTTGGGAAAAGGCCAATCAAGATTAAGCTTCCTCATTTTTCGGGTGAGGATAAAAAGGCCCTGAATACCATTATAAAATTTACTCACCTTCCATCTAATCATTTTACTCCCTTTGTTTAGGTAATATATGCACATTGTAGATATTAAGTAAGTAAATGCTGATTTGATTTTAAGAGAGTTGAATTTAATTTTTTTATATTCTCAGTTTATTCTTAAATTGTTTTTGCAAAAAGAATTAGAAGCTGCCTTCTTTTGCTTCCTGAAGAAGCTTTATCTTGTAAGCCTTGGGACCTCTTGAAGTTCACCACTTTTGCTTCCTTGTGATTTGTGTCCATTGAGCTCAAACCTTGCATTTTATCATTGCTTCTGCTGTGTTAAATTTTGGGACAATCTGACTATCATGATTTATTGATAATTTCATAAGAAGTTATCTTTTCAACTCATTGGTATTGTCATTTAAAAAAATCAGATAAAATTAGGGTGAAATTCAACCACTGAATGTCATGAATCATGTATTTCAAGATTTGCCTCAAAGTTTAGAAACTATGTGCTTCACTTGGACCTACTGGGAATAATTGTTTCATGCGAATCTTCTTTATATGTCAGGCAAGACATGAAACAGCTTGTTTCTCTTAGTATACAACTTCACAAAGTTTTTGTTTCTTCAATAGGAAGGAAAGAGATCATTAAAATTTTCATAATAAATTGCTTCAATTTAATTGATTGATATTGTTTACAACTTAACTTCTATCCTTGTTATATTAATCATAAAACTCTTATTAAACTCCGCAAGGAAACAGTATAAATTGTAATATTTATATGAAACATGAACTTAATAAGCAAGATTTAAGCTTTGCTGCAGTCAAGTAATCATTTTCTTAGTGTAAATAAATGACAAGTGCTACTATAGATCTTAAAGAGAAAATGTCATTACAGAATCATCCCTGATACAACATTTGCCAAGCTGCTTTCCCAAAATATTTCCCACAGAAGGATCTTTCTTTCACATCCTGGTCTTAGGTCAGTCCAGCAGTTTCCTTTTCAATAAAGATGAGGACTTCTTGGAAATTTGGGGCATTATGATTAGACAAATATAGTGTTGATATAAAGGAAACAATAAATATCTTTCTATAATTATATAAAGAATCAGTGAAATAAATCATACAGAGAAAGACAGATACCATATGTTTTCACTCTTATGTGGATCCTGAGAACTTAACAGAAGTCCATGGGGGAGGGAAAGGAAAAAAAAAGAGGTTAGAGTGGGAGAGAGCCAAAGCATAAGAGACTCTTAAAAACTGAGAACAAACTGAGGGTTGATGGGGGGTGGGAGGGAGGGGAGGGTGGGTGATGGGTATTGAGGAGGGCACGTTTTGGTATGAGCACTGGGTGTTGTATGGAAACCAATTTGACAATAAATTTCATATTTAAAAAAGAAACAAGTAAAAAAAAAGAATGAATACTGCTTTAGACTTTAACATTGTGCACATATTAGCATTTTATTTTATTTTAGTTTAGTTTAGTTTAGCTTTGTTAAAAAGGATATAAATAAAGGGAGGCAGTTGAGTAAAAACAGTCACATTGACTGTTTGCAGGCAGCTCTAACCCAAGAGGAAAGTAAATAGGGCACATGTACAAAGGCTTACATTTTATGTACGAAGAAGGAGAAAATCCCTTTCTTTTCAGCACATTAAACATGTTTGGCCCAGGGCAAGGCAAGAGGGTTATACCACTTGGTCTGTTTCTTCATAAACAGAGGTCCTGCTATTTCACCTCTATGGCAGTTTTCTAGGCTATGTCTTTACCATTCTTGAAATGAAAAGGAAAGATTTCTGATGTACCCTAAAAGCAGGATGATTGTTTTTTTTTTTTCCAGGGATATAGTGTATTATCAGCTTGATGTGCGATTGGAGAAACCGAAGGGGTCACTTCTTAGTGCAAAGGTGAGTAAGTGCACCTAAGTCTGTACAAAGAAGCACTGTTTTCAACATTGATAGAGATGTTCAGTAACTCATAAATCTTCAGGAAATATTTCCATCAGAAATGGGTGTTTCGTCTCTTTCTATTTTGTTCCTTTAGCTCAATATTTTCAGAATGGTGCATGTTATTAACTCTCTGTTCATCATCATTGTCTTTATGAAGCTTTCCTCTAGTGGAAATCTCATTTTGTTTTTCTATTCAGTCAGATGAAGGGGCATCCCGCCTAAACAGCACGCAACTACTGGATGTCTGTTCTGCACCAGATGAACTCTTGGTATGATTCCTAACCGGTACAATTTTAATATATAAGAGAGACAGTACAAAAAGATCCTGAAGACCTTGACAAACATGTAAGATAGTTTATGCAAATTATGCAAGCTCTATCTATTTTTAAGTGTTGTATTGTGTGGTATAAATATATGACCATATGTTACAAAACCAAAATCAGTACCCTTGTTCCAATAAATTATTTTTATTTCATTACTGAGTATAAGGAACTGCCTGGAAAAAGTAGTTTAAGTGCTGCAATAATGGAATTTTCAGGATGTTTTAAGAGTTTATGGGGAGAACAAACATGTTTGAAATTAGATTTGTCCCTCAAAACCTATGATATAAATGTATTTTGGAAATTCAAACGCAACCAAGAATGACAAAAACTGGAATTTTACTCCTCAGGACTTTAACACTCAGTGTGTTAGTGAAAAATTTTTCATGGATCAACATTTGAAAAACTGGTCTTGGAAGTAATGCAAAATAAGTTTATAGATACAATAAGCTGGATTGCTTGAGCAAAGTGGATTTTGGGGAACAGGAAGGATTAGAAGACATGTTGGGTTGGGGGAATGAAATCTTTGAAGAAATAGAATTCAGGAAGAATCTAACACATGATGAATGTCGAACCATTGAAGTAAAAAGTACATACTGCTGATTAGAGGACCTGAGGAATCATCATCAGCAAAATGAAACCAGGATTATGGCAGGCTTGAAAGATCAGACAGAATCTGGGCATGATGGATTATCTGGATTATTTATACACTCTGATTGCAGTCAGGCATAGAGTCAATTTTAAGATGATTATGATGACTATATTCCTTTAGAGGTTTATAATGACAGGTTAGTGTATTTTGTGGTGACTATACCTTGATAGTGTCCTAAAATTTGAGTTTCCTTTTTAAAAATCATTTAAAATATACAGAAATAACTTCTCCTATCCTTTCTCCTCATTCTTCTCTCTCCTAGTCTCTTTCTCTCTCTCTCTCTTTCCACACACACATATATACCCCGTATATGCATATACATACACACATATATGGTATTCAAACATGACTGAGTATACAGAAATCAATTGATACTTTTGCAGTGTTTCTTTTATTTCCTGGGTGATACTGTCGTTGTCCCCTTGTCCTTATGCCCTAAAAATGTTTTTGAATAATAAAACAAAAACAAATCCCACCCTAATTGTTGGAAGGTGGTGGGAAGAAACTCATATGTATTAAGCAAAAACTACTTGGTAATCACTAATCTGGATCCTAATATGCACACATTTATTTAATCTTCTAAGAAATCACAGTAAAGGATTATCTCCATGTTACAGATGAGAGTATTGAAAATCGAAGAGGTCAATCAACTTGCCCAAGAGCACACAATAGGCTAATGAGAGAGGCTGGATTTGAGCTCAGGTTTTTCTGGCTCCAAAACCATCATTCACTTGTCTGTATAATTCTTTTTTTTTTTTTTTTGTTCCCAAGAGTAACATTATTGTAATTTTATTTTATTTTATTTTATTTTATTTTATTTTATTTTATGTAATTTATTGTCAAGCTGGGTAACATACACTGTATACAGTGTGCTCTTGGTTTTGGGGGTAGATTCCTGTGATTCATTCCTTACATACAACACCCAGTGCTCCTCCCAGCAAGTCCCCTCCTCAATGCCCATCACCCACTTTCCCCTCTCCTCCACCCCTCTCCCCCATGAACCCCCAGTTTGTTCTCTATATTTAAGAGTCTCTTATGGTTTACCTCCCTCCCTGTCTGTTTGTAAATATTTTTTCTCCTTCCCTTCCCCCATGGTCTTCTGTTAAGTTTCTCAAGTTTCACATATGAGTGAAAACATATGATATAATTCTTTACTCAAACAAAATATTGCCACCATAGAGTTAGTGATCTAGAAGATTAAGATTATTTTTTTCTTTTCAATACCTCATTTGTTTGCTTAATTTAGTGAAGTGTGTGTTTCTATTTTACCTTTAAGTTATGGACCAGGAAACAGTCACCTTCAATGATTTTAATGGGAAAAAACCACAACAAATTATTAGAGTATTTGTTCATAAGAAGCTGTAAGATAGGTTAGGAATCATGGATCTCACCACTACTGTTTGTAGTCAATGGAGAAAATAAACTACAGGCAGTTTTCCTGATAATAAAAAGTGAAAACAGTGATATTGGTAGGACAAAAAATAAAGTTAACAAAATAGAATTAGCTGTTTTTTTTCTCCTTTATGACTGTCTGCCATCTACATTCTTATTGCTAATACTGTCCTGTTATCTGAACAGTGGTAGATACCAACAGGAAATCCCCATCTAATCATACGTTAATCTTATAACACAGACCCTAATCTGTGAATTTTCTGAGTAGTAAATGCTTCCCTCATCTGCTTTGTCCCTGTCTATGTATCAGACACTCTGAGTCACCTGATATTTTATTAAGGAAAAGAAAAAAAACCCTAACCTTTGCACAACCCTTTTGTTCTGTGCAGTAGTTATCATTCTTGCCTGATTCGCCTACTCCAATTACTTCTATTGCTTTTGTTGAAGAAATTATATCACGTAGTGTTTGTTCACCCTTGCTCTCTGGGAAGCCCTACTTGAAGCACATCACTTGAAGTGATGGCTTGCTTATTCCTGTACTTAACCCTAGGAGGCCAGTTCTCTTACCATCCCTGATTTGTAGACGTGGAACTGGTTGTGGAGTAGGGATTTGAACCTGGGCACTCTGACTATCAGGGCCAAACAATTAAACAGAACATTGTATCACTCAGTGTCAACAAGGAATTTGAGTCTCATTTTCATTATTGTTAAAATGTAGAAAATATTTTCCAACTTTCTGAATTAAGATTAAATTAGATATTTTATTACGATGATTACCATAGAGCCTGACACAAGGTATTTTCTCAGGAATAGCAGTTTCTATTAATTGCATTTTATTTAATGATACATTAAACTTAGTTATCAAACATAAGTGAAATATGAATTATATATTATTATCTTCGCTGTTTTTATTTTTGTTCTGACATGACTGTCTCCTATTATATATAGGTACAGAACAAGCTTTGTTCTTATTGATTTTGTACTCAAGATGAATAGTGTCTAAAACTTAGCAGTTAGTTAACATATGTTGAACCAATAAGAGATGTGAAAATTGCTTAAGTAATGCCATGTGTTTTGAAAGCTAGTTTTGGAATTACTTTATTCTTTCCATATTATAGCTAAACCCTTACAGAATGTAAGTATTTAAAGCCCCTTAAAATTCCTTAAGAGGGGATATACCATGTGTTTTATAATGAGGGATGAAGAATGGCAAATTTGGATTATTAAATTAATAAGGAAAAATACTAGAAGATTGAAAAGCATACAAAAATGTTTCTGGTGACATTTCCTACAATAGATCTGCCTGACAGTGGAAACTTCAGAAACTTTCAGATAAAACCTACATATTTATTTCACAGTGTTTGCAAAGAAAGGTCCATTTTGTCTAATTATAAACAGCATGAATGTGTTTTCTGAGAGTATTATAAATCAGGGAAGGTAATTGCAGATGATGGGATATATTTAAAAAACTCTGATGTATTAGTAGCTTAACTATATATATATATATATATATATATATATATACACAATATATATAAATTATATATACACATATATTTATACATATATTTATACATATATATACATTATACATATTTATAAATATATTTATATATACATGTATCATTTATATATTTATACATGTATATTTGTATATGTATGTGTATAAATATACATGTATAAATATATAAATTGTGTATATATATACATATATATACACATATATTTATAGATAGACAGATAGATGCCAAATAATACAAATGTCAGCTTTATGAACCTTCAGGTCTAGAATGAAATCAGTGAAGAATTTCTAAAGCCTATGGGAAGACATAGGGATGATGACACAGTACTGAAACTAGTAAGTAAATTCAGAAGCACCTGATTTCTTTTTTCTTTCATTATCTTTTAATCATTTGTTTGTTTTTCCTCATTCTTAGTCTCACTCAAGTATGGAATTTCTCTTCAGTTCATCCTCCTGTTCCATCCATCATTCATGTATTTTCTTAATTTCTTGTTCTTTCCAGGTTCTATAGTAGAAATGGCATTTGCTCACTTGCACAATCATTTGACAAATATGTATTGAATGTCCATTAAATAGATAGATTTTGGAATGAGAGACTTATGGGTTCAAATCCTGATTCAACCACATAGCAGCTGTATGATTTGTCTTTTCTGGTGATCTAATTATCAAATCCCTGAAGTTGGGAGAAACAAACCACTGCCACACGTGAAGAAGGCCACTTGAAATAAATCTCAGAAATAGGCAGAAAGCACGCAAACAAACAGAAATGTAAGAATGTGTTCTACAAACTGTACAACACAATACAAACGTTTGCAGGAAGAGGAGAGAGATTCGCCCAGTTTTCAGGGATATGTGACATTTCCTACTTCAAACCACTGTTGACAGTCTGGGTCAAAGATTGCACTAAGTAAGAAAGTGAGAACTCTGAGAAGTAAAATAAGAATGTTCTATGGGAAATTAAGGTATTCATAATATTCAGAGTATGTAAGTCAGAATTTAGGAATGGAAACCTTGTGGAACATTAGAAGTCTCTTATACAAGGTGGATTAGCGAACAGAGCATTGTAGTCAATATAAAGTGTGTTCCTATGTTTCCATTTCTCAAGCTCATGATTCCTCTTGATTTAGTTCAATGAATCCAATTCATATAAATGGGGATTAGTGTGACATGTAGCTCCTGCAGGAGTAAGATGGGGATTTAAGAAGGGTGGCTTTGTTCGTAAAGTGCACGAGAACATCCAGGAATGGAAGAACTGAACCAATCTGAGAAGTGAATATTGAACTTGTTTACTGTTTACCTTACATCATGAAATAATATTCAGTCCATTTGAAAAATGGACCTCAGAGATACCTCTCTTTCAAAAAAAAGTTATTATTACAAACAAGCCTGACTCTCTTCCCTCCTTTATCCCTCTGCCCTCTCTCCCTCCTTCTCAAATGTTTCAGCATGAAGACAGAGAAGTTCAATAATCATTAATTTTACAAAGGCTATTTGAACAAGGCTAATACTTTGAACAAGTAGCATAATATATACTCATCTTTTTATGAGGAAACTTTAAAGAATTTACTGAAATCCAGGAAAACACAATGACTCAATTTCACAGCTAATGCACACATATTTATAGTTGGTCACATCTTTTAATGTGAATCCCTCTATTTGCCTGAAGGTAACAGAACCTGTCAGGAAGGACCTATTAATAATTCCTTGATGCCCTGAGAGTATCTTGCACTTTTACGTTGCTTTTTTTTGGTTCTGTGCTCAGACTGATCCGGAATATATGACTGATACATCCTTAGCATGCTCTTTATACCAACAGGGACAACGCCTTTGCATAGGTAGAGAAAATACATTATTTTTTTTAACGTTTATCTATTTTTGAGAGAGATAGAGAGCAAGAGCATGTGCATGAGTGGGGGACAGGCAGAGAGTGAGGGAGTTGCAGACTCCAAAGCAGGCTCCAGGCTCTGAGCTGTCAGCACAGAGCCCAATGCAGGGCTCGAAACCGCAAACTGTGAGATCACGACCTGGGCAGAAGTTGGATGCTTATATCATTTTATATATTATATTATATTATATTATATTATATTATATTATATTATATTATATTATATATGTATACATACATACATATATATATACACACATACATATATACACACACAGTGGAATATTACTTGGTGATAAGAAAAGAATGAAATATGCCATTTGCGGGGTGCCTGGGTGGTTCAGTTAGGCGTCTGACCGATTCAGGTCATGATCTCACAGTTTGTGGGTTCGAGCCCTCATCCAGCCCCTCTGCTTACAGCTCAGAGCCTGGAGCCTGCTTCAGATTCTGTGTCTCCTCCTGTCTCTGCCCCTCCCATGCTCATGCTCTGTCTCTCTCTGTCTCTCAATAACAAATACATGTTACAAAAAATTTGAAAAGATAGAAATATGCCATTTGCCATTTGCAACAACATGGATGGAAATAGAGTGTATTATGCTAAGCGAAATAAGTCAGAGAGACAAATATTATATGATTTCATTCATATGTGGAATATAAGATACAAAACAGATGAACATAAGGGAAAAGAAGCAAAATGATATAAAAACAGAGAGGGAGACAAACCATAAGAGACTGAATTACAGAGAACAAACTGAGGGTTGCTGGCAGGGTGTTGGGTGGGGGATGGGCTAAATGGGCAAGGGGCATTAAGGAGGACACTTATTGGGATGAGCAACGGGTGTTATATGTAAAGGATGAATCACTAAATTCTATTCCTGAAATCATTATTAACTAACTTGGATTTAAATTTTAAAAAAGAAAGAAAGAAGGAAGGGAGGGAGGGAGGGAGGAAGGAAGGAAGGAAGGAAGGAAGGAAGGAAGGAAGGAAAGAAAGAAAGAAAGAAAGAAAGAAAGAAAGAAAGAAAGAAAGAAAGAAAGAAAGAAAGAAAGAAAGAAATTAAACTTAAAGAATGGGCAAGGACCATATTAAGTGGGACTTCATAGGTTGCAGTAATTTTTACCTGTGTCCTAACGGCTGTAGAAAATTATTAAACAGTTTAAACAAGAATAAATAAATAATAATCTCTTTTGCACATAATAGAGTAGATTAGCACACAAACTCTGGAGCTACCTCCAACTCCTGCTGGAGTTTGAATCCCAGTTTCGCTACTTATCAGCTGTGTTATCTTAGAAATGTGTTTCAACCTCTCAAGGCTCAGTCATTTTTTTCAGTGGTAACAACATATTCATGTATGAATATCTTGCAAATATTGAAATAATGGATTCAAATAGATTTTTGAAACTTACCTATTTATCATGTATAAAAACCAAGTTTCGCTAGAATGAAGTTGGTGGTGGCAAAAGACATTTATAGTTAGGAATTAAGGTCATATGAAATATTATAAAATTAACTTCCGGGGAAGGAGACCTACCTCCTACCAGTTTCCTTTTATTTAAAACAAACAAACAAAATAAACAACAGTTCATCTGTTTCATTTTAATGACAAAGTCAATATTTGGTTATTTGTGATATATTTAATAGGTTCTGATTCTTTTCATTAGTCAACAGTTTAGGGGCAGTTCATTAGGTTTTGATAATGAGTTCAGACTCTGGGTCTTGCTTTTAGTTTTGAAACACTTTTGATCTCTAAGTTGCAGAAAAATTCTGGCTCATTGAATACTCTTTTGTTTGTGTTTTTAGACAAAAATGCATTAAGATGATACACAAACATTCTTAAAACCTATAGATTTGCATACTGGAGTGTATTTCCCCTGTTGATAATGTATTTCTTGGAATATATATTTTTTATGGAATATGTCCTGTGATATACAAATATTCTTTGAATAACATCTTCAACAATCTCTTAAAGTTTCAGTGGAAATGTACCAAATATGTGGTTTTATTGATATTAATTATATTTGCAAACATTCATTTATAATTTTTTCTCATGAAAGTCAAATTTTTTGAGTGTCGCAAATTGACGCAGTTTGATTAGTCTCTGTGGGACCAAAGGAGTGTATTCTGGGGCTTCAGTCATGCTGGGACCAGAACTCTCTCTGGGGAGAAAATTAGTTTGACTTATGTAGGAAATTTCATAAAGAAGAACTTGTTATTCAAAAAAAGATTTTGTTTAGAAATAGTGCTTCATAAAACCAGAGAGAGGGTTGTTTACCAACAAATGGAATTTAGGGAGATAATTTATGTCTACAAAGTGAACAAAGATATGCATTTCCTGTCCTCATTCTTTCACTCTTTACTTCTTTACCATGTTATCTGATTTTCTACTTATATTAATAAAACAATCAAGTCCAACAATGCAAATTAGATTGCCAGGGACAAAAATGTGATTTTAATTAAATTTGAACTTTTGGTCTACTTCATTCTCTTAGGATTTGAATAATCAAAATTCCTTTTTTTAAAAATATTTATTTATTTATTTTGAGAGGGAGGTAGCGAGTGGGGAAGGGCCAGAGAGAGAGGGAGAGAGACGATCCTAAGCAGGCTCTGCACTGTCAGCACAGAGCCCGATGGGAGCTGGAGCTCCATCCCGCAAATTGTGAGATCATGACCTGAGCAGAAATCAAGAGTCAGATGCTTAACTGACTGCGCCACCCATGCGCTCTAATTAGTGCTCCTTCTTGATGACAATTCTCTTGTGCATTGACAGCTGACGTGTCTCAAACTTGCCATTTTCTCCAAGTCCTTTGAGAGTTTTCAAGTGTATGTTAAGATATTATTTCTGTCATCACCAGTAATAGGCAAGAGAGGTCCTAATGGCAACTTCACATTAGCCCTATCTTTAGCCTGTTGGTAAGGCGCATTTCAAACAATAGCTGCAAAGTCAGATTTTTGTAAGTGTCCCATTTACTAGCTGCATGGTCTTAAGACAATTCCCACTCAGTTTTCTCAATCAGCAATACTGTTAATACCTCTTAGGGCTATGATGAAGATGATGTGAACAGACATATGTAAAAGGACATATATAAAGACTTAGCCCTGTTCTGACTTGTAGTGATATTCAAGAAATGTATTTATATTCTTCCTCTTTTTCCATTTCTTTTCCTTTCCCTCTGTCAAACTTATGAAGTTCTTACTAAAATAAGTTGTATCGATCATCAATATTCTCTATTTGGCAGAAAATTTCATACATGTCTTCTCCAACTTTCCTTGGAATATACTTTCCATTCTGTGTTGAAAGGGAAAAGAAACATGATCCAGTTGGGAATCATGATAAATTATTTCATGTTCATGTTAGTGAGGGGAAAGTCATAAACTCACTCAGAATGCATTTATTTCTGAGCATGATTTAAAAATATTTAATAGCTTTCAGTCAATTGTATTGAGTAAATGCCTCCTAGTTGTTTTGATAGCAACTCACGTCAATTTTTTTCCTGCCACTTATTATGACTTAATAGTGGACTTGTCTCAATAATGTGTTTATTTAGAATGCTTACTTGATAATTCTATTTGAATGGTAATGATACATTTTCATATAGGCTGTTGGTACTTAGGCATGAGGAAATTCAGGAAAACATATGTAAAGAAAAAGCAGGCTGATGGTACAGATTTTTCTCTGATTAAGGCAAATTAGTGGGAGGGAAAGGAACCTCCTTCATTCACATTGAAAATTCATTTGATCTCAGTACCCAGGTTCACCTAAAAGCCAAAAATATGGGAAAAAAATAAGGAAACTAGCTCTAGCATACTTCTATTTAAAATGCCATAGGGGCGCCTGGGTGGCTCAGTTGGTTAAGCGTCCGACTTCGGCTCAGGTCACGATCTCACTGTCCGTGAGTTCGAGCCCCGCGTCGGGCTCTGTGCTTACTGCTCAGAACCTGGAGCCTGTTTCAGATTCTGTGTCTCCCTCTCTCTCTGACCCTCCCTCGTTCATGCTCTGTCTCTCCCTGTCTCAAAAATAAATAAAACGTTAAAAAAAATAAAAAAAAATAATAAAATGCCATCAGGACCCATCCCTCCATAGATCCTTTAGAAACACAAAGATGAATTAATGTGCTCTTTATTAATTCAGTCACTCAGTAGCCCCAACTATGTGCCTGACACTTTGGGATACTTAGAATACATAATATCCCACGCAGAATATAATCCCTGGCTTTATGGAGCTTACGTTTTATAGGAAGATTTGGTTAGAAAAGCAATAGGTATTAAACATAGTAAGTAAGATATATACTTTGCTTAAGGGTGATAAATGCTTTGAATAAAAAAAAAATCAAGTAAGGGGGCATTCAGATACTGTGAAAGAGGGTGTGTTGCATTTGCCCCACTGATGTTAATTTAACATTACACCAAACAGAAGGTCAGAAAATTAGACCAGAAATAGGAGAACGCTATCCAAATACAATGAGAAAATGGTTGGTTAGTGTATCAATGTTCTCAGGTGAAAACAGGTAGAAATTTATTAAAGTTGTTCAAAGTATCTTCTGGAGAGCCAATGACTAAACATGAACAATGCCCGACAATGCCATGTGAAGTGTTGTAGAGGAGAAATCACTGTCATCCCCATGCTGCACAAATAGCATGGTTTTGAGTCAACACAGTTTGTGCCAACAATGCCAATAATGGCCACACCACACACTTGTACCATGGCTACTCTCAAAGGGTCTTACCCCTTCACCATGTCACTCAGTAAAAATGGATTCCCTACATGCCTACATCCTATTTTTTCTTAAAGAGACTCTTGTTCCTTTTAGTTGCCTCACATAGGTGTGTCGAATTGGCAGAATCTAAGTCACCCGATGCCGTAACAGTAAGGGAACCTGGCACAATGAGTCCTAGGATTGACTTTAGAGGAATAAGACTCAGAGTATGGGAAATTCCCAAAATACCCAAAAGATATTCCAATGATTTGGGGCAAACCAAGCATGACAAATATACAAGGAATCATTGATTAGCTTCAGAGTCATATAATCTTTTTTTTAATGCTTTACCTTACCTTTAATTATTATTTTTCCCTCTCAGATTCATAAGAGTGTAGCTCTGTGTCTTTCAATAGCAGGGTTTGGGAATATTTTAGGCTTTCAAGCAACATGGATTTTTCTTTCACATAGGTTAAAGACAGAAAATCCATTGATATTGCTGATAATGGTTTTCATGGTGATTGTATTTGAATACCTAATAAAAGGTGAGAGAAGCTTCTTGACGACTACAAACAGTTGTAGTTTTAAACACAAAACTCTAAGGGTGCCTGGGTGGCTTAGTTGGTTAAACAGCTCAGGTCATGATCTTATGGTTCATGAGACTGAGCCCTGCGTTGGGCTCTACCCTGACAGTGTGGAACCTCTGTGGGCTTCTCTCTCTCCCTCTCTTTGTCCCTCCCCCACTCACAGTCTCTCTCTCTCTCTCCAAATAAGAAAATAAACACAAAACTCTAAATTTTGACATGCTGTGGGAATTTGGTACTCTAATTCAGTAATCTCTCTTTTAATACGTTTATTCCTTCCTAGAAACAGGTTAAAAAATATATTCCTCTCTCCCTACAGATGGTTAAGATTAGATGATGATTGAGTGAAATATTGTCTTTGAAAACATATATGCAACAACTGTAAAAATCACAGTTGTAGAATTATACACATATGCACATCAGTGTAGGTATTTTAGTTGTGATTTATGAAGTATATATTTTCATTTATGGATGAAATATTTTTCTTCTTAGTTTTTTCCCCTCCTTCCTTAACTTAAATCTAATTTTAATAGTTCTCATCTATATTTATCAAGAATTCTTAAATATATATTATTCATTTAGATACTTTATGTATATTTTTAAAGAAGTCAAGTGCACATAAATAATGGGTTGTTTCATTACGTTTTTTTTTTTTACCTCATTTAAGCAAAATGTAACTGAGCCAAAAACTGTAGTGAAATATCTTTCCCAGAGAAAGATGATTTCAGAACAGAGTTTTCATCATTTAGGTCATCATTAAAGAAAGGCAAATGATGAGGCTAAAACAGGAGTCAGAATGGAAGGGTGGCATGAGCAAGCATGTTGAAGAAGTGCTGGTAAATTGCATTAGAGGGAGGAAGAAACTGGCATAAAGTGAACACACCGAAGGATGGAGGGCATGGGTTTATTTGAGACAAATTCTTCTTTCAGCATCATTTCTGTATGGAAACCATTGAGGGGTGCTAACGTTCCCTGCGCTCACCCCTTTACTGTCTGGTTTATTCAGTCCATACACCTGACTGTGTAGGAAGGAAGAATTCCAATTGTGGCCCTTCTGAGATTGTGAAGCAAATGTTACTTACTTCCATGAGCTTATTACTGGGTGTTTCTATGCAAAGCTGGCAGAAAATTGGGCCACGCATGAGCTCCTTTTGAATTAGTCAGCCAGACTACAACTTACCACAATTGAAAAGACTTCATAACAGTTGCCAAGGATGTTTGGACAAGCCATATTTCCACAGCTTCCCACAGGGGAATTCTGACACATTTTTCACTTCCTAAATCAATCAGTGGCCTTGTTGTTTTGCTAACTTTACCAATGGCAGGGCTACTGTCCCCAGAGATACTGAGAGCCAGGCCGAGGGGGCTGGGCAATCTGCAGAAATATGTACCGCAGCCAGGACTGTGAAGCTGCATGAGTTTTCCCTTGAGCTGAGAAACTTCAAACACTATCATGATGCAATTCCTTGGACCATAAGCAAAGGGATTGTCAAAATAAAGCATTCTTGTATGTTTGGCAGTATAACAGATGCAACATGCAGAGAGATTAATCTGATCATTATCCAAAGAATAGAGCAGAAGGTAGAGCCTGGCCTAGCACACCTTTAAGTATGTCAAACACAACAAAACAAAACAGTCTATTTGGAACACACTTTATGTTTTTTTACTGCTTTCTCACATGTATTAGTTCGTTTGACTATAACAGCCTCGCGAGACTAGACAGTGTAGCATGTGGCTGAACACAGGATTGGGAACCCTAAAATGTGGATCTAAGCCATAATTAAATGTGTGTGTCACTAGCATCTGGGTGCCATGTGTACAAGATAATGTGAGGATAAATAAATGATGAGTGAGCAAGTGCTTTGTAATGGCCCTGCAGAGAGAAAGCAGTTATATTATTATTAAGTGGACAATACCCTAGTAAACAGGATTGTGGACTATTATTTATATGACCTAGAACATCTGTAAAGATTCCCAGAAATAGATGAAGAAGGAAACCCATTTAAAAACCAGACCCCTGTGGTTAAGCAAGTTGAGGATTTGGACTATTCTTATTTGGGCTTTATAGGAAAAGATGACCCTTGAAACCTGGAGAAATCTAGGACATCTGGATTACATAAGCAATTCTTTGAAAGGCCGCTATTAGTCTTGGTCAGATAACACTAGAGGAAAGTTTTTATAATCCTGTTGTATGTGGAACGAACAGTACCTGTCCAGGTACTGAAAATTGAATGATGTTCCTTATTTGTAGAAGCAGGGATAGATAGCAGTTTTGACATGACTCTGAAGCCATGGACATAAGTAGAAAGAGAGAGATTATTATCCAACAGACAGTAATTTTATTTTCAGTCTCTAGAGCAGTTTGTCTCAATTTCCCATGAAAATATTAAATGTGTATGCATGCATATGCACACACATCACAAATGCAAAAAAAAAAAATGCTTACTATAGGGCAGGGCTCAGGAATTTGGATGAAAATTGTGAGCAGCACTATTGAAGCCGGTCTAATTTTAAATTCCCTCTTGCAGCTGCAGCATCCTGCCCTAGTCTCTATGAATACAACACATTGATTTAAATAAAAATAGTTATCTGCATCATGCTTCCCTTTACCAGCTGCAGGACTTTCATAAGCCTTTGATTTACTCTCTATCAGAGGTATAGAAATAAAGTCATTTAAGATTAAAATAGTAATGTCTCTTACTCCCGTCCCTAGATCCTGTCAAATTTAACCTAAAGTCAATTAATGTGACTGGTTTGGTATTTCACAATGGGATGAATCTGGTCCTTTCTGTAAAGTAGGGAGGAAATCTTTTTGAACAGGGCCCTTTTCTCTGTTGTTCACAGGTTTTGTCCTAAAGTTGATTGCATACTCGGTGCCTTTTGTAGTAGTTCCTGAAAACCCCATGGTCTTTCCTCTCTTTTTGTGCTTATAAAGTTTCTCCCTCTTTCTCCTATGCATTATTGGAAAACCTCTCTTGACAATACTTTTCATCTCTTACCTGCTCCCTTACCCAGAGGGTACACAAAGCGGGTGTCCCTCCTTTGTGCTTTCAAAGTGCTACGAGCCTCACTCTGTGGAAGCCTCTCTTTAGATCTCAGTATGAACAGAGGACCTATCTGTATTTCTCCCATCATTGTATCTCTAGCACAGACAGCACAGTACATGCTTAATAAAAATAATTGCAAAAATGGAAGATAGAAATGAGTACACTGCCTACTTTCTTGCTTGCCTTTTCTAGTGCCTAATGCTGTGCTAGCACAAAATATGTGCTTGGTAAGAAATATGCATTGAAGGGGCACTTGGGTGGCTCAGTTGGTTAAGTGGGCGACCTCGGCTCGGGTTATGATCTCGTGGTGCGTGGAGGTGTGTGGATGTGAGCCTCGCATTGGGCTCTGTGCTGACAGCTCAGAGCCTGGAGCCTGCTTCAGAATCTGTATTTCCCTCTCTCTCTGCCCTTCTCCCATTCCCGCTCTCTCTCTCTCTGTCTCTCTCTCTCAAAATTAAATAAATATTACAAAATTTTAAGAAAAGAGAAAGAAATATACATTGAAGAAGCAAATCCAGTGTGTTATAGTGTTTTTTACTGGTTTGTGTTGACCGCAAGAGGAAGAGCACTGTGAGGGCAGAAGAGAAAATACTCCCTTCATTAGTTTCATTGCCACTAGAATAAACTCAATAATACCTAGCGTGGTTAAAGCCCATCTCATTTCAAAGCTTGCTCACCTATCTGCTTTCACCTCTTGCCTCTTGCCAGAGTTGTGCTCTGTACCCCAGACCACTCCCTACTGCATAACTGCAGACTTAATGTTTCCAGCCTTCTTTTCGCCAGGCCATTACACGTTTTACTTCTATCAGAAATATCTTTCATAACCTCTTCACCTTGCTTCCTCAAACTTCAGGTCTTGGGATCAACTTCACTCTTTCAGAATACTCTTCCCTAACATACCGGGTTGGTATGAAGTAAGTTTTTGTGAGTTCTTTTTGGCCTACTGAGCTCACCCTACTTCAGCCTCCATGTTTGGTTATAAATTATGACATTCCTGGTCTTTTAAATCCTTTTCTACTGTATGAATTTGAAGGTCATTTCATTTAAGATAAAACTCAAGTTTCTTAAATATGGAACACAAGGTCCTAGGGGATCAAACCACTATTTGTCATTCCCACCTCACCTCAGCCTTAGGGTCGGTCACTGTAATGTACCTCACGGTTGAAAGCTTCTTTAGCCTTCCCTCAAAATTCTTTCTCATCTTTCAGCCCTCTCTCAGAGCACAGAACCTCTTCAGTTAACCCACTGACTAATTAAATATTAGTTCAAAATATTTGTTTCACAAATGAATGACCTATCACTGTGCAGCTAAGTATAATGATCAACACAAACAAGATGTAGCCATAAGATATTGTTAAATCATAATGCTTTTGCAAATTATTCAGTAACTATATGCTTTTTTTTTAAAAAAAAAAAAAGGTCTAATACTCTGAAGATGCATCATAGATCTATGTGCATGTATGTGACTTCTCTCTGCCTTCCTATCAGGCTCTAACAGTTAAGACCCAGGGGTTTGTTGGGTTGTTCTTGCCTCACTTATGTCAATTAAAGCCTTCAACAAGGAAATCAAGGTATTACAGAAGGGAAAATGTTGTTTAGCCCACTACAGCTGAGAGTGCATCAGTTTAATCCTCATATCAATACATAATCACTGCAGGGTTATATTATTCACCCGTACAAATTGTGCAAGCTAGATCCTCATTGTTTTAATTAAGCTCCAGAGCCATTCCAATTAAGGCAGCTATAGAAAGATGTGAAGGGAGAGAAAAGTGGAAGGACATTTGAGTGTGAACAAGAAAAGAGGTGATGGGGAAACTGAACAATCAATTCTACGTTACATAACAAAATCAGTTTAAGAAGTCAGATCGTAAGAACTGGCTGTCTCAGATTTTTATACGGCACCTAGCATAGTCTGTATATATGCCTTAACGATCTGAGTCCTTCCTGTGCCCACGGATCCTCTACAGGAAGAACTAAGAGCTGCTTCGTGAGCCTGCTGCGCAGATAGATGAAATATTAGGAATAGAAATTAAAATGTTACACAGAAGGCAATGGTGAGTCAGTGAAGGGATTTAAAAGAAGAGATGAATAATGTGTGATTATTTCATGTGAGTTTTAAGCTGATTGAATTCAGGGGTAATTAATAATGCCTCAAAAAAAGATTTGGAAACATCATGGACTCTGTCTCCTACAGATATAAAAAATTGATGATATTAAATATTCAGTTCAACCACATATTAAACTCTTGCTGTATGTCAGTTCAACTACAAGATTTCTGTATTTTTATGTCACCTGCCCATAACTCTCTAAGACTCGGGTTGGTATTATTACCACTTCAGAGGTGAGGAAATTAGTAACTGCTCCCATATCACATACATATTAGATGTCAGAGCTAGAATTTGAACCCAGGACGGTTGCACCCCACAGACCAGGAAATTACCTTTCCACTTAGCACATATTATTTATTTATTTCTGACAATAATCCTGTTGAGACAATGTCATTATTCACATTCTGTAGATTAGAAGATTGAAGCCTGGAAGAGGTCAGTGACTAATGGCCAGTCAATGGTAGAGCCAGGACTTGAACCCTTCTCTTCTTCAATCCTGTGCACAATCTTTTTTTTTTTTCCTACTAGATTAGCTCTGATGTGGTAATCCTATACCATCCTCTGGTAACTCGGTGGGTAGGAAGCAAACAACCATTTCACTTTTACATAATTGAGAATGTAACAGTCAAATGGGTAAGTAAACAAGGTAGTTGGAAATTGTGGCTACACATAATAAAGATTTCTTAGAAAGCTCACTCATACAAGTTTACATTTCAATTTAATTTTGCCATTTGGAAATTATTTCCCTTTATTATCTATGCATTTGAAATAACTTGGTGCCAAGAACTATTGGATCAAGTTGCTGAAATTCTGAATTGATTTATTGATTGATTAATTTATGGCAATCCAGCCTATCCTGACTGAAAAAATCTTCCCAACTCTGCCACATTCTAGCTAGATACGTTGGATAAATTCTTTAAACTTTTCTGTACTTCAACATTCTTGCCTGCACAGTGGGGTTAATCATAATGCTGATCTTATAGAGGAATTGTGGAATGAAACTAGTTAATAGATTTATGGTTCTTAGAACAGGGTCAGTACAAAGTAAAAACTCTTCTCTTGCTTGAATCTCCCATTATCTCAGCTGCATATAGATAAAAAAGCTAGAACACTTTTATGGTCAAAGAAGTTAACCAGGCTCTCTTCAAAGTAGTCATTTCAAAGCTTCTGCTGAATTTTTGGACATGTAAAGGGAAACCCTGACCTGAGTTGACAGCAATGGCAATGGTGAGCAAAACTTCTCTGCATTAGGAAATGGGAAGGATTGTTGGTAGTGTCATTACTGGATTTGTATCGGTATGTTTTTGCTTTTATCATGAAAAAGATGATAAAGGAGGAATGAGCTACATGGAATCACTGAATCTCATAGTGGTTAAGGACAAGAAATCATCATCATCATCATCATCAAAGATGTTTTTGTTCCTCTGATGCAATACCATTTTCATCTCCTCCAAGACTTTCAGTCACATGGAAACCTTTGTAAGTATTGTTTTCTTTTTTTCTTTGTTTTGGTGTTTGCCTTTGATTTTTATTCTATGGTTGCAATGATTTTTTGGAAGTCACAGAATGGAGTTGAGGACAATGCCATAGCAGAGATAAAGGAACATAACTAGAAGAGTCAGAAATAGGAGCCAGAGAAAAATGTTGTAGAACATCATCTATGGCCTAACTATAATATATTCATAGTTGATACCAGTGTTAGTCACCAACATCCCATAATATTATCAGAAACTATTAAGATTGTTTATTCAAAAGATATTTAAAAAAACAAAAAAAGTAAAAGATACCAATGGCATCAAACACCTACACTCTCCATTCCTCCATCCTTTGTCCAAGGAAGGATGACTTTCATGAATCTGGCCTGCCTCCCACAGGGATGGATGAGGATTCTAGACCATGATTAAATCTTGGAAGTTTCCATCTTTCTTCTCTGAAAATAGTAGACTCTCCAAAATTAAGGAATGAATATTGGGTCAATTCAAATAGCTCCTGTCTGTAATTGTTCACAATTTTTATTTCACTTTCAACACAAATAGCACCTGTCTCTCCTTCCACTAGAAGATAATGCATTTCTCTTAGGCTGTTTATTTTAAAACAAAAGACTAATGTTTCCTGCTGGTTTATGTCCTCCACAGTTCCAACAGAGGAGAGGGGTCTGATATCTATTGGTTTGACATTTTTATTTTTTATATAAAGAAATAAATTTATTGAAGTAAAATATTTTCTAAGTGGACTATGATCAAAAAATGAATTTTTTTTAATTCATAAAACATTTAATCCAAATATAGCATTTACTTATTCTAAAAGAAGAAAAGTCACATGCAAAAGAAAACTTACATGTTCAGAGTAAAACTTACTTCGCCCCTTTTAGGGCAATGTTAGATAATAAAAAGCATAATTTCAATAAGTGTATTCTTTAGTAAAATTAAAATATTACCGTCTTATCCCTTTTTCTCTCTCCCTTTCCTCAAATATAGTTTTGGTGAAGGTATCGGACTGTTCACAGGATGCAGCATAGGAATTCTAGCCAATTTCTTCTGACTGTCAAGGGGCAACTGACAATTGTGTGACATATGCATTATTTTATTTAATCTTCAAGAACCCTGCAGAGATGATGAAATTGAAGTTTAAGGTGGGTATTTTTCTTAAGTCACAAGCTGATGAGGATAGAACTAGGATCTCCACCCAGAGCCACATCTGCATTACTACAACGATGACTCCTACAACAATAGCTTCCCATGAATTAAGTACTGATTATATAATAGCTACTATATTAGGTAATTATATTATTTTATCTTCAGATCAACTTTGGAGTTGAAGTCATTGCTCTCACTTTAGTGTACTAGATACTTTCCTCATTTGAACCTTATAGCTAGGGAAACTTGGGGTCATACAGCCACAGCCAGTAAGTGGTAGTGCTGTGAATTGAATCTATATCCCTTGGTTGCCAAAGTTTTCCTTTTACTGCAATCTACATCTCTCTGCCTACCTTCTGTTCTTATTCCTTAGGTTCTAAAATCCTCCTTGGAAGTTTTTGCTACTCTCTCTTGTTTTCTGCTGCTTCCTATCTGTTCATGCCACCATCTATGAGGTCCTTGCTCCACTAATAATTCTCCATTAGGAATGGTGCTTCCACTGAGAAATTCCAGTTTTATCAGACTATCATAAAATTTCTGGCCCTTATTTAATTACGTCTGTTTTAAGCCAGTGCAAAATGGCATTTATAATGTCTTAAAGAAGAAATTAGATTATTTTACCATAGTTAGAGTGGAAGGAATTTAAAGTCCAACAACTCAAAGTTGAACACATCAGATTCTCCTAGCCTCCCAAAGAATTGCAAGTCTCATTCTCTGAAATTTTGAGGTATTACTTCATTTCTCAGGAATCTCTCCCCTCAAAAGTTGGGGTGCTGATTACCTTCCTTTTTTCATAAATCTTGATGCTACTAAGATCCTAAATGTGCTAACATCGGTATCATCTTACTTCATAATTATGCTTGTGCTGCTTGAAGTGATATAAAGTTCCACTTTAAAATAGGAAGCAGGACAAAAGTCATTTTACCCTCACATATTTAATAAAGAAATACGAAGTATCCACTATTGTAAGGATGAATCAAGTGCCCTGTCTTAAAGAGACTTTCCTTATTGCAGGTGAGATAGTTATATACAAATAACTATAAGATAAGATACAAATGATGAGTGTAAGAAATGAAAAAAAGTGCGATTGGAATTCATACAACTCAGAGAACACTTATAAAGCGGCAATGGAGAGTAGGAAGAACTGTTTTGAGGAGATAGAATTTCAACTGGTTACATGGGATTTGTATTAATAGTGGATATACAGGAAGGGCATTACTGGCACAAGATATGAGCTGATCAATAGGAGAAATAAATCAAAGGGTATATATAGGAAGCAGTATTTTGCTGTTACTGGAAACTGAGGTGCATAAGAGGAAGTAATGAGGATAAAACTAGAAAAAATACATTTGTGAAATATTGAATACCAGGCAAGGACATTTGGGTTTGTTCACGATTTATTGGAGAGTCACTGAAGCTTTTGAACAAAGGACATACATGATCAGAATTGAGCTTCAGGGATGTTAGTCTGACAATAAGGTCTAGAGTGGATTGGAATAAGGAAAGTTGAAATAAGGAAAGTTAGGACACGAGGACAATGCTTTGGGGAGAAGGTAAAGAGAATCAGAACAAGTGCAGATTAGGTGAAGGAAATGCAGATCTGAATGAGATCCAATAGCACTTAGTTATCGATTAGATATTGAAGGCAAAGAAGGAATAAAATATGACTTAATCCTAGGATCAGTAGCAGAATTAAGGAAACCAGAAAAGTGAACAGGATTAGGGAAAGGAGTTGGGCTTGATATATACTGACTCCGAGGCTCAAGTAGAATGTCCAAGTGGAAAAACCCAAGAGAAATTGGAAACGTAGTCTGGTTTATGAATTTCTTTGGAGGAAGAACACAGAGAATTTTCTCTTTTTAGAGTATTTAAAAATGTATTTTTAGGCAAGCACGCACTTGCCGGTTCAAGATATTCTGGGAATAAAAATGTTTAGAATATGGGACAGAAGTGCTTTAAAATTGTATTAGATAGCTGATAAATCCGATTGGAAAATATTTTAGAGATTCATTCAATGTATGTTTTCTGTTTCTAAGTCAAAGACATCTATTCTCTTAAATAGCTTTTGGGAGACAATTCCAACTCATGTTTAAAATCGGAATGGTCAAGAAATGACCACAATAACTCTTACAAGCTAATGTAATTTGTTGTAATTTAAAACTATTTATACTCATTTTTAGAGACATTTTCTATTATTAAATTGCACATTTTTCTCAAATCTTATTCATTACTTACTATCATCTGCAGATCCACTTTTGTAATATTTGTATTTTAATCTTGAATTCAAACTTACAGAGATGTATTGCCAGGAATTTCCCATTTATTCCTTGACACGTTTAAAAGATTTTCAATTATCTTCTGTTTCATTGTATTTATAATGTACATCAGTATAGCATTACCTTGATGTCTGGTTGAAATAATTTGATGGTTCAGTAATTTAGTGAAGATATTCATGACAGAACACAGAAAATCTATTTCAACCTTTTTGTGGTCTCAAATGTTTGGAGGCAAAAAGCAAGGATTACTTAGGAACCACTGAAGTGGCATTTGGGGAATGTTTTTCTTCTTATTTAGATGTGGTTTTAGGCATAGATAGGAAACTCCTGGGGGTGATTTAAGTGTTTAGTATACTGGGCTCCTCCTGCTCTATACTTAGTTTTATGGGGTAAGTGTTATTCTGCATTAGGCAAAAAGAGTAGCAATTTTATCTGGAAACTAATTGTAAAATGTATATCTGCATATGAAGAAAATCATCTAGAATCTATTAAATCTATTTAAAATCTATTAATAATTTAACCTTAGACATAATTCTACTTTATCATAGATTGTATCTGTTCTCTTGACATCATGTGAAACAATGTTCATCCTGTCCCTTTATTAGACTTTCTCTTCACTTAACTTCAATAATATTGAATGGTGATGGTTTTGCTCCTATGACTCGGAATCACCTTGTGAACATTTGGTTGACTTTCTCTTTTCATCCTAAATACAACTCTGAGGAAGTTTATCATTTCAAATGATTCCATCCACTCTGCTAGTGATTCTCTAATTTTCTACCTTGGATAAAGATTTAGTCATCTTTGACTCTTTTATATTTCAGTTGTAGTCACATCCTGTCTAATCTGTATCATAAATAATCTCTGTGTACTCCTCACTGACTCCATTGGTACAGTCATCATTTTCTGGATTTTTGAAATCAACTTCTAATTGACCCTCTTACTGTGTCGCTCGTATCTACCTTGCTATGCCAGAGTCTAAGACATGTATCTGTAGCATACACTGAGTTCTTCCAGAGCTTTCTTAACATGCCAGCCAATGCTCTGGCTGTGCTTGCCATAAAATACTTCTCAGAGCAACCCAAATCCTCTCCCCCTAGCAATAGGTATTCTTTGTTGATGAAGGTGTACCTTGGTCCTATTGTCCCTATTCCTTTTCTCATGATCTTCCATATTTCCGGGAAATACTTCTACTGCCTTCTCTGCCTAGTAAATTCTTACCCATTTTTAAAAGCTTAGCACAGATATCACCTCCTGTAGTTTTCCTTGATTCTTCTTCCAGAAATAAGAGGAAATTGCTTATGTACTTGACTGCTTGTAAAAGACTGAAAGCTTCTCATGGATATATGTGCCGCATTTCCCTATGTTTCTGATGCCAAGTATAGTACCGGAAATTACCAGACTCCCAATAATTGTCTGAATCACTATTGTGTCATAATGAGAGGCATAGAAAAGCCAACCATCTCTAAGGAAGAACAGAGAATCAATTCTAAGAGTATTAAAATCTACTGAACTTTAATTTTGTTTCACAGAATTATTATTTGTAAGACAAATGTCATTAAAAGGGTATAGAGAGTAGAGCAGCAGCCCTTCTGAAGTGAAAGCTGCCCTTGGGCAGGTTACACTATTGGTATGTTTTAGGGGAAACAATTTTCTTGAGCAGCTAGCCAGTATGGACAAATGAGGATAGGGGTGAAAACAGCACATGAGTATTAGTGACAGAGTATGGCCTTTAAGAGTCTAGTAATAAACTCAGTTTACTGAGGTTTGGGACAGACAGACTGCCCGTAGCTACCCATTGGACAAGATCAGGCCTCTTTGTACTCAGGTATCTCCCTTCCCTGTACCATCTCTACTCTTATTTCTCCCTTATTCCTCCTCTTATGTTCACATTCTTCTTCTAGATTAAAAAAGAAATGTGGGGGGACGCCTGGGTGGCTCAGTTGGTTAAGCGTCTGACTTCAGCTCAGGTCACGATCTCGTGGTCCGTGAGTTCGAGCCCCGCGTCAGGCTCTGGGCTGATGGCTCAGAGCTTGGAGCCTGCTTCCGGTTCTGTGTCTCCCTCTCTCTCTGCCCCTCCCCCGTTCATGCTCTGTCTCTCTCTGTCTCAAAAATAAATAAACGTCAAAAAAAAATTTTTTTAAATAAAAAAAAAAAAAAGAAATGTGGGGGGGGGGGTAGGAGGAGAATAAGATTAAGAACAACAACTCATAAGAAAGAATTTCTTGAAATTTACACATGCCTGTTCTCAGATGCCTGTTTATTGTATACAGAAAGGAATGCTAGCTATATTGCCAAGTAAATTCCAAAATCTCAGTGGTTGAACATAGCAGAGGTCTGCTTCTTGCCCATATAAGTTCCAATTGGCAGTCTGTGTGTTGGAGTGAGGGTGGAGTGAACGTGTGGAGTGTGTGTAGTAGAGGGGATTTCTACTCCAGACATTCATTCAGGAATCCAGGCTGATAGAGACTGTACTTTGTTCAGCATAGAACTCAGTTAAATGGCCATTTCTAACTCTAATGCAGTCTGTAAAATGAATGCTAGCGTGTGCCCAGAAGAACAAAAGAATTGGGTCCCTGAACAAGTAGCCAATCTCTGCCACACTACATACAAGTAATGCTACCCAGAGTTAGCAAGAAGATTATTTTAGCTGTTACATTAATATGGATGCATATATGTGTGTGCATTCATATCAAAAGCCACAAAAGCCATGTTAGGGTATTCTTTAATAGCCTTAGCAATAACTAATTGCATATTTTTTTCAAATGTCTCCATATGACATCAACTGTGCTTCGGTAAATTCATTTTATAGTTTAGAGGCAGTGACTAGAATATTACATATTTATTTTTTGTTTATTTTTCTAAAAGCAGAGCAGCGAGAACCTTAAATCACACTTGCCCCAGCATTCAGAAGTAGAGATTTGTGGAGGGAAGTAATTTATGTGTCATATAAATAACGTTATTTCTGGTTTGAGACAACTGAGGCAGCATAAAAAAAACAATACATTCTACTGAGTGCTGGAGCACTGAAGAGTAAATAACAGATTTGCTTGATGTTTGCATAGTTAGAGCTATAATTTCTACAATAATGAGACTTATTTTACAGAAAAATTAAGCCAAATGTTGAAATAAAAAAGACAGTTATGTCCAAGTATAATGAATAATCTGTCAGATTAGCTCATTTCTGTTTGTCTGCAAAGCATTTTCAGACGTACCATCCTCATAATTACTCAACTTCAACCCGGGGCAATTTACAAACTCTGGTTAGAAAGAACCGGAATCCAACATTGCAGTTGATGAAATACAGTCCCCAAATTATTTTTCTTAGTGTTAAGAAATGACACTAATATATAAGGACTTCACTGTTTTTGTTTCGTTTTGTTTTGTTTTGTTTTATATGGTCCCAGGACTAATTTATTGTAAGCTACTTCCCCACAAATCACACTTACTTAACTATAGTTGTACAGGAGTTCGGGTTTGTTTATTTCACCTCTGTGACAGATCAGCAGTGTGATTCAGGCCTCATGTCAGGGAGCCAGTGCCCTGTGTGCTCCAGTACTTGATGAAAGATGCTCTCCCTTGAAGTGGACTTCTTCATGCCTTACTGTTCATGATTCTCTCTACATTCAATATGCCAAGTTCAAGTTAACCTGTGCCCCAGGTAAAACGGTAATTGCATTTGATGCCTGGAGGGGTGAACATCAATTAGTTACAAGTGTTCAAAGGGTTCCTGACTGGCAGGTTACATTATTCTTGTATGATGATTTCCAATTGCTTTGAAGGCATTTTTAATGTCAACAGGTAGCAAAACTTTTAATTTTGCCGCTTATCTCTGCCACTACTCCATTAAAACCTTAGATTTATCTACCTTATCTAACAAAGCCTGCTACTGGCCTCTCTGGATTCAAAATTTGATTTCTTTCTTTTTCCTCTCCTTTTATTTTCACTGACATTAATAATATAACTATGTAGGGAAAGAACTTTAATCACAAGAAAGGGCTCAAAAAGTCAAAGTGATTTACTGAAGCTCCTCAAATTTTCATGTATATACAGATCACCTGAGGATTATGTGAAAATGCATGTTATGATTTAGTAGATCTGGGGATCACCAGAGTCTACATTTCTTATAAAATACCAGATAATGCTGATGTTGCAGGTCTGTGGATCAAAATTTGAGAGACAAGGAATAATATTTCAGTAGTATGCAAGACTAAAAGTTAGCCACAAGGCTAAGACCTAGCCACAAATTTAGGTCTCTCATTTTCTGATTAGTAGAATAGAGTCTAATATATTGTTTAAAAATATCTTTGGGTCCACTAGTAGCTACTCATAGTTGCTGGATCTTAACCCTTGGGAATAAACAAACTCTAGTAGGAAGAGCCAGCAGTCCCAGGAAACCTGGCCTGTGGATCCATATTCCTAAATTCTGGAGAAAAATGGAGTGAATAAGAAATTTGGCATCACAATTTGCTTTGCAGTTGTCTGATTGCAGAGCCCCCCAAAAATGGGTCTGGCTGAACATCTCTACAATTTAGCAGAATGTCTGGTACTTATTTATTTCTCAGTAAATGTTGAATGAACAAAATTGTGCAGTAACCTCAAATTGTTAAGAGATGTTGACAACTGATGCCCTACGTAAGTTTGATTAAGTTCATCTTCCTGTTAGACATATTCTTCCCTACGTAACTGTATTAAATGAAAGATGTGCTCTTCCCTCGATAGTTTGAATGGGTTTGCTGAAAGGCCCTCACTATACAAATGTATTAGTAATCATGTCTGTTCAGAAAATAATTCAACAAAGAAATCACCCAGTAGAAGGTGGAGAGGATAACTCAATTAGTGGTAAGAAATTAACACATAGGAGAAGGCACTGTAGAGACTGAGACAATAAGAAAGAAATTCCGCCTAAATTAAAAACTAGGCCAAAAGCATCGTGTCTGACATGCATTAAAGAGTAAGTGAAGGAACAAACAGTTACTATCCTTATCCAAAATAGTTGATCTATGTTTGTAGGGGGAAAAACTCATTTGCTCTACAATAGAGAAGGCAAAGAATTTTAACCATGGGAATAATATATATAGTGTAGTGTTTGTTGTCTCAGTGCTGGAAATGAGAAAGGCAGCCACAGGTAGTATGAAAGAAAGATGTTTTGCACACAGCTGCATTTGTCCAGGGCTTCAGTAAAAACTGTGTGTTTCATCATGACAGGTTCAATCAGCTGAAGCTGATAAAGGACAATGAACTTTGAGAGGCTCTGGGACACTAGATCCTTACTCAAACTAAATGAAGCCTTTCCTGAACAATCAACAATGGGACCAGTTTTAATTAACTGTTTTCAAACATATAAACTCATGCAAGTCATAACTGGAATGCAAATTTTTACTTCTTAATTGGCATAACCACCATGAACTCACGCCTTCTAACACTTAAAAGCTCCTGAAACTTCCCTTTATCCAGAAAGTTAATAGACTATTGCCATAGACCAAATGTTTGCTCCCCCTAAATTCACATGTTGAAATCCTAACCTCGGAGTACCTGGGTGGCTCTCCATTAAGTGTTGGACTTTGGCTCAGGTCATGGTCCCACAGTTTGTGAGATCAATCCCTCACCATGCTCTGTGCTGACATCATGAAGCCTGCTTGGGGTTCTAGCTCTGTGTGTGTGTGTGTGTGTGTGTGTGTGTGTGTGTCACCCTCTCTGCCCCTCCCCCACTCTTTCTCTCAAAATGAATAAACTTGAAAGAAGAAAGAAAGAAAGAACAAAAGAAAGAAAGAAAGAAAGAAGGAAAGAATGAATGAAAGACAGAAATCTTAACCTTTAACTTGATGGTATTAGGAGGTGGGGCCTTTGGTAGGTATTTAGGTCATGAGAATGAAATCCTTATGAATGGAATTAGTTGTCTTGTAAAAGAGATGACTGGAGAGCTCCCTCACTCCTTCCACCATGTAAAGACACAGAGAGAAGTCCACAATCTGCAAGCAGGAGAGGCCTTTCACCACCACCTGCCTACGCTGGTCCTCTGATCTCGGCCCTATCAGACTGTGAGGAACAAGTTTCTGTTGTATGTAAGCCACACAGTCCAATGTATTCTGTTATAGAAGCCTGGACAGACTAAGATACTAGCACTAACTAGTAGTAACTAGTAGCACTAGTATTCATGGTGCCAGATAATGTGGTTACATATTTTGGATAAGATAGATTTGTCTCAACTATGTTATATCTATCTCTATATAAATATATATGCTTTCAGATAAAATTGAGACATCTTACACCATGGGAGATATTAGATAAGGTATTTTCATTCATTCAACAAACAGTTATCAAATGCCTAATGTGTGTATGTATTAAGAGACATTTATAAGGATAAGTAAATTATACTGTACTACACAGTTTAATATATTAAATAGAGTCTGGAGAAAATTTTCATCAGAAAAGGGGATGAGAAGTGCTGGGAATGTGGGTTGGGGCAAATTGCAATAACCAATCAGGTACTTAAAGAAGGTCTGGTTGAGAAGGAGCCATTGGAATAAAAACTGAAGGTGAGGGAATGAGCCATGTACAAACCCAAGATCAGAGGTCCAAGTAAGTGAAACCTTAAGGACTTAGGGGAAGGATGCCTGGGGTCTTGGAAAAGGGTAGCGTGGTAGCAGAGTGAGCTATGGAGAACTGATAGGGGATGGGATTAGAAAATAAGGTTGGAGGATGAGCAGCAGATCCTGAAGAAAAATAAATCAGAGAAGGGAGGTGGGGAGCGCTTCATGTGTCTATGTGTATGTGCATAGGGAGGTGCATTATAAATTAGGTGGTGATTATATGTAATTTAAAAATCTTTGGTCTTAGGGGCGCCTGGGTGGCTCAGTCGGTTAAGCGGCCGACTTCGGCCCAGGTCATGATCTCACGGTCCGTGAGTTCGAGCCCCGCATCGGGCTCTGTGCTGACAGCTCAGAGCCTGGAGCCTGTTTCAGATACTGTGTCTCCCTCTCTCTGACCCTCCCCCGTTCATGCTTTGTCTCTCTCTGTCTCAAAAATAAATAAACATTAGGGGCGCCTGGGTGGCGCAGTCGGTTAAGCGTCCGACTTCAGCCAGGTCACGATCTCGCGGTCCGTGAGTTCGAGCCCCGCGTCAGGCTCTGGGCTGATGGCTCGGAGCCTGGAGCCTGTTTCCGATTCTGTGTCTCCCTCTCTCTCTGCCCCTCCCCCGTTCATGCTCTGTCTCTCTCTGTCCCAAAAATAAATAAACGTTGAAAAAAAAAAATTAAAAAATAAATAAATAAATAAATAAACATTAAAAAAAATTTTAAAAATAAAAAATAAAAAAAATAAAAATCTTTGGTCTTAAATTTGAGTAAAATGGGAAGTTTTGAGAGGCATTTGAGCAGTAGAAAAACATGACCTCATGTCTTGTTGATACCACAGAATCAATTTAGCCATTGTGTTAGGAACAAACTGAAATGGAGTGCTATGAAAACAGGGGCCAGAGTACTGTTAAAATATCTGGGTGGAAGGGGAGCTGGGTGGCTCTGTCTGTTGAATCTCCAACTCTTGATTTCAGCTCAGGTCTTCTCATGGTTCGTGAGTTTGAGCCCCACGCCAGGCTCTGCACTGACAGCACAGATACAGCTTGAGATTTTCCCTCTCCTTCTCTCTCTTCCCCTCCCCTGCTCTCTCTCGCTCAAAAATAAATAAGTAAACTTAAAAAAGTCTGGGAGAGAGAAAACTGTGACTTAAACTAAGGGCATGGCAATGGAGATGGTGAGATGTAATTGGATTCTGGATATGTTTTGAAGTCAGAAGTGGAAATATTTGCTGATGAATCCAATGTGGGATACGAAAACAATGAGGGAAGTTGATTATGACTCCAACATTTTGGGGCTTAGCAAACGGAAGGTCTAGGATGGAGATATAAATGTGGAGGTCATCAGCTTTCAGAAAGTATTTAAAGGCAGGAGACTGGATAAGCTAGTCTTTTTTTCAATCTTGACATAAAACAGAAGAGGCTCAAACAATGAGTCTTGTGATAGTTCAATATCAAGAAGTCGGGGATATATGAGCAGGAACCAGCAAAGGAAGCTGAGAGGGACCAGTTAGTAGGGTAGAAGAGAGAATAATTTTAGTAATTTTCAGAGATAAATTACTTCCAGTCATACGCAGGAGAAATCTGTAGTAATTCAAAAGTGAAAATAAGTGAGAAGAAAGGAAAGAATGTTTCCAGAACTCTATGTATCACTGTACAGACTAGGACAGGGCTACTTAGAAATGTGAAGGAATATCATCATTATTATTAACAATGAAAGAGAAAACAAATGTCATTTAAGTTACACATTTTATTTCATCTTCACAAAAATGGCAATATTGTTATTCACATTTTTATGGAAAATGAAGAGGGGAAAAGGTAAGTAACATTGTCAAGGTCATTCAGGTACAAAAGAATTGAAGAGATGGGAGTTAAAACTGGAATTTAGACACCAAATGAAATA